>NC_136408.1:92355288-93570288 GCF_051521515.1 Lactuca serriola
CTTGGTGGGCAATAAACTTATTTTATGGTATTTGAATCATCAAGTCTTCCTTTGCTAAATATTATGTTTTTGAAACTAGTTTTTGAATAAAACCACAACAGTTGGTATCAGAGCCACCTTCCAAGTCTGGTTAGACTTTTTGATTTTTGGAAATCTTAGTTTTTTAGAGAATATGGATAACTTGGTTTTGTATAAAAACAAGTTCATACATATTTCATTGACAACTTTATAATTATTATTTTATGTGAAAAAAGTTTTTCATGCATCTTTTGTCATTTAAAGTTATGTTAGAAAAACAAAGGTTACTTAATGTGTATGTTGATATGTATGATGTATATAAACTAGCCAATGACCATTGCATTTGTTTTTTTGTTGTGTTGGTTGTTTTTATTATAAAAATGGTTGTAATAATTTATTTATTCATACGGTATGTAATAAATTAAATAGGTTAGTTTTATTGGTTTATTTTTGTAAATAATAGATTAGTTGTTAGAAATAATTTATTTGTACAAAAATGTAACAAAAAAATAAAGTTGGAGCCATTTTTTGAATACCAAAGACCAATTTTCGAGTTTAACAACATGCTGAAAGTTAGTGATAGTTTCTGAAAAGTGCCACTAATGTTTTTACAAATGGCTATTGGACTTTTAGTGACAGTTACTGAAATATTGCTTTCAAAAAGCTTTTCCAATCTTTTGCAAGAAAATTGTGTTTTCTCAAGTAAGAGATCCTACAACAACATTACAAGAAGATTTTTTGGTTCCTTAAAATGTCCCTTTACGAATGGACATGACATTTTTGTGTTGGCTTACAAAAATGTCATTAATTGGTTATGTTTATACATATATAATTTTATGCATGTTTGTATTGTTTATTTTATGTCATTATTATGTGTGGTTGATAAATTAGTTTTTCACATGCTAAATTAATTTTTGGACAAAATAAACGTCACATGCAGTATGGTTTTCAATATTTGTAATGTGGACATGTGATGTAACAAGTTATAGTTTTAAAATAAAATCTACTTTTATAAAAACTTTAATAATGTCAAATTTTGAAATACTCAAATATAGTTTTAAAATGGTGATTTTTATAACTTATACAAACTCCAAATATATAAGTAATAAAAAGAAGTTTGTAACATCCCAAATTTTCAAGCCAAAATTTTCATTCTTAATTAACTAACTTCTAAAATCATTTATCAAAACATTGTCGATAACATAACAATCCATAAGACCATAATAATCATGTTTCCGAAATCATATCATCAAGTGGTAATAAAATCATAGTACAATCCCATGAATCACAAAATGCGGAAACTAATGTGCGTGTGATGTGCAGCTACCGCGCCGGCTCCTTCCCCTTCGCTGAAGAGGTACCTGAAACAAAACTGAAAACTGTTAGCATGAAGTTTAGTGAGTTCCCCCATCATACAACATACCATATAATCATATAGCATATATACTGCCGGGTAATTTTAGGGTGCTCGACCTACCCGGTCCGGCCATTCTAGGGTGCCGACCTACTCATGTCAAGCCATTTTGGGTTGCTGGCCTACCTATGTCAAGTCATTCTGGGGTGCTGACCTACCCTTCGGTCCTAATAACCGAACCCCAGGGACTATTTCACCCCTACCACTACTATCACATATATCATAACATAAACATACTGCTAGGCATATCTGGAGTGTCCGACCTACCCTTCGGTCCTAACAACCGAACTTGGGGACTAGTCCCCTCCAACTACCACTAACAAATATAACATATCATGCTCACACATAAACATATCAGTTAGTAGCAAACCAGACAATTATCACGAAGACAATCATCTAAACTATAATCAACTACTAGTGGGCTGGCCTTGGTGCCTTAGACCCACTTCTACTGGAAGGTAACTCACCTTGATGTCGTGTAGTGTCTGTACACTCCTCGGTAAGGAAACCCTCTTGTCTCAACTCCTCAATCCATACACGACAACCCTCCTTGATTACTAATTCATACCCACAACCCTCCTTTACAAGGGTCAACTAATGTCCATGTCAAAGTCAACTCAAAGTCAACTTTGGTCAAAGTCAACCTCCAGTTGACTTGACTCGTCGAGTTGGTCCACCGACTCGTCGAGTCCCTATTCTTTCAAAATGATACAACCCCCGACTCTACTCATCGAGTCTAGCAAGAACTCGACGAGTTCTGCTTCGACCATAATATCGGGACCATCTTCAACCGACTCACCGAGTCCATCCTTGAACTCGTCGAGTTCATCTTCATCATATGAATGTGTCCAGTCTATGACCCGCCGAGTCATATGAACAACTCGTCGAGTCCATCTTCATGGGTTGGGAGATTGCCTTGGACTCACTGAGTCTACTCATTCACTCGCTGAGTCTCATGATTTCCAGGTCCACAATCACGTCCATCTTGTTGAGTCCCCTTCTAGACTCAACCAGATTCCTCAGAAACAGAAAATGTTGGGGAACCAATACGCGACTCAGAAAAAGTATGTGGCTAAGTGTGTGACTTGTGCGAGAGTAAATACACAACATCAGAAACCGTATGGGAGTTTAGAACCTTTGCCTGTGCCAATGGGTAAGTGGGAAGACATTGCTATGGATTTTGTCACTAAACTACCCAGAACAAAGAATGGTCACGACATGATTTGGGTGGTCGTTGATCGATTCACTAAGAGTGCGCATTTCATAGCAGCCAAGGAGAAATGGTCAATGGAAAAGCTTGCGAATTCTTACGTAAAGGAAATTGTGAGGCTTCACGGTGTTCCATTAACGATTGTATCGGATCGTGATAGCCGTTTCACCTCGCGATTTTGGAAAAGTCTACAAGAGGAATTGGGTACTAAGTTGTGTTTAAGTACAGCTTACCATCCGCAGACTGTTGGTCAGAGTGAAAGAACGATACAAACACTTGAAGATATGCTAAGAGCATGTACCTTGGAATTCCTAGGTAATTGGGATGAACATTTACCTTTGGTAGAATTTTCCTATAATAATAGTTTCCACTCGAGCATTAAGATGGCACCTTACCAAGCTTTGTACGGGAAGAAGTGTCGTACGCCGTCTTGTTGGCTTGAGGCTGGGGAAAAGTAGTTTATGGGACCGGAGTTGGTTCATCAAACTACTGAAAAGTTGAAAATAATTAGGGAAAGAATGTTAGCAGCTCAGGATCGTCAAAAGAGCTATGCTGACAAGAAGCGAAGACCGATGACTTTTGAGGTTGGGGATTCGGTTTTGCTTAAAGTCTCGCCATGGAAGGGACTTATAAGATTTGGTAAAAGGGGAAAGTTGAGTCCAAGGTTTATTGGACCGTTTAAAGTTCTTCAGAGGATTGGGAACCAAGCTTACAAGCTCGAACTACCAGAAGAACTGAATGGAATTCATAACACTTTTCATGTGTGTTATTTGAGGAAGTTCACGGGAGAAGTTCCCGACATAATTCCGATTTCTGAATTGAGAATTGATGAGAACAAAAGGTTGATTGAGGAACCAGAGGCAATTGTTGACCGAAAGAGTAAGAAATTGCGACGCAAGATGGTTGGGTTAGTGCTTGTCCGATGGAAACACACGAATGGGCCGAATCTCACCTGGGAGACGGAGAGTGACATAATGGGTCGCTATCCGCATTTGTTTGTTGATGTGTGATTCCGGGGACGGAATCATTCTTAGGTGGAGAGAATTGTAACGTCTGTGTTTCCGGGCTTGCCATTTTTTAGCAATGTAATAGTCTAGGTTAACCTTTGTAACCCGTTTTGAAATAATAAGAATGTATTATTTGAGTATTATGTGTTTTGTGCTTAATTGCTTAATTATGTGGTCTGATTAATTAAGAATAAAAATAAGCATCAAAAGTTAAGTGTAAATAAACTTAATATCTTTGGTTAATGTTGTAGTAGTTGAAACGAGGTTTCCGAATATATATAGAACGCCCAAATCTGACTTCGTATGAGGAAGTTATGATTTATCAAAGTTTCGACTTAGCGGTATGCAGCCTGAAATACTCGATTTGAGATCGAGCGGTTTTTTAGCCGAAGCAATCTAAACGAGGATCGAAGGTCTCGTTGTTGGTATCCAAGCGATAAAAAGTTAGGCGAGAACGGACATCAAACGAAGAAGTTATGAATTTATAACGAAAGTTTCTGTTGCGGCCTATTAAAAATAAATAATAAAAATAAAGTCAAAATTAGCCGACGGAGTCTAAACGAAAGTTGTAGAGCGTAGTCTGACCTTCGCGTGGATATAAAGAACGTCGAAAACGGAGTTCGTATGAAGAAGATATGAATTTCCGAAGTTTGATAAATAAATTATATTTATTTTTAATTGAAAAATCGGAAGCTTTATCCGAAGGCGAGTCACCGATCTGATCCGAGGTACGCGCCGCGTACTCGTGTGCGCCCTGCGTACTCCGAAGGTGTCAACATCGCAGCAAGTGGCTTCGGATACGTAAGCAGTGACGTTTCTCGGACCAGTACGCCCCGCGTACTCCGAAGCTCCAGCCTCTATAAAAGGAATCCGAAGCCAGCCGAGTCTTTTGCCAATTTCTTCTCTTCTCTCTCTCTTTTTGCATCGTTTTGCGTGCCAGAAATACCCCGAAGCCCCAGTATTATTCTCGAGCCCCGAGGCAAGTCCCAAGATCCCGAAGATCCCGAGAAGTACGGTTCCCGAGTCGAAGCTCTACCCGCGAGAAGTTCGATTTTTGTGAAGATCTTCCAGATCTGCTGAGGATTACTACTTCTGCAAGTCGTAGTGTTGTCCGATCATCTTCTGATCAAGTAACTGTATACTACCTTTCATAAACACGATAATAATACAAGTGCGGTTTGAGTGTATTAAGTAAATTGTGGTTTATATGTGTGAGGGTGTAGTTACTTTCTTCTAACAAGTAACTATGAAGTATTTTATGCGATATACTTGTTATGTGTATATTTTGTGATTGTATGCGTGAATGGATATTCACTTTATTCCATCTCATAGATCTGAATTGCTTTCTATGAAATACGTGTTACGTGGGTATGCCTCATCTGTTATGTGGAATATATATTGAATGAAAATGATATACAGGTTTTAAACTATGTATGAAAATATATATTTTTATCTACTAATATGTTGGGTAGAACATGGGTAGATAGTTGGTGTGTAATAAACATATGAGAGGCCTCGATGTTGTTGTTGTTGTTGATCTAGTTATTCAGCGGAGTATGGATAACGACCACAGACTCTTTCTAGACAGTCCAGTGGAACGCTAGCAGGTTCATAACCTGTAGGTGTTGTGAACGATGTGTTCACCGGTGTACTCTATCCCCCTCATGGTTGCCTTTAGGATATCTATTGTTGAGGAAACCCCTTCGCAGTGATGTCCGTCCCGATGAAAATCCTAGATTAGGTCCCTTGAGATAGATGTTATTTTAGGGACGTAAAGTGAGGATAACGGGAATGGGTAATCAGGATAGTGTTGGTTGGTGAAATTAAATATAATTTATTTATTGTGGGCTGAAAACCCTATATGCTCACCAGGCTCCCAAGCCTGACCCACTTAGTTTTATTTGTATTACAGGTAGTGGCGCAAGGGCATAAGATGGTTGAATCATCAAGTTGTTTTGTTTACAAGTCTGTATATGTATATATTTGTTGAATGACTTGTAATGTTATCGTTTATGCTTTATGGTCTGTATCGCAACATGACATCCCGAGTTTTGATTATATAATGAAAATGCATCTCTTGATGAAATGCTTTGATAAATATTATTTTATCATGTTTTGTTTTGGGAACAAATTCTGCAACTCTTTTAAATCAAAAGGATTTACTCTGAAATTATTTAAAAAGCATAAATGAAATCGGTCTTTTCTGGCTGAGATTTTGGGGATGTCACAGATACAAAGTAAAATCTCTAATTTCCTTTTGAGTGATTTCTATGAAATTGTTAATACCTATAACATTTCTTCCCTCGGAATCCAGTTTTAATATTTTTTTTTAGATTTTACATACATTATTTTACCTTGCCACTTAAATTATCTCCAACCTACTTGTTCAATAGACTACATTGGTCTCACAAGTACTTCGTTCGATTTCTCTCTTATATCAAGATCAGGAATTTTGAATTGAAGCAAAAGCCACCCAATTAAGCCTAATTAAAAGAAGCCTTTCAACACTTCTTAATAAGTGTTTGATCGTTATTCAACGGGAAAACACACAAACACTTTAAGGTCTCTCTTGACTTTGAAGGAAGAGATTCGTGCCCGGGATCCATTGTTTCGTGTCTTTATTGACATCACCTAATCCCTCAAATGTGTTGCTTTATTTCTTTTTCTTTTACACACTTAGCACGAAAATCTTTTTGATTTTCAAAAATTCAGGTTTCATTAGTTACAAGACATTTTAATGGGGTTGGCAGTTATTAATGGGTTGTGGTCAACATTAATCCACGTGGGTAATATTTCGCTTTAAAGATGCCGTTAACTCTAAAGGGATAAGATTACAAAAAGCTAACTCAGGAGGGAGTCCAATCGATTTGATTTCAAACGGCGCTAGAACGCCACGCGTGTGAATTGGAATCGTTTCATCTGAAAATGGCGCTTGATGGGAAGGCGTGTAAATCGGGACTGACACTCTCTCTCATGCATAATCATCGACATTAACAACTGTCACGCGTCAATCGTCTCCGAAAAACTCTTCGTTTTTCACTCGAAGATTTGGGAAAGATTCTTCTCTCTCCTTTACCCATAGTATAAAAGGTAACGTAACCCTTTGTTTACCTCTTTACTGCACCCATATTTCCAGAGAGCAAGAAAACCCTCCAACACTATATTGTTCATCATCTCTCCCATTCTCTTCACAACAATGGCGAATTCTTCATCAGTTCACACTACTTCACACATCTTGCCGATTCGTCCCCAGCAAAGTTTGATCATTGATCTTACTCCTCAAGCATACGACGCTTTCATGTTCCCCATTATCGAATGCTTGAAGTACTCGCCGATTGCTCCTACTCTCACTAGAGCTGAAGCAGTTCCCATGGAATTCCTGTCCCAGATATTTGCTACTGTTCACTACGACAAGGTCGTCGACCGGATTTTCTTCGACGTATTCGAGCACAAGGCGTCAATTTCTAAGCAGAGATTCTGCTCACTATTAGGGTTTGAACCTGATTCGTCGAGGGTTAACCCTGAAACCATTCCAACGGGTCATCTTTTTAACATGTTCTACAACATGGGGTACACTGAGGTGCTCACAACGGTCACGAAATTCAAGAAATCGTGCCTGCCCCCTCAGTGGAATGGGTGTTTACAGTGCTTTTCAAGGGGCTGTCTGAAAGGAGTGCTGGCTCAGACGGGGCAAGTCGTATGTTCCTTTCAATCATGTACGGGATCTACAACGGTATCAATATGGACTACGGGTCGGTCCTTTGGCAACAACTAATTCAGAGCCTATCTTCCACTTCTCGACATTCAGAGATTTCATACGCCCGGTTCTGGGCTCTTGTCACTAAATGGGTGATGGACAAGTACCACATCCCCATTGTTGCCGGTTCTCCAATGTCTTCGATTGGTACCTTCCATACCACGAAGATCATTATATCTGACGCATCAAAATTTCCCTTCAACGGTTCTATCCCTGAAACAATGTATGGTGATGTTCCTGCCGACAGCCGGATCATTAAAACGTACAAGGAGTTCCGACGGTCTGGTCCGAGAGACCTTACTCCAGAGATGCTCAAGTCGATTCATGATGCTGACAAGCCTGCCCCCAGAGGAAAGAAGGCTGAAAAGGGCAAGCAGGTTGCAAAGGGAGTGAAAGTCCCATCTCCCAAGAAGAGGAAACCCACCAAAGCCGCCCAATCCCCTCCTATGAAGAAGCGAAAAACTCAACCAAAGCGAAAGCTGATTATCGCTTCGTCCTCAAGCGAATATGAGGAAGAGGGTTCTGATTCTGATGGATCTCCACGTGGTAACACTCCACCACGTTCGCCTACACCAGAGATTCATATTTCCAATTCTCCAATTTCGTCTCCACCAGTTACAATTCCTATTTCCATTCCCCCCATAACCTCCACCACTCAAATACCATTCACCTCCATCCCAGTACCACCACCCATCTTTACCGAAGCAACCACCATCACTACAGAAGTAAGAACGAACGTATCTGATACGGGGGCTCATACTGACGCACCCAAATCTACCTCAGCACCTGAACCCACACCAACAACCGAACACACCACCCAACCCGAACCTACCTTTACAACCGAACCTGAAGTTTCACCACAACCATCTTCTCCTGCTCATACAGCAGAGAGTGAAGAACCACTCCTTGGCGGGGAGGACATGACCTTCGATTCAGTCTATTACAGTCTGTTTCAAGTTCAGAGTGATGATGATGAAGATGCTCCTGTCACAAAGAAACATCTCATGGAGCTACATGATAAAATCGATTCGCTCATCGCCTCATCTTCTACATCTCAGTCCTCCATCTCTGAAGCTGCCATTCAGAAAATTGTTGATGCTTTTTCCAAAGCTCATCAAGTTTCCCTTGATTCCGCCACTGCAGCCATTGACGCCTCAACCAAAGCTTGTGAGGTAGCGACCGAAAAAGTCGATAAACTATTTACTGATGCTTCTACTCTGTTACGATCTATACAGGAAACTGCTGTAGCCACCAAAACAACGCTGGAACCAATTGTCAACCAGCTGGCTACAACAGTTGCATCGGAGCTGAAGTCGTTCGCTTCACTTTGTCAAAATATTTCTGATGACAACTCAGCTTTCAGAACAACCATTGAGGAGCGCCTTGCCAAGCTTCAAGAAGACTTAGCTGTTGAGAACACCCTCATGGATGCTCTCGCAAGGAAGACTACCGCTCTGAAGGTCAAGAGTATTCAACTCTCCAACTCTCAACATGAGATTGAGTCTCTTCGATCAGAAAGAGAGGTGGTTAAATTGTGTGTTTCGGATGTCCACTCAGCTATCTCAAACATCCTTGAAGCACATGATCCGATCCTCATATATTCTGTAAGGCGTGACCTTGCAGAGAAGCTTGCTCCCGCCCTCTCTCTCCTAAGCAAAAATGAAGGGCTCCTTGATTTCGTGTCCATTCCGAAACAAGGGGGAGAAAAAGAACAAGTGTCTCAACCACCTCCTACTCCAGCAACTCACACAACCGAACCTCCTCCAGTAGGCCAAGCCTCAGGTTCTGGTGTGAAAGACAAAGGGAAGAAAATTGCTGAGGAGAGTGACGATGATGATAAGGAGACAATTGCCGACCTTTTGAAGCGACAGGGTCGAGATAAAGACGCTGACATCAGTGCTCGTGTGGCTAGAGAGGATGAAGAAGCCAAAAGGAGACAGAAAGAAGCCCACGACCTTCTCGAGAGCAGGAAAATCCTTTTTCCTCCTTGGACTCTTGAGAAACTGATTAAAGAAGCCATCGAAACACCCAGTATCTTGTGGCTAGAACCCGTGATCTCTTTAGATCGTTCTAACACTGTTGACTCTCAGTTCGATATGCCACTGACCCGAAAGGCGTTTATCTTTCATGCCTTTGACAACATTGTTGAGTTCCCTCATCCTCATCCGAAGGTTGATCGGGACTTAGTCGAATTTTATCTGAGGGCAGCTCAACCATAATATCAAACTTGGAGCGCTCAGAAAATCGTCAATGTTCGGGTCCTAAAGCCGTACAGGGAAGGCAACTTCACCAACGTTCGGTTCAAGATACTACGGGGATCTGCCAAGGCCGAACATGCCATCTCACTTGCAGATCTTCCCAACCTTAATCCCCATGACTGGATTATCTTGCACAACATCCTTCTTACAAACGAAGCTGAATATGGTCCGATCATCGACCACTTTAAGAGGATGCTTGTATGCTATGTCATGGAAGTTGCCCTGATGGATCAGGAGATAGCAAGCGTATTCAAGAAAAAGCCTACCATATCTCCTGTTGGCTCTGCCAGTGATCTCAACATGATGCAGATGGGGAAGATTGACCCAAAGAGAAACTCCGTCATGTTTACTAGAAACGAAGGACATATATGTCTTTTCGCCTTGGCAGACAAACATCTCTATACCACTGCTTGTTTGGAACACGTCTTAGGGATCATCCATCGGTGCAAGCAGAACACAATGGATGATACAAAGTACTTTGATGACATGATTCAATGGTACATTCGCTTCAGACAGACTATCCTTGCACTTATCTCATGTCTGTTTGATACAACAAAGAAGGTTCCCGCTGCTGGTCCAAGCAGGAAGAAACGATAGTCTCGCTCCAAATTGACGCAAAGGGGGAGATTGTTAGGTCTAGTATTGTGTTGCGTCTATTGGTCTCGTTAGCTAGTCCATGTTTATCTCCGGTATGGGCCTGTCCATCCGTGAGTTTTGTAGGGTTTATTATAAATAGATGCTTGCATGCATCCTAGAACGCGATGATTAAAAACGATTAGAGAAGTATTGTTCAGCATATTCATCGTTCTTTTTTTGTAACCCTAGAAGTCCTCTACAGCGAAAGTTCTTAGTCGAGCTCTGCTGAGGATTGAGTAATCTAATCATTCGACTCATTATGATCCATACTTGTGTTTTATTTCCTTGCTTTTTACGTTCTTTAGTTACCTGTTACGAAGATCTAATCGATCTAACAGTTTTTATAATTCATCACTAATGAATCCCTTCAATCAAGGGAATGTATCTAATCTACATATAAACTAATCTGGTAAATAAGGAATGGATCAGATCATATCTTCTCCAAATTTGGATATCAGCACCAACATATCAGACGTTGATCAGAGCATCAGCATCAGTGTCAAGGAGATCATCTTCAGTTTTAGCTTAGTAAAACCATCAGCATGTATCATCAGTGATCAGTAGATCAATATGTAATTAGTTTATAACTATCAGCGTCTGGACACACTAATCAGTCTTTAGTAAATGGTGGCTTCGTGTTGATAATACATTCAGTTCCTTTTGTGTTGATAGTGTTGGATTAATGTCTAAGTCCATAACTATAATTGTTAAGACTTGAACTGACCCGACATGGTCCATTTGGGTTGCATGGCATCATGCGTTTGGATAGACTATAATGAGAGAAATAACACTTAAGGTTGGTTAATATATTATAAGTTCTAATATATTAATAAGATTATTTAATTAGTATTGATCAAGAATTAATCTAGTACTAATTAAGTGATCAAAAGAAGACTAATTAAATATATGGGTTGTTTGTGTAATTATCCGTACTTATATAGTGGGCTAATGCTCCATGGATTGTCAAGTTGGGCTAAAACCCATAAGATGCTCCATGGTGTATTTATACCCGTGGATCATGTAAATGAAAGGCCATGACAATTAGGGTTTACATGGTGTAACCCAAACTATATAATGATTTTATTCTTGGAGAAAATCGGACACTATGTGTGAATATCAGGGCTAGATGATTTCAAGGAGTGTTCCATTTATCTCAAGTCATTGCATGTGCATTTGGTGTTGTGTGAACCATTTGAGGTGTCACACTTAGGGCACTAGGCACTCAAGCTTCGTGAAGACATTCTACATCAAAGACGTATGTAATTCTAACTTGATATATTCATATGAATCTATGTTTTTATGCTAGTTAGGATGAATGCCTTGGAAAGTTCATATTTGCATGTACACTTAGGAGTGTTAGAATGCTCAAAACCCAACAGTGGTATCAGAGCCTACGCTTGCTTTCTCTTAGACTTGATGCAAATATATTTTTTGAAGCAAGTATCTGTCAGGGCCTAAAACTCAACGATTTCTGGTAGAAAAATCAATGAGTTCATGTATTACAACATGAAATCGACAAGTTCCATGAAGAACTCGACGAGTTTGGCCTCCAGACAGCATATTTTTGGAGTACTTGGCTGGAATTGGACTAGGAACAATACCGCTAGTCGTTTTTGACCTTATAAACTTGTTTTTGATGTGGTAATGTTCATGCTAATCCAATTTCAAAGATAATTGCCAATAGATTCATGTTTTATATTAGTTTAAGAGTTATGCTAACTACATGGAAAAGTTTGATGTGAATTATCTTTGTTCATATGAGTTCCTTAAATTAATAAATAAGTTAATTGATTATGTGTTTTCAATCTATTTTAATCTAAGAAATAATTCTAAAATGTGTATGTGTAACTTGTCATCAAGTTACATGAAAGGTCACATTTAAGTTTCTTAAAACACAAAAGATGGCAAAGGTTACAAAATGAAGAGTCTTGTTCTTATTAAATGGTTTTATGACTCCATAACTTGTCCTCAAGTTATGGAGGTTCAAGAGTTACTTTATTAAGTAATAAAATGCATAACCTTAATTAATCCCATAAGTTACAAAATAAAGAAAACTTACATTCTTTTATTAGTTTAAAGTCTTCCATAACTTGTCCTCAAGTTATGGAACTTGAAGAGTTTTTCTAATTAAAACTACTTTAAACACATAAGTTATGGAATTAATTAGTTTTGAATAGTTTCAAAACTTGCCCTCAAGTTTTGGACTTTGAAAAGTTTTCACTTATGAATACTTTAATTTCAAGTTAGCCCTTAGAATTTTAAAAGTTAAAATTCAACCCTTATACTTTATAATATTATAAGTTAATATATATATATATATATATATATATATATATATATATATATATATATATGTATAAGAGTAAAGTCAGTCTTACCATTAGTAGGCCACATTCACGCAGCTGGTCTATAAGGGCGGTATAAGGTTACTGCCTATAAAATGGCAGTTTAATGGGTGTCAACTCTCACCCACCGCTTCCTTGACCGGTGGAGGGTCGTTAGCCGAACGGGTAGGACAAGGACTAGAATTCTCCCTTCATTAAAAGTATTAATGATAAATACTAAGTAACTAAACACTTATAAATACCCAATCTTAGTTACTTAGGAAAATGTGAATAAGGTGCTAATCCATGAAATTACACTTTCCATTTTGTTTAAGCCGTTAGTGGAGCGTGTGTGATTAACCGACAAACTATCCTGGACTTAACAAGGTAGGCAAAGGGTAACTTAATATTTATCATAGTATCGGTGGAGCGTGTGTGGTTAACCGGCACATCGATTAAGGGATAAATATTAAGGCTACCAAGTATATTTTCATGGTTACTTCACACATTGTTTTGTGATCCTCGGCATCCCAGTCACAAAACCTGAAGGGCACACTCGAGATTGATACATGCCATTGAACAGTTCAATGAATCTCAAAAGATCTAGGAGTTTCAAATCCAAGTAAAACCTAATTAAATTATTTCGTTTTCATGGTGGAAATTGGTGAATTGTCATTCGCCTACCTTCAAATATTTTATAGCTTGGATTACGACATCCCTCTTCTGAGTTATAAAATAATTTGTAGGGTCCTAGCCTTAATATTTCATATTGGGTGTTATATTAAGGACTTTTAATCAACTATCTTGAATGTCTCCCAAAAGATGTCTAGTTCAGATATCTATGATCCTGCCGAATCTCTTGGAACTTCACTTCCTCCACCTCCTCCATTTATTCTCCCTAACCCACAAAGTTCAAGGTCACTCAAGCCATATTGGCAAGGCAAGATCTAGGTGTGATCACATCTTGGAGATGAAGTCACATATTGACAAGCCGGGAGAGTATGGTGTCAAAGTCTTGAGAAAGTTGGTGGTTCTATCACTTTCTAAGTCACATAGTGAGTTCCTTTGGGACTCCTATGAAACCGACTATGACAAGACCCTTAATGATCTTATCTATGTGCTAAGATCAGCTTCCTAAAACTTTATGGACATTAACAATGAAGAAACTGGATATCCAGTAAAGCTCTCTCTTCCCAATGGAAAGGGATCGGCCACAGTTAACTCAGTTGACCAAATGGTAAAGAGAAAATCTAAGTGTGTGATCATCCCATGTACCATTACCAAAGCGTCCATATGCTAAATTGCCAAAGGAAGGGGCATTAGTTGCGAAGCTGCCAATTTTACCTAAGGATATTAAAGTCAATAAGTTTGACACTACTTCAGGTAAAGTCCACTATCTAACTCTGCTAAGTTTCTTGATACATGATGTGACTGGGTCACATGGTGATGTTTTTAAGAATCAAAGAAAAGTGAAGAAACCTAAAGAAAGAATATGCTGAATCTGATCGCGTAGATGGATTTCTATCGCATAGGTTGAAGATCGGATTTTTGAGCTACTTCTTATGAGTTATGATATATTGCATAGGAATAGATAACAACAAATTTTTCATGCGCTTTTGCATTGTAAGGATAGTTTTTCTGCAAAGTTTTTAAAATAAAAGGAAAATTTTTAATTTTATTTATTTTAAAATATCCTTACAATGGCATTTGAGGAAAACAATTGTTGCTTTTATGATTCCATTGATAGCAATATTGGAAAAATGGATTTGATTCTTTCATTTGTGGTAATGTCTAAATTTACCAAATAAGGAAAGATCCTCATCACCCAAGTTTCAATTGGGCCGAAACTTGGAATCATGCAAGTTGTATAGCATGATGAATGAGAATTTTTCATCTTTGGAAAATTAAGACTAGTTCCTTGTTCACATGTGTATGTGAGTCAAGTAAAGGACTAAGGGATCGAGTACACATTCTTGTGCACTGGTCAAGTCCACCACAAAAAATCGATAAGACTATTCGTCATAATTTACTAAAGCTCAGTAAATATGGTTATACTTACAAGCTTAAGTGTAATTCTGAGACATTGGAAAAGGTTCCAATGTATGACAGAGTGAATAAGAAGAATCAAATTAGGCAGAAGGATAAAGGTTTCTCAAATCTAAAAAGATGGGAGAGTACTTTAGTATCATGTTATATGATCATCTTAATGATTAAGAGACCTTATCACAATTCATCCTCTAAGTACATTCTGATAGCTAAGAAGAGGAGCTATGAATTGTTGAAGTGGTCAAATCAAGAAGATGAGTCATACTTCATTCCAAAAACAAGTCTTAGAGTCATACTCCAAGACTGTTAGATGAGTGAAATATCTTAAAGAAAGGTTTAAAACACTAGTCAAATGTAAAAGTAAAAGTTTCTACTCTTGTACATTTGAAATTGGTTAGTTGTGATGTTTTGGACAAAAAACAAAGACCAACTAAGGCCAATTGTGTGAAGTGTTTGTCTTCATTAGAATCCACACTATCTCTTGGATGTTTGACAAGGGAGTCTTATATGTCAAGAAGACAGTCGGAGTCTTAAAGGTCTTGAAAGTCTCAAGAACTAATCAAGAATAAAACCTGAAGTTCTTCACTAGCACACGACTTGAGGTTTATAACCTATTGTGTTGACATATTTTGTGCCCATTCCTATTAAAGTTGGCTTTGCATACAAGTTCTTAGAGTTCTCAATTGGTTGCATAACAACTTGGAAGCAATGGCAGGCCCTTGAGCTGGCAGGTGGTAAGAAATTAAGATTGAGTTCAGTCCATATGAGTTTGAATTTGTCATTATCCTTGTCTTGTGACTATGGTTTTGACAATTCACATGGATAAGAACACATATACCATTAAATCTAAGTGTCATAAGGTTTCTCTCCGATTCATGAAAATGATTGTGAGGAAACACTTTCACTAAGTAGATTTTAGCTAGATAGCAATTGTGATATTTGCGTTCCCAAAGTCGTTAGTGGAGCGTGTATGGTTAACCGACACACTAACATGGACTTGTGAGTAGTGACAAAGGTCTAAAAAATCGAGACTATGATTACGACATCCTTTTTCATAGTTCTTAAAATTGTTTAGACACACCTGTGAGCTATCTAAGATAAGGTGTATGATATTGATAAAGTTTTATCAAAGTAATCTAGTATCAGAAATCCGAACTTTGGTAAGAAAGTCAATAAAGTATGATAAGTATGAGTACATGTCAAAGCTAGTGGGAGCATAAGTGTTATGCTAATAATCATCATGTTAGTGGGAGTGAATGTTAATTATGATAAAGGTTGCAAGTTAGCAATGTTACTTATAGAAAACAAAAGGTTTCAATTGCAAAAAGTTGTTTTGCTATAATTAAGGGAGAGGAAATTATACTTCATCTCAAATCTATAAGCTTAGATCGTGAGATTTTATTCAAATTTAGTCAAGTATATATATGAATGATATGTTGGAATGGCTCAACATAAGAAAATTCTATATATGGGTCCATTATTTGCGTTCTAAAATTCGATTATGATTACGACAACCCTTTTCATAATCTGAATTATGAGAACTTGGCAAATTGAAATGGAAATATTATAGGAAAAGATTGGTTTAGTCTTTATGTAAGACATCATGAATCGTGTCCCATATGCTTCGAATATAGGATCGATTACATGTGCTATATTCGTCCTTTCTAAAATTTTCCAAATTCCTGGGGCATTAAGAAGAGAAAAGGTCTAGAACTGGATATGACTAAAAGGATTAAGAAATTGTCAAGGACAATCTAAGGTTTTAGCGAGGATTGGTTGCTCAAGGAAAGTTGGAAGTATAGTGTTAACTTTGGAAGGACCATATTGACCTAATCTGAAAAGAGGCAATTCTTGTTCAGAAGGGGTAGTCAAAATAGGAATATGGAGTTCTCTCCATAGGTGGAAGTTCTCTATGTAAGATTAGGAAACTTAATGCAAT
Organism: Lactuca serriola; assembly: GCF_051521515.1. Taxonomy (NCBI): domain Eukaryota; kingdom Viridiplantae; phylum Streptophyta; class Magnoliopsida; order Asterales; family Asteraceae; genus Lactuca; species Lactuca serriola. The sequence continues at coordinate 92,371,898 of NC_136408.1, forward strand.
AAGAATGTTCAAAGGCAATGAACTTTGAATATGAGGCTTCGGTTCCATGTAGTTGATCTCCATCGGAATACTCTGTAATGTTGTTGACAAGTCTTTGTGACTTTGTGCGTAATCGTTACAAGCGGAACAATGCATATAAGTTTAGAATCGAACATATTTAGGTAAAAGGCACGAGTTTGGAATTCTTGCATTTCCGCAAGGACTTGGGACTGTGAAATGAGAATCATTGGAGTTATATTCAATCGATCTATTTCACAAGGTAAAGATCATAGACAAGCTTGGTATGCATACTTGGAGTATGGAATAACTAATGTTTAGACAAACATAAAGTGCATACTTGGTGTATGGAAAAGCTATTGTTTAGAAAAACATAGTGTACATGCTTGGAGCATGGGACAAATAGTGTTTAATTCAAGAATAAAGTTGATAGTTGAAACAATATGCAATGAATAATGTGTAATCATATGGTGATAAATAAAAAGGTGTTTTATTTATATTCATAAGTTCTGAGACCATATTGGATTAAATTATTCTTGTGTTTCATTATGCATGTTTTGACTTCCAGAATAACTAGGTCGTTCTTCCTGAATGACTAAGTTATTCAAACCATCCACAGTCGGTCATATGTTGGAAGTAGATATGAATCAACGCTGTCATGGGTTGGGCTTGTAGAGGTCTAAGATGTTGGACAAGGTAGTGCTACAACACTCATGAGTGCTCATATGTTCTGAGTATTAGATTCAACCCGCGCTCATTGGAATCACTTCATGGATTTTATCACGAGTGATCATGAGAGGATAATATCTTATATTCTTCAAACCTAGAGATATGAGTTGTTACTATGAGTTGGTTGTACGTTGATTCCACGAAAACGCATTGGTAACTCCATGTTATAAAACGTGCCTTTGTGTATGATTCAACAAGTAGTAGAACAAGCCATATGAGTCGAAGTTTATCCATTCCTTTTACCTTCAGGATAAAATCGATATATGTGGGCCCCTCGATGATTTAATGATGATACATGCGAGTGCTTGGCAAAGACATGACTAATTTGATTTGTTCAATAAGTCAGTCGTCATGAATCGGAAATCAGGAAACAACAAATAGATAAAGAGAATGATTTATAATCCATGTATCAGTCCATATGATATCTAGAATGGAGGAATATATGATCCCTTATCTAATGGACAAGTCATTGACAAAGGTCAGAGATCATCGGCAAGGTCAGAGTTTGAGGGAAGCTTTTGAGAACTACGATTTCCAGTCGGTTCTTGAAGTCATACGCAATAATAGTTTTAGACTTATCAAAGTGGGAGACTGTTGGATTAATGTCCATGTCCATAACTGTAATTGGTAAGACTTGACCCAACCCGGCATGGTCCATTTGGGTTGCATGGCATCATGCGTTTGGATAGACTATAATGAGAGAAATAACACTTAAGGTTGCTTAATATATTATAAGTTCTAATATATTAATAAGATTATTTAACTAGTATTGATCAAGAATTAATCTAGTATTAATTAGGTGATCAAAAGAAGACTAATTAAATATATGGGTTGATTGTGTAATCATCCGTACTTATATAGTGGGCTAATGCTCCATGGATTGTCAAGTTGGGCTAAAACCCATAAGATGCTCCATGGATGCTCCATGGTTTATTTATACCCATGGATCATGTAAATGAAAGGCCATGACAATTAGGGTTTACATGGTGTAACCCTAACTATATAATGGTCTTATTTTTGGTGTAAATCAGACACTATGTGTGAATATGAGGGCTAGACAATTTCAAGGAGTGTTCCATTTCTCTCAAGTCATTCCATGTGCATTTGGTGTTGTGTGAACCATTTGAGGTGTCACAATTGGGGCACTAGGCACTCAAGCTTCATGAAGACATTCTACATCAAAGAGGTATGTAATTCTGACTTGATATATTCATATGAATCTATGTTTTTATGCTAGTTAGGATGAATACCTTGGAAAGTTCATATTTGCATGTATAATAGAGAAAACATAGATCCAAGGTATTTAGGGTTGCATGTACACTTAGGAGTGTTAGAATGCTCAAAACCCAACAGATAGAGTCTTCACGATCTATTGCTCATCAGAGGACTGTTGGATTAGGTGTCTAAGGCCATAAATATAATTGGTATGTACTTGACCCGATATGAGCATGGTCCTTTTGTGTTGCCTTCACCATAGCAATCTGATAGAATAAATTATGGAGAAAGAGGTTAATTGTGATTTATTAATATTTTATAAGAATAATATATTAATTGAGAAATCATACCATTTAATTAGTATTGATCAAGAATTAATTTGGAATTAATTTAGTGATCAAAAGAGACTGATTAAATAAATGGGGACTAATTATGTAAATCAGTAATTATTGTAGTTTGGGCTCATGGACCCCATTGGTATAGGGTAGGCAAAATCTCTATGAGAGTCCATAAAGATTTCGTCCAAGGCTTTCCAAATAGGAGTCCATGTGTTGCTTAGGGCCTATGCAAGGGAATTAGGGTTTCCAAGTTGTAACATTTGGGGCACTAAGCTTTCAAAGGTCAAGGTGTTCTTGTTATTTCTACATAACAAGTGAGGTAATGTTCCAAACCCTATTTTACATATGAATTTCGAAATTGGTATGCTAGTTATTAGAGTTTATGCTTTGGATGATTATTTGCATGTATAACTTGAGAAAAACCTAGATCCAAAGCATTAGGGTTACATGTACACCATACGAATGTTGTAATGCTCAAAACCTATCAGTGATATCAGAGCGTAGGTCCTTTTTCTGTTATATGTGATGCTAATGTGAATTGTTCAAAGCTGAAAATTTTTCGTTTTTGCTTTCTTCCTGATCTCCATGAAGTGGTGGGTCCTCACTACGTGAAATCGGTCCTGATGGCAGATTTTTTGGATTGTTGGCTAAAGTTAGATTAGGATAATTACCATAAGTTGTTTTAACTATTAAGATTCGAATTTCATGATATGGTAATTGATATACTCATCTAATTGAAGGATAATTGTCAAATTTTAAGATAATTACTAGATTATATGATAAATTGATTATTTGTAAAATTTGATTTGTGGTTATCTTGCCAAAATTATAAGATTAGGTCAAATAATGTGATAAGGATATGATTAATTTTATTTGTTTTCAAATTTGATCTAAATGTTATGAAAAGTTCCAAAATTTACCCACAAGTTTTGGAATTTAAAATTTAATTAAAAGTTTTAATTTTGAAATATTAAATTCTGAAACCCTAGTATTTTGAATAGGTCAAATTACACCCTTATGGTTTTATTAAATTAATTAAGTGTTTAATTAAAAGAGAGAATTAATAAATCTATAATGACATGTTTTAAATTTAATTAAATTAATAGTATAATTTATTAATAGATTAAACCATCTAGTATTTTAAAAGTTTCAAATACACCCTTATACTATATATAAAATTAGAAGTCTAATATATTATATATGTATAAGTAAAAGGTCAGTCTTACCGTTAGTAGGCATCATTCATGAAGTTGGTATATATGGGGTGTTTAAGGAAGCAATCTGTAAAATGACCGTTATTAGGTATCCACTTTTACCCACCATACCCTTGACTAGCGGAGGGTCGCTAACCGGACGAGTAGGATAGGAAACAAACCTCCATTATAAGTATAATTAAATGCGAAGTAACTAAATGGTTTTGTAAATTCCCAAATCTTAGTCACTTTAGGAAAAATGTGAATTTGATGCTAACCCATGAAATTGCACATTGCACCTTATTGGTCGTTAGTGGAGCGTGTGTGGTTAACCGGTACACTAATATGAGACTAATGGAGGATGGAAATGGGTAGCTCATAGATTATCATAGATCAATGGAGCTTGTGTGGTTAACCAACACATTTATTAGGTGATAAACGTCTTCGGGAGTACCGAGATAATTTTCATGGCTATTCACACCTTGTTTGTGATCCTCGATATCCCAGTCACAAACTTGAATGGCATAATCGAGATTAAACATGCGATTGAAAAGTTCAATGAATCTCAAAAGATCTAGGAGTTTCAATTCATTTAAAACTTAATATTATTTTTCGTTTTTCATGGTGGAATTGGTAAATCGTCATTTACATACCAAAAAATAGTTTGCAATTGGATTACGACATCCCTCTTCTGAATTGTCAATTATTGTGTTGGGTCCTAGCCTTGATATTTCATTTAGGTGATATATTAAGGATTTGAATGACTAACTTGAATTTCTCCTATTTGTAGATGTCTAGTTTTGACAATTATGGTCTTCCCGAATCTTTTGGAATAAACTATCCACATGAAGATGATGTTCAACAATTGGATCATGGAAAAGGACATCCTGCTTCACTTCCTCCACCTCCTCGAATAGTTCTCCCTGACCCACGTTTTCGAAGACTTGAAAAGTTCAAGGTCACTCAAGCCTTATTGGCAAGCAAACACAAAATGGAAAGTCTATATGTGCTCACGTCTTGGAGATGAAGTTGCATATTGACAGGCTAGGAATGTTGGGTGTTGAAGTCTCAAGGAAGCTGGCTGTTGACTTGGTTCTTCAATCGCTTCCCGAATCATATAGTGAGTTCATTAAAGATTACTATATGATGGACCACGATGTGACCCTTATCGATCTTACCTAATTTCGAGTTGTTTTTGAAGCAACAATGATTTGGTGCACTAGTCAAGAAAATTTGCTTGGTAGATCAACCTCCCAAAATTCCATGGACATTGACAATGGCAACATTGGAAGTCCATAAAAGTTTTCTCTTCCCAATGGAAAGGGTTTGGCCAATGTCAAACCATTTGGCCGGATGGCAAAGAGAAAGGCTGAATCTGAGATTGTCCCATGTGCTATTCCAAAAGAGTCTTTTTGTTTCTATTGCCAAGAGAAAGGGCATTGATTCCAAAGCTACCCTGAATACCTAAGAGATCTAAGAGATGGTAAAATCAAATTGTATGGTTCTACTTTAGGTAAGTTCACTATCTAACTCTATTAAGTTCCTACTTATAGATTATTAATACATGATGTGATAAGATTTCATTTTGATGTTTGGTAGGATCGAAGAAAAGAAAAGAAACTTAAAGGGAGAAGTATGCTGAGTCTGATTACGAAGAAATGGATTTCAATCGCGTGGTTCGATGATCGGATTTTTGAGCTGCTACATTGAAGTTATGATAGATTTCTTAGGAATATTTAATGACATAGTTACATTTGTAATTGTATTGTAAGGGCAAGATTTTCCGCACTTTTATAAATAAAGAAAAATTTTGATTTGTCTTATTTTGTATTTCCTTGCAATGGCCTTTGTGAAAATCGATGTTTCTATGTTCCTATTGTTAGCAATATTAAAAAGGATGTGATTCTTAGTTATGCTATTTGTGGTAGTGTAAAAAATTTACCAAATAAGAAATGATTCTCATCATCCCAGTTTCAATTTGACATAAACTTGGAATCATACGACTTGTATTATATGATGAATGAGAACCTTCATCTTTGGGAAATTAGGGCTAATTCCTTGTCACATATAGATGTGAGTCAAGTGAAGGACTAGAAGATATAGCACACATTGTTGTGCACTTGTCAGGTCTACCACAAAGAACGATAAGACTATTCGTCATGATTTACTAAAACTTTAGTAAACTTTTAGTATAATTCTGAATCATTTGAAAAGTTTCAATGTATGGCAGAACGAATAAGAAGAATCATTTAGGCAGAAAGATAAAAGTTTCTCCAATCTAAAAAGAAATGAGAGTACTTACGTATCGTGTTTTATGATCGTCTTAGTGATTATGAAACCGTGTCACAATTGATCCTATAATGACACCTTGCTACATTTATATGACCACGAAGAGGTATCAGGAAATTGTTGAAATGGTTAAATCAAAAGGTGAATCATACTTCGTTCCAAAATCAAGTCTTAGAGTCATACTCCAAGATTGTGCCTTGAGTGACACATCTTTAGTAGGTTTACAACCCTCATTAAATGTGGAGTAGAAATGTTTCTTACTCTTGCACATTTGAAATTCGTAAGTTGTGATGTCTTGGATAAGAAAGACCAACTAAGACCAATTGTGTGAAGTGTTTGTCTTGATAAGAACCCGCACCAACTCTTTAATATTTGTTTGTCAAGAAATATTTCTTCACAAGAGATTCTCATATGTCAAGAGGTCAGTGAGAGTCTTAAAGATCTTGAAAAGTTTCAAGAATAAACCTATTGTTTATCACTAGCAGACGACTTGAAGTTTGTAACCTATCGTGTTGACACATTCTTATTTCGTTGCTCATTCCAGTTGACTATGAGTGTGAGTTCTATGAGTTCTCATTTGATTGCATAAGGCAAAGCACCTTGATTAGTGAAAGTTCATTGATCAGTATGGGTGATCTGCTCAACAACTTGGAAGACATGGTAGGCCCTGGTGCTGCCAAGTGGCATGAAATTAAGATTGAATAGGTTTATTCCATATGAGTTTGGATTTGTCACAAACATTATCTTGTGATTATGGATATGACAAATTCACATGGATAGGAACGCATACGCCATAAAATCTAAGTGACAAAGGTTTATATCCACTTCAAGAAAATGATTATGAGGAAACGCTTTCACTAAGTATATTTTAATGAGATAGCAATTGTGTAAATTGCGTTCTCAAATTCGATTATGATTATGGCATCCCTATTCATCGTTCGAATTGTGAGAAATGGAAAATGATTTAAACATTTGGAACTTATTACTGTAAGTTCAGAAATAGTTTAGACAAACATATGAGCTTTCTAATAAAAGGTGTATGAGCTTAGATAAAGGTTTATCGAAACATCTCGTGTCAGAAATCTAAACTTTGGAAAGTGAGTGCATAAGTCCAACTGATTTCTGGATACATGTCAAAGCTAGTGGGAGCATAAATGTTATGCTAGTCAGGACGTAATTATTGTGCTAGTGGGAGCATAATCATTTTTATAGGTGTTGCGAGTTTGCAATGCTATTTATAGGAAACAAAATTTTGATTTGCAAAGTTGCAAAGTTTGAAAAGTTGTTTTGCTATAGAAAGGGAGAGGATACTTATACTTTATTTTGAATCTAAAAGCTTAGATTGAAGTATTAATCGAACTTAGTCATGTGCATATATGAATAGCAAGTTGAAATGTTTCAAAGTTGAAAATTCTATATATGGAAATATTATAACGAGAGATTGCTAAAGTATGATATCTTTATTATGAATCGTATCCCATATGCTTCGGGTATAAGATCGATTGCATATGTTATAATATTCACTTGTTCTGATTTTCCAAATGCTTAGGGCATTAAGAGGGAAAAGGGATCAGAACCGGATATGACTAAAGTAAGTTAAACAATTATCAACGACAATCTAAGGTTCACTATGGATTGGTCGCTTGTGGACAGTTGGAAGTATAGTAATGAATGGACAATATTGACATTACTATGAATAGATAGGATTCTATTAAGAATGAGTTGTCATATGGAAAATATGGAAATGTTTCCATAATGGGAGTTGGACATTAAGAATCTACGTAGATTAATTAGAAACTTTTATGCAGAAGGATGTTCAAAGGAATTTACTTTGAATGTGAGACTTCATATATATATATATATATATATATATATATATATATATATATATAGAGAGAGAGAGAGAGAGAGAGAGAGAGAGAGAGTGAGAGAGAGAGAGAGGGGGAGAGAGAGAGAGAGAGAGAGTTTTCTTGTAACAATCTCCATTAGAGCACTTTTTAATATAATTGGCAAAGTCTTTGTGACCTTGGTGATATGAAATTAGAAAAGTGTAATTGCATAAAATGTTAGAATCTAACATATTCTAACAGTGGGAAGAATTTGGTATTCTTACACTTGTAATAAGAATTGGGAAATGTGAAATGAGTGTCATTGGAAATGTGTTCAATTGATCTATTTCACAAAGTAAGGACCATTGGTAAACATAGTATGCATGCTTAGAGCATGGTATAACTAATGTTATAATTCAAGTATTAAGTTGATTATCCGAAACATTATACAATGAATAATGTGTAATCAATATGGTGATTAAATGATAAGTGTTTTATTTATACTCAAAAGTTTTGAGGCAATATTGGATTCGATTATTCTTGTGTTTCACTTCACATGTTTTGACTTCCAGAATAACTAGGTTATTCAAATATCCACAATCAATCATACATTGGAAGTAGGTAATAAGGTAAGACTATCATGAATCCGACTGTAGATTGTCTAAAGCGTTTAGACATAGCAAAAGTCAGCTGCAGTGTTCATCAGTGCTCTTGATATAAGTTTTGAGTATTGGATTAAACGCACGCTCACGTGGATCACTTCATGGATTTTATCACGAGTGATTGTGAGATGATAATATCTTATATTCTTGGAATGGAGACATATAGTGGTTGTTTACGAGTTGGTTGCGCATTGATAATACGTAAACGCATCAGTAACTTGATGTTATAAAACATATTGTTGTGCATGATTTGATGAGTAAATAGAATAAGCATATGAGTCGAAGTTTATTCGTTCCTTTTACCCTAAGAGGGATAAAAGCGATATTTGTGGGCTCCTCGATGATTTAGTGATGAAACCTAAGTGCTTGGCCAAGCCTGGACTAAGTTGGTGTATTCAACTGAAGTCTATTGTCAATCGCCTTAAATCGGAAATCGGGAAACAACACCTAAACAGAAAGAATGATTATAATCCATGTCTCATATCTATATGATATCTTGAGAATGGGGGAATATATGATCCCTTATCTAAAAGACATGTTACTCATAAGATCAGAGTTTGACAACGACTTTTGAGAGCTACCATTGCTAATCGGATTTTGAAGTCGTAATTGCAGTTATAGTTATTAGACTTATCCAAGTGGGAGACTGTTGGATTAGGTGTCTAAGCCCATAACTATAATTGGTATGTACTTGACCCGATATGAGCATGGTCCTTTTGGGTTGCCTTTACCATAGCAATTTGATAGGATGAATTATGGAGAAAGAGGTTAATTTTGATTTATTAATATATTATAAGAATAATATATTAATTGAGAAATCATATTATTTAATTAGTATTGATCAAATTAATTTGGAATTAATTTAGTAATAAAAAAAAGACTGATTATGTAAATCAGTAATAGTTGTAGTTTGGGCTCATAGACCCCATTGGTATAGGGTGGACGAAATCTCTAAAGAGTCCATAAAGGTTTTGTCCAAGGCTTGCCAAATAGGAATCCATATGTTGCTTAGGGCATAAGAAAGATAATTTGGGTTTCCAAGTTGTAAACCCTAAGAGCCTCAATTATAAAAGGAACCCATTAGCTCCAAAAATCGGTACCTATGATCTCATAGAGAACCCTAGCCGATTTTAGGAGTCCATAACCTCTCTCTCATAATTCTACATTGCTACTTGGTGTTTGTGACTCCATTAGAGGTGCAACATTTGGGGCACTAAGCTTTCAAAGGTCAAGGTGTTCTTGTTATTGCTACATAACAAGTGAGGTAATGTTCCGAACCCTATTTTACATATGAAATTTGAAATTGGTATGCTAGTTATTAGGGTTTATGCTTTGGATGATTATTTGCATGTATAACTTGAGAAAAACCTAGATCCAAAGCATTAGGGTTGCATGTACACCATAGGAATGTTGTAATGCTCAAAAACCCATGAGGGATGATCTTCAGTCTTCGACATACGAACTTCCATTAGCATATCTTCAGATTAACTATAACAATAATGTATATATTTTGCATCATCAAATCTATACAACTATGTGACCCAATACTCCTTTCATATGTAACTATGAAAGAGGGACATATATGTTGGATATCATCCATTCGTATGTATGTGGTCAGCCTTCATGTTGATGATACATTTAGTTCCTTTGGTGCTGATAAAGTCTTCAGGATCTTTTGCTATTAGGGGATGATCTTCAGTCTTCGACATATGAAATTCCGTTAGCATATGTTCAGATTAACTATAACTATAATGTATATATTTTGCATCATCAAATATATACAACTATGCGACCCAACACTCCTTTCATAGGTAACTATGAAAGAGGGACATATATGTTGGATATAATCCAATTGGATGTATGTGTTCCGTTCAGACATATCACCAGACACGGTGAAAGATATTGTGTCACATTTACTAATGATTTCAGTAGATATGGATATGTTTATTTGATTAAACATATATATGAGACATTTTGAGTATTGAAGAAATTCCAAAGAGAGGTTGAGAACCAACTTGGCAAGAAAATCAAGATATTTCGTTCTGATGGGGGTGGAGAGTATCTTAGTGATGACTTCTACGACCATCTTAGAAGTTATGGGATAGTCTCACTATTTTCTCCACCAAAAACACCACAACATAATGGTGTGGCTGAAAGGAGAAATCGAACCTTTCTTAACATGGTTCTTTCTATGATGACTTATGCAACACTTCAAAATATTTTTGGGATTATGCTCTAGAAACGTTCGCTTATATTCTAAACCTTGTACCAACTAAGTAGATTGACAAAATACCATTCGGAAAGTGGAATGGGACTCATCCCTCACTTGCACAAATCAAGGATTAAGGTGGTGTAACATCCTATTTCCTGCCCTTTCTTATTTCAGGGTTGTGGGTCGGAAGTTGATTGTGTAAAGGCTTAAGAAACTAAGGTTTAGTCCTTTTGTAAGCATGAAATGATGGTTGCGAGATCTTAACATTAAAATTGTGTTTTTAGCCGAAGGGTAGAGAATGGAAAGTCATAATCTGGGTTCTTGCATGAAATATGGATTTTTCGAGAAGCTTTTAGTCCAAGAAAGCTAGATAATATTGTAAGGATCTTCAATACCTTTCCGTGGATAAAACGATCGTCGAAATCAGAGTTAGAACGAAGAATTTTTGAATGTTCGAAGTTAGGAAGGTTTTAGGTTTAGTCAAGTACACTGGTCATACAGGGTTTATGTTGGACGTACTAGGCATGCTTGATCGTGGAGGCCCAACCTAGAATGCTGGACGTACACGGTCAGAACCCAAACCCTAATTTGAGGGGTTTGAGCCCTCTTTAAGCTCTTTAACTTCCCCAAACCCTCCTCAGCCTCCATCCCTTCAACGTCCTTCCTTGAAACCCTAACCCTAGTTTGAGCCTGTAAGCTAAAGAATGAGTTTTTTTAATGCTTTAGAGTGTTCTTGGTGCATATTGGAGAACTGTTGGTTGCATCGGAGCTTGTAGATCCAAACATTGTTCACTTTATGTCACACCCCCAAACCAGACGACGGAAACGTCCGGGGGTGGAGGACTTCATTTGTAGTATCACAACACATGTATCATAGTAATCAAAGCACAAACAACCATTGTATTTAAAAGTATAATATTTACATGTGTTCAATCATTGTATATTGAAACCAAAATAGTTATACAAAAGAAGAAGATAAGACTCCTAATGGCTCCATCTTCTCAAAAAGCTCGGGGAGTACCTGTTATTATTTCCCTGATAATACAAGTAATTTGAAAAGAGAGTATCAACAATAAGTTGAGTGAGTACATAAGTCTTTATGTTTGAATGGGTGTCTTTGTATTTTGAATATGAAAACACTTCTAGAAAATCCCATATTTTCTGTGGTATGTGAAAAGTAGTTTTATTCCCATAAAACCATCTTATCTGTAAACCATTGTATTTGTAAAACTTGTATTTAAGAGTGTGTCGGGCTTCACCAGCTAATATTGAAAACTATAGTATACCATTGTACTTTGCATTTTGTAAACTGGGACTTTGAAGATATACTTACGTTTAGTTGTTTATACACTAACGTGTTGTTAATATCTTTTTAATGAGTTATTATAACCATACTAAGACATGAACGCCTGAAACAAATGCCTGATGAGCGCTTAAACTGTTGATAACAATTGCCACTAATTGGCGTGTATGTCTGACTGTAGCTAGCAGCCTGAGTGCGGGGTTGTCAATCCCGATATAGATCTACACACAACTTGTTTCGATCCCCGGACTGGAGATTCTGGTTATAATGTCGTGGCTTTACTTTGGTTGTCTAAAATGAATTAAACAACCGGAATTGAATGTCTCATAAAAAGCATATAAACGTTGCATGTATATTAGTTATGAAAACCCAATCATTATGAAATAAATGATTAACAGTATGTTCTTGATTTAGTATCCCGAACATGTATTTGATAAGTGTAAACCCTTGATTTGTTTTGAATTAAAACCCTTGTTGTATGTAAAACAGTGTATTCATATGAATTATTGCTCTATGTATCATAAATTATACTTATTATAATTTATATGTACTTTATGAATTGGTAAATAACTATTTTTGTGTGTAATCCTTTGCTCAACATGTTCCAAAGGGTGATTAAACTGATGAAATAACTTTTATTGTTATATACATATACAAATTTTATATATAAGTAAAATTTGAACGACCATCGGACAAATAACTGGTACTATAAGTCCACATCCAAACAAGGTAAAGGACCTAGAATGAATTATTAGTCCTAAGCCTTTTAAATCTTATTTATATTAAATTATATATACAAATATGTATATTTGGGAAAAATATAAGTTTATAAAAGAGTTCAATATTTGAAGTATTTTTGATGCTTTAAAATCATTTTATCGTGATTTGAAATCATTTATTTATAACACAAAGTTGTTGTGTTATACTTGTATTTCCCCCCTTAAAACAGTAGAAATTATGAAAATACGGGGGTATGAACTCACTTGATAGGTGGTAATTCGGACAGAGTTTCGTTTCACGAAAAGGAGTTTATTTGTCGAGAAACCGGCTCAAATCGGGCAGAGTTTTGACAGGAGAGAGGATGAATTCTCGAGAATTTCAGGGCTTCACGGCTTACTTCGGGCTCGAGTCTTGATACCGGGGCTTTAGGGGTTGTATATGAGCTTAAGGGAGTGGAAAATGTGAAAGAGTGTGACATTTAGGGTGAAAAGTGAAAATTATTCGGAAGCCCTCGCATGCTTTATATAGCCCGAAGGCTCAGACCCGAAGCAATGCGAGGGTGAAACGCGTCTGACTGGTGGCGAGGTGAAGGAAGTTCTTCGGACCGGAGGCTCGCTGCTGGATGGCTCGGATTGGTCTAACCCTCGGTCCAATGGAAAGAAGGCACGTGTGAAGGGGGCTGGTCCGAGGCGTGCGAGGGGTGTGCGAGGAGCATGCGAGGGTGAGGTCCGGTGTGTCTCATGCGAGGTGCCCGGTTCTTACTGGACCTTGGACTTGGTCGAATCAGAAGGTGACACGCAAGACATCGGTCCACTCAGCAGCCGACACGTGGAGGCCTCGCATGCGAGGGGTGACGTGGCGAATTTTCCCGGTTTTTTTTTTATTTTTCTTTATTTTTTTTGCCAAAACTTGTAAAATTCATAACTTTTGCATACGAACTCCGTTTTTGACATTCTTTATATGCACGCATAGGTAAATTATACTCTACGACTTTCGTTTAGACTTCGTCGGCTAATTTTGACTTTATTTTTAATATTATTATTTTAAACAGACCGGGACGTGAATCCGTTATAAATTCATAACGTCTTCATACGACGTCCGTTTTTGTCTATCTTTTTACCGTTGATTACTAATGACGAGACCTTCAATTCTCGTTTAGGTTGTGTCGCCTAAAAACCAATCGATCTTTATTTCGAGTTTTTAGGTGTACACTACTATACTGAAACTTAGAAAAATCATAACTTCCTCATACGAAGTCAGATTTTGGCGTTCTTTTTATGAAAGTTCTCGGTTTAACATAAACTATAACTTTCATTTAGATTGTTAAGGCTAGAAATCCTTTTTATCAAAAATTCAGTTTTTACACAGAACAGTGTTTTGCCGGTTTTGTCGCGGATTTTTGATTGGTCATAACTTCTTCGTTATAACTCGGATTTTAGTGTTCTTTATATTTTTGGAAACCTTCTTACAATCTCTATCACTTGGTTCAACCCAATTGAGATTATTTAATAATTTATTTTTGAGGGTCAATTATGTAAATATACATAGTATGCCAAAATTTCTCTTTATTAATTTACAAATAAGTACAAATTGACCTACACTATTACATAGGTTTGAAATAATGGTTTGTTACACTTTAATCTTTCTTCTAGAGGTATAAAGCTTAAATCTTGATAATGCATTTTTTAGACCTAGCTTGTTTGGGTGTTATGAGATTTTGGTCACTTTAGTGTAAGGCACTATTCCTTCAAATAAATCACAAGAATTCACGCATTCATTGGTTTGAACTGCAATTGAACAAAAAGCTTTCACATCTTCATGAAAATCACATTGAATTCCCTTTTCTAGAACATCATGAACATCCGGGTAAAGTGCAAGAACATTAACACCATATATGCATTCATCAAGACGATTTCCTTAAATGACTTCATCATCTTTCTTCTTCTTCCTTGTTGCATTGTAAGCTGTTACCAAATGATTAAGCAACACTTTATGATGATCAAGATCAAGAGGATAACCATTGAAATTTCAACATTGACATTTCTTACAAGAAATGAGTGAACTTTGTTTAAAATACTTGGTTGCAACACATTTGAGAAGTCCTTCAAAAGTGAATGACCATGGATAATCATCTACAAACCAATTTTCATGAATTGTTTCTTTCATTTTCAACTTTGAAAAATGAAGAATATTATAAGAACTTGAAAATCTCTAGAGAGAGAAAAGTGAATATGCACCAAGTTCTAGAGAGAGAAACTGAAACAAACAAGTATTCTAAAGAGACAAACGTGAATTTTGAATCAAATCAAATAATAAATTTGATTTCTAGAACACAAACTTTATCAAACACAAAGAACTCCCAAAAATGAAGATTCACTCAAATCATGTAGTCATCATGGATCAATTCTTGAGAGCTTCAAGAACACCCGCTATGATACCAATTGTAGTGACCCTAATTATGATGCCATGAGCGGAATTCAAAAGATCTAGTGAATCATACAAACATCAAGAATACAAGGAGTAAACAAAATTATTTAAGCTCCATTAGAATAGAAAGAGTACAAGTGGGTTTTGAATATTCTCTCAGTAAAGTAACCCTCACAAATGGGTTTTACATAAAGGGAGTCACTCATTTCCTATTTTTAGGAAAGACTCAACCTATTTACACATACAATAGGGTAAGCCACATCTAAGGAGAACTTTGCACCCTAACAATTAAGAACCATAAAAATGTGATATTGATCCTTCTGTCCATTTCATGCATGAATTATGATGTCTTAATGGATTAATAAGTTAGGGTTTTGGCTTTTGGATTTTTTCTACCCATGGAAAGTCATAAAGGTCAAAACTTTATGATTTAAGTCGAGGGTTTGAGTCTAGATCTGAGCTCTGGACAAAAGTTCTTAAGTGATAATGTATTTTATGGAGAAATAAGAATAGGCCGCTTACACTAGGCGTACTCAACTGCCTTGGACTTTGACTTTTGTTGACTTCTGTTGACCATTGACTTTTTTTACCAAGGTTGACTTTGGGTCAAACTTAAGGATTTAGGGATATTGATTAGGATTCTACCTGGTTCTCGTATTAGTGGATTTGTGAGTGCGAGCAGTGCTGAAAAGGGATCGTATTGCAGTGTTTTTGAGTTCTTCGATTCAGGTGAGTTTCTCCTCATTATACCATGGGTCAAAAGCACCAATGTTGGGCCACTAGTTTTGGTTATCTTTAGTAGAGGGATGTCATAGGGACTGTATGTAGTCATGCTGGATAGACCGAGGACTCTTGATCTAAGCATTCTTGCATGTTCCTTGTTT
Organism: Lactuca serriola; assembly: GCF_051521515.1. Lineage (NCBI taxonomy): Eukaryota > Viridiplantae > Streptophyta > Magnoliopsida > Asterales > Asteraceae > Lactuca > Lactuca serriola. Next base: position 92,387,696 of record NC_136408.1, read on the forward strand.
GGTTGTGGCTCTAGAGTAGGATCAATTGTCTGGGTGTGTATCTCACCTCTGAGTATATATGGTTATGCATTCCTTGGATTGTTGGTTATGTATCCTTATTCATAGTATAATGTGGTGATGTAGCGATCTGCTAGATCTGCGCATATATCCTTATATGAACGGATGGTATAGTAATGGTATGCTGGTTAGAGTGCTAGTAGACTAGTTACCATCTAGTGGAGTGCCCTAGGGGTTGTATGTAGTCATGTAGGATAGCCTGAGAACTCTTGATCTAGGCTTTCTTTCCTAATCCTTTTTTGTTTGTGGATCTAGATTAGGATTATCTAATCGGGTGACTATCTTACATTTGATTACTTATGGTTAAGCATTTCATGGATGTTATTTGGTAGCGGGACAGTGTGATGTGAGAGGACTAGTAGGCGGTAGTGACCTATATGATTGATGTTTGCCTGTATTATGTGCCTACTTCATCCTTGATCGTTTATATGTCGATATATAGTGGTAGTTTTTTAAGGTTGTGTTTCTTTGTGTTTTTGGCCAAGATAACTGGTGCGGGCTGGTTGTAAGCCATAGGCACGGAAGCTCGGGAAGAGCGGTTGGGTGGAGGAGGTAGGCCAAGAAACCCTAGGTATTCCAACCCGATGGCTGATTGGACCTGTTACATGTTGGCATTCCATTTAGCGGACTGAATGGGCCTCGACATTCCAATCCGATGATTATAGGCCATTATGCATGCTTGTATGTTTATCTTATGGGGTATTTTGGGGAAACTTACTAAGTTTTGTGCTTACCCAATTGTTTATGTTGTTAGCTTTTATTGGTGATCGTGGGAAGGCGAAGGCGAGACTATACACACTCATCAACAACATTGAGGATTTCGTGTTTCTTATATACTCTAATTTTTAATAAATGCATTTTGGAATAAACGACATTATTAATAATCGATTTATAGTTGGGAAATTTTATATTATTATAAAGAAAATTTTTGGTTGTGAAAATGGGACGTTACAAGTTGGTATCAGAGCCCTTGTCTGAGCGAATTGGAGGAACACTTGTATGAATCCAGTCTCAAAATAGGATCCGAGAATTTTTACAAAAACTTTTTTGAAAAAGAATTTATAATAAAACGGTTGGCTTAGGGACATTGGCTCGGTCTCTTGTCATGTTCTTGTTTGATTTTTGGCTTGGGTTTAGGAACGTGGACCCTAACTTAACTTTGTTTTTACAAGAAAGATGCGCTTTATACAGTCAGCCAGAGCCCAAACAGAAGAGTGGTTCCCAAAATAACCATACTTGTTATATGCGTCGAGTTTTTTAATTTATTGATATGTGAACTTTTTAAAAACATGCTAGGGGATAATTTAGGGTTCTTATAGCAACTGTGGGATAGAAGTGCCTGATTTCAATGATGCTTTAGGATATAAGGAATTGCTTGCTATATGTTACTTAATTGTTTGATTGCTACAAGTATGTTGATTAGTTGTATATGTTGGGGATTAAATAGCCTCAGAAGGATCGACTTAGCCTTACATCTTGTTCCTTTTTTGGTTGTGGACTTAGGGCAGAGTCGATTATTCGACAGTCTATCTGACACCGTATTGTGTACAACAAGCATACACAAAAGCAACTAGTGGTTCGGGGGCAAGGATAATCCTAGGAAGAACGCCTAGGAAGTTAGTTGTAGCTTGAAGGAGAAGTATGTGTTAGCACACCTAGGAGTGGTCTAGTTCAGTGACTTAAGAATTTGGGATAAATTCTAAATCAACTAGGATATATGTGGAAGGTAGTATGGGCCCGTACTACTAAAAGCACAGGATCCACATGAGATTCAGGAGAAATTTCAAGGCTACTAAGGAACTAATAAGAGGATAGCCTAGTACGTTGAGCATTGTGTTTGATGTGTGATCTTTCCATGGTGTATTTTTTAGTATGGCGACTTTTGAAGGTTCAAGATTAGGAGTTGGTGGCACTGGGGGAGCAGGTCTGAGTAAGGAAGGGATCTGCATGATCATTGCTGCCAGTGTGGCCAAGGCGATAAAAGAGGAGATTCTGGATTTATTTGGTTCGTTCAAGACCGCATTGATCGAGGATTTTGACTGTCACTATTCCGTCGTCACACAGGTAGTTGTTGTCGCAGCCACAATAGCCTTCACCATTGCAGGATCTTGGAGATGGATGGCGATGTAATACCAAGAGTTCAGTTATACGCAGTCAACAGAGTTTAAAGGCAACAGGTACCTAATCATCGCTTCAAGATGGATTTCTGACGTGGAGGGATGTTTCTTCACGTGTTCATGTCCCGAGGTACTAAATGTGAAATTTTTGCTAAATCTTCTTCTTTATGGTGCGAAGGATTGGTGGGAGTTTGTGACCAAGGGATTTTCGCATGAAGAGCAGGCCACAGTGACTTAGGATCAGTTTCTTGAGATATTGTGAGCGGAGTATGTTCCTCTTGTGGAGCGGGATCGAATAGAACAAGAGTACATGTCGCTTAAGAAGACGTCAGAGCCGGTGACAGATATCACCAAGATGTTTACACAGAGAGCTCTTTTCTGCCCTGAGTATGCTGCTTCAAAGCAATCATAATTCCACGATATTCGATTATGCTCAAGAAGGATATTCTAGAGTTTATATCTACTCAACAATATCAGACCTTGAATGAGATGTACTCAAGCGCCAGGAGGAGAGACATTGAGTTAGAGAATCAACAGAAGGAGGAAGGGACAGTACCCGACCGAAGTTTGGGATTTGCTGAGGGGAGGTGTAGATCTTTTGTAGGTTACAGTTGTGGCGGGGAGGGCCATTTTGGTAGAGATTGCAGGCAGAGTGCGTAAATTCGTTTCCATTGTGGCCATGAAGGCCAAATTAGAGCTCATTCTCACGGGAGGGTCGGAGTCTCAGAGATCGAGATTTGAGTTAACAGTTCTTCTATTTAGCAATTTTTATAGTATTGGTATTCATCTATAATTTATATTTGTGTTTCAAAGTCCAGTTGTAATCTTGGATGATCAACTGAATGGAATAATCTTATTGAGCTCTGTTTAAATTGATTTCTTGTTATGAATGGATTAATTATTTTTGTCCTCGGTTATATGATTGAAATTTATGAATGTTGTGAGGGTTCAGAATCTCCTATGTATTAGAATATCAATGGTTGGGATCAAGTGGTGGAGTTCAAGTTAGTCTGTGTATCGAAGGATTGTGTAGTTGTTAGATTCTATCGTATTTCAAGTGGGGGAGAGTGGAATCTCGCAGCAAGAAGACCTTGTGCCAAGGTTCGGTTCTCAGTAGAATTTCTCCAAGTTCAAGACTTCTTATCAACTACTGAATCTTCTAATTTTGTGTCAATATCATCGGTAGTTGTTGGATTTCCCTTCGAGTTGTATTAATTTTAGTTGTGATAGCAGATGTAGGGAGTGCTTATGCTTTAGGCTCTAGGATGTTAAGAGCTCAGGTTAAGGGATGTGATGAGGGCTTCCTTGTTTGTTCTTATTTGATTGGGGATTGGAGTTCTGAGTCATGGCCCGAAGACATGGTAGGGTCAGTTAAGTCTTATAGCCAAGTATTGTTATTGGTTAATAGATCAAGGGTAAGCCTGAGTGCTGTTATTGGTTAGTGGATCGAGGGTAAGCCCGAGTACTGTTATTGGTTAATGGATTGGGGGTAAGCTCGAGTGTTGTTATTGGTTAGTGGATCGAGGATAAGCCTCAGTATTGCCAGTACATAGCTAATCAGGACTGTCAAAGTCGAGTGGGAGTGTGGTTTAGTTTAGTATGTGACCGGAATAGTTTTCATCGCGATAGTGCATTTATATGGGGGATTAACATGAAAGCATTTGGCTGAGAAGGTTTTGGGCCACTCAAACCTATGGATTTTCGGTTAGTTTGGTTGATGTGAGGGTTGTGACATGTCCTGAGTGGGGAAAAGGTTCTTTCTATTATGATTTAAGGAGGTTTGTATGGGGACATTTCATCAGGTCACGTGGTAACGCCAGAATTTTTGGTCTTATAGAATTATCAAAATATGGTCGACTACTAAAGATGCTACAATGAAGATGAGTCAGATCATGGGGTTAGGTTCAAAGGGACCCCAAGTGGTTACATCGGGAAGTGCAAGTGAGAACTAATTCGAGGACGAAATCTATTTTAAGTGGGGGAGAATTGTAACCTCCTTTTTCTTGTACTTTCTTATTTCAAGGTTGTGGGCCGAAAGTTGATTGTGTAAAGGATTTGGACCTTAATAAGTTAAGGTTTATTCCTTTTGTAATGAGGCAATTATGGTTGTGAGATCCTAACATTTGAATTGTATTTTAGGCCGAAGGGTAGAGAAGGGAAAGTCATAGGCCGGGTTCTTATATGAAATATGGATTTTTATTCGAGACACTTTTAGTCCAAGATATCTAGATAATATTGTGGTGCTCTTCAATACCTTTTCTTGGATATAAAGGTCGTCGAAATCAGAGTTAAAACAAAGAAGTTATAACCCTTCAAAGTTAGGAAGGTTTTGGGTTTAGCCGAGTATGATGGGCGTACCAGGCATGGCTGATCGTGGAGGACCAACCTAGTAGGTTGGGTGTATGCGAACAGAAACCAAACCATAATTTGAAGCCCTATTTAAGCTCCTTAAATTCCCAAAACCCTCTCCATTCTCAACCTCCATCCCATCAACGTCCTTTCTTGAAACCCTAGCCCTAGTTGGAGCCTTATGAGCTAAAGAAGGAGTTTTTGAATGCTTTGGAGGCTCTTGGTGCATCTTGGAGAAGAAGGATATCATTGGAGAAGTGTTGGTTTCATTAGACCTTGTAGATCTAGACCTTTTTCACCTTGACCTTTCTTCTGGAGGTATAAAGCTTAAATTTTCATGATGCATTTGTTAGATCTAGCTAGTTTTCTGTGTTATGAGTTTTTGGTCACTTTAGTGCATAAAGTTTAGATCTTGAAAGTTTTTAACCTTGTTATGGATAAAGTTTGAAATGTTATCTATCTAAACATCATATTGATTCGAATCTAAAGGTTGGAGACTTGGACTTAAAGGATTAAGTTGAAAAAGATGCACTTTTGGTCCCTTTTAGATTTAAAGACTAGATCTTGGTTGTTTGGACCATTCTAATGGATAAAGTTGGAAACTTTATCAATTATGGAGTTAAATGAACCATAAAAATGTGATCGGCTCCTTCTATCCCTTCCATGTAAAAATTATGATGTCTTAATGGATTAATAAGTTATGGTTTTGGCTTTTAGACCTTTTCTATCCTTGTAAATTCATAAAGGTGGAAAATTTATGACTTAATTTAATGTTTTTAGTCTAGATCTGAGCTTTGGACAAAAGGTCTTAAGTGATAAAGTACTTTATGGAGAAGTAAAAATAGGCTGCTTACACTAGGCGTACTCAGCTGCCTTGGACTTTGACTTTTGTTGACTTCTGTTGACCGTTGAATTTTTTACCAAGGCTGAATTTGGGTCAAAATTTAGGATTTTGGGCTATTTATAAATATTCTATCTACTTCTAGTGTTAGTGTATTTGCGGGTGCGAGCAGTTCTGAAAAGGAATCGTATCACAATGTTTCAGAGTTCTTTGATTCAGGTGAGTTTCGCCTCGTTGAATCGTGGGTCGATGGAACCAATGTTGGTCCACTAGTTTTGGTTATCTTTTAGTAGAGGGATGTCATAAGGAATGTATGTATTAACGTAGGATAGACTGAGGAATCTTGATATAGGCTTTCTTGCAAGTTCCTTGTTTGGTTGTGGTTCTCTAGTAGGATCACCTGTCCGGGTGTCTATCTCACCTCTGGTTATATATGGTTGCGCATCCCTTGGATTATTGGTTGTATCCTTATGTATAGTATGTTTTTGTGCTATAGTGATCTGATGGATCTGTGTGTATATATATATATATATATATATATATATATATCCTTATATGATAGGATGTCGTAGTAGTGGTATGCTGGTTAGAGTGCTAGTAGACTGGTTATCATCTAGTGGAGTATTGTAGGTGTGTATGTAGTCATGTAGAATATCCTAGGAACTATTGATTTAGGATTTCTTGCTTGTTCCTTGTTTAGTTGTGGCTTTAGAGTAGGATAATCTGTTCAGGTGGCTATCTCACCTCTGGTTACTTATGGTTACACATTTCATGGAGGTTAGCTGGTAGCGGGACAATGTGTTGTGAGAGGACTAGTAGGCGGTAGTGAGCTATATGATTGATGTTTTCCTATATTATGTGCCTACTTGATTCTTGATTGTTTATATTTTGACATATGGTGGTAGCGGGTTGAGGCGATCCTTCTTTGTGTTGTAGGCCAAGATACCCGGTGTGGGTCGGCTATAGGCTATAGGAACTGAGGCTCAGGAAGAACAGTTGGGTTGAGGTGGTAGGCCAACAAACCATTGGTATTACATCTCGATGGCGGATTGGACCTGTTGCATGTTGGCATTCTAGTCTGCAGACTGATTGGGCCTGGGCATTCTACTATAAAGATTATGGGTCGTTATTTATGGTTGTATGTTTATCTTATGAGGTATTTTGAGGGAAACTCACTAAGATTTATGCTTACCCAGTTGTTTATGTTTTTCAGGTTTTTATTGGTGTTGTGGGAAGGCAAAGGTGGGACTGTACACACTCATCAACAACGTTGAGTATTTTGTGTTTCTTATATACTCTGATTTTTAAGAAATTTATTATAGAATAAATGGTTTTATTAATAATGGATTTACAATTGGGAAGTTTTACCTTATTAAAATGAAAAATTTTGGTTGGGAAAATGGGGCGTTACAGGTTGTGAGGCTTTCGTTCATCGACAAGCACTAAACAAACTTGAGTCTAGATCCGAAAGGTGTTACTTCATTGGTTATCCCAAAGATTCTTTTGGATACTTGTTTTACAAGCCTATTGAGAACAAGATCTTTTTCTCTTGTTGGGTAGTCTTTCGTGAGAAAGATTTAATATCTCAAGGAACTAGTGGGGGCTAGATTGATCTGGATGAGATTCAAGAAACAACCAATAAAGAAACTGAAGTTGACACTAGACCTCAACAAGGGGTTGAACAACATGTAGAGGAATATATTGTACCTCCATCTCCACCTTGTAGATATGATATAATGTCATCAACTTGAGTTTGATGGATTTCATATTACTCTAGATGATGACAACCTTTTGGGAGATAATGAGTTGTGCAGCAATCAGGAAGCCATGGAGAGCCCACAAGTTTCAAAATGGAAAGAGGCAATGGACAACAAGATTCATACTTTGTATGATAACCAAGTATAGAACTTGTTTGATCCTACACATGGTCTTCAAACCATTGGATGTAGATGGGTCTTCAAGAAAAAAACTAACATGGATGGGAACGCACATACTTATAAAGCTTGGCTAGTTGTGAAAGGTTAAACTCAGACTCAATAAAGTGATTACGAGGAAACTTTCTCACCAGTGGCTATGATTAAGTCCATTAGGATTTTACTTACCATAGCTGTGTTTCATGAATATGAAATATGGCAAATGGATGTAAAAATTTCTTTCCTGAATAGGAAGCTGACTAAGGATGTTTACATGGCTCAGCTAGAAGGTTTTGTATAGTCCAAGTCTCCTAATATTGTATGAAAGCTTGATAAGTCCATTTATGGACCCCAAATAAGCTCCTCGTAGATGGAACATATGTTTCGATGAGAAATCAAGGAGTTCGGTTTCTCACGAAATAAAGATGAACATTGTGTGTATGTTAGATCTAGTGGGATAGTGGTTGTCTTTCTTGTCTTGTATGTTGATAATATTCTACTCATAGGAAACGACATCGCTACACTTAATAGTGTAAAATCATGGCTTGGGAAGAGTTTCGCTATGAAGGACTTGGGAGAAGCCACGTACATACATGGTATCAATATCTATAAGGATAGATCTAAGCGTTTAATAGGACTTTTTCCAAAAAAACTTACTTAGATAAAACATTGAATAAATTCAACATGGAAGAATCTAGAAAGGAATTTATACTTATGGTTTTGAGTAAAATCCAATGCCCCAATACTAGTGAAGAACTAGACAGAATGAGATGAGTCTCATATGCTTCTGCTATAGGATCGGTCATGTATGCCATGATATCTACTAGGCCAGACGTATCATACACCATTAGTATGACGAGTCGTTATCAAGCTAATCCTGGTGAAAGTCATTGGACCATAGTTAAGAACATTCTAATTTATCTTAGGAGGACTAAAGATCTCAGTCGGTTTTTGTGTTCACACTGAATAGTGGAGTAGTGACTTGGAGAATTTCAAAGCAAGAGACTATAGTAGACTCAAATACAGAGTCGGAGTACATTGCAGCCAATGAAGCGACTAAAGAAGTAGTATGGATAAAGAAGTTCATCAATGGTTTAGGTGTTGTTCTAAGCACAGTTGAACTGGTTGAGATCTTTTGTGATAATAAGGGTGCAGTTGCATTAACTAAAGAACCTCAAGATCCCAAGAGCACAAGGTATATTAAAAGAAAGATCCACCTTATAAGGAAGCTAGTTGAAGATGGAGACATTATAATGAGCCGAGTTTCGTTTGAAGACAATCCTGCAGATCCAATCACCATACCATTGTCACAAATTAAGCATGATGCTCATACTAGCTTTATTGGCATTAGATTTGCTAGTGAATGGGTTTGATAACACAATTTGTAGTCTTTTCTCTTTTTGGGAACTTTTTGGATATTTTGATTTGGTATTTATTAGTACTAAGTTTATATGTTTGTTCATAATATTTGTGTTCCTATTTTTGCATGTTTAGAAACACTTTCAGAATAATTTATTATTCGAACTTCCACAATCAATCTTACTCTTGGAAGATAGTAGTGAATTAAGATTGTCATAGTATTGGTAGATTGTTCATAGAGATGAGCATTTCAAAGTCATGCGATCAATACTGATGTGTACTTTAAAATGGAGATTTTAAGTATTGGAGTAACCACACTTAAAGATTACTTCATAGATCATGTCATGAGTAAATTAAGACGACTAATTTTTCATATTCTTCAAATGGAGATACATGAGGTTTTGTTCTACAATCTTTTGTATCTTTGTTTTTCCCCAACGTTGTTCGTACCTAGCATCTATATAGCGTTTGAGTAGATATTGCATGAGGAATATTACTAACCTATTTAGTCAAAGTTTATTTGATCTTTCTGCCAGAAATGGAGATGTAGATATCTCTGGGCCCTCGTTGATTTGGTGTTGACAACAAATGCTTGCCCACACTGAGACTGAGTTGAATAGATTTGACAGTCAGTCTGAAAGGTCACCACAAGTCAGTATCAGGAAACATAATCTTGAACTAGGAGATTGACCTTTGATGTATGTGTCTAGTTTATAATAAGATATCATGAAGATCTAGAAAGTTAGACTGGTCAATTGTTGATGCCTAAGTGCAAGTAGGAGCTGATGGAGATTAGTGCCCATAGTCATAACAAAACCCAATAATATTACTATTTATAACAGTGTCCTTTTTGGTTACACACAAGAACAAAATGAAGCTGATCGATCTGAAATGATATTTATTTGAGAGACTTGTTTTGTTAATTAATTAACAGTTTAATTAACTAATAGTAAATAAATGGAATATGGAATATTCTAGAATGATTTGAATTCATTAGATAATTATTATTATATTTGATAATTATCTCTAGGGTTTCAAATCACCTCCACATAAATAGAGGGTTCCAAATCCGCTTTTGTAAGTTGGAAAAGTACCTCTCAGTTGTCAAAAGTTTGGAATCCTCAAAACCCTAAAGAATCCTGAATTGTCCATCCCACATCGAGGCTTATTGATCTCTACGCCGTGATCGAAGAACAAAATCGAGAGTTTGATTATGTTTGAAGCTCTTTGTTCGAGGGTTGCTTGGATATGTTTCTTGTTTGTCTCTTGGGTGCGATTTTAGAAGAGGAACTCTCCTTTAGGTTCTTTAGTCCAATCAACTGGCTCGTTAAAAAAAATACAAAGAAATCTAGGGTATGTCTTCTATCCATTGAGTTTTCTAAGTTGCATAGATTAGTTGAGGTTAGATCAAATTTGTTTCTGTTTTCTGCAATCATTTGTTTGATCTAATGAGGCTAACACACACACACACACACACACACATATATATATATATATATATATATATATATATATATATATCTAATTGTTTTAATTTATAATAACATAATAAGAATAGTATCAAACTAATAAATTTTTGTTTTATTTTTTTTTATTAATTTTTTGTGAATTTGTTTGTATGTTATTAATTAATTTTTACTTATTTTAAAATTAAAATATGAATGAATTAAAAGGATGAGTTTTCATATGCTGTAGGATGAGAGAAGGAATGAGAGGAGCAAAATATGTTAGATTGAGTGTCCATGATCATTAATTATTATTTATATTTCTAATAATAACAACTGCTTTTGGATTGCCCTTATAACCCAATTAAGTATTAAGGAAGTAGAAGAAAATAAATTTATTAATTTATTATGATTGAATAAGTTAATTAGAAATTATTTTGGAATTAATTAAATAGTTTTAATTAATTAAATTGGTTAATATTATTAATTAATAGTTAATTAGTTGAAATAATCCATAGGAAATGATAGAGGACGATTTCATATAAGGATATGGATTATCCTTAGGTTTTGAATGACTAAAGGATAAAGTTGGAGGCTATAACTAGGATGTTACGGATGAAACTCTGATGCTCCTTGATCCTCCTAAAGTTCTTCATGCCTCCTCTCTCCTTGCCTTGGACGAAAATTATAACCCCTTTCTATGGTGATAGAATTTTTGAAATCCACCTATCTCCTAGGCTTTTTAAATTTTCTTAGTTGGTGTCATGAGTGTGAAGAAAAAGATGGATTCCTTCTTGCATAGTGGATGTTACAAGATCCCAATCAAGGAATCAAGATCAAGAGGTTAGTAGTTTTACAAGTTTTAAAGTAAGTTGCTATAATAGTAAAATTTAGATCCATATGATGTATGTACACATAGATGTTCTTTTGTTGTCCGCTGTGCAAACTAGTATATATAGAATGCAATAAATCTCATGAAGAGAAAGTACTATGATAGTAATATAGGAAGTGGGTTGAAAGGGTCAAAAAGATGGAGATGAAACAAATTTTAGATTATTGAAAAAGAAATATAAAATTTTAATAAGTATATAATCACATTTATTTCCTTAGTTGTCCATAATAATTATAAAAATACTTGGAAGATTTAATTGTTGGATTCTCTATTTTATTTTTTTAGTATCAGTATTAAATATTGCTCTTTATTATTATTATTTTTTATTTTTGAGGTTCAATTCTCGTGTGGATAAGTGGAACTATGAGTTAGTTTTAAGAGTAAATTACATTTTCAAGTTAAAAAAAAAACAGTAATATATTCTTTTAAAATGATATCAAATTAATTTTTATACTTATTTGAAATACATTCAAATAATAAAATACAGATTTAGCTTTTCATGGATTTGGAGAAATTAAGGCCAAGTCAGCTTATGTGAAAACGCGTTAAAATGTATATGATTATTCAATGAAGTTTCTTGAAAAGAAAAACTCGATCTTGTTTCATTAAAAAAAATGATACTTATTTTTAAAGCGTAAGTATGGTTTGTTTTTGTTGGTGCATTGTGATAAAAATACAAAAGCTCATGGACTATTTCTGCCAATATGGCAAAGAATTTATCTCCTACCTTTCTTTTTGCAACATCACAAAGGTAATAAGACAACAGAATCTTTAGCCAATTCTTGTTGATTCTTCACTATAATTTCTTGCTAATTATTGTTTGCTTCGGCTTTGACACAACAAATTGATATATGGTATGGACTAGAGAATTTTACGATCTAAGGTGGTGTAATGGTGTTAAACTTGGTTTTTGGCTGCTGTTTTCAAGAGGTTAGATCAAATGGCAGAATTGTCAACTGGGTGAGCATATATTGACATTTTAGAGTTTTTGATCAAGGTTACAAGCAGCAAGTTTCTTGAATATAAATAACCATAATGTTTTGGGCCTCTTTTATAAGAAAGTGTGTACTAAGGTGGCCTTTCTTTCTATGCACACCAAAGGTTATTTGTTTTTTCTAATACAAAATGTATCTGCAGTAAAAGAGTAAAAGAGATGGACCAAACGTCTGAAATAAATTTTTTGTTTTTTAAACATAGAATTAAATAAACTTTTTTTTTTAAATTAAACATATTTTTTAACAATTTTATGACTTTATTATAGATAATTAACAAGTCTTGATCAAATTTTATGTATTATTGTATTAAAAGTGAAAATAAAATAGTATGAATTAACGTGTATATTTGATAAAAACCGACAAGATTTAGTCGCAGTCTTCAGAAAAACAAACAAACAGTTTGCGATTACTAATGTTTGCATGTGCTTTGCGTGACGCAAATAGAAGAGCTCAAGAAGATCTGCAGATAAAATCAAACAACACTCAAGTGTTTGTTATAAGTTCTCAAGGAGGTTTGATTGGCGATCTTAAGGTTCGAAGAATAAGAGATCATATAAAGAGCGAATAAAACATAACTCATATGAGCCATTTGATATAGCTATTTAAAAGAAACATCTAAAGTATTTTTAAGGAAATTATTTTAAGGAAATTGGTCTCTGTCGGCCAAATCTAAATGACAATTTCTTTTAAGTATCCAAGAGTTAATCTTGTGTTCGATCTTCACTAAGTATTCAAAGTGAACACATATCAAAATACAAATGTTAGGCTTGTAATCTGTAGTGGGTACTTTTAAGGTCAACTCTTCAAGGGTTTGGATGAGAGCGATCATCTGAACCTAAAGTCAAACATCAAAAAATATTTTATAACATTGAAAGGATATAATCAAATATAGATGGGGCAGAAGCATTTCTAAAATATCTTCTACAATCCAAAAAATCAAATCCACATAATTAAATACGCAATGCATATGATTCCTAAATCTCAACCCTAAGTCAATATCAAAGTCAAAACTCATACATGACCGTTTGAGGACAATTCTCCACCACCGATTTCGTTAATGACACAAACGTCAAACACAAATACTTAGGTTCCGTTTGATAGTTTCTGTCTGGGAAAGTGTTGTCTGGTAAAGTGCTGTCAGGGAAAGTTTTCTGACTGGGAAAGAAACCATGCTGTTTGATTGTACATCTGATTGACTGTGCTGAATGATGAAAAAAAGTAATATTTCAATAAAAAATAAATTTAAAAAAAGTTATTTAAAAAAATTAATAATCCACTAAAAAAAGAAAGATGCGAGTTTTGGTGTATAATTGTCTTTCCAGCCCATTCAATCAGAAAGATATGATTTTAGAGCCTTCTGGGAAAGACATATCTTATCGGGAAAGATCCATTCTTTTGTGCAAATCAAACAGTCTTTCCGGTTCATTCAGCCAGAAAGATCTGTTTGGACTTGGAAAGATGTGTATCAAACGGGGCCTTAGCCGTGGTGTGTTCGCATACAACCTATGTCTGTAGTAACTAATACGGACTCGAGGATTTAATCATGTGTGGCGAACGTCAATGGAACGTCATTTAAGTGAGTTTTATTATTTATTTTCATTTATTTTGTTTTTTTTTCGTTAAAAGAATCCATTTTTTTAAATAGATATATGTTCGGTTTTAACATTTTTATTTATTTTTTTTAAAATTTTTTTTCGTTTTTTGTTTTCGTTTTTTATATTATCTTTATTACGTACTCGAAGATACTAGTGTTTTTCTTTATTTTTTTGATTTTTTTTATTTTTTAAACTAAATATCGGTTTGGATTTTTAATGTTTAACAATTATAAAATTTTAATTAAGAAGAATATTAATGTTGAGACAATAAAAAATAGATCGACATATTCTAAACAACAATATGAATCAAAATAACAAAAGCAATGCTTGAAGTTGTGCTGAATGAATATAAATTAATGCCTTAGAAGAGCTCAATGAGAACTTCTCTATAAAGGCAATGTATGGCAAATACAATTGATAACCCTAATAGGGTACATGCATGCACTATAAATAGTCTAACACTAGAATCATAAATAACCTGGTGGACAGTCCCAACCTATTACATAATGGACTATTCTAGCATACAAAACAATTGGCACAACATAAAATATCCCAGCAATCTCCCCCTTTGTGTCAATTAAGGAAGGAAATCCTTCAGAGATGTTGGCACTTCTGAACCTTAAATAGTTTCGGCATTAGACTAAGCAAGGTGTTGCGAACATAAAGGTACCATTCGATCATCCCTGCGAAGCATTTCTTGGTGGCCGCATCGTTCGCTTTGCATTGTTTAGTTATTCCCATTACATAGTTCAGATAAGATGTGGAATAAAGATGCTTGTCTGGTAAGCAAAACAAACACCTCTGAACGTTCGTACCATCTCTATCATGCTGTTGGAACGCCACACTCCAATTATGTTTCTCAATTTGTCCCAACCTCATCTTGCTGATGTCATTCGGAGCTTCTATAGGCAGTACAGTGGGTTTCTTTCGGAGCATAACCGCGATCTCTACATCCGTTTACCCACTTCTTGAATGTAGGAGATCAACACCCTTTTTAGATACGCCATAATAGGTTCGAATTTTAGTTCATCCTTTAACAAGAGATGGAACAAAGAAATTTAGTCATATGGATTAAGGTACGACAACTCTGCGAGTGTAAATTCAAAAACTGAACTCTTTGCTCCACGGACAACTTTGAATCAATCATTGATAATGCTTTTCGTTTCAATCGGCCCGATGACTTTCACATCTGTAATTTTCTTTGAACTCCAAGTTTGAAATAGAGGCTTCCCGTGCTTGATGTAGAAAGAGAAAATCGAATGGTTAACGTCGTAGTCTGTAATGGGAGATTTCTCAATCTTTTAAAAACTGCGAAACAGGAAAGCCTTCGAAGTTATTGGAAGGTTAAGCTGTGAATCCGAAGTGTTCTCCAAATCAAACGAAACAACAGGCTCGAACTAATAAACACTTGGATTGTCAACAACTTCGTTAAGAATCTGCTCCAAGGTCCAAGGAGGGAAAAGGGCCTTCCGAGTCTCGCGAGTAACCCATGCTTCATGAGCCTCCTTTTCAACTACTTCAACTTCTTTTGCAATTCGCAGATTCTAATCAATCTCTTGGTCACGTTTCTTTCTTTTAAGCTTAGCCCCTTCTGATAGACCTTCTTCTTCATCCTCATCAATTAGCCTTTTCTTTTCCTTTTCCCGAAGCTTCACTACCCTTTGGATCATTTAATTTGGGCTTGTGTTCGTGCTCCCCAAATTCAAGAACAGGTTTCTTGGGTTCTTTTTCAGATGGATTTTTAGCGTCTCCCCCTTGTTTTGGAAAAGAGTCAGCTTCCGAAACATCCTCGATTCAGTTCGGCATGGAGAATACTGGCTTGAGCTTTTCAGCGAGATGTTGGCGAACCGAGACCATTAGCAACGAATCATGAGTCTCAACTAGATTTTGCAAGAATAGATTAACATCCGTGACACATCTTTTGATTACAACATTTTCAGACTTTAATGTATCAATCAGTTGGTTGGCATGAGCAAGTTGGACAGAAAGAACCTTCGCTTTTTCAGTTTTTTGCAGCGAGCTTATCCATGATCTTATTTTCCATTGCAAGATCTGCATGTAGCTTTTCAATCATAAAAACAATGGTTGCACTCCTCTCTGCGTTATCATCTTTCAGACCCGAACGAACTTTGGAGATAGCCTCTTTTTTAGTGTGAAGAGTAGAGCCAAGATTCGTAATCACCTTATTCGCATTTGCTGTGTTTTTATCGGAAGAACTATGAAAATCCTCCATGAATTGAGTGACATTTGTAAGTAGTTTTTTTTTACTTTTTCGGTCGTTTCACGAATAATCTTCTCTGAGTTTTCAACTGCTTTTGTGGAAGTATCGAGGCTTTTGGCATGCTCAATAGTGAAAGTCGCAATTAAGGCTTTGACAAACTCATATGAGTATTCGTTGCTTGGCGATGTTTTGGAAGACTCAAGTAGAGTATCCAACTTGGCATTCAGGGCCTTATACTGCCATTTTATCATAGGAGTGTCATCTTCATCACTCTCTTGTTGAACATTAAATGGGTTGTAGTGGAAGTCTTGGAAATCATCTCGATCATCACCAAACACGATATCAGGATCATCATGGCTTAGTGGTGAGATTGGAGTGAAGTTAGGACCGATCGTAACTACATAAGCACCTGCCCCGTATAAGATACATTAACAGTTACTGGTGGTGAAATCGTGGTTGTGGTTGTTGTTGCGGTGGATTCGGTGAAAAGGAGAATGGTGTGGGAAACTGAAATATGTGATTGCAAGGCTCCTACAGTTACATTTGGACATGGAGCAATGGTGAAGGGTATAGAAAGAGGTGTATAAATAGCAGTAGGAGAAGGTGGAGGAGAAGGAACATGAAAAGTTTCATGTGGTGAAGGAACGGAAGTAGGAATCAGAGAAGATACCTTAGTAGTAGTCTGAGTGGGAATGTGCTCTAAGACCATAGGTTGCGAAATGACTCATGTATCTTCATAATCATTCCGAGCCTGATTATCTTCTGAAATGGTTCGGGATCCGAATCCTCCTGAGCGACTGGAGAGGGTGATCTCGGCTTGCGAGTAACCCTCTTGATTTTCTTCTTCGGAGTTTGAGCTAGTTCGGAAGGACCGGCCTTCTCCTTTCGCTTCCCTCCCTTTTTAGGCTTGTTCGCTTCCTCCAAATCCTTTTGCATCTCAGGTGTTAAAGGGTGAGGACCTAATGCAGGTTTTTTCCGATACTCATTGATTAGCTCATTGTCTGTTGGAACATAGTTGAGCATAGCCTCTGGAAGAGGTCCAATAAAGGAGAACTTAGAAGGATCATACGTGATGAAGTTTGAAGTATGAAAGATTGGGATAGCTGCCATTATACATCCCTGAGTCACCAACATGTTGAGTCGAGTGATGGCTCTCTAGACGATAATGGACCAGAATCGAGTACATGAAATTTTTAAGTGTCGTGTTGTGGAAAGAGTACTCTGAACCAGTTGTGCCCAAAGGATGGAACCATAATGCAGGTTGATTCCATGGTATAATCCGTAGATACTAGTGTGGAAAAGTTTTCTTGCACTGTTTGAGTTGGTGACCCGCTCTGAGAAGCTTTTGAGTTGAAGACTGAAGAGACCATTCCATGTAGGAGGAAGGTTTGTCCTCTGGAACTTGGAGAGAACAGTAAGGTTATCCGAATACTCCATTTGGAAAAAAAACATTTCCAGAATTGTAGAGGAAGATATTGTATCCGGATCAACAAGATCCCTATCTTGAGAAAACCCTAGCAATCGGCTGAACCGGGACTTGGTGGTAGAGGTTTTGTGGGAATCGATTTCAAAATTAATAACAGATTTACCTTCCTGATACCTTGTAGTGGAGAATTCCTTAGATAGATGAACCAATGGGACATTCTCTCCCATGGTAATGGCCAGAGCCAAAGGAGAGTGACGAAGGCACTCAATCATCGGCCGAAGAGAGACAACGTATTTGGATGAGTCAAGATCCAAGATGACGTTTTGGCTAGCTTTGATGTTTAGTAGCGCCAATGAAGCGGTTTTTTCAGCCACAGATGGAGTTTCCGAAGAAGTGGCCATGGATGCAGATGGAGAAGATGAACAGTGTTTGAGAGAAAGAGGGTGTTTCTTACCAGAGAATTTGAAAGCTTTAAAAGTGGTAAATGATAATCAAGCATCAATTTTCCTTTTATATGGTGTGACTGGCGAGAGAAATTTGACGTTTGGCGCTTCCAAATCCCGTAAAAGTAGCCTGAAAAGACGTGACAGCTAGACGTGTTCCTGGCAGCGTAACTGACATTCGTGATGTCAGGATTTTCAAAAATTCTTACGCCTGATTTGAAAGCTTATCCCTTGGAAACCGTCGATTCAGTTTTGCACGTTCGCAATTCAGCCACGGTCACCATAACCTGTTCTTGGAATTGAATGTAATCATTCAGATATTAGAGCCATACTTGTGAAAAATCACGAAGATTTTCGTGCAAGAGTGTGCCAAAGATAAAGAAATAAAACAAATATATTTGGGATTCTGTGATGTCAATAGAAAATTAATATAAAAGCAAACGGATCCTGGGCAACGATATCTTCCTTCAGAGTGAAGAGAGACTCGAAAATGCTTTCATGGCTTCCCGTTGAATTACGATCATCTATTTGATGAGAAATAGTGAAAAGCTTTTTTTCATTAGGCTTTAATCGGTGGATTTGCTTCAATCGAAACTATGGAACTCAACATAAGTGCAGAAGTATGGAAGAAGTACTTGTCTGACCAGTGTAGCCATAATAACAAGTATACTTAGGATTTATTAAAGTGGCTAGACAAAATCGAAATCTCAAAAAAAAAAATTGCATCTATTAGGAAGAAATGTCTTAGGTCAAGAGCATTCCATTAAGATCTCGTAAAACTACAAATAATGAGATTTCAAGGTACAAACCACGAGGGTTGATTTTCATCAATTCCATGGTGAAAAATCTAGAACTTATTAAATGTTCACCGTCAATACATAAATAGGATTCGGATTTTGGGTTTGACTAAAATTGTGGTGAAAACAATTTAAAGATCATTAACATAAAGTTTGTGTAACCATAAACCTTAGTGGTAATTTCTGAGAGTCTCAAGGGTTATGAATGTTAAAGTGAAGGTGATGGAGAAAAGATAAGAAGGTTCCGAAGATAAATGTTTACCTCTGCTATATTGCGAATGACTAAGCAGTCAACTCTTAACTTAATATGAGAAGAGTAAGGTAGCTTAATGACGTATCTAAATATTATTCTTATTGGGAAGAAACATTTAGAGTGAAAGTTTCATTAAGGCTTCAACCTAGAGTCTCAAAAGCTTTGGTCAACATACAACAGCATGCTTCTAGGGACACTTAGCTAGTACATAGAATTTGAGTTATATATCTGCCCCATCATTACAAATTGTGGTGACAAAATAGTACCTATACTAAAACGATATTTGAAAAGAACACAAAAAAAATATTTTTGGAGTTTTGATTTTCTGAAAAACAATACATAAACAAGAAAGCAAATATTTTTGTATTTGGATAATTTGGAAAAAGAAATAAAAACAGAAAATAAAATGTTTTTGTAATTTGAAATTTTTTTGAAAAAGAAATAAAAACAGAATAGAGAAATATTTTTTGTATTTTGAAATTTTCTGAAAAAGGAATAAAAACAGAAAATAAAATACCGAAAATACATAATGTACAGAGGATATATGAAGTTCCGAGTCCCAGATGAACAGTAGACTATGAATCGCTCCGAGTGCTCGGACCTGTTCGGAGTGTGAACATTGACTTACGAGTAACTCCGAGGGTTCGGACCGGTTCAGAACTTAGGATATGCATTCTGATTACGAAGATGGTTTTGGAAAAGTTTCTGCTTCTATCATTCCTAAGCCTTGTAGAATTCGATTGAAGGTTTTTAGTTAAAGCTTTTGTGAAGATATCAGCAAGTTGATCAGAGGATCTTACGAAATGTACTTCGACGTACCCATCTTCTACGTGATCCTTTATAAAATGATAACTCAATGCTATATGTTTCGTCTTGGAATGTTGCATTGGGTTGTGGCAAATCCGAATAGCACTTTCCGAATCACAATAGATTGGAATCCTCTTCATGTTTATGCTATAGTCTCAAAGTTAGCTTTGTATCCAAACGACTTGCAAAGTGCATGATGCAGCTGCGACGTATTCAGCTTCTATAGTTGATAGAGATACACAAGTATGTTTCTTTGATTACCAACTTACTAGTTTTCCATCTAGAAACTAACATCCTACAAAAGTGCTTTTACGATCGAGACCACATCCGCCTAGATTAACATCTGAAAATGCTTGCACAAAGAATCCGGAGTTTGAAGGATACCATATTTCGAGAGAAGATGATCTTTTGAGATATCTCAGAATATTCTTCACATCAATCATGTGTGGCTCACGAGGATTCGCCTGAAACCTATCACAATAACAAACAACAAACATTATATATGGTCGACTGGATATTAGATACATTGAAGATCCAATCATTTTTCGATGGGAGTAATATCCGTTGTAGGCTTGTCCAAGGATGGTGTTAGTCTTGTTCTGAATGCCATCATTACCTTGACTTGTGAATCTCCAACCATTCCGAATTTCGCAAGTAATGACTTGGTGTAGGCTTCCTGGTTGATAAAAATCCCCTCTGAACTCTGTCTAATATTTAAACCAAAGAAAAAATTAACAGGACCCATTGAACTCAACTTAAATTTAGTCTTCATCAACTTTCGGAATTCAGCAGTTAATCGGTGCAAATGTTTCTTCGTAGTTTATGCCTTCTTCCTAACAGTACCCTTTCAAAACCAACCTAGCTTTGTTCCAGATACCTTGTTACGTTCGAACTCATTAAGCTCTTTCTACAAAGCTTGCACCCAATCTGAGTGATCAAGAGCAACCTTTACACTCTTGGCCTTAATTTTGGAGATAAACGAATTAAACATGCAAAATTCCATCTTTAAAAATAATGCATTTTGATTCGCCTTTTGCTAAGCTCTTGTGAAAACTCCTGAAGAAACCGCTCCGATTTCTTGAGTTTTGGGATGATCCTTGGTCCATTTAGCCACTGGAAGGTAGTTCAAATCATAGGATAGATCCACTTCTGCATTTATATCTTTGAATTCCGACTGAGCATCTGAATCATTATTTTTGTTCTCATTCTCCCCCTGGAATGGTGCATGAAGCTCTTCATTCGGAATTGCATTCTCCCCTGGATCGGACTTTCGTGGTTGACTTGAGGAGTTGAATGCTCTCCATGAACATGTATACTAGATGTAGAGGTAGATGTGGAACCCTCCCCCTAAACTGGAGCATTCGTAGCTAGTGGTGGAGATGGAATTTCAGAGACCTTCGGACTGCTGCATTTGATTCTGAAGTGATCGCCTTTTTCTGGATCCTCAAACAGGTTCATGAATTCCTCATAGAGATTTGAGAAAGGAGTCGTCATTGGATTTGTCATAGGAAAGATCTCCTCAAATTGACGATCTGACGTCTGATACTTCTTTAGATAGTTGTCGTCGAACGTGACATAATAGGTTTCTTCAATCCTGTTAGATTTTTTGTTGAGAACCCTATATGCCTTAGAAGCCATAGAATAACCAAAGAAGATCCCTTCGTCTTCTTTCACATCAAATTTGTTCCTTTACTCTTTAAAGTTGAAAACGAAACACCTAGAACCAAAGACATGAAAGAACTTGACATAAGGTTTTCGTTTATTCAAAGTCTCATAGGGAGTTATTGAGGATTGTTTATTGATGAGGGGTCGATTCTGAGTGAGACGGGTAGTTTTGATAGCTTCTACCCAGAACTAGAGTGGCAAGTTCGCAAAAGATAACATGGTCCTCGCAGCTTCGCACAGAGACCGGTTTTGTCTTTCAGCGACTCCGTTCCACTGAGTGTAAGGAGCATATAAGTTATGAGTGACTCCCTTTTCATTCAAGAATTCTTCAAACACTTGGTTCTTGAACTCTAAACCATTATCACTACGAATGCTCCGAACTAGCTTTCGCAATTGAAGCTCGATTTGCTTGATAAAAACCTTAAACTTGAAAGAGGCTTCTAATTTATGTTTAAGAAAATAAACCCTGGTAAATATAGAAAAGTCATCAACAATAACTAGAATATATTTGTTACCACCAATACTCTCGATGGCTAATGGACCACAAAGATCTATATGTAATGGTTCAAGTGGCTCAATCACTTTGGTGTTGATGATTGTCAAATGCGTCTTCCTACTCTACTTCCCTAGCTCACAAGCAGCACAAAGATTTTCCTTCTGAAACTTCAGAAGAGGCAGTCCTCGCACATGATCGCCAAGTACAACTTTGTTGATACCCTTGAAGTTGAGATGCGAGAGCCTTCGATGCCAAAGCCAACTATCATCAGAATATGCTTTTGTAAGAAGGCAAATAGCTGGCTTCCCTTTGATAGGATTCAAATTCAACAGATACATTTCACCTTTTCTCTTGGACTTCAGAAGCATTGCCTTAAAGTTGTTTCTTTTCTATGCTTTTAGATCCCTCATCTTCGGATGAAACTTTAAGACTAGTACCTACAACCAATTGAGATACACTAATTAGGTTATGTTGCAATCCTTCCACATAGGCTACCTTCCGAATGGAGAATTCCCCATTTGTAATCACGCCATATCCTTTGATTTCCCTTATTGAATTACTTCCAAACTTGACTCGTCCTCCATCCTTCGGCGATCTGAATTCCCTTAATTTTTCTCTCCTTCCAGTCATGTGACGCGAACAACCACTATCAATACACCATTCAGAGTCGAACTGTTTATCATGAATCACCTACAAAATTCAGAGAGATTTAGGAACCTAAACTTGCTTGGGTCCACGTGAGTCTTTCTTAGAAACAGGAAAAGTTATCGCTTCATCAATCAAATAAGATCGCTTAATCAAAGTAGAATTCTCTCCTTTTGTGATTTTGAAAACAATAATCCTATTATCTTTAGCATTATTTTTCATAAACTTCTTTTCCTGCTTTAAATTCTCTTTGGAATTATTGATGGAAATTTTACGTTCCAAAATCACTTTTCCTTTTCCCTTAGCGTCATTCGATGTATTGATAGATTTTAAAACATTTGTTTTCGTGGAAAAAGTAGGTTTAGTCTTTTCCAAAAGTTTCTTTTGATTTGAAAATGATTGTTCCGAAAAACTTTTGGTTTTGAAATGTTTGGATATGAAGATTGTGATTTTGAAAATCTTTTCGAATTCGGATTGGAAGAGACTTTCGCATTCTTATTTGCAGATCTTTCTTAAGTAACAAAATTGAAATTTTAGGACTTCCGGAAATGATTTCTTTCTTTTAATTTTTTCTAATATCTAGCATTTCATTGACGTTTCTTAGCAATGATGTCCTCAACTAACTTATGAATGTTAGTCCTACGTTTCACTTTTCTAACAGGAGTATTAGTTGTAACGCCCACAGTTTCGGGCTAGTCAATTTAGAGACAATGAGCATCAAAAATGAGTTTTTGATCGAAGATTATTTACAAGGATTAATCTTAAACAAGTTATAGTATATGTTACATGGGTTCCGAGTTATAACGAAGATGTTATGGCCCGTCGAAGTTTTACGGCAAAATCGGCATGGCACCGGGAAACGTAAATAGTGAATTTACGATAGAGAACTTTTTGGCCTTAGTAATCTAAACTAAAGTTCTAGTATACATTAAACAGAGAGCGTGCATAAAAAGAACGGCCAAATCTGACTTCTTATGAGGAAGTTATGATTTTTCTAGGATTTGGCTTGAAGGTGCACAACCCGAAATTTGAATTTTAGATCGAGTGGTTTTTGTCCGACGCAACCTAAATGAGAATTGAAGATCTCATTACTAGTAGCACAACGGTAAAAAGACAGACGAAAACGGACGTCGGATGAAGAACTTATGAATTTTTAATGGTCTTTTCCTGTCCAGGCCTGTTAAAAATATAACTTTAAAAACAAAGTCAAAATTAGCCGACGGAGTCTAAACGAAAGTTTTCGATCATGTTTCCGCATACACGTGGATATAAAGAACGTCAAAAACGGAGCTCGTATGCGAAAGTTGCGGATTTTAGAAGATAATTAGTTTTTTTGGTAATCTACGGGTGACACGTGGCGCAATCTGGGCCACACCTTCTTCCCCATGGCTTGGAACGACATGGCGACACGTGGCAACGAACGCGCTGCGTTCGCACCGAACTCAGCCTATAAATAGAGGCGCAAATCTCCCATTTTCTTCACACCTCTCCACTTCTTTTCTCCCAAACACCCCCAAACCCTCAAGGTTTTTCCCTAGAACCTCCAAGGTGTTAGAAGCAAGTCCCAGAGCACTAGAAGGCCCCGAGAAGAAGAGCTTTTGGCTCGGAAGTTCTACCCCCGTAGATCCCGGTTCCTAACCAAACCCCCAAGTAAGTGAGTTATGCTTACCCTAATTTTAGTATAACTTATTTTTAAATTCATTATCATTATTATGAGCATATAAAAAAGATTTATCAATGATTCGAAGTCATTATACTGATTGATCTACTTACAGAGATGATTTCTAGGTTGTGATTTAGTGAGGTGCTTAAAGTGGGATTTCCAAATAGTATACTTCGTATACCAAATGGACCCTACCTCCGATATGATCCTACCTGGTTGTTCCTTACTTGATAGACTAATAATTAGTCGCAATGAATATTAGACTAAAATCTAGTGGTAATGATACTAGGTTTCGTCGAAGGAAATCATATTGTTAAGAAGCGAAGCGCTTCTTGAATATGAAGTCGTTACTTTAACAAGTGAGTGCATAGTTACTTTCATCTTACACATAGATATGAAATATTTTATATAAATTACGTGGTATGTGTGCATATAACCTCTATACTTGCTATCTATGCTGGATGAACGATTTTATACATGTTCTAAATAATTTAAACTATATATGTATTTTATATCTACGAATATGTTGGGTAAAACATGGGTAGATGAACGATGAGAGATGAAGGACGGTATGAGTAAACATTGGCAGATATAAACTTAGTGCCTAATAAATAACATCGGCAACTATGGACTTAGTGTCTATTATATAAACGCTGGTAGCTATGGACTTAGTACCTGTGAGATAAACGTTGGTAGCTATGGACTTAGTACATATTAGAGAAACATTGGTAGCTATGGATTTAGTACCTGGTGAATGAACTTTGGCAGCTATAGAATTAGTGCTTTACGAATGAGCATTGGTAGTTATGGACCTAGTGCCTGTCATATAAACCCTGGAAGCAATGGACTTCAGAATGAACGAATGCAGGATAGATGATTTTTAGGGTAGACCCTTAAGAGTAAAGAAGATAATGGGGATGGGTAATTGGGTTGATTGCTTGATGTTTAAAAAAAATAATTACATTATTGTGGGTAGAAAACCCTATGTACTCACCAGGTTTCCCATGTTGACCCACTCAGTTTGTTTGTATCACAGGTGTCGATATGAAGCTACATTACACTAGTGTAAATGAATGTAAAGTCTGTTTATGCTTATGTTTCTGTATTGACGATGACATCCAACGTTTTAAAAGGAATAAAATACATTTCTTCGGGAATGCTTTAATAACGCAATTATCATGTTTTTCTAGGAACAAATTCCGTAACACTTTTATTTAAAAGGTTACTTTGATTTCCAAACAAAGCATAAACAAATCGGTCTTTTCTGGCCGTGAAAATGGGGATGTCACAGTTGGTATCAGAGCATTAGTTTAAGCGAACTAGGAATATGGATTTATTTCTAGACTTAAACTTAGGATGCTAAGTGATGATCATCAGGAGTGTGTCTAATAAAATTTAGGTAATACACCTAAGTAGACACAAACACTAGCTAATTTAGGGATAATGCCTAATATGCTTTTATGTGCTAAATGATTTATGAGGCTAAATGTATGATCGGATCTATGTTCTGTTGTCGACTGGATCTAGAAACTTTATGTGTTCATATTTCTAAACGTTCAAATGCAGTATTAGAACTGGCATGTAACTTTTCGGAGTGATGGGGAGGTTTACACGTCGATCGTAAATAAAATCTCTTCTATCTTAATTCTCGTCATTACACACCAAACGTCTGATTTATTGTATAGATCAAAATGGCAAGAAACCGAAGCGGGGTTGGGAATGCGAACGGAAATAGGAATCAACAACCTCAAGTGATTGAGTAAGTACCTATAACGGTAGCTACACCTGAGCCAATCACGATGGACGGAGTGCAACCAATAATCCAAATGATGTTAGACCGTCAAATGCAAGAAACAAGGCGTTTGCTTCAACAAAATCGAGATGAACCTATAGTGCCTGTTGAACAGCCCGAACTGAATGAAAAATTTGTCAGATGAGGGAAATTACAGTCGTACAGTGAGTCAAGTTGGACCCTGAGTGGTCAGGAGAAACAACCAGGATAGAAGGATTGACAGGGATGGGTGTATGTATAAGAACTTCTTGAGTGCCAAACCACCAAGTCTTTCTGAAAGCCCAAAACCAGTGGATATTATGGATTGGGTCTCCGAGATGGAGATGGTATTCGAGAGCTACAACTGCAGCGATAAGCAAAAGACCGTCTTTGCAGTCAGACAACTAAAGACCGGAGTGTTAAGTTGGTGGAAGTTGTTGGAAGATACAATGCCACGAGGAGAATCCATGCGAATGTCTTGGGAAGCATTCATGGAGCATTTGAAAATGTAGTACTGCTAAGAGATAGATCTGATAGACCTAAATAACGAGTTTCAGAACCTGAAGAAAGGGAAGATGAGTGTTGATGAGTATGCCACCGCATTCACAGAAAGGATGAAGCTATTCCCCTACTTGGTGCCTACGTACTGAACTCTCCAAGATTGATAGGTTTGCTAACGGAATACCCACAGACTTTGGCCCAATGGTCAAAATGGAAACTACTTTGAAGACATCCGTAGAGCACTAAGAACGTAGAGACCCAAATAAGAGAAAAGGGTCTAGAAAAAGATAAGGTAGGAAAAAAGAGGAAGTTTGTGTTGGATTATGTGTCTAAGTTCATAACTATTTCTGAGATGTACTTGACCCGCTTGGCATGGTCCATTTTGGGTTACATGGCATTGCAGCACTTGGATAGACTAAATGAGAGAAAGGACCCTTAAGGTTTATTAATATATTATAAGTTCTAATATATTAATAATATTATTTAGTTAGTATTGATTAAGAATTAATTTAGTGATCAAAAGGAGACTAATTAAATATATGGGGTTGATTGTGTAAATCGTCCATTCGTTTATAGTGGGCTAATGATCCATGGTTTATTGAATTGGGCTAAAACCCATAAGGTGCTCCATGGATAGTCCATGGAGGTTATAAACCCATGGATCATGGAATATGAAAAGCCATGTCAATTAGGGTTTACATGATGTAACCCTACTTGTGACACAACTATAAAAGGATCCCATGGGCTACCAAAATCGGCACTATGTGTAGAACGAGAGGTCTAGCTGATTTTGAGTGATTGTGTACTTCTCTCAAAGTTATTCCAAGAGTTGTGGTGTTATGTGAAACATTTGAGGCATCACATTTGAGGTGCTAGGCTCATAAGGTTCTCAAGGAATCCAAGCAACAAGAAATGTATGTTCTTTTACTAGCTTTTGTGTTTCAAAGTTCCCCATGCCATGCTAGTTAGGTTAAGAACCTTGGAAAAATCATATTTGCATGTATCTTAGTAAAACATAGATCCAAGGTTTCTAGGGTTGCATGTACACCTTAGGAGTGTTAGAATGCTCAAAACCCTTCAGTGGTATCAGAGCCTAGGCTTTTTTTCTTGATACTTGATTCAAAATGCTGAAAAAACTCATTTTTCCTTCATTCTGCTGAGTGAACTCTCTGAGTCCATGGGGGGACTCGACAAGTCCAAGAACAAATTCATCCTACTCGTCGAGTATGTTCATGCACTCGACGAGTAGGAGGCCCAGAATGCATTTTTTTTCGAATTTTGCTGCTAGAAATGGACTAGGATCATTACCCTTAACTTTTTTGGACTTATAAAAATTGTTTTTGATGTGGTAATGATTATGCTAATCCATTTACAATGGTAATTATCAAAATTTCAAGTTTTATATATGTTTTTTAAGATTCTTGAAATTGTTGATATGAATATCCATACACTTATGAGTTTAGTAGATCATAGGAATTATTTGGAAAATTGCTTGGTAGTTAATCCTTGATCTTGATGTGTTAAAGAAATCCATAATTTGTCCTCTAGTTATGGATTACCAAAAGTCTTCCTTTTAAAGTCCATTAATGAACACATAGGTTACATAAAATGAAGAGTCTTTCATTTTAATAAACCGTTAACTCATAAGTTATGAAAGTTGAAAAGTTTTGAAAGATACAAAACTTGCCCTCAAGTTTTGGAACATGTAAAGTCGCCTTAAAAACTTTAGTTCCAACCCCTAGAATTTTAAAAGTTAAAATTTAACCCTTATACTTTATAATATTATAAGTTAATCATAATATGTATATATATATATATATATATATATATATATATATATATATAAGATTAAGTCGTTTTACCGTTAGTAGGCCTCAGTCACGAAGTTGGTCTATAAGAGGGGTATAAGGTTGCTGCCTATAAAATGACAGCTTAATGGGTGTCCACTCTCACCCACCGCTTCCTTGACTGGTGGAGGCTCGTTAGCCGAACGGGTTGGACAATGACTTTAAACCTCATTAAAAGTATAATGGTCATAAAGTAACTAAATGTCATTATAAAGTTCCAATCTTAGTTACATTAGGAAAAATATGAATATAGTGCTAACCCATGAAATTACACTTTGCACTTTGCTTAAGTCGTTAGTGGAACGTGTGTGGTTAACCGGCACACTAACCTGGACTTAACAAGGTAGGCAAAGGGTTGCTTAAGGTTTATCATAGATCGGTGGAGCGTGGGTGGGTTACCGGCACATCGGTTAGGTGATAAACATTAAGAGTACCAAGTAATTTGCATGGTTAATTCACACCTTGTTCTGTGAACCTCGGCATCCCCGTCACAAAACTTGAAGGGCACATTCGAGATTGAAACATGCCATTGAATAGTTCAATAAATATCAAAAAATCTAGGAGTTTCAAAACCAATTAAAACGTATTAATACATTTCGTTTGTCATGGTGGAATTTTGTGAATCTTCATTCACCTACCTTCAAATATTTTATAGCTTGGATTAAGGCATGCCTCTTCTATGTTATAAATTATTGTGTTGGGTCTTAGCCTTAATACTACATTTGGGTGTCTTATTAAGGACTATCTTTATATCTAATCTAAACTTGTCCTTCTTTATTTTCAGATGTCTTCGAACAATGTTGCTTCTGGCTCAAACCCTATCGGCTCCTTCACTCTCATGAACCTTTGTAGGAGAGTCATCTTCAATGGTTCCAACTTTATGGATTTGATCCGGAACATCAGGATGGTCACTCGTTACGAGGACAAGGAATATGTCCTTGAGAAGGAGCTTATGGAACTTGATGAGTCGTCTGCTACTCCTGAGGAGATCGCTGAATTCCAGACTCATGAGACAGATGCCACCAAAGTGACATGTATCATGTTGGCCACGATGACAGCTGATCTCCAAAAGTCCTATGAGGACTATTACCCTTTTGAGATGCACCAGGACTTGATGGACCGCTACCATCAAAGTGCTCATCAAGAGAGGTATGAAATCATCTCCTTTATGATAACAACCTGAATGAAGGATGGTGAACCAATCACAGGCCACATGCATAAAATGTAATGATTCATGGACTGTTTGTTGAAATTGAATGTGAACTTTCCCGAGGAGTTGGAAATTGACATCATTTTGCAATCCTTACCTTCTTGTTATGATCAATTCCGAATGACATATCACATGAACAAGGAGGAAGTTACACTCACCAAACTTCAAGGACTTTTGAAGACTACCCAAAGTGGTCTTAAAACTAAATCGGTTGTTACCACTCCTACTCTTACCGCGACCCCTGTCTAGGCAATCGGGCAAGGTGAAGGGAAGAAGAGGAAGAGCCTTTCGAAGGGTACCAAGGGAAAGTTCCTTGATGACTCCTCTTCGATTGGAACCAAAAGAGGTTCTGCCACTCCTTCTGCCAACCCTAAAGATGTTGAATGCTTCTATTGCCATGAAAAGTCGCACTGGAAGCGAAACTGCCCAAAGTACCTGCAAGGTGTTAAGGATGGGAAAGTGAAACCCAACAATGCAGGTATTTACACTATATTGTCTAATAACTCACCCCATTCTAATTCTTGGGTCCTTGATACTGGTTGTGGTATTCACATATGTTCTGATTTGTAGGGACTAAGAAGAAGTTAGAATGTGGAGCATGGGAAGATAAACTTAATCATAAGGAATAAGAAAGCTTCACATGTCACCTAGATTGGAGTTTACTCTTTTTTGCTAAGTAGTGGGTTAACATTAGATTTGAATAAATGTTGTTACTCGTCTGAAATGACGAGAAATATTATTTCCTTTCATTGTTTATACAAACAAGGGTTTACCTTTTCGTTTGATAATGAATGTGGTGGTATTAATGTTTTCTCTAATAATGTTCTTTATTTTAAAGCATTACATTGTGATGGTGTGTATGAAAATGTATCGGTTGTAGATAACCTAGGAAATAATGTGTTGTGTATTGATTCTTCCACTAACTTGGATAAAGCATCATTATGGCATTGTCGTCTTGGACATGTAAGCAAGAAACGCATACACCAACTCCAAAAGGATGGAGTCTTGGAGTTATTTGACCTAAAGTTGGATGATAGTTGTGAATCTTGTTTACTTGGGAAAATGACAAAGTCACCCATTACTAGTACTTGTGTTAGGGGTGAGGGTTTGTTGGACCTCATACATACTGATGTGTGTGGACCCTTCACAACCCCCAAAAGGGATGTTAACCGCTTCTATGTGAATTTTACTGATGATTATAGTAGATATGGATATGTCTACTTAATCAAGCATAAGTTAGAAACCTTTGAAAAGTTCAAGGAGTTTAAACAGGAAGTGGACAGGAACATTAAGAAGCTTCGATCCGATCAAGGTGGCGAGTATCTTAGTACAAAGTTCCTTGACTATCTTAAGGAATGTGGGATTGCCTCACAATTGACACCTCCCAGGACACCACAACTTAATGGTGTGGCTAAAAGGCGTAATCGAACCTTGTTGGATATGGTTTGTTCCATGATAAGTCGAGTTTCGCTACCAATCTCATTTCGGGAGTACGCCTTAGAGACTGTCGCACATATTCTTAATCTAGTCCCTACCAAAAAGGTTGCCAAAACACCTTACGAGAAGTGCACCGGAAAAGTTCCCAATTTGGACCACATCAAGATTTGGGGTTGCGAGGATTTCGTGAGGCGCGATAATCACGATATGCTCAATCCTCAAAGTGAGAGGTGTATTTTCATCGGCTACCATAGAAATCCTTTGGTTATCTCTTCTACAGACCCAATGATAATGTGGTATTTGTAGCAAGGAGAGGGGTCTTTCGCGAGAGAGAGTTCATAAGCCAAGGAAACAGTGGGTGGCAAATTGACCTTGAAGAAATTCAAGAGTCAAGTAGTGAAGGAACCTCAAACCCTAGCAATCAACTTGAGGAGGAAACTCCTGTTGATCAGACTGACGAGTCTGTACCTCTGAGGCGTTACACAAGAGTTAGGAATGCACCTAAGCATTACTATGGTTTCCATATTACTGCAAAAGGTGATACACGTATAATTGATAGCACACTGGTAAGTCTGGATGAACCTAACAGCTACACGGAAGCCATGGCAGGCCCTGAGGCTACTAAATGGAAAGAGGCTATGGACACCGAGATACAGTCCATGTATGACAATCAAGTTTGGAACTTGGTTGACAATGTACCAGGTCACAAGGCAGTCGGGTGCAAACGAATCCTCAAGAAGAAGACCGACATCGATGGTAATGTACACACTTATAAGGCAGGACTAGTTGCAAATGGATTTTCTCAAACTCTGGGAGTTGATTATGATGAGACCTTTTCACCAGTAGCAAAGATTAAGTCTATTAGGGTTATGTCAGCAATCGCTGCATTTCATTTTTTGAAATATGGCAAATGGATGTAAAAACCGCTTTCCTTAATGGAAGGTTGGCTGAGGATGTTTACATGAGTCAGCTAGAGGGTTTTGTCAGTACAGAGTACCCTAATAGAGTGTGTAAGCTTGAGAAATCCATCTATAGATTGAAACAAGCACCTCGCAGATAGAATCTTTGTTCGATGAGAAAGTCAAAGAGTTTGGCTTTTCAAGGAGAGAAGATGAATCTTGTGTATATGTCAAGGTTAGTGGGAGTATAGTTAGCTTTTTGGTATTGTATGTGGATGACATAATACTCATAGGAAATGACATCCCAACTCTGTAGGAAGTGAAGCCCTGGCTTAGGAAGTGTTTCACTATGAAGGACCTTGGTGCAGCTAGCTATATCCTAGGGATAAGGATTTTGAGAGACAGTAGTAAGAGACCAATTGAACTTAATCAGAGTACCTACTTGGATAAGGTACTGAATAGGTTAATCATGCAGAATTCCAAGAAAGGAGAATTATCGATCCTGAGTAACACCAAATTGAGTAAGACTCAGAGCCTGAGTACAGAGGCTGAGCTAGCAGAGATGAGTCGAGTGTCATATGGTTTCGTTGTAGGCTCGATCATGTATGCTATGACTTGTACTCGTCCTGATGTGGCCTTTGCGTTGAGCATGGTCAGCAGATATCAGGGGAATCCTGGCAAGGCTCACTCGATTGCGATAAAGAACATCCTCAAGTACCTACGGAGGACTAAGGACTAGGTCCATACCCTTAGTGGGAGTGATGACTTGAGAGTAGTAGGGTATAGTGATGCTAGCTTCTAGACTGATAGGGATAATTTCTGCTCTCAGTCAGGCTGGGTCTTTACCTTAAACGAAGGAGCAATTAATTGGAAAAGTTCCAAGCAGAAGGTTGTAGCTGATTCAACTTGCGAATTAGAGTATATAGCAGTAAGCGAGGCAACAAAGGAGTCTATGTGGCCAAAGAGCTTCATTGGAGACCTTGGAGTTGTACCAACTTTAAAGGAGCATATGGAGACTTTCTGTGATAGTGAAAGTGCAGTCGCCTTAGCCAAGGAACCAAGGGATCACGGAAGATCCATACACATCAATAGAAAACACCATTTCATCAGACATCGAATAGAAGGACTCCTCGTGGCAAAGAGGTTATCATCATATGAGAACCCAATAGATCCCCCACGATGGGACTGGGTAGGGTTAAGCATCTTCAACATGAGACGCGCATAAGGCTAAAGGATGATATTAGTTTTAGAAATTAGATAGCTTTGAAATTTGTAAAGTGTAATTGACATTTGATGATAAATAAAAGTTGTTGTTTATTTATAAGTAAAGTGTTGCTATCTTCTGTTAATCATTTACTATCATTTCATTTTGCATGTTTTGACTTCTAAAATAATAATGTTATGGTATACCATATTATTATTCAAATTCTCCATAGTCGGTCATATGTTGGAAGTAGATATGAATCAAGAATGTCATGAAGTTGGCTTGTAGATGTCTAAGTTATTGGACATATCAAGAGTTGCTACAACACTCATGAGGGCTCATAAGTTCTGAGTATTGGATTCAACCCACGCTCATTTGTATCACTTCATGGAATTAATCTCTAGTGATTGTGAGACGGTAATATCATATAAGTCTTCAAACCTAGAGATATGAGTTGTTGACTATGATATGATTATACATTGATTGCACGAAAATGCATTGGTAACTCGATGTTATAAAACGTGCCTTTGTGGACGATTCAACAAGTAGTAGAACAAGCATATGAGTCGAAGTTTATCTGTTCCTTCTAGGATTAGAAGTGATATCTGGGCCCCTCGATGATTTTGTGTTGACATATGTACCGGGCTCGGTCTGAACTAAATTGATGTGTTCGATTAAGTTGTATGTCAAACAAATCGGAAATCGGGAAACAAACTGTTGGACAATAAGTAAGACATTGTTCCATGTGTTTGTCCGGATGATATCTAGAACATAGGATAATATGATCACATATCATAATTGGCGTATCATCATCATCTCAGTTCCACGAGACTTTGAAAGGGCTACGATTGCTGATCGGTTCCTGAAGTTATTCTTGCAGTTATAGTTATTAGACTTATCCAAGTGGGAGATTGTTGGATTAGGTGTCTAAATTCATAACTATTTATGGGATGTACTTGTCCTGGTTGGCATGGTCCATTTTGGGTTGCATGGCATTGCAACACTTGGATAGACTAAATGACACTTAAGGTTTATTAATATATTATAAGTTCTAACATATTAATAATATTATTTAATTAGTATTGATCAAGAATTAATTTAGAATTAATTTGGTGATAAAAAAGGAGAATAATTAAATATATGGGGTTGATTGTGTAAATCGTTCATTCTTTTATAGTGGGCTAATGATCCATGGTTTATTGAATTGGGCTAAAACCCATAAGGTGCTCCATGGATAGGCCGTGGAGTTTATAAACCCATGGATCATGGAATATGAAAAGTCATATCAATTAGGGTTTACATGATGTAACCCTACTTGTGACACAACTATAAAAGGATTTCATGGGCTACCAAAATCGGCACTATGTGTAGAACAAGAGGGCTAACCGATTTTGAGTGATAGTGTACTTCTCTCAAAGTTATTCCAAGAGTTGTGGTGTTATGTGAAACATTTGAGGCATCACATTTGAGGTGCTAGGCTCATAAGGTTCTCAAGGAATCCAAGCAACAAGAAAGGTATGTTCTTCTACTATCTTTTATGTTTCAAAGTTCCCCATGCCATGCTAGTTAGGTTAAGAACCTTGGAAAAATCAATTTTGCATGTATCTTAGTAAAACATAGATCCAAGGTTTCTAGGGTTGCATGTACACCTTAGGAGTGTTAGAATGCTCAAAACCCTTCAGTTTGAAGGATCTTCAAGGTCCAACAAGGAGAGCAAATTCTTGAAGCTTGGAGGAGAAGAAAGAGGTGAAGCGAGATGGTGTGATAAGTGCAAGAAGAAGCATGGTGGGAGATGCAACGAGGAAGTGACTTGTTACAAGTGTGGGAGGACCGGTCACTATTCCAAGGATTGTATACACAATGATAAGGTAGGCTACGGATGTTTAGGCGAGGGGCACATGTCTAGAGAGTGCCCGAGGAAAGATAAAGCAGCAAGGCCAGATGCGCCTCCAAAGCCAAGGGCATTCCACATGATCCTCGATGAAGTAGATAACAAAACGAGGAATCAAGGATAAGGACTTCATATCCAAAGATCAAGATATGAAATAGCCATGCAGATAGTATCAGGAGGTGTAGCCTATTAGAGGCATAGTATAGGTTAAACTTGAACGTTTATGTAATCGTTTCAAGAAATAATATAAAGCTTCATTATGTTATTCGTTGTGTTAAATGATTTTGTGAAATTCTTTCATAGTGACTTGGAAAACTATGAGACAATACTTGGGACGAGTATGAGTAGGTGTGAATGGTAGTAGCGACCTATACTACCGGATGCACATGACTCACGCTTGGATCAGGGAAAGTCACAAGGTTACCAAGAAGCTAGTAATTGATTTCGTTTTATTCAAGTATGTCTTTACCATTGTTTCGGTGATGATTAAGAAGATGATTGTTATTTCAACCCTAGTGGTCATATCAAATCGAGTTCGACTAAGACGAGTATGTTACCTTATTTAGAGAACTAAGTTCGAAGCCAGAAGATTAAAGTGAAAGATAATCGAAGCGATCAATAGAAGTATCACGCTCATTGTTAAAGAAGTTGGTAGCTAGAAATGATAAATGTTAAAATGTGATTATATCACATTAGAACATGAAGGAAAGTATATTCCATTCTGGAATTTGACTCTAAGATACCTGAGTCTAAGCATTACAACACATGATGAAAGGTCATTAGAACGTGACCCAGTGGTCTATTGTGGAAATCAAATAACTTAAGTTGTTAAGAAGAAGGAGTCTCCAATAAGGATCAAGATTGTGATTTGAAGGTCATAATTTGGAGTCTAACATGGGATAGAGAGCAGGTGCAAGATCGAGCATTGCCTGCAGTCAAGAAGTCCAAGAGTTAGATACTAGATCGAAGAAAAATAGAAGTTAAGGTTATTACCTAGGATGAAGAGATAACATATGGAATCATTATGCAAGCCTGTTTCATTGATGATTTCGGAACGTAATCATCCTAAGGGGGATATAATTGTAACGCCCATAGTTTCGAGCTAATCAATTTAGAGACAATGAGCATCAAAAATGAGTTTTTGATGGAACATTATTTAGAAGGATTAATCTTAATCAAGTTATGGTATATGTTACAAGGGTTTCGTACATATAAAGAACGCCAAAATCCGAGTTGTAACGAACAAGTTATGGCCCGTCGAAGTTTTATGGCAAAACCGGCACGACACCGGGAAACGTAAATAGTTAATTTATGATAGAGGACTTTTTGGCCTTAGTGATCTAAACTAAATTTTTAGTAAACATTAAACCGAGAGCGTGCATAAAAAGAACGCCTAAATCTGACTTCTTATGAGGAAGTTATGATTTTTCTAAGATTTGGCATGATAGTGCACAACCCGAAATTTGAATTTTAGATCGAGTGGTTTTTGTCCGATTCAACCTAAATGATAATTGAAGATCTCGTTATTAGTAATGCAACAATAAAAAGACAGACGAAAACGGATGTCGGATGCAGAAGTTATGAATTTTTAACGGTCTTTTCATGTCCCAGCCTGTTAAAAATACAACTTTAAAAACAAAGTCAAAATTAACGACGGAGTCTAAAAGAAAGTTGTAGATCATGTTTCCGCCTACGCGTGGATATAAAGAACGTCAAAAATGGAGCTCGTATGCAAAAGTTATGGATTTTAGAAGATAATTAGTTTTTGGGGTAATCTGCAATTGACATGTGGCGCAATCGGGACCACACCTTCTTCCCTGTGGCTTGGAATGAGATGACAACATGTGGCAAAGATCGCACTGCGTTCTTCTAGTGAACATGTTGCATTCGCACCGAACTCAGCCTATAAATAGAGGCATAAATCTCCCATTTTCTTCACACCTCTCTACTTCTTTTCTCCCAAACACCCCCAAACCCTCACGAGTTTTCCCTAACACCTCCAAGGTGTTAGAAGCAAGTCTCAGAGTGCTAGAAGGCTCCAAGAAGAAGATATTTCGGCTTGGAAGTTTTGCCCCCGCAGAGCCAGTTTCCTAACCAAACCCCCAAGTAAGTGAGTTATGCTTACCCTACTTTTAGTATAGCTTATGTTTAAGTTCATTAGCGTTATTATGAGCATATCAAAAAGATTTATCAGTGATTCCAAGTCGTTATACTAATTGATCTACTTACAGGGATGATGTTTAGGATATGATTTAGTGAGGTGTTTAAAGTGGGATTTCCAAACAGTATACTTCGTATACCAAACGGACCCTACCTCCGATATGATCCTACCTGGTTGTTCCTTACATGATAGATCATGAAAGTAGACTACGAGTTAATGATGAATCTAGACTAAAAATTAGTCGCAATGAATATTAGACTAAATTCTAGTGGTAATGATCCTAGGTTTCGTCGAAGGAAATCATATTGTTAAGAAGCGAAGTGCTGCTCGAATATCGAGTCGTCACTTTAACAAGTGAGTGCATAGTTACTTTCATCTTTCACATAGATATGAAATATTCTATATAAATTACATGCTATGTGTGCATATAACCTGTATACTTGCTATCTATGCTGGATGAATGATTTTATACATGTTTTAAATAATTTAAACTGTATATGTATTTTATATCTACGAATATGTTGGGTAAAACATGGGTAGATGAACGATGAGAGATGAAAGATGGTATGAGTAAACATTGGCAGCTATAGACTTAGTGCCTAATAAATAACATCAGCAGTTATAGACTTAGTGCCTATTATATAAACACTAGTAGCTATGGACTTAGTACCTGTTAGATAAACGTTGGTAGTTATGGATATAGTACCTATTAGATAAACACTGGTAGCGATGGATTTATTACCCGATGAATGAACTTTAGAAGCTATGGAATTAGTGCTTTATGAATAAGCATTGGCAGCTATGGACTTAGTTCCTATCATATAAACCCTGGAAGTAATGGACTTCGAAATGAACGAATGCAGGATAGATGATTCTTAGGGTAGACCCTTAAGAGTAAAGAAGATAATGGGGATGGGTAATTGGGTTGATTGCTTGATGTTTAAACATAATAATTACATTATTGTGGGTTGTAAAACCTATGTACTCACCAGGTTCCCAACCTGACCCACTCAGTTTATTTGTATCACAGGTGTCAATATGAAGCTACATTACACTGAGAGATGAAGGAGACGTAGATCACTAGTGTAAATGAATGTAAGGTCTGTTTATGCTTATGTTTCTGTATGGACGATGACATCCCAATGTTTTGAAAGGAATAAAATACATATCTTTGGGAATGCTTTGATAACGCATTTATCATGTTTTTCTGGGAACAAACTCCGCAACACTTTTATTTAAAAGTTTACTCTGATTTTCAAACAAAGCATAAATAAATCGGTCTTTTCTGGCCGTGAAAATGGGGATGTCACATTAGTTTGTTTGGATGACGTTTCATTGGGAACATCTTTAGTTCCACTTGGACAACCTTTTTCGTAACTAGAGTTAATCTTATTTAAAGGTTCAACTACGTATCTCCCCTTTGTTCTCTAAGAGGTCATCTCAGAGAGACCTTTGGTTTCATGTGCATTATCAATGGGAGGGGACCCGACCCGGCATGGTCCATTTGGGTTGCACTTCACCCGAACATTTTATGGATAATTTTTTGAGAATAGTATAATTTATGATTTATTAATATATTATAAGTTCTAATATATTAATATAAAATCATATTATTTAATTAGTATTGATCTATAATTAATCTAGGATTAATTTAGACATCAATAGTATGACTAATTAAATATGGGCTCTTTTATTTATATAGTGTGGACTAATGCTTATTTGGAATGGGCTAGGCTTGCATGGAAAGTCCATGGATACTCCATGGAGCTTTAACCCATGGATCTCATGGAAATGAAAAGACATGGGCATTAGGGTTTACATGGATGTAACCCTAATCCACCACATTATATAAAGGAGGCTTTGGTCCTTGAAATCACACTAGTTGTGGTGAGTATACTAAGAGGGCCGATTTCAAGAAAGGTTGTGACTATTATCTCAAGGTTCCAAGTTTGTGGTGATTTATGACTTCCATTTGAGGCATCCACATTATTTGTGTTAGGCTCTCAAACTCCAAGGAATCAACTACTACTACAAGGTAAGTAATTCTACTAGCTTTATTTGATTCATGTACCCCATGCCATGCTAGTTAGGATAAGAACCTTGGAAGAATAATTATTTGCATGGATATTAGTATAACATAGATCCAAGGTTTCTAGGGTTGCATATACACCATAGGAGTGTTAGAATGCTAAAAACCCATCAGTGGTATCAAAGCCTAGGCTTGTTTACTTGATACTTGATGCAAATAGCTTGAAGATTGAATTTTATTGTTCACTGCACGTATGAACTCGCCGATCCATTGGGGGAATCGACGAGTCCATGAAGAAATGCATCCTACTCGTCGAGTTTATTCATGCACTCGACGAGTAGAGGCTGCAGTGTCCAGTTTTTTGAGTTTATTTATGATTCTTGAAATTATTGATAATCATCTTCTTGAACTTACGAGTTTAGATAATCATAGGAATTATTTGTAACCACCTTGGTAGTTTATTATTGATCATTATGTGTTTTAATGGAGTCCATAACTTGTCCTCGAGTTATGGAAAAACCAAAGGTCACACTTTAATTAAAAACCATTATAAGAACACATGAGTTATAAAAATGAAGAGTCTTCATTTTAATACTCAATTAACTCATAAGTTATGAGAAATGTAAAGTTTTGAAAGTTTACAAAACTTGCCCTCAAGTTTTGGAACAAGTAAATTCATATTAAAACTTTAGTTCCAACCCTTAGAATTTTAATTATTAAAATTCAACCCTTATACTTTATAATATTATAAGTTAATAATATATATATATATATATATATATATATATATATATATATATATATATATATATATATATATATATATGAACAAAGTCATCTTACCATTAGTAGGCCTCATTCACAAAGCCAGTCCATAAGGGGGTATAAGGTTGTTGCCTATAAATGACAACTTAATGGGTTCCCATTCTCACCCACCGCTTCCTTGATCGTTGGAGGGTCGTTAGCCGAAAAGGTAGGACAATGACTATAATTCTCATTTAAGTATGAAGAATATACTAAAGTAACTAAACCATATTAAATTCCCAATCTTAGTTACTTTAGAAAATGTGAATAAGGTGCTAATCCATGAAATTGCACTTTGCACTTTGATTAATTCGTTAGTGGAGCGTGTGTGGTTAACCGGCACACTAACTTGTACTTGTCAAGGTAGGAAAATGGTGACTTAGTGTTTATCATAATATCGATGGAGCGTGTGTGGTTAACCGACACATCGATGGAGGGGTAATACATTAAGGATACCAAGTAATTTGCATGGTTACTTCACACCTTGTTTTGTGATCCTCGACATCCCAGTCACAAAATTCTAAGGGCACACTCGAGACTGAAACATGCCATTTAAAAAAGTTCAATGAATCTCAAAGAATCTAGGAGTTTCTAAACCAATTAAAACCTAATTAAAATATTTCGTTTTCATGGTGGAAATTGGTGAATTGTCATTCACCTACCGTCAAATATCTTATAGCTTAGATCATGGCATCCCTCTTAAAATATTGTGTTGAGTCCTAGCCTTAATATCACATTTGGGTGTTTTATTAAGGACTATCTCTATATCTAATCTAATCTATTCCCTCTTCTTTTCAGATGTCTTCCAATAACAATGCTTCTGGCTCAAACCCTACTGACTCCTTCTCTCTCATGAATCTTTGTGGGAGAGTCATATTTGATGGATCCAACTTTACAGATTGGATCAGAAACATCAGTATGGTCACTCGGTATGAGAACAAAGAATATGTTCTTGACAAGGAGCTGAAGGTACCCGGGCAAACTGCTATTCCTGAAGAGCTTGTTGAATATGAGGTACATGAAAGAGATGCTATAAATGTGAAATTCATCATGATGGCCACCATGACATCCGAGCTCCAAAAGTCCTATGAGGACTACCATCCTTTTGAGATGCACCAGGATTTGATGGACCGCTACAATCAAAGTCCTCGTCGAGAGCAATATGAAATAATCTCCTCCATGATAACAACCCGAACGAAGGATGGTGAACCCATCACGGGCCACATGTAGAAAATGCAAAGGTATGTGGACAGTCTAATGAAGCTGAATGTGAACTTCCCCCAGGAGTTAGCAATAGACATCATTTTGCACTCCTTACCATCGTCTTATGATCAATTCCGCATGACATAT
Source organism: Lactuca serriola (assembly GCF_051521515.1). Classification (NCBI taxonomy): domain Eukaryota; kingdom Viridiplantae; phylum Streptophyta; class Magnoliopsida; order Asterales; family Asteraceae; genus Lactuca; species Lactuca serriola. Next base: position 92,428,779 of record NC_136408.1, read on the forward strand.
CACATGAACAAGGAAGAAGTCACCCTCAGCAAACTTTAAGGACTCTTAAAGACTGCCGAAAGTGGTCTAAAGGGTAAGTCGGTTGTTACTACTCCTACTCCTACTCCAACTGCGGCCAATGTCTTGGCAATCGGGCATGGCAAACGGAAGAAGAGAAAGAACCCTTCTAAGGGTACCAAGGGTAAGACTCTTGAAGGCTCCTCTTCAAGCAAAACTAAGAAATGTATTGTCACTCCTTCTGCAAACCCTAATGAGGCTGAATGTTTCTATTGCCATGAAAAGTCGCACTGGAAGCGAAACTGCCCAAAGTACCAGCAAGATTTGAAGGATGGGAAAGTAAAACCCAACCATGCAGGTATATACACTATATTGTCTAATAACTCACCTCATTTTAAGTCTCGGGTCCTTGATACAGGTTGTCGTATTCACATATAATCTGATTTGCAAGGACTAAGAAAAAGTGAGAATGTTGAGCAGGGAAAGATAAACTTGATCATGGGAAACAGGAAAGCTTCACCTGTCACCAAGATAGGAGTTTATTCCTTAGTGCTAAATAGTGGGTTTACATTAGATTTGAATAAATGTTACTATTCGCCAGAAATGGCAAGAAATGTTATTTCCTTTCATGCATTGTATAAACAAGATTTTACCTTTTATTTTGATAATAATAATGGTAGTATTGATGTTTTCTTTAATAATGTTCTTTATTTTAAAGCATTACCTTGTGATGGTGTGTATCAAATTGTAGTTGTTGTAGATAACCTAGGAAATAATGTATTGTGTATTGACTCTTCCACTAGCTTAGATAAAGCATCTTTATGGCATTGTCGTCTTGGACGTGTAAGCAAGAAACGCATAGGCCAACTCCAAAAGAATGGAGTCTTGGAGTCATTTGACCTAAAGTTGAATGATAGTTGTGAATCTTGTTTGCTTGGTAAAATGACAAAGTGACCTTTTATTGGCACTTGTGCTAGGGTGAAGGTTTGTTGGACCTCATACACAAAGATGTGTGTAGACCCTTCAGAACCGCTACAAGAGATTTTAATCACTTCTATGTGACTTTTACTGATGATTTTAGTAGATATGGATATGTCTACTTAATCAAGCATAAGTCAGAAACCTTTGAAAAATTCAAGGAGTTTAAGCAAGAAGTGGAGAATCAGTTTGGCAGGAACATTAAGATGCTTTGATCCGATCGTGGTGGTAAGTATCTTAGTACTGAGCTCCTTGACTATCTTAAGCAATGAGGGATTGTTTCACAATTGACACCTCCTAGGACACCATAGTTGAATGGTGTAGATGAGAGGCACAATCGGACCTTGTTGGACATGGTTTGTTCCATAATGAGTCGAGCTTCACTACCAATCTCATTTTGGGGGTATGCCTTAGAGACTGCCGCCCATATCCTTAATCTAGTCCCTACAACGAAGGTTGCCAAAACACCTCACGAGGTGTGGATTGGAAAAGTTCCTAATCTAGACCACATCTAGATTTGGGGTTGTGAGGCTTTCGTGAGACGCGAGACTCGTGATAAGCTCGAACCTCGAAGTGAGAGGTGTATTTTCATCGGCTACCCATAGAAATCTTTTAGTTACCTATTCTACAGACCCAGTGATAATGTGGTCTTTGTAGCAAGAAGAGGATTCTTGAGAGAGAGAGAGAGAGAGAGAGAGAGAGAGAGAGAGAATCCATAAGACAAGGAGACAGTGGAGGGAAATTTACCTTGAGAAAATTCAAGAGTCAAGTGGTGAAGGAACCTCAAACCCTAGCCCTCAACCTGAGGAGGAAACTCCTGTTGAGCCGACTGAAGAATTTGTACCTCTGAGGCGTTCCACCAGAGTTAGGATTGCACCTGAGCATTATTATGGTTTCCATATTACTGCAGAAGGTGAAACACGTATTAGTGATAACACACTGGTAAATCTGAATGAGCCTAACAACTACACGGAAGCCATGGCAGGCCCTGAGGCTGCTAAATGGAAAGAGGCTATGGACAGCGAGATACAGTCCATGTATGACAATCAAGTTTGGAACTTGGTTGAGAATGTACCTGATTGTAAGATAGTTGGGTGCAAATGGATCTTCAAGAAGAAGACCGACATTGATGGTAATGTACACACTTATAAGGCACGACTGGTTGCAAATGGTTATTCTCAAACTCCGGGAGTTGATTATGATGAGACCTTTTCACCACTGGCGAAGATTAAGTCTATTAGAGTTCTGTTAGCCATTGCTGCATTTCATGACTATGGAATACGGCAAATGGATGTCAAAACCGCTTTCCTTAATGGAAAGTTGGCTGAAGATGTTTACATGGTTCAACCAGAGGGGGTTTTTAGTACATAGTACCCCAATAAAGTGTGTAAGCTCGAGAAATCCATTTAAGGATTGAAACAGGCACCTCGCAGATGGAATCTTTTCTTCAATGAGAAAGTCAAAGAATTTGGCTTTTCAAGGAGTGAAGATGAATCTTGTGTCTATATCAAGGTTAGTGGGAGTATAGTCAGCTTTTTGGTACTTTATGTGGATGACATACTACTCATAGGAAATGACATCCCAACCCTACAGGAAGTAACGTCCTGGCTTGGGAAGAGTTTCGCTATGAAGGACCTTGGAGAAGCTGCCTATATCCTAGGGATAACAATTTTGAGAAAGAGGAGTAAAAGACTAATTGGATTTAGTCAAAACACCTATGTGGACAAAGTGTTGAAAAGGTTCAACATGCATAACTCTAAGAAAGGTGAGTTACCTATCCAATGTAATGCCAGACTGAGTAAAACTCAGAGTCCGAGTACAGAGGCTGAGATAGCTGAGATGAGTCGAGTACCATATGCTTCCACTATAGGCTTGATAATGTATGCTATTACTTGTACTCGTCCTGATGTTGCCTTCGATTTGAGCATGGTGAGCAGATATCTGGGGAATCCTGACAAGGCTCACTGGACAACGGTAAAGAATATTCTCAAGTACCTGCGAAGGACTAAGGACTGGGTGCTTACCCTTGGTGGGAGTGATGACTTGAGAGTTGTAGGGTATAGTGATGCTAGCTTTCAGACTGACATGGATAATTTCCGCTCTCAGTCGGGCTGGGTCTTTACCCTAAATGGAGGGGCAATTACTTGGAAAAGTTCCAAGCAAGATACAGTGGCGGATTCCACTTGTGAATCAGAGTATATAGCAGCAAGTGAGGCAGCAAAGGAGGGATCCTCGTGGAAAAGAGGGTATCATCGGCTGAGAACCCAGCAGATCCCCTCACAAAGGAACTGACTCGGGTTAAGCATCTCCAGCATGCTTAGAGCATAGGGCTGAAGGAGTATATTAGTTTTAGTAATTAGATAATCTTGAAATTTGTAAAATGTAATTGACATTGGATGATAAATAAAAGCTGTTATTTATAAGTAAAGTGTTGCTATCTCTTGTCAATCGTTTACTATTATTTCCTTTTGCATGTTTTGACTTCTAGAATAATTATGTTATGATCTATATCATATTATTCAAACTCTCCACAGTTGGTCATACGTTGGAAGTAGATATGAATCAAGACTGTCATGGGTTGGCTTGTAGAGGTCTAAGATGTTAGAAAAAGCGGGGCTACAACACTCATGAGTGCTTATAAGTTCTAAGTATTGGATTCAACTCACGCTCACTTGTATCAGTTCATGGAATTTATCTCGAGTGATCGTGAGACGGTATTATCATATAAGTCTTCAAACCTAGAGATATGATTTGTTGCCTATGAGTTGGTTATGCATTGATTGTACGAAAACACATTGGTAACTCGATGTCATAAACCGTGCTTTTGTGTGTAATTCAACAATTAGTAGAGCAAACATATGAGTCGGAGTTTATCTGTTCCTTCTAGGATTAGAAGCGATATCTGGTCCCCTCGATGATTTTGTTTTGACCTATGTACCGGGCCCGGTTAGAACTAAATTGATGTGTTCAGTTAAGTTCTATGGCAAACAAATTAGAAATCGGGAAACAAATGCTGGAGAATAAGCAAGACTAAGTTCCATGTATTTGTCCAGCTGATATCTAGAACAGAGGATTATATGACCACTTATCTAAAATGGCGCTTCATAGTTCAACAGAGTTTAAAGAGCTACGATTGCTGATCGGTTCCTGAAGTCATACTTGCAACTATAGTTATTAGACTTATCCAAGTGGGAGACTGTTGGATATAGTGTTTAAGTCCGTAACTATATTTGGTATGTACTTGACCCGACCCGGCATGGTCCATTTGGGTTGCACTTCACCCGAACAATTTATGGATAATCTTTTGAGTATAGTATAAGTTATGATTTATGAATATATTATAAGTTCTAATATATTAATATAAAATCATATTATTTAATTAGTATTGATCTATAATTAATCTAGGATTAATTTAGAGATCAAAAGTTTGACTAATTAAATATGGGCTCTTGTATTTATATAGTGTGGGCTAATGCTTATTTGGAATGGGCTAGGCTTGCATGGAAAGTCCATGGATACTCCATGGAACTTTAAACCATGGATCTCATAGAAATGAAAAGACATGGGTATTAGGGTTTACATGGATGTAACCCTAATCCGCCACACTATATAAAGGAGGCTTTGGTTCTTGAAATCACACTAGTTGTTGTGAGTATACTAAGAGGGCCAATTTCAAGAAAGGTTATGACTATTCTCTCAAGATTCCAAGTTTGTGGTGATTTGTGACTTCCATTTGAGGCATCCACATTATTGGTGTTAGGCTCTCAAACTCCAAGCAATCAACTACTACTACAAGGTAAGTAATTCTACTAGCTTTATTTGATTCAAGTACCCCATGCCATGCTAGTTAGGATAAGAACCTTGGAAAAATAATTATTTGCATGTATCTTAGTCAAACATAGATCCAACATTTCTAGGGTTGCATGTACACCATATGAGTGTTAGAATGCTCAAAATCCATCAAAGTATTCATCACACCCGTCTGCATTGTCTTCATTTACAATGGACGTTGGCTCTGATGTTTGATATTTGTCCAGTCCTGTTGTTACGAAAACCTGAGTCGGAACAATTCTTACTTTCTGAAAAACCATTGCTTTTTTCTTTTAAAAATTTTGAGCCTTTATTTTAAGAATTGCGAACATATTCAATGGAATTTTTGGAAATGAGATTTTTCTTTGTTGTAGGCTAATTTTGAACAAAAGTGGAGAAATCTACCTCATCCTCCATAGAAATTTCACCCATTTCGCTCTCATCAAATTCGGAAACATTTTCAATGTCAAATGTATTTTTCAAACTCAATTTCGAGCATAATTAGTAAAAATTTTGTACAGTATTAGATTTAATCTTCTCTTTATCTTTCTCATCCAACATTTTTTTAGCATGTCTTTATGAGCTTTTGACTCAATGTATGCTTCAATTTTGTCAAGTCCTACTTTGTAAGATTCAGAAATATCAAATTCGGAAACATTTTCTTGCCTATTTCATAATCAAGATGCAGTTGAGTGATGTTAAAATAAAGACGCTTAGCAAATAAATATAAAATATTTCTTTGTTTTAATAGCCCTAAATTGTCTCGTTGCAAAAAATAACATCATCTCTAGACCTACTCAGCTCTAACTCCAACTTCTCTATCCAAATTCATCTCTCTTCACTCTTGTTTGTAACCCTGCTAATTTGATCATGTAGGTTAGAATTACTTAAACGAGTTCTTTTTAAGCTATCACTAAAACTAGAGACATTAAATTTTAAGTCATCTAATTCAGATTCATAACGAGTGACTGGAATATTAAGAGACTTGAGAATAGATTGTACCTTACAGATGACTCTCTTACATTCACTAACCCATTCTGAAATAGGTCTTGCAACAAAATAGTTGTCGGAAGTTTGACCTCCATTAGTAGCATATCCTTGTTGCTCAGATACATCACCACAAACCATGAAGCATCTTCCCTCGTACTCTGGGACTTCAGGCTTCACAACGAAGCATTCACCATGCTTGGGTTTCTGAACTTCTTCCTCCGAATCGGTCGGCCAGACTTCAACTATTCCAAACTCTTCATCATCTTCCTACACAATTAAGGAAGGCTTAGCACCATCAACATTATTTTTCTTTCTAATCTCCTCTATCTTTCGGAGATCGTAAACCTCTTTGTCTTCTTTGTCCTTCTTCTCACTCATTCTCCTTCACATGCACTCATTTTCCAAATGATTCTTACCATGATAATAGTTGCAGTCATAGCTAGAATCTCCTATCAACTTTTTCTCTTTCTTCACCACATCTTTCAGAGAGATTTTAGGACTCTCATCCTTAGCCTTTTCTGAACTATAGTTCCCCTGCCAGTTTTTGTTTTTGAGGCATCCAAAGTTCTTTTTCACAAATCTTTTGGGATTTGACACCATTAGAGCGTATTCTTCTTTAGTGAGTCCGCAATTAGAGAGATCAGACTCCGAATCTTCTTCTGCTACCTTTTTGCCTTCGCAACCAGGGCCAAAGATCCCATCCCAGAAATAACCTTCCCCTCCTTTGTTACTTCATATTTGTGGGATCTGAGAATTCCTACTAGCTTTGCCAAATAATAGTTCTTGAACTGTTCATGAGCTTTAACAGTAGATACCACCGCCTTCCATTTGTCCCTCAAACCGTTCATAAACGTGACCTTTTCCTCGATTATTTCACGTCTTATTTTTTGTTCCACCATCCTACTCAGAAGATGATTGAAACTATTGAACGTTTGATCTAGCTTCTCATCTGGCTTCTGAACAAAAGCGCCAAACTCCGAAAGGAGCAACATTTGAATCGCGTGTTTTATATTTGCATCGCTGGAGTAGAGCTCTTTTAATCTATCCCAGATTTCCTTCGTTTTTTCACAAGAACTGACCAGACGGAAGGTATCAGCTGGAAGAGAAAATCGTATAATCCTCAACGCGTTCATGTTGCTTATTAGCTTGTCTTTCTCGTCTTGAGCAATACCTCTATGTTCAACAAGAAAATCATTATAATCAGCCTGAGTTTTAATGACCGTCTTTCTCGCCGCATGAGAGTATGTCTCAATAGTCATGGTGTTCCAGAAGCTCGAACCGTGCTCCTGAATCCCCAGAACATAGTCGTCGAAATGTAAAGCCCAGACTTCATAGTCTTGTGGGAAGAGAATTGGGATCCTAGGTGTCGATCATATACCGCTTGATAGATTGAGAGATTGAGTGTGAGGATCGTCATGCTGCATGTCGTTGATTCACTTCAAACATGTTCTGAATCAGATGTGTAAACTAAAATCGAGTTTGGGGCTTAACAATGAACTAGATCTAACGTTTTCCAATCAATGAAAGTGATGAAAATGATAAGAAGAAATCCACAAGCCACTTAAAATCCTAATGACACTCGACAGAAGATATGCATATGATTTACACAATCTCTTGCTCTGATACCAATTGTTGAGACAATAAAAAATAGATCGATAGATTCTAAACAGCAACATGAATCAAAATAACAAAAGCAATGATCGAAGTTGTGCTGAATGATTATAAATCAATACCATAGAAAAGCTTGATAGGAACTTCTCTGTAAAGGCAACGTAGGGCAAATACAATCGATAACCCTAATATGGTGCATGCATGCACTATAAATAGTCTTACCCTAGAATCATAAATAACTGGGTGGACGGGTCCAACCCATTACAAAATGGACTATTCTAGCATACAAAACAATTGACACAACATAAAATATTCCAACAGGATCATAATATTTTTTGTTCATACATTTTTTGCATCATATTATTTTTGGATCATAAAATTTTGAATCAACTAATTTTGAGTCATAGTATTTTAAATCAAATTATTTTTGAATCATATGATTTTAGATCAATAATATATTCAATTAAATACAGTTTTTGTTCAAAAAAAAATTATGGGTCGTTATATATTTTTGAATTATTAAATTTTTAATCATGAAATATATAATTAAGGATCATAAACAAGTTGAATCAAAAGTTTTTTTGAATCATAAATATTTTGAATCCTCATATTTTGATCATATTATGTTTAACATAATTTTTTATAAATGAATATTTCTTAAAATTAAAAATAAATACTTCAAAAACATATTTTTGAATTTTTTTTACAAAGTCAATAGTATATTCAATAGAAGTATTCCTTAAGTTTTATGATTTTTGGAGAATTTTTTTTCTGAGTTTTTTTATTAAAAAAAATAAATCTTTGCCGGAAAATGTCAAAATCTCACACATAATTACTAAACGTCACATCATCTCATGAGATATTGACGATAAATAAAATCAAATCTTCATCTTTTATTTTTCTCAATCCTATGGCAAAGATTTATTTTTGCAATGGTCACTTATTTTTGAATCATTTCTCTGTCTCTCTCTCTCTCTCTCTCTCTCTCTCTATATATATATATATATATATATATATATATATATATATATATATATATATATATATATATATATATATATATATATATATATATATATAGGATTAGGTTATTTTGTTTTTGATAAGTATTGTGTGCATGTGTAAATGATTCTAGGCCAATCATTTGGGGTAAATTAAGAAAATGATTTTCCTTTAAAAGTAAATAGAAAAAAAACAAATTAATTGGATTTCATTAATTGGCCGGTCATGGAAGGGCAGTATGGTACATTACTTTCGTCATTTTAATAGGAAAGAAACTTTTATTTTGGAAGTGATCCTTCTCCGATATTCCCAAATATCTTGCATTCTATCAAAATCAAAAACCCATTACTTTCGAAGATCGAAAAGGATTATGATTTTGTGTATTAAATCTTCAAAATCGGAAGAATCTATGAAGGCTTTTAATATAAATAGCGACATTAAACCCTAGAAGACGGAGAAGGCATTGGGGGTTTCTGTGAAACTTATTCTACAAGAATGAGGAGTACAAGATCAACTTCATTCTTGTCGAAGTTCAAGAACACAAAAGAGACGGCGTTGAATCCAGAAGATGACGAAGACGATTTTTGTTCGACACCTGAAGGTAACGATTTTTTATATTTTCGGATGCTTATTGAGTTCAAATATGTTTTATACACTAATAAGTGTATTTATACTGATTTATGCATGTATGATTTGTGATTTGCAAACAAAAGGTGTGATTTTTGTGTAATTCCTTAAGAAAAATAACTAGTTATGGATGTTGTTCTACTACAATGTTTGATTCATGTAAGAGTAAAATGTTTGATATTCTCTTAGAATAAATTATGTTCATGTATGCGATAGGATTATAATGAAAATTTCTATAAATAATGAGTTAAGGAACATGGTATAATGATTTGATATTATGTTGGAATTATTGAAATAATTGAAACATTAACAATTCTTAGAGAATGATATACTTTATTTGTAAAATATTCTGTTAGAATAAAACTATCTGTATGATTGTGAGTATATACATGGATAGTAGATTATGTTTCAAGAATCTCAAATTGGTATGTATTATATTCTGGTGGAATTCGACTTTGTAAGTAGGATGATCTATATATGATTAATGAAATAAATTGGGACATTATAACTTCTTATAGAACTATAGACTTTACATGTAAAATATTCTGTTAGAATGGAACTATGTATGTGATTGTGACTATATCAATGGATAGTGGATTATGTCTCAAGAATATTAAGTTAATATGTATGATATTCTGGTAGAATTCGATTTTGTAAGTGGGATATGTGTATATAATTAATGAATTAAATTGAAACAATAATAATTCTTATAGAATGATGGACTTTACATGTTAGAATGGCACTACGTATGTGATTATGAGTATATCCATGGATAGTGGATTATGACTCAAGAGTTTCAAATTGATATGTATGGTATTCTGGTAGAATTAGACTTTGTAAATATTATATTCTGTTAGACTGCAAATATCTATATTAGTTTGACTATTTCCATGGTTAATGGATTATTTCTCAAAATTAACATTTATAGTATTGTAGTAGAATGTAAAGTTGGACATTTTTTGATAATGTGTTCTTTATTCTGTCAGAATTGCAACTATGTGTATAGTATGTTTACTTTATGTTAATATACTTTTAGAAAGTGTGACTAATGAATTAAATTGAAACATTTACAATTCTTGTAGAATGATAGACTTTGTAATATATTTTTATTCTACTGGAATAAAAAGAATATCTTTTATTTTAAAACATTAGTTAACATAATGCGTTTTAGTCATGCATTGAATATATTATACTGTAAATTCTAATATTTATTATGTGTTATAGCAGAACAAGTACAAGAACAAGAACAACACGTGAAAAGAGAAATAAGGTCAAAGAAACTTTTTGATAAATCAGTTCCAGAAAAGAGAAGTCCTAAACCTTTAAATGTAATACTCTTAGAAAAAGAGATAAGGTCAAATAGAAAATATGAGAGGGTTCCAACTGTAAAAGATATAAAGAATAAAGGAACTGATTAATCTGTCAAAGAGGAACAAGAAGATAATGTTACAAAACAAGTAACGAAAATCCACCAGGTTTAAGAAACCTTCCAACCAGAATGAAAAGTGATAACATCACTGCAGCTGTTAAGGGGATGTCACCGGAACAAAAACAAGAAATCTTAAGAATGGGTTTTGGGTCAATTTGTAAGTGAATATAACAAGTTATCTGGGACAACTAAGCTACTATCTTTTAGATGTGTATGATACCGATAGTAGAAGACTTGTCCTACAAAACTTTGTTATTAAGACCACAGAACACAATGCATGATATGACGGGGTTGCCAATTGGTGGAGAAGACATCAATGAGTTGCCATTGTGTGATAAGGGAAATCAAATTCTGAAAGAATGGAAAGGACAATATATTGGTGATAAGTTCAATGATGAGGAGTATTTAAGAAGGATTTAGGATACAACAAAAGAAAGTTTGATGTTTAGGCTTAAGTTTTTGACCCTTTTCGTTAACAACTTCATAGAGTCAATGTTGATGGGGACAAATCAAATCAATGTGGTAAGGAAGTTAGTGTTGGTAGACGACTTTTCAAAGTTAAATTGGTGTAAATATATGTTTGACTGTTTGGGATCAAGGAAGAAACTATGGAAAAGGGATGACAAATCAAGCTACTATAGTAGTCCTATTACACTCCTTATAGTAAATGTGAAATTGTGTTATATGAAAATATAGATTTGGTATTAATTTATTATTGATGTATTGATTAAGTTAATGTTTTTCTTTGGTAGTTAATGTACATGTATAACATGAAGGATGCTATAAAGTTAGATAAAAGGCTACCTTTTATTGGGCATATTACTGGTGCTAATTTATTAGAGATTCAATGCTTTGAGATCAGTGTTGGAGGGTTCGGTAGGCAATTTTGGGATGAGCATGAGGATGTGGATATGAAGGATGAAACAAGAGGTGAAGAGGAACAATTGGTAAGTTTTAAGAGGGATTTTAGAGATGAGGAGGTAATAGTATATTTTTAGATTATAATGGATATTCTCATATTAAATTAAATATTATGTTAGAATATAAATTACATATTCTGGAATAATACTTAATTGTCTATATATTTCTCATACTAAAGATGTTGAAATATTCTTGTAATGTAATTAAAATTAATTATATGTATTGTAGGCGTACGCTGCTATTTTAGGGCATAGTTATGGGTTAAATGTAACAGAAAAACACACTATGGAAGTTACGTTGAAGGATGGTTTGGAAAAATTCCCTGATAGTGTGGTGCTAAAGGAGTGGATGGAAAAGATGAATGAGCTTTTTATGGAACTGCATGAAGGGGCAAACAACAAAAAAGTGCATGAGCTGGAGGGTTATAATGAGTTAAATCTGAATGATATAGGTGATGATGGTGAAGGAAGTAGTTCACCAGTAATAGAATTGATAGTTAATGAAGGTAATGCATGCGCATATGTCAATTATATTACACCTATCGATACCAATTATTTAACAATGACTCAGTTTTATCGACTTCCTGAGGTGAATGACGAAATGATTAAGATGTTGGATGAAACAGAGTTACGGGTGTCTAGAAGGAAAAAGCTAATGTTAGAATTCAGTGTTGTTGATAATGCTGCAGAAGATGATGATAATGACAAAAGGGAAAAACATATCCCTAAAAAAGCAAAAATATTTCATTCCCCCTATATTGAAAGAATTATTAAGGTAAGGATGAAATAGGAGTATGCAATTCAGTGTTTTCATCTAATAGATATGATGTGTAAGTATATATGAGTCACTTATTATTTTTTAATATACAAATGTGAATGTATATAGATTGAGTTTATATGTAATTTTTGTTACAGGGATGAGATTTGGGACATTGGAACATGTAATTTATTGCATCAAGGTTTTGCATATCAATTTAATCAAGGAATGTTTATACATTCTAATGTAATTGATTGTTGGACTGGATTTTCAAATAAAATGGAGAACTACAAGGATGAATCATTGCTTTCAAGATTTTTCTTCGATACAACAATTGTGGTATTAAGTTTTTTGGTAAACTAAGTGTAACTTACATTTTACTTTTTTAGAGTTAATATTGATGGTGATGTGGGTTTTTACAGACAGAAGATATATTAAATGAATTAAAGACGGAAGATCTGAAATGTAGGCTTTTTGCTGCTCTATTGCGAATCTACATTAAGAAATTTGATGTGAAACCAAGTTTCAGAGATGTTGTGATTATAAGAAAATAATCCTTATGTATTAATTGTTGCATCACTTATTATAAAATTAACTTTGGTTTTTAATGTATACAAAGTATTATTCCCAATAGTCGATGATGCGAAGTATTACTTACTTATCTTTGATCTGAGATCAAATTTCTACTACATAGTAGATCATCTGAAGCGGACAGGAACTTTGGATAGGAAATATGACATGATACCAAATTTGGTGGTAAGATAATCAATAAAATTCTGAAAACTAGGTTTTCATTATAAAATTTTTTATAAGACTATGTTTGATGTATTTACTGTATTCAATGATAGAAAAAACTGTTTTGCAACTACTTAATATCACAACATCATCCAATAGCAAAAACATTAAGTTTTAAGGCGGGTCGTGTGATGAACATATCTTGGCAAGTAGAAAGTCTGGAACAGATTATGGAGTATACCTTATGAGGCATATGGAAAGTTACATGGGGGAAAATGAAGGGCGTTGGGTGTGTGGTCTTATAGGTAAAATGTCTGGTGATGCGAGTGCTACAATTAAATTAAGAACGAAATACATGGCAAGAATGTTCACAACTGACTTCAGCAAGTATAAGAGTATGATAGTTAAAGATTTTGAAGTGTTTCGCAAGCTCGATATTTTGGAACAAAATATGCTTCTTCAACAATCAGCTGAAAAATAGGAAGAAAAAGAGAAAAGCAAGGGTTCGTCGCTAAGCATTTGAAGTGCTAGTTTTGTTTTTTTGAAGATAAATATTGACATGAAAGTAGTTGAACTTTTTCTTTTGCGGTTGTTTAAACATATATTTGGTTTATGTTAGATTTTAGATAAAATACTTTGTCTTTTAGAAGTTTTGAATCATTGTTATCAATATTTCAACTTATATCTTATAATCGATAGTTTGTTTTGATCTAATGGTTGTGTTGATGCATTCTTTATTTTCTGGAATGATGATGTGGTGTGTTGTGAAAAAGCAATTCTGTTAGAATGATTAATATTTAAATACTATGTTTTAATGCGATGCTTCTGAAAAAAGTTAGTATTGAATTATTAAGTTGTTTTAGATAACCCTTAGATATAATTCCCGGTTAAAGTGAATAATGGATGTGTTGATGTGTTTTTTGTAATTATATGGTCAGATATTGTTGGGTGATTGGACTGTTTTTGATAGATTTCTCTTGCTGATAGAATATTTTTTATTGCTATTATTATACTAAAATATGTTATAGTTTTCTTATTTTCTATTAGTTGGATGTAGATGAAAAATGTACCTTTCAGTATGATGTAGTCTTTTTGAAATGAAATATGTGTATATAAATGTAGTATTCAGAAAAAAACAATAGAAAATTCTATTGGAATAAATATGTTTATGAAATATGTAGTCTTTGAGAAGTGAATACTTGTATGTAAATGATAGTATATGATGTCGAAATAAATTCTACACATTGTTTATATACTATAGAAAATAATAAAACATTATGATAAAATGAAAATCATTATTAAAATGGTTGAAAAGAGTTGTATAACTTACTATAAGTCATGAAAAGAATGAATGTATAGAATTGATGGAATGAATATTTGTATTTAGTTATGTCATAATTCTTAAGAAATAAAAAAACAGAAATATTGTTAGATTAATTGACAATGGCATCATCAATAACAATAATTGTGATTCTTAACGAACAATCAAGGAGAATACTTTATTAAACGACATAAAAGATAACATTGAATGTGAAACGACCAAATTAAAATGAAATGTCATTTTAGTAACATAAAAAAACTAATTCTGGACGTTCTTTACATGGCCGGTCCAAAGATATAGTGGGCCTAGGGTGAAAAGAAAATTTTGGCCCCAAAGTTGAAAATAGACAAACCGTTATAAAATTCACTATTAATATTAAAAAGTAAAAATATGGCTACAACATTACAAAAACAACTAATTTAAAGAAAAATATTTTTCTAGCGTTTTTAAGATACGTTGATTTCTCTCTCTCTCTCTCTCTCTCTCTCTCTCTATATATATATATATATATATATATATATATATATATATATATATATACCATATATTCTAGGAATTTTTGGCCATATAGAAACATGGGCCCTAGGCGACCGCCCGAGTTGCCCACCGTTTGGACTGGGCCTGGTTCTTTAAAGGACAATTTATTTTGTCATGATGAACCATCTGTTCACATGTAGCACACTTTCTCTAATGTTTCGAGCTTTCTTTCTCAAGCATCCCCTTTCTAGATTTTAATCTTTTCCCATGACTGTCCTATCTTTTTTTACGAATATCAGAAGGATTTTGAATGTCACTAGCATCAGACACTACATCATGAACTACCACGCCTAGAAGCTTGTTAAAATGTTCTGTTATGTTCGGTCTATCATGATTTGGACAATCGTCTATGAATTTTTTTCAACTTAATCTGCTCATCAAGGTATAACTTTAACTTATCTGCATCATGACTCAAAAAAGACACACAACGGTCAATAGTTGAAAAAATATCAATAGCCGTCATGTCGAAATTCGAATCATCAAAAGAATTAGTAAGGCGTCTTTTTAGTAATTCTGTTGGAATAACATCCTTACGCCAACGTTTCAAAATGTACTATTTAGGGATTTGTTCGATGCTATAAAACATAAACACGCAGAATATGTATTTGCATAAGATCCCGACATGTTCAAAATGCATACAAGTTGTTAGGTGTAATTTGTGCACCTTTTTGCACACCTTTTAGTCCCATTTCATGCATCTATTTAGCAGAATTGTCCTTCAGTTGTCTTGAATTTAATCACATTTTATGTTAGTCTCTAGAACAACCTTATTTGCACATTTTCATGTCCTTTTCAGGTAAACCGGAGGTTGGAATGCGCTTTGAGAAGTGTCGGGAAGCATTGGTGAAGATTTCGGGATGATTGGGCGAAGAACGAAAAAGTTGGAAAAATCAATTTTGGATTCGGAGTCAGAGGGGAACACGGGGCGTGTTGAATTTACACTGAAAAGTGGGCACGGGGCGTGTTAGACCAAAATGGGAGCTGTTGATCATACTGAAAACTGGGCATGTCAGTTTAGTGCAAATCAACACGGGGCGTGTTGCTGAACATGACCCGTGTCAGTTTCGCCTATTTTAACACTGGCCGTGTTCGACCCAAAAACCAACTTTTGGCAGTTTTCCCTATCTTTCATATTACGGGTTGAGGGTCATTTTTACACACACACAACATATCAGAGCACCATTGGAGAGGAGAATTTGAAGGTTTTTGCAAGGGTTTGACTGTTAATCATTTGGAAACATTAATTCTTGTTTTTGTAAGTTGTAATTACACTTAATTTCATCTTTTAGACTTCTGATCTTGTTCTAGCCATGTGTGGCTAGAACCCTAACTTCTCCAATTTCATATTTTGACATCTTGGTAGTGACTTCAATCATATGACATGATGTTTTCTCTTTATTTCTATCTAATGAATTTGATTTTGCTTCAATCAAATGTTAGATTCTAATTGTGATTCTTATTGGCCATTTGAATTTGGGTTAGGTCATTCAAGTTATGTCTTTTACAAAATCCGTAATTGTTTTGTGAAATTGAACAAGTAACAAGCATTAAATTGATCTCTATTGAATGAATTTAGTGTAAATCTTATTCATACACTTTTACACCCCCGAGCTTATGAGGAGTATTAGGTGTTGTTGGGAACATTCACATAAAGCTTCATGTAATCTTATAATCTAACTCTAAGAGCTTGTTTAGATTAGGTTAATAAGGTTAGGGTTAATCAAAGAGCTTGTTTTGGTTAATTAATGTGGTGAATGGGAAGTGTTAGAGCTTATTAGCACTTTCAAGTACCAACTTAGATAGAATTGAACGAATATTGTGTCACCTTTGAGTCACATTGCTAAATTGCCATACATGGAGTTGGAGTCCTTACAAAATCTGAAATTAATTCATTCGTCTAGTTGTCTACTTGTGTTTTAAATTTGTTTGTTTAGTCATTGCATTCTAAACCCCCATTATTACTGTTGGTGACCATAGTACCTTGCACAAAGAGGTATAGTGTAGACTAATTATCCCGTGTCTCTGTGGATCGACCATACTTGCCTTGTACTACCTTTTAGTGCAATATAGTGGGATTATTTTGGAGTATATCATATCCCTTTATTTGTTGGGTTTGACACGCCTAACAAATTGGCGCCGTTGCCGGGGACACGGTGCTACTAATTGTTTATGCCTAGATTTTTATGAGCAGGTACATCTCTATAAAAAAGCAAAAAATAAAAAAAACAGAAAAAAAGTGTCGCTCAGAAATGAATACTCCTTACATAGAAGACCAACTTTTTGAGCTAGGTCAGTTAGTTATGATGATTGGAAATGACCAAAGTACGCATTCCATATCTATTCCTTGCGATTTTTGCACTCAAAATGGACATCATTCTGATATGTGTCCATATCTATAAGAAGAATGGGAACAAGTGCAAGAAATGGGAAGCTACTACTGGCCAAACCAATGGTGTTATGATCAACCTCAACATGATCAATGGTGGGAAAACAACCAAGCTTGGGGAAACAACCAATGCCACAACCCATACCAAGCTTGGGGAAATAACCAATACCAACTAACTCCACAGTTCCAACAACTATATTCTCCACCTCCCCAACAACCTGAAACGTCGAGCATGTCCTTGGAAGACATTGTTAAAAGCATTGCCACTACTATCAAGATCTTCCAAGAAACAACCAAAGCTAGCCTCAAAAGCTTAGAGCAACAAATTTCACAACTTACTCAATCTGTGAGTATATTGGAAACTCAGGGAAAACTACCATTGCAGACGGAGGAGGACCCAATGCATACCGTTTCTTCCATCACCTTGAACGATGGGAAAAATATTGATGGCCCAAGATTGCAATTGGAAGATGGGGAAGAGGAGGAAGAAGTAGAAGTGGAGAAGGTTGTCAAGGAAGAAGTATAAATTAAGAATGTTGATATGGAAGTTGTAGAGGAGGTGTTGGAGGTTGACAAAAAAGAGCCTGAGCCACCCACTACCAATGAGAAACTCCTTTCACTAGTAGACCAACCACAAGAGACAAAAACGATAAATTTGCTTGACCCTTCAAATGATATGTACCCCGAGAAGGTCGACACCCAACCGGTCATCAAATCGACCACCTTATCAAAGAAGGAAGATTTTACCACCTTACTAGACAAGTACAAGAAAGGTATCGGCTGGACAATTAGTGTCATTAAGGGTCTAAGTCCAACATGGTTCCCACGCAAAAAGAAAGTCAATTACATGATAAGTGTTCCATTGATGGAGATGGAGAAAAGTTTAGTGAGTTGGAGAGCCCCACATACTTAGATTTATGCATATTCAGGGGTCATGTTGAGCTAACGACTTTAAAAAAGGGCGGCTAATCGGGAGGCAACCCGGGGATATTTTTGTCTTTTCTTTTAAAACTTTCTAGTCTTTGGTAAATTTCAAAACTTTAATGTCCCAAATGGTTTTAAACTTGTTTTTGCCTAGAAAATGACTCTCGGGCTCCAAAAATATTTCACGGATAGCTTGGGGAGGTTGAAGAGGAGGTTCTCACCACCAACTGCAAGGCTCCAAGAACGATTTGGTAAATTCTTTCCATATCTTTAATCGTTCATATTTTGTTTTAAAATTCAATATGTGTGCACTTGTGACTGTTTTACACTCTTACCCAACCCGAATACCATCCCCCCCACCTTCCGGTGATTAGATAGGTTGTTCCGCCCTCTCCAAGCATCGGGGACGATGTTTATCTTTAAGCTTGGGGAGGGGTAGAGTTGTACATTAGGTGCATTTTCATATTTCATATTCATGCATGCATTGTTTTAATATATATATATATATATATATATATATATATACATATATATATATATATATATACATATATATATATATATATATATATATATATATATATATATATATATGAAGTGACCGGATAGTTGCTGGAAGTGTAGAATCAGCTATTATAACTAGGGGACCCAAACACCGTAATTCAAGACCCCAGCCTTAGATAATAAAAAAAATGAAATACTGAAACGTTTTTGTGGGCGGTAATAACAGCGTTAGGATGATTTTCTTCTAAATGTTTAAAAAGAATCTTTATCGGCAACTCTGAACCCACAAAACACGAACCTATTTGTTGACACGCGTTACCCTCGCGGTAACAGAGAGCTTAAGTATCAGATCCACACAGTCAAGAAAGAAGAAAGGGTACAACTGTCAAAACCAGTATCCCAATCAGAATTTCAAGTGCCAAAACGAAGAAACTTTCAGAAATTCAAAAGTTGATTGAAGAATTCAAAGTTCAAAATGAAGATACAAATCCAAGTTCAATCAAAATCAAAAGCCGCCTCAAAGTCAAGTCTTGCGAATGAAGAACTGTGTGATATGATACTTGTGGCTCTCGAAAACATGAAAGCATAGGAGCTGGGCCCCTTCGGGTGGGCTCACTATTTCAACAAAAGTTGATTCGCCGTGACGGGTTCTTAAGGATGCCTCGATTCTGATTCTTGACTATCTAGTCTTAAGGACATGAGATCCCGAACTGTGTTATTTTCGCTCGCAAAAGCTAATTAACGTATGAAGTTTAAATAAAACTATGGTTGGATTATTGGATTACCCCGTTTCGTGGTCTTCCTCACTTTGGGAGTCTGTGATATGTGGAAGGTAGCAGGATGGTCGCCTAGGTATTAATGATTGGAGCCCTATTGATATAAATTCTGATCGTATATATCCATATTTATAAAAATAAATAAAAAATATTACTTGTGTTCTTAAATTTTTTCTTTGGTTCATCTGTTTTCCTTAAGTATCTTTTGTACATATGTTTCTTTTTCATGGTCTTCATTGCATGCATTCATTCTTAGCTTTTAGGATCTTTATATCCCTATTTGTTCTATATTTCTTTTTGCCATCTAGAAAACGTCCTGTTTGTCCGGTTCTTGTTCTTTCTTGAAGACAAGAAATGTCTAAGCTTGGGGAGATTTGTTAGGTGCAATTTGTGCACCTTTTTGCACACCTTTTAGTCCCATTTCATGCATCTATTTAGCATAATTTTCCTTCATTTGTCTTGAATTTAATCACATTTTATGCTAGTCTCAAGAACAACCTTATTTGCACATTTTCATGTCCTTTTTAGGTAAACCAGAGGTTGGAACGCGCTTTGAGAAGTGTCGGGAAGCATTGGTGAAGATTTCAAGATGATCGGGCGAAGAACGAAAGAGTTGGAAAAATCAAGTTTGGATTTGGAGTCAGAGGGGAACACAGGGCGTGTTGAATTTACACTGAAAAGTGGGCACACGGCGTGGTTGACCAAAATGGGAGCTGTTGACCATGCTGAACACGGGGCGTGTCAGTTTAGTGCAAATCAACACGAGGCGTGTCGCTGAACACGACCGGTGTCAGTTTAGCCTATTTTAACACAGGTCATGTTCGACCCAAAAACCAACTTTTGGCAGTTTTTCCTATCATTCATATTACTGGTTGAGGGTCATTTTTACACACACAACATATCAGAGCAGCATTAGAGAGGAGAACTCGATGGTTTTTGCAAGGGTTTGTCCGTTAATCATTTGGAAACATTAATTCTTGTTTTTGTAAGTTGTAATTACACTTAATTTCATCTTTTAGACTTGTGATCTTGTTCTAGCCATGTGTGGCTAGAACCCTAACTTCTCCAATTTCATGTTTTGACTTTTTGTTAGTGAATTCAATCATATGACATGATGTTTGCTCTTAATTTCTATGTAATGAATTTGATTTTTCATCAATCAAATGTTTGATTCTAATTGTGATTCTTATTGTCCATTTGAATTAGGGTTAGGTCATTCAAGTTATGTCTTTTACAAAATCCGTAATTGTTTTGTGAAATTGAACAAGTAACAAGCATTAAATTGATCTCTATTGAATGAATTTAGTGTAAATCTTATTCATACATTTTTACACCCCCGAGCTTATGAGGAGTATTGGGTGTTGTTGGGAACATTCACATAAAGCTTCATGCAATCTTATAATCTAATCCTAAGAGCTTGTTTAGATTAGGTTAATAAGGTTAGGGTTAATCAAAGAGCTTGTTTTGGTTAATTAATGTGGTGAATGGGGAGTGTTAGAGCTTATTAGCACTTTCAAGTACCAACTTAGATAGAATTGAACGAATATTGTGTCACCTTTGAGTCACATTGCTAAATTGTCATACATGGAGTTGGAGTCCTTACAAAATCTGAACTTAATTCATCCGTCTAGTTGTCTACTAGTGTTTTAAATTTGTTTGTTTAGTCATTGCATTCTAAACCCCCATTATTATTGTTGGTGACCATAGTACCTTGCACAAAGAGGTATAGACTAATTATCCTGTGTCTCTGTGGATCAACCCTGCTTGCCTTGTACTACCTTTTATTGCAACATAGTGGGATTATTTTGGAGTATATCATACCCCTTTATTTTTTGGGTTTGACACGCCTAACACAAGTACATTTGAACGAACCATCTTTGGTTAAGTGTGTGACCTGGAATATATAAGATCAATAGTGAGAATGTCTAAGTTGTAAATATTTAGCATTTAAATTGAAATGATGAAATGATAATTAATGAGAAAAAAATATATCGTGTATTCGGTATCCCTTATAAGACAATCGTAATTGTATTCCTCATATTTGTCATCAACAACGATATCATTTCTTTGCCTAGTGGTTATGTTGTTTTCTTTCTCCAAAACAATAATTGTGTCAACACCGTTGGAAGATATCACATTCTTTTGGAAACACTTATCTTCAAATCTTGATATCTCTTTCTGAACCTGATAAAAAATCTGGCACATATATACCTTTGAAGCATGAGGTTCGTTCGGACTACGGGTGATGAATTTAGGAAAAGTGGTGGCAATATTAAAGTCATTGAGAATTTGATTATGTCTTTGTCATTCCATGACTAAATCAAATGTCATCATAAACATGATAAGATAAGAACCGGTTAGTGTGGTGGTTTGAAATAACCATTTCTGACTTTCAGACAATGATGTAGTTTGCATAAGACTAGACATTGGAATGTGCTTGAAATATGAAGGGATCCATAATCTTCGCAAACCATACATGGTTTTCATCCAAATGTTATCTATAATCTTGAACTCCTCTAACATCATATGCCATAAATTCTCAAAGTCATGTGGTTCCAACTTAGAATTCCACATTATAGAGTGAAAACGCTTTCGAAAAATTTGATTGGTAGCTGGATCTTCGATTGATAACATCTGTATAAATTGAAATTTAACGAGGATGAGTAAATAATAAATTTAAAGCACTTGATGTTTGTTTCAATAAATGTTATGTACGAAGAAAAACAAGATGTTAGTTTTAATTTAATATTTTGTTAGAATACGATAAAATTATTCTAGAATCTTGACAAAACATAAGGATAATATTCTTTGTATGCATACCTTATTTGGCAACTTCTTTGTTATATGTCACATACATAACCTACGATGTGCCAACGGAATAACGTTATCTATAGCTTTTTTCAAAGCTAGATCTTGTTAAGATATAACCAATTTAGGTTGTTTTCTAAAAGCTTTCAAGAAAGCTCTAAGCAACCGTTCATAAGAAACTCCATCTTCTTTACTTCAAAGTTCAGCACCAAATGTTACACATTTTTTATGGTTATCAATGCCAATGAATGGAACAAAAACCATATCGTACCTATTTTAAAAAGAAAATATTAGTTTACATAACTGAAAACAATGAAATTTATTTGTAAAAGTATTAAAGGTTAGAAATACTCATTCATGCTGAATGTCGCACCGAGTGATAAAACGTCTCCGAAAGAATTGTAGTTATACTTTGCTGTTTCATCAGCCCAGAATAGAGCATTTAGTCTCTTGCTCAACACTTTATACTCAAACGTAAATGTTGAGACATTTTTCTTCCTGTAATTCATTGTGTCAACAAGGAATTTCGTGTCCCTCCCACCTATGTAACAATTAAGATTTCTTCTAGCATTCTTGAAATCCGAAACCAATCCACCTCGAACCGAACGACCGCCCTGTAGAGCACTATACAGTCTATGTGCTATTACAGGACCAATATTTTGTTTTGAGAAATTATTAATGAAAATTTCATGGGAATAATCAAGTTTTCTCCTTGTATGAGATAAGTACATATTAACCTTGCTAAACAACTCGTGATTATGTTTCTCGACAAAATCACTCACAACATATTTATGAGTACCGGGAATTATATCTAAAACAACTTTCACTTTACAATCCCTCCTAAATAAATCTTTCCTTCTTTGAGTATTATTATGCTAATTGTCCAGAGTATCTACTTTACTAGTATTTGGATTACCTTCCTGATTGCATACCAGATGTCTATTTGTAATAATGTCGTATGTCGTTTTTTTTACTCTTCCATGCCTAACATCAAAACAAGATTCTAATGAAAAGCTTCTATACATTGTTACTGCTTCACCATATGAATCAAATTTTGAGGTAACTTTTGGTTTGATATCGTCTGAAACAATCGGGGTCCAATACATGGTGCCACCCGGAGAAACGAAATCATGTGTAACATGTGGTTGTCCTATTTAAACATAACAAATACATGATTAAATATTTTTGTATGAAATAACCAAAAAACTGTTAAGGAATATAAAAATGATAAAAATATTATTTTGTAAGAATTTTATAAATTTTATTCTGAAAGAATTTTAATATTCTGTAAGAATTTCAATATCTTGAATTGAATTTATTACCTTCACTAAAATAATTATTAACCTCTCATCTTCATCAATGAACTGAATTTCGTCTTCTACATGTTTTGCTTCATCTGTATGTTCATCAATGAAAATATTAACATATAAAATTAAACATGTATGTTACAAGATAGAATCTGAAAAGACAATGAAAATGTAGCACCTGGTTCTTGGTACGTGTAGTTTTTATTAAATTTTTTATATTTTTGCAAATTGGACTTGGACTCTGTGAGTTGAAGGACCAACTCGCCGAGTAGAAGCGGGATGAGGCACGGAGTTTAAGTTTTGGACTCAGCGAGTCGAGCCCCAGACTCGACGAGTAGACCCTGTTTGGGCAAAAACCCTAATCCCAGGATTTGCACCTTATTAAACAACTTAACTCGGCCTCCTTAGTTCCATTTGCTCCCAGAAGACTCCTATATCAAACCCTAGCCGTTATTGAAGCAATCTAAGGCCTTTGGAGTAATTTTGGTGCTTTTGTGATCCAAGGAAGGAAGGAAAGCTTGAAGGATCGAGAGGAGGCTAAAAGGATTCAGTTTTGAGCATCATTTGCTGACTTCAGAAGGTATAAAGTCTATACCTTATGTGCTCTTTTGATAGACCCCATTTTGTGGAGTTTTAGGGCTTTTTCTAAGTCATTTTGGTCACCAACCATGATTACAAGCATGGTTTGAGGTTGATGTTGCGGATCTAGATCCTTTGAGGGGTTACAAGGCTGAAAGGAGTGGCTTTTGCACTCAAGAAAGGCCCCATGCACTGTGAGAGTTTGTTTTAGGACCTTTTGAACTTAAATTCCCATGCAAGCAAGTAAAGGTTGTAACTTTACGTGCTAGATCGTTTGTACAAGCATAGATCTACATTTTGATCAAGTGTTGTACATCAGAAAGCGAAGATTCGATCAGTGGTTGTGACCAACTCGGCGAGTCCATTCCTGGACTCGACGAGTCCAAGGGTTTTGGTCCCATATCAGTAAAGGTCATAAGGACCAGTTGAGTTTGGAAGGGTTTTAGAGAGTCCCAAAGAGTGACCCAACGTTCTGGACTAAGCAAAGTGTTCTGGGAATTCATGGTACTCGGCGAGTGCATGAACGGACTCGGTGAGTCCAAGACAATCTTCATAGAACTCGGCGAGTTGTTCATCAACTCGGCGAGTCGAGGACAGAACGTGTTCTTAGGATGAAGAGTAACTCGACGAGTTGTTCATACAACTCGGCGAGTCAGGGCAAGACTTGAGTATCAGTGGATGATGAACTCGACGAGTTGTTCATACAACTCGGCGAGTCGGATGAGGATTCAGTCGGTGTTTATTTAGAAGGAAAACTTGTCGAGTAATCGCCTAACTCGACGAGTAGAGACGAGTATGAGGACTAATGGAAGGATAGAGACTCGGCAAGTCAGGTCAACTGGAAGTTGACTTTGTCTTTGACTTGGTCAAGGGGTAAAATGGTCATTTTACCCTAAGAGTAGATGTCAGTTTTTGACTAAGTGTATTGTGGGAATTTTAGCTGGAGGATTTCTAGAGCAGTAGCAGCGGAAGCCAGAGGATTCCCGCACAGTTCAGCAGCTACTACGAGTTGAGTTACCTTCCAGTAGCGGTGGGTCTACGGCCACAATGCCGACCCACCAGTAGGGTTCGTACGTTAGGTGATTGTCTTTGTGATATCATCTAGGTTGCTACTACCTGATATGTTATATGCTAGCATGATACGTTATATGTGTAGATTTTGGTTGTTAGGACCGAAGGGTAGTCAGACACCCCAGATACGTCTAACAGTATGTGATGATATGTTTGCTTGTTGGCTTGTATGTTATATGCAATAGAGGTGGTAGGAGGGGACCAGTCCCTGAGGATCGGTTGTTAGGACCGATGGGTAGTCAGCACCCCAGAATGGCTCTACACGGGTAGGTCAGCGCCCCAGAATGGCTTGACACGGGTAGGTCGGCACCCCAGAATGGCCGTACGGGTAGGTCGGGCGCCCCAGAAATTGTCTGGCAGTATGTATGTGATATGATTGTATGGTATGTGGTATGATGGGGGAACTCACTAAGCTTCGTGCTTACAGTTTTCAGTTTTGTTTCATGTACCTCTTCAGTGAAGGGGAAGGAGTCGACACGGTAGCGGCACATCATACACACACACTTTGGTTTTCCGCATTATGAGATATTCTGGGATTGTACTCTGACATTATTATTATTTTCATGCTTTGGGTTTTCAGACACGAGTTATGTTTTATGAAATGATATGATCGAATGACGTTTTACTGCAAATGTTTTTACAAACTACTTAATTAAAATGAAATTTTTAGGAGTGAAATTTGGGTCGTTACAAGTTGGTATCAAAGCCCTGGTTTGAGGGATTCAGACACACCTTGGGGAGTGTCTGGACTCAAATCGAGGGATTAAAAGGTCTTGAAAAAAAATGTTTTCTAAAGGTTAAGTAAAGAGTGTTTAAGAAAGAACAAAGTGTGTGATGTGCGCGACCGACCGAGCTCAAGTAAGTATTCCCCAAAGTACCCATACAAGTTTATGTTACGTTTATCAGTTTCAGTAGAACAGCATGCTAGAATAGGACTAAGGATCTAGGAGTGATGCCTTGTGTGCCTGCTTTATGTGCTTCAGCTCATGAGAGTTGCATGCTAGTATTGAGTAGGCAGTATTAGGATAGCCTGCTCAGGTTATGCCTGGTAGTAGGAGCTTTGCATTGCATGCTAGTGCAGTTCTTGTTATGAGGATAGAGTTGCTTGAGATTGTTCCCTTTTGTCCGAATGTTGTTGCTTTGTGCTATGTGGGCCTTGAGTGATGGGAATTAGTTGTTAGGTGAATACGTTAAGTCACATGTGATCAGGGTTGAATAATCTCATAGTATTGGATTTGACCCCATTGCGTAGCTCTTGTTTGAGTCCTAACCATTACGGGGATGAGTCCCTTACTCGAAGGATTATCCGAGCCTCGTTGCATGTGGTTGTATTCAGGTAATGACTAATTGGCATTACAAAGTGAGATTCAATAGCTGAGGATTGGGTTGGGTGGAGTCAGAGGTTTCCTAGAGTAAGCCTAGGATAAGAGTAGCAGAGATCAGCAGTGGTAAAAGGGATCTGGTGGAGTCAAGGTGGTCCTTGAGGAAGGTACGGATAGATGTGGAAGGTAGTATGGTACCGTACTACTGAAAGCAAAGGATCCGTACCCAAATTGAGGAAGGCTAAGACAAGACCGAGGAACTTGTATTAGATGTGATCCCTTTAGAGGTATCAGTATCACTAATGGTTGCTTGTATGTATCGCAGAATGGTGGTACTACGTCAGCGGCTAGCGGTTGGCAGTTCTGGAGAGGGATCGGGTTCGGGATCAGGTTCCGAGCTAGCAGATGAGAGGCTACGCGAGTTCATCGCGTCAGAGATCACCAAAGGCATCCTTGAGTCGACTCCCATTATCTTCGGGTCGATCAAGGAAGGGATAGTCGAGTTGATGGAGGATCGCCTCTGGGCATTCAGGAGCGACATGGCATCTGTCCAGTCAGGATCTCGCACACTGTCCTTTAAGGACTTTAGGGGCAGTGATGCACTGGATTTTCACGGGGCGAAGGACCCCATAGCTGCCAGGCGATGGATTGCAGACATTGAGTCTGCACAGTTGACTAGCTTCTGCCCTAAGGGGTCGAAGGTGAGGTATACAGTAGGGTGTTTACGAGATCGAGCTAGAGATTGGTGGGAGTCCGTTGGTGACTCGTTGGGAGCCTCGGCCGTTGAGGCTATGACCTGGTCAGACTTTATGACCAGGTTCAGAGCAGAGTTTGCACCTGCTGTTGAGCTTCATCATTTGGACAGGGAGTTCCTAGATAGGAGGCAGACGATGGATACTGTGGCGGAAATCACCGACAAGTTCTGGGAGAGGGCGTTGTTGGTGCCCGAGTGTGCGGGTGATGATGATATGAGGAGGACCCGCTATCATGACATGCTACGAGCTGATATTCGGGAGCATGTCAGTTTTTCAGCTTGCCCTACCCTGGACTCTATGATTGCCAAGGCAAGGGAGAGGGAGATAGATCTGGAGCACATCCGGAAGAGGAAGGCAGATGAGAGGCAGGTTATGGGAGGGGCTTCGGGGAAGAAGCCCAAGGGATCAGATGGTAGGCCGAAATGCCAGTCGGGACCGTGCGGCTGCAGGAAATGCGGCAGGCCACATGAGGGGGCATGCAGATTGGGATCTTTGGGCTGCTATAAGTGCGGCAAAGCGGGGCACTTTAGCAGGAATTGTACTTCCCCTACACGGGTTATTCAGACGTCTGAGTTTTTGTGTTTCCACTACAACCAGAGGGGCCACAAGAAGGCCAATTGCCCTCAGTTAACAGCAGCATCAGCGCCAGTGAAGGCGCCAACTCCAGCGAACCTGCGAATCACTGATGGTCGGCAGGGCAAGGCAAAGGCTCCAATGGTGAGGAGGCGGGCATTCCAGTTGACCACTGAGGAGGCACGCGTTGCACCCGATGTGGTGACAGGTATGACTTCTTATTTATGCTATTATGATATGCTGCTGTGATTTTGATATTATATGTATGTGCTTTGTTTAGGATCGTTCCATGTGAACGATATTCCAGTTCAGGTACTGTTTGATTCGGGCGCTACCCAATCGTTTGTTTCTCTCGTGCTCAGCAAGAGATTTTCCGAGTCTTCAGGCATGTTGGATTGCCCCTAGATGTAGAGATTGCAGATGACCGTTCGGTGCGAGCATCGACGGTGTTCCGAGATTGTGTGCTCAGGTTATTTGAGGAGCGTTTTCTGGTGGATCTGGTTCCCGTACCTTTGCGGGGGAACAAGGTTATTATCGGTATGGATTGGCTAAGCCCTAATGGGGCAGTGATCGATTGCGCGCAGCAATTGGTGCAGATTAGGACCCCAAGTGGGGGAGAGCTGGTGATTCAGGGCGAGAGGCCGCAGCGAGGACCAGCCGTATGTTCCGTAGCAAGGGCTAGGCATTACCTCCAGCAGGGTTGTGCAGGATATGTCGCGTATGTTATGGATACCCGGGAGGCGGGTAAAGTGACGGTGGGTGAGGTGCCCAGAGTTCGAGTGTTCGCGGAGTATTCCCCGAGGAGCTGCCTGGAATACCTCCGGAGCGTCAGGCGAAGTTCAGGATCGACCTAGTCCCTGGTGTGGCTCTGATAGCCAAGGCATCCTATCGCTTGGCTCCTCCCGAGATGCAACAGTTGTCTACGCAGCTGCAGGAGCTGCTAGACAAGCGATTTATTAGACCAAGCAGTTCACCCTGGGGAGCCCCGATTCTGTTTGTAAAGAAGAAGGACGGGTTGCATCGGATGTGTACAGATTATTGGGAGCTGAATAAGGTAACGGTGAAGAACCGTTACCCACTCCCGAGGATTGATGACCTCTTTGACCAGCTTCAGGGAGCATCTTGGTTCTCCAAGATTGATCTGCGTTCAGGATATCATCAGATGAGGGTTAGGGAGGAGGATGTGCAGAAGACTGCATTTCGGACGCGCTATGGCCACTACGAGTTTGTGGTGATGCCCTTTGGGCTCGTCAATGCCCCTGCCGCGTTCATGGATCTCATGAACCGCGTGTGTAGACCGATGTTAGACCGGTCAGTGATAGTGTTTATTGATGATATCTTGGTTTATTCCAAGATGCAGGAGGAGCATGAGGAGCACCTATGGGAGGTGCTGGATACTTTGAGGAGGGAGGGCTTTTATGCCAAGTTCTCCAAATGTGAGTTTTGGTTGCGCGAGGTGCAGTTTCTTGGGCACCTTGTCAACCAGAACGGGATTTTGGTAGACCCGGCCAAGGTGGAGGCCATGATGAGATGGGAGGTTCCAAAGTCTCCATCTGAGATTCGGAGTTCCCTGGGATTAGCAGGCTATTATCGGAGATTCATCCAAGATTTCTCCAAGATATTCGTACCATTGACCAGGCTAACAAGGAAGGATGTGGTCTTTCGTTGGGGGCCTGAGTAGCAGGCACCGTTCGAGACACTGAAACAGAGATTGTGCGAGGCGCCAATCTTATCCCTGCTAGAGGGTATGGAGGATTTTGTTGTGTACTGCGATGCGTCCATCTCAGGTTTTGGCGCAGTATTGATGCAGAGGAGGCATGTCATCGCCTACGCGTCGAGGCAGCTGAAGCCTCACGAGGTGAATTACCCGACGCATGACATGGAGCTGGGGGCTGTTGTGTTCGCCCTCAAGATTTGGCGTCATTACCTCTATGGGGTTCGCTGTACAATTTACACGGACCATAAGAGTTTGAGGTACCTCATGGATCAGCCGAATCTAAACATGAGGCAGCGTCGGTGGATGGATGTGGTAAAGGATTACGATTGCGAGAACCTTTATCACCCAGGTAAGGCCAATGTGGTGGCCGATGTGCTTAGCCGCAAGGCGGCGCCAATCAGGGGTATTTCCATGCGGATGAATGTGGTGACTCCACTGTTGGAGCGGATTCGGGAGGCTCAGCAGGAAGCTATGAAGGAGGAACATCGGAAGAGTGAGCGGATTGTGGGGAAGGTTTCCTCCTTCGACTATGATAGTCGAGGGTTATTGGCCCTTCACTGTAGGGTGTGGGTCCCTTATCATGGAGGCATGCGTCAGGTTCTGATGGAGGAGGCGTACAAATCCCAATTCTCTATTCATCCCGGAGCAACGAAGATGTATAGGGAGTCTGGATTATTGATGGCCATGCATGAAGCGGGATGTGGCATGGTACGTAGAGCGGTGCTTGACTTGCAGGAAGGTAAAGGCCGAGCATCAGAGACCTCACGGCAAGATGCATCCGTTGGATATCCCACTGTGGAAATGGGAGGATATTACGATGGATTCTATCACGAAGCTTACCAGGACCGCATGGGGAATGGATTCGATATGGGTCATCGTAGATCGATTGACCAAGAGCGCCCACTTTATCCCGATTCAGGAGAGCATCTCGGCCGAGAAATTGGCCGATATCTATATCAGAGAGGTGGTGGCCCGGCACGGAGTGCCAGTTTAAGTGATTTCGGATAGAGATGTGTGGTTCTCATCTAGGTTTTGGAAGAAATTCCACGACGAGTTGGGTACTCATCTGCATTTCAGCACCGCCTTCCACCCACAAACGGATGGCCAGAGCGAGCGGACCATCCAGACTCTGGAGGACATGCTGCGGGGTTGTGTTTTGGACTTTGGAGGTAGCTGGGATACCTACCTTCCATTGGCGGAGTTCTCGTATAATAATAGCTATCATGCGAGCATCGACCGTCCTCCTTTCGAGATGTTGTATGGGAGGAGGTGCAGGACCCCGATTTGTTGGGGCGAGGTTGGCCAGAGGGTAATGGGGAGCACTGAAGTAGTGCTCAAGACAAGAAAAAGATTCAGCAGGTCCGGAGCAGGCTTCAGACTGCTCAGAGTCGGTAGAAAAGTTATGCCGACAAGCGCCGATCAGACCTGGAATTCCAGGTCGGGGATATGGTTCTCCTGAAGGTGTCGCCATGGAAGGGCGTCATCTGATTCAGGAAGCGGGGAAAGTTGGGCCCCAGGTACATTGGACCCTTCAGGGTTGTAGCCCGGGTGGGCAAGGTGGCGTACTGGCTGGATCTGCCAGCCGAACTCAGTCAGATCCACAACACTTTCCACGTGTCTCAGCTGCGGAAGTGCCTAGTGGACGATATGGCGGTGGTACCCTTGGAGTACATTCATGTTGATGGCAGCCTGAATTACATCGAGCGGCCTGTAGCGATCCTTGACCGGAAGTCAAAGGATCTGAGGAACAAAAGAGCAGAACTCGTGAAGGTGCAATGGCAGCACCGGAAGGGGTTGGAGTGGACTTGGGAGTCGGTGGATGACATGATGGAGCACTACCCCGAGCTGTTTCAGGATCGAGCAACAGACTTCGAGGACGAAGTCTAAAATAAGTGGGGGAGATTTCTAGCACTTTGTTCTTGGTACGTGTTATTTTTATTAAATCTTTTATATTTTTGCAAATTGGCCTTGGACTCAGCGAGTTGAAGGACCAACTTGCCGAGTAGAAGCGGGATGAGGCACGGAGTTTAAGTTGTGGACTCGACGAGTCGAGTCCCGGACTCGGCGAGTAGACCCTGTTTGGGCAAAAACCCTAATCCGAGGGTTTGCACCCTATTTAAACAACTTAACTCGACATCCTTAGTTCCATTTGCTCCCAGAAGACTCCCATATCAAACCCTAGCCGTTTTTGAAGCAATCTAAGGCCTTTGGAGTAATTTTGGTGCTGTTGTGATCCAAGGAAGGAAGGAAAATCTTGAAGGATCGAGAGGAGGCTAGAAGGATTCAGTTTTGAGCATCATTTGATGACTTCAGAAGGTATAAAGTCTATACCTTGCTTGCTCTTTTGATAGATCCCATTTTGTGGAGTTTTAGGGCTTTTTCTAAGTCATTTTGGTCACCAACCATGATTACAAGCATGGTTTGAGGTTGTTGTTGCGGATCTAGATCCTTTGAGGGGTTACAAGGCTGAAAGGAGTGGCTTTTGCACTCAAGAAAGGCCCCATGCACTGTGAGAGTTTGTTTTAGGACCTTTTGAGCTTAAAGTACCATGCAAGCACATAAAGGTTGTAACTTTACGTGCTAGATCGATTGTAGAAGCATAGATCTACATTTTGATCAAGTGTTGTACATCAAAAAGCGAAGATTCAGTCAGTGGTTGTGACCAACTCGGCGAGTCCAAGGGTTTTGGTCCAATATCAGTAAAGGTCATAAGGACCAGTTTAGTGTGGAAGGGTTTTAAAGAGTCCCGGAGAGTGACCCAATGTTCTGGACTAAGCAAAGTGTTCTGGGAATTCATGGTACTCGGCGAGTGCATGAACGGACTCGGCGAGTCCAAGACAATCTTCATAGAACTCAGTGAGTTGTTCTTCAACTTGGCGAGTCGAGGATAGAACGGGTTCTTAGGATGAAGAGTAACTCGACGAGTTATTCATACAACTCGGCGAGTCAGGGAAGGACATGAGTATCAGTTGATGATGAACTTGACGAGTTGTTCATACAACTCGGCGAGTCGGATGAGGATTCAGTCGGTGTTTATTTAGAAGGAAAACTCGTCGAGTCATCGCCTAACTCGACGAGTAGAGACGGGTATGAGGACTAATGGAAGGATAGAGACTCGGCGAGTTGGCGAGCCAACTCGGCGAGTCAGGTCAATTGAAAGTTGACTTTGTCTTTGACTTGGTCAAGTGGTAAAATGGTCATTTTACCCTAAGAGTAGATGTCAGTTTCTGACTAAGTGTTTTGTGGGAATTTTAGCTGGAGGATTTCCAGAGCAGCAACAGCGGCAGCCAGAGGATTCCCGCATAGTTCAGCAGCTACTACGAGGTGAGTTACCTTCCAGTAGCGGTGGCTCTAGGGCCACAATGTCGGCCCACCAGTAGGGTTCGTATGTTAGGCGATTGGCTTTGTGATATCATCTAGGTTGCTGCTACCTGATATGTTATATGCTAGCATGATACGTTGTATGTGTAGAGTTCAGTTGTTAGGACCGAAGGGTAGTCAGACACCCCAGATACGTCTGACAGTATGTGATGATATGTTTGCTTGCTGGCTTGTATGTTATATGCAATAGAGGTGGTAGGAGGGGACCAGTCCCCAAGGATCGGTTGTTAGGACCGATGGGTAGTCAGCACCCCAGAATGGCTCGACATGGGTAGGTCAGCGGCCCAGAATGGCTCGACACGGGTAGGTTGGCACCCCAGAATGGCCGTACGGGTAGGTCGGGCACCCCAGAAATTGCCTGGCAGTATGTATGTGATATGATTGTATGGTATGTGGTACGATGGGGGAACTCACTAAGCTTCATGCTTACAATTTTCAGTTTTGTTTCAGGTACCTCTTCAGCGAAGGGGAAGGAGCCGGCGCGGTAGCGGCACATCATACACACACACTTTGGTTTTCCGCATTATGAGATGTTCTGGGATTGTACTCTGACATTATTATTATTTTCATGCTTTGGGTTTTCAGACACGAGATATGTTTTATGAAATGATATGATCGAATGATGTTTTACTACAAATGTTTTTACAAACTACTTAATTAAAATGAAATTTTTAGGCGTGAAATTTGGGTCGTTACAGAAAATTTATACAAAAAATTCAAAAACTCACCTAAATTAGGATTACTGCTCTCTCCTATTTGAAATCTGTCATTATGTAGTATATCATTATCAGGAAAATCCAAATCTTCAAGTTCATCTTCATCATCACTTGCGGAATAATGTTCCTCGTAAATATGATTATTAACATTTGATACTTGATCATCCATACCTAAGAAATTTCGACATTGTTTCTATATGCTTTGGAGTTTGAAAAATAAAATGTAATAAACTGACATAGAAAAGAAATAGGGATGAAAACGGATTCTATGAAACTTAAAAGGCATGATATTATGGATCATTGATAAAAAAAATGATTTCTATTTGATTCTTTTTTAAAACATGCTACAGATAAAAATATTCGTATTTCAAATATAAAATATTTCAAAATTACATTAAATTACTTACTTTACAATATTATTATGTAATTTTTTTAAAAAAATCTTCACAATATTTTATTATCGAAATACTTCTATCAGAATGATATATCAATATGGCTTCTAAAACTCTGCATAGTGTCTTATTCTCGGAATAATTCTATCAGAATGATATAGCAATATGGCTTATAAAATGTATCAATATGACTTATAAAATTCTGCACATTGTTTGGTCTGTAGATCATTCTATTAGAACAATATATCAATATGGCTTAAAAAACTGTTTAGTGTGTGTTATCTCCAAATCATTCCACTAGAATATTATAATAATATGGCTTACAAGACAATTAACTCATAACTTGTTTAAGTATAAGCCATTGTATTGCTCATTGTTTACACATTTTATTTTTAATATTATGTGTTTTCATTTTATGAAAAAGTAAAACATTTTTTATGAAATATATAAACATTTTTTTTACACTCTTTTGGAATGATAATCGAATGATTCTATGAATATGAACTAACGTTAACACTTTATTAGCTGTAAACATAAATATATAAAAAAAACACGTAGAATTCATCAAACCATACTTTTATTATATTGAAATCAAACTTAATTACCTCATATATTTCAACAAACAAAACTTTTATTTTACTGAAATCAAAGTTAATAATATCTAAAAACGTCCAATTTGATGAATTTCTTGTACTTCTATGTTTTCTTGAATCTAAAAGGACAATTCCTATTATCATGACCAAGTCTAAAGCATGTTTTACATCTTTTTTTTCTTCACAACTTCATTCACCACATCCTTGGGATCACTGACATTACCCAGATCCTTCCCGGGATTCTGATCTTCATTATACTACAAGATTAACAAATTGGATACATATGTATATGTAAAAACAGTAAAAACGTATAAACATCAAAGAACAAAAATGAATACCTAATTACGATTTCCAAAATGAAAGATTACATAATTACCCTTACATATTTAATAAATTAATTAATAATTTGCTAAATTGTGATTGGTGCATCGATACACATAATACTTATTGGAAACATTTGAACCTAACTCTCTCGCTCTCTCTCTCTCTCTCTCTATATATATATATATATATATATATATATATATATATATATATATATATACACACACACACCACACCAGTTACATCGTATATCCTATAGATACATGATAATGTCAAACTACTTTTATCCATCCAAAGATAGGTTCTCAGAGCCATGACCATGGAACTTAGGTTTGATCTCACTTGTGAAGACCTTGTTCAAAAATTAAATTAAGGCCCAATGTTTTTTTTTCTAAAATAATATTTATATATCCAATTAAACTAATAATTTCATTTTTATTGTTTCCTTCAAAACTAAAATCGTGTCACGTGTCATATACTTAATTTGACCTTGTAACAAAATATTTTCAAAATTTGAGTTAGACTTTGGTTTCTTAGTGTAAATATTTATATATTGATGTTATATTCTAATTATATTGATAACTTATTTAACAAACATAATTTTTATTTTTAATAATACCAATGAGATTTGTAACATGCAATTATATTTTAATTAACATACTATTATTATTATTTTCTTTTAATTTTTAGGAATATACTATTAAAAAAATCTCATTTGCAAGCCCCTTACAATTACAAGCCTCAATTACAAGCCTCATACGACCGTACACTCACAACCACCTTTAGGGCCACCACTTATAGAACCAAATTATAAGTCCCTAATTTACCTGTGTATCAATCAGATCCGTTTGGTGGTGCGGAATCCCAATCAAACGGATGATGTCAGATCAAGTAGAAGAGAAGGAGAAGAAAAATAATATGAATCTTTGTATGAATTGATTAGAATTAAAGTTCCAGATACAAAAGATTCACACACAAAATGCTCTCTAGTTTCTCTCTTCTCTCTGGCCGTAAACTCTCTAGGGTTCATCTATCCTCTACTCCTCACCCTAACACCTATATTTATACAAGGGGAACATGGGCTTGATGGACATGGGCCGTAAATGGGTTTACGGCCGTAAACATGACCGTAAACTCCAGAAATATTATAGAAAAATATAATTGCCCAGAAAAGTAAAGTATAAACCATATTTTGACCCAACAATCTCCCCCTTGGTTTATAGCTTTCTTTTCTTAATGACCCAACAAGCTCCCCTAGAAAGTACCTGGCTTTTCTTATTAATCTTCATCGAGAGCTTGGCTTCGGCATATATCTTCAATGAATGACTTCATCTTGAGCAGTTGAGCTTTTCTTCAGAGTTTGGCTTTAAACGCACGTTGGGTGAGGAGGCTTGATGTACTGATTCTTGGAAGATAGGGCTTTCAGCTTGAGAATCTTCAAAGAGAACATCAGAGAGAACTGAACGTTTAGATCACTTCAGCAGGTTTAAGATAGCAACAAACTGATTGAGGAGGCTTCAATGCAATCTATCACATATTCTTCAATTCCAGCTTCACCTTGCTTCTGGGGTTGAAGGATTGAATGTTGAAAGAATAATCTTCATTTCTTGCTCATTCGAATGCGAATTCTTCGATGCTCACAGACGAGGCTTTGGCTCAGAAATCTTCAACACAAACTCCACGAGTCTTATCTATACCTGAAATCACTTTTCAAGACAAAAACAAAACTAAAAGAAAACTTAGCACAAAAATTAAAATAGAAACAAAAATATTTTTGGATTTTTGATTTTTCTGAACAAAAAATAAAACAGAAATAACACTATTTTTGGATTTTTAATTTTTGGATTTTTCTTTGATTTTTGATTTTTGAATTTTTTTTTATTTTCATTATTTTTAATTTTTAATTCTCCCCTAATATTTAAATTAGACGAAAGTATGACAAATTTAACAAAAATAAAAATGATATCTAACTTTAAGAGTGATTTTGGATCAAAGTTTTTAGACAGCCTTTATCCACTTGTCGGTACCTTCCATATTCACATCTTTGTCTGGTCGATCGTCGGTATTGTGGTCCACTGAAACACGAAAAATTGTGACAAATTTAGGACATACTATTTGTTACAAGACAAGTGAACTTAAGTTCCTAAAAATTATATCTGATCCTAATTTCTTAGATATTATATCTTAAGGACCATTCATCTGACGACGACCAGGGATATTGTTGTCCACCTAAATTGAGCAGCGAGATCTATAGACAATCTGTATGTGTTCAATTTTAAGTGTACTAGAACGTGTTTCCCGCTTCCTGATATGCCCCAACCATCAAGAACTTCCAGAGTACTCCTTACACCGGGTGAGCAGACAACCATTTAGAGAGAGAATAGATTCAGAATTCTATTGCTAACTACTTCAGAGGGGTTGAGAAGAAGAAGGTTGCATATGCTGTGTAGCAGGTCGGATTAGAAGTTGCGCAAAGGAGACAGCATATGGCTAACAGATATAAAGTATTTCACATATATAACATGCAGAGAAATAGAGTTGCATATGCTGTGTACCAGGTCGGATTGGAAGTCACGCAAAGGAGACAACATATGACTAACAGACGGAAAGAAAGAAAATGATATTCTACAGACCTAATTTATCGGAATTTACCAGTCGCCTCATCCAACCGGAATTAAGGACAGAATCCGCACATCGAGGAAGAGTTAAACCACGGTTCCAAGTACGGGTTCATTTAATGTGACGAGTGGATTCCCATATATATCTCCCTTCTCAACCTATCCGAGCGTCGTATTGTCAAGCTGAATGGATCTAACTAGGTCAAGATTTGTCAAGTCTATAAATTTCCTAAGTTCAACTCTGCCTAGTCAAGTCCATTTAGAATCTTTCGTGCTTACCGACACATCAAACCAGAGCATAGACCCTTCAACTTCGGGTACGTTACGCAGACTCAGGTTTCCTGTTATCACTTGATAATATCATTTCCCAAAAAAATCTCCCTCAAGCACACATCATACCAACATATTGTTTTTGATTTTTTTTAATGTTTTTTTTTTAAATTTTCTAATTTTTGTTTTTTTTTATTTCTCCCCCTAAATTTGTGCATAGGAGGGAAACGAAAGTAAATGCACAAATTTAAACTATCCTAAAACAAAAATTAGTCTTTAAAGCGAATCAGCTTAAGAAAAACTCAGGAGTATAGAGAAGAAAACGCAAATCGTAATTCACCGATTGAATCTGCATCCAGAAGGTCTGAGAACAGCATGCATAATCTCAGAATAGATCCGAAAATTCTTCATATCATTAAACACTAACCCTATTTGTGACCTCTTCCTTTCTTCCCTTGCCGCAATGGACACATACTCTCAAATAATGTTCTGAGTGTTGTACAGTTGAGAGATGTCCCTAATCATATGCCAGGAGCAGCCACTACCAACAAACCGAAGTCTGATGATATGCCTCCATAGCTGCTCCAGCACATAGCGGGATTAGTTGGACTTTGGAAACCAGTCCATTTTGAAACTGGGTCGACCTTTGTCATCAACGCAAGGTACTTTCTCCCATGACATGTCATGTTTATCACAAACAGAAGATATAGAAATATCAGAATCGTTAGAAGATTTGGGAGATTGAGCCTTTAGAACCCATTTATATTCGGGTTTAACCTATTTCTTTTTCGATCCTATGGGTGGCTCAGTACTTGATTTGGAACTTGAAGCCGACTGCCGAGATGACTTTGACCTAACCGGTCTTGGCTTCACAGGAGCATCTCTTGAACTGGGCTTGTTGGCTGACATTTCCTTCTTGCCCTTGGGATTCGGATTCTTGGCCTTGTGCGCATTCCAGTCATCATGGTCTGAACGTGACCTTGAGGGGTTTCTTTTGGAGTATCTCCCTCTTGGTGCGTTCTGCCATCCTTGAGCATAGTAGGTAACGTGTGCGCGATTAGGACAACTTCTGGAAATGTGTCCAGGTGTTCCACATTGAAAACAAGTCTTTTTCTTCACTGTGAAGTTACTTATTCCTGCTCCTGGTGGCGTATCCTTGCCTTGTCTCTTGTTGTTCCCACATGCACACTTGCCACAAGAACTCTGTTGCGTTGGAATTGGTGGCCTGTATTTACCAATGGCAGGTTGATTAGAAGCAACAGATTTAGAGTTCAAGGGGTCATTTGTTTGTTCAGAAGAACTCTCCTTGTTCTCATCCTCTGCTACTTTACCTGCACATGTAACAGAAGCATCAGTATTTTCAACATTAATAACTCCTCCTGATACAAATCCAACGCGTTTGCCATATTGAAGATTTGACTCCCTGTCAATTTATTTCTTTGTCATGGGGATGGATGTGTAGTTATGATTGAAAGGAGGAGGAACACTATCATACCCTAGACCCTTGCTTTGATTTTCTTTCAATTTTAACTGGGTTTCATATAAGGAATCGATTGTCTGACTTGACGCAATATAATTTTTGAAACTGACATCAGTTTTTCCACACTTAATTTTTAAAGCGTCAAGTTCTTCAGTTACAGCAACAAATTGTCTCTTAACATAATCATAATTTTCACACTTGCTGCTATACTCTTCCTGAAGTTTCCTAAAGTCCTTGGTTTTAGCTTCTAACTCAGCCTTCAGGGGTTTCTGTCCTTTCCTGAGTTGATATCCTTCATATCTCAGGTCCTCAACTTCTCTTTTAAATATATCAATTTGTTCCCGAAGAAATTTAATCGTAGCTTCACAAGCTGGAGTACATGTAACTTCAGTGAGCGGAATGTTTCAGAACTCATTGTTTCTCTACACTTCAAAGCATCAAGTTCTTGAATTATATCAGCAAGACTAAGATGATTGAGATCTTTTGTCTTCTTGATGATGGCCACGTTCATATCCCACGATTTCTGAAGTGAATTCAATATCTTTTTGTTTATCTCAGATTTGGTCAAAAAGATCCCAGCAATATTCATCTCAGTAGTAAGTGTAGTAAATCGCTGCAACAGAGTTTCGAGGGTTTCTCCATGGATATAATCGAACATGTTGAAATTTTGTCTTAACATTTCATGACGATTCTCTTTCATGTTTTCAACTCCCTCGTAGACCTTAAAATCAATTAAAAAGCACAACTAAAAACCAAAATCAAACTTAAAAGTCAAACTCTTTGATTATAAACCTCAAAAGTTAACCTTAAAAGTCAAATTTAAAAAGTCAAACTTAAAAGTCAAACTTAAAAGTCAAACATAAAAGTCAAACTTAAAAGTCAAATCGAAAGCTAAGTTTGAAAATTTAAAAGTCAAACGAGAAAGTCAAAGTTTAAAATCAAAGGTCAAACCTGAAAGTCAAAGTCAAAATTTTAAAATAAAAAGTAAAAAATGAATAAAAAATAAATTATTATTATTATTATTATTATTATTATTATTTTATATTTTGGATGAAAAAGGAATTTGAAATTAAAAGAAATTTAGTTTTGGGGTTAAAAGTGTAAAAAATGCAAAAAAAAAAAAAACCGAGAAGGAGTGTTTTTGAATAAAACTTGCGAAGGAAAGTAACAAAAGCGTTGTTGGAGGAATTGGTAAGGCGCTGAGTTGATTTCCCAAAGGGGTCGGGTTCGATCCTTACCGGCTCCAAAATCCAATCCTATTTTTGCTATGCGAGGCCGAGACTGCTTCTTGCGAGGCCGTAAACTCCAAGGCCGCAACCCGAGGCCGTGAACTCCTCGGACCGCAAACCGAGGCCGCAAACACTTCGGAAACCCTAGCTGCTGGCCACCACCCCCTCGCTGATTACGACCAAAAACACCGTTTTTTCGACTTTGAAGCTCCAAAACTCGATCAAAAACCATTTTTTATGAAAAACACGAAGAACAAACCCCCCCTTATTTTTGCGAGATCTATCCAAAAACGCAAAAATATTTGGAAAATAAGATCAAATAATGCCCTAAATCTGACAAAATTGACTGATACAACTTGGCTCTGATACCAATTGTAAGTCCCTAATTTGCCTGTGTGTCAATCAGACTCGTTTGGTGGTGCGGAATCCCAATCAAACGGATGATGTCAGATCAAGTAGAAGAGAAGGAGAAGAAGAATAATATGAATCTCTGTATGAATTGATTAGAATTAAATTTCCAGATACAAAAGATTCACACACAAAATGCTCTCTAGTTTCTCTCTTCTCTCTGGCCGTAAACTCTCTAGGGTTCATCTATCATCTACTCCTCACCCTAACACCTATATTTATACAAGAGGAACATGGGCTTGGTGGACATGGGTCGTAAATGGTTTACGTCCGTAAGATGTTTACAGCCGTAAGCTCAACCGTAAACATGACCGTAAACTCCAGAAATATTACAGAAAAATATAATTGACCAGAAAAGTAAAGTATAAACCATATTTTGACCCAACACAAATAAATGTTTGCAAGCCCCCTGTGAAAACCCATAGAAGTGGGATATTTAAACCCATGAATAGAAATATCCTTAAAGAAAAATTAAGTATTTATATCATATCACATAGTTTGAATCCATCCTACATGGATGGAGTTTTTTTATAAATAATGTTCTTTTCAAAAGTACTTCTAAAAAAATGTATGGTAAAAATAGAGTGGTAACCCCACCATTCCACCATCCATTCATAACAATTTATAAATCAACCATCTAATATTTTATCTTTTTGTCCCTTAAGTCTTAAAACTACAAATTAACCTCTTATATTTTATTTTTAACCCTTTAAGTTTTACAGATGTCATATTTATGTTATATTAATTTTAAATTTATTTTTTTAAATGTTATTATCTTTAATATATAAGTTATTGATTTACCAATCATTTAATAACTTACAAATTTCATTTATATATTATATAATTATACGTCCAAAATATTTACGAAATTAACTTTATGATACACATATGTTATATAAGTATATATTTCATTTATAGCACTTTAATTTAAATAGAATACATATACTCTTTTATCATTTTCATAATCGATTTTATATTTTATACCATTGTTTTATTTTTATACATAAATTTTTATCTAGAATAAAAAAAGTTGTCATAATTGAAAAAGTTATCACCAACTTGGTCATAATATTTATACATATTTTTTTTATATCTATAGATATGGATTATGCCATCAATTTGATCATAATTCAAAAAAATGTATGAACAACCTAGGTTTAAATGTTTAATGTCATGCAAACAATGTATTCTTTATTGATCTTGTAATTTCAAGTTTAGTTGATCCTGTAATTTTATGTTTAATTGTTCTTATAATTTCTTTATAAGAAAATCTCCATTAAAGTCCTATTATTTTATCCTAATTTACAAATAAGCCTTAAACTAAAATTTATTTATGAAAAAGCATGAATTACCGGTAAGAATGACAATTTAACGTTTTTCCCCCACTTTACCGGTTTCATTGTTGAACTTGATGTATTAAAGTTTATGGGTTATTAGGGTTACAACTACAATGCCTTAAGTGGAAAACAATTAAACAATTCAATTGATTAGGGCACATGCAACCTAATTGGATCTATGTCTTTCACAGATAGCAACATACTATGAATGACTAATTTACAAATTTTTTTTGAACATACTAATTCATAAGATAAGAAAACTAACCTTTAAGATTGTTATTGCAAACAATCTTGAATTCCTCATTGAAAGACTCTTGGAAGCAAACGCCCCAATATCCGCGCCTCTAATGGTTCACTCACAAACCCTAGAGACCAAGGAGCTTGAAGAGAGAGAGAGAGAGAGAGAGAGAGAGAGAGGTAAGAGAGGTGAGAATTTTGGCCCTAAGCCTCTAAAGGAATGTCATTGCCGAAATTCTAAGCCTAAGGGTCTTTTTATAGCTAAGGTAACTTGGTGCCTAAGCTAGGGTTTAAACATTAAACCCTAATCTCTTTGCTTGGTGACCAAGTAGCCCATTCTCCTCTGTCACAACTAGCATTTTTGGCTAGGAAATTATGTATTCATATAATCAACTCCAGTGTAACTTGTAACCAAAGTTGAAGTTTTGTGTAAATGATCATTTCAAAAACAACTAATTGAATCAGAACTCACTCGTGAAGTCCAAAACCTAATTAAATACATCTCATATACTCAATTGTGGGTTTGAAATCCTAATT
Organism: Lactuca serriola; assembly: GCF_051521515.1. NCBI lineage: Eukaryota > Viridiplantae > Streptophyta > Magnoliopsida > Asterales > Asteraceae > Lactuca > Lactuca serriola. The sequence goes on from NC_136408.1 coordinate 92,471,737, forward strand.
TCCCAGTTCAAACCCTACTGGACTAGAAATCATTTATTGGGCCTAATGGGCCAATAAACTCACAACTTGGTTATTTGGGCTCTAATTGGACCCACTTTCATGAAACAATAACCTTTTGGGCCATGTTGGGCCTAAAATATCTCATTTCACTTTTATGGGCCTTATTGGACTTCAAATGACCCACTTCATTCTCATGGGCCTTTATGGGTCGTGAACAACTCTCTTAAACATTATTTGGGGCGTAAACCCCTTTCCTTATCAATTTTGGGCCTTGTAATTTCAAGAGTATTCAAATTGTAGCCCAACATATCTCTTATCCCCTCTTCTCACCCCCATTCTCGATTTATGTAAAAAAATAAAGAAATAAGGAAAAATTCTAAGGGAGACAACTCACCATTGCATGGTGAATATCCATGCATAATACCTTCCGTGTAACAATGAAGTCCCATACATTTAGGCAAGTCTTATCACTCTCTCTCCCTTCCTTTTCTTATCCTCGGCCTAGGAGCAAACCCACCACCACCCTCACTTCAACTTGAAACACATTCCTTTCTTAACTCTCTAAGAAATTTCAAGAAAAATCCTTCCTTTCTCTCTTCAAAATTTTGTGTGTACTTGTCTGTGTTCTCAAGAATATCTCCATCAAGGTTCATCATTTTGGTAAGATAGCCTATATTCTAGTGTTTAACTTCATCATATGACAAATCCTTCATTCATTAACACCTCATTTCGCGGTCCATGCTCTTAGATCCATCTTAGGTTCAAAAACTCCACTCAAGAAGCTTACTAGGGCCGAGATCTCTCTCATTCTTCATCAAAAACCGAAATCATCAAACCAATGTGAGTTCATACCCCCTATTTTCGGTTTTTACTATGTTTTGGGAGAGAATACAAGCTCTTTTGTGTAGATCCATGTGTATATGCATGATTTTGTGTGTTTTTCATGAAATAAGTGTGATTATATGTAATAAACATCATGAACTCGAAAATATACTATAATATGAAGATATTTGTGGACATAATACTTTATACAACATATTATGCAAAGAAAAGGTTTAACACATTACAAGGATGTTTAAAACTAAGAAAAATTACATAAGAGGGCCAAAAATGACAAAATAATCAAAAGTGATGTTATTATGCATAACTCACAGCTAGAAAGGATTTATTTGAATAAATATGTATCCTTATAGTATTTATGATTTTATAAGGGCTAAAAAGGGTAAACTTTCGCAAATGGGCCTCATTTTGTGGGCTTAAGTGTCAATTTAAACAAAGTTGAGCCAAAAATGAAAATTTTCGGTTACAAGGGCTGAAAATGATAATTTTACCAAACTTGGGCCGAAAAGGAATAATTTCTATGCTTTTGGGGCGAAAATGATTTTTTTTGACAAAAGTGGGGTTAAAAATGTTATTTCACTCGAATCAAGCCCCTAAATGTAAATTTTTGGTTTTAAAGGACCTAAAGTGTCATTTTTACTAAAAATGTACCTAAATTGTTATTTTTCGGTTCTAAGGACCAAAACTGTCTTTTTACAAAAGTGGGCATTTTATGTCATTTTGATAAACAACTAAGCTTAACAACCAACATAACAGCAAACGGATCAAATACGTCATTTACACTTCTTATTTGGCTTGGAATATAATTTACATGTTTAGTGGGCCTTAGTTGTCCCCTTACATGTTTATTAGGTCTGGATTATACCTTACATGTTTATTGGGCCTTAGTTGTCCATTTACATGCTTATTGGGCCTGGAGTATAATTTACATGTTTAGTGGGCCTTAGTTGTCCTTTTACATGTTTATTGGGCCTGGAATATGCCTTACATGCTTATTGGGCCTTCACGGTCCATCTACATGCTTGTTGACTTCACACATTTGCATACATACTCGTTGGACTTTAAAAACTAAATACATACCCGAAAACAATATACACTGTGCAATTTCATATTCGCTTAAATTTAGTTAAGGATCTTGTGATACATTTCGTTTGACACCTATCGAGTGTACAACTGTTGCCTGTAGTTATAACCAGAGTCTCCTGGAGGGAGAGCGAGAGTTTGTGTATAGATCTATGTGGGGGTGACACCCCACACCTGAGCTTTTCGCTACAGTTAGACTAGGCCAGTCTAGGGTGACAAATCTTACCTTAAACAAGTCGGTGTCTAAAAGACGTCATGACAGGCGGATCAGTCATTATTAAGTATGGTTATAAAGGCTCACACATATGAATTAACTCTATTATGAAATTTACGGAATACAACATCTGTCGATAACACGGTAATATACACGCACTAGTACTTGGTCTTAGGGTGTTGAGATCACAACGTTTTATAAACAGACAACACCGGCTTGTCTGGGATCATTCACTTCATACATTCATAAACATTAACACACATGCATTAATACAAGATGACAAAATTGCAATAATGGTCCTTGTGGTATGTCGAAAATTGCCACTTTGGGCCAAACAAGTTTGGACTAGCACAAATGGTCCAAAAGTTTCCATTTTGTTGCGAGTTTGATCCATTTTGGTTTATTTTTTATAAAATGACAATTTTGCCCTTTATGTTTTGTTTTTTTTCAAACTTTTTTTATTGCAGAAATAAAAATAAAAAGAAATGAAAATGAAAATACTCTCTTAATCACTCACTCACTTACACACTCTTTCTCTCTCTCTCTCTCTCTCTCTCTCTCTCTCTCTCTCTCTGATGTTATCTATCCTAGATACATCTTCTTCTTTCTCAAGAACACTCAAGAACAAGTCTAACACCACCACCATTGTTCTACCATCGTATGCCACCGCCACAGTCGCCACCTCTATCTCCACCTAAATCATATCAGATGAATAAAAACACACAAAATAGATCAGATGAACACACATACACACACGAAATCAGATGAACACACACATGAAATCTGATGAACACACATATCAATACGAACATCTGATGAACACACATGAAAAATCAGATAAACACAGAAATATGATGAACACATACTGATAAACACAAACATCCATCAATTTTTCTACAGATTCAACACAAACACACACACACACACATACATAGATTAAACACACACACACACACACAAACTCGAACAAGACCAATGATTTGGTGAAAATGACATAGAATCCAAACGCCACCACCACCACGACCTCAAAAACAAGTTTAGAAAGACTAAGGAGGGCGTAGAAATCCTTCGTTAGAGTTCGGATCTATCTCGCCGCCATCTTCCTCGGCAAACCCTAGCCGCCGCCACCTTGGTTTCTCTCCTTTGCTGTCAATTTTTTACCACCACCACCACCATATTCATATCACCTTCTCAGGAGACTAGATCTTAACTGAGAATGACAATGAGGGGGAACAAGTCTAAACCCTAGCAGCCGCCACCTTCAACCCCTACCAGATCTATTCGTCAATGACAACGACTTCGCTTATACCACCAGATATGTTCGTTAATGACGATAAGAATGCGACGATGTTTGGGATTGATGATTCGACAACTACCAGCTGGTCGTCGTCTGCGACGATGATGTAACTCGATGAACTTGGTGAAGGAAGTTCATGGAAGTTATGGTAGATGGGATAACGATGAAACTTAGTATCAAAATCAGGAGATCAAATATGGGAACCAACAAATTCTTTCTTCAGATTCCACTTAGTCTTCGTCTCTATACGACAGTGGGTTCGTCGGGAGTTTCAAGCTCTGCCTAGTTGAAGAAGATGATCGTAATAGCTAGTGCTCGAACTAGAAGATGATGGGGTTCCAGATGAACTGTTCTTTACTCATATTTTCCAATTAAAACAAACAAAATCTAGAAAGAAAATAATTAAAAAAAAAAACAAAACAAAAATATGGTTGTGTTTTACAAATATGAAGTGTAAAGAAACAAAGAAGAAATAGAAAGGGAAAAACAATCAAGAATTTGCTGTGAAAATTAAGGAAGCTAAAAATGGAGATATTTTGGTTTCTTTGATTTGAAAGAGAGAGAGAGAGAGAGAGAGAGAGAGAGTATTTTCGTTTCTATTTCTTTTCTTTTCTTTTTTTTTTAATTTCTATAAAAAATAGAAAAATAGAAAATACAAAGGGTAAAATCGTCATTTTATAAAAAATAAACCAAAAATGGACCAAACTCGCAACAAAATGGAAACTGTTGGACCATTTGTTCTACTTCAAACCTGTTTGGCCCAAAGTAGCAATTTTCGACATACCACAGGGACTATTCTTGCATTTTTGTCATACAAGATCGGACACAAACATTTCAAACCATTTTTCAGAAAATATCGGATTTTCTGGTGTTTACAAAGTAATACAAAACATTTTACTCAAACATGCTTATGAACTCACCAACATTATATATGTTGACCTTTTCAAATTAACTTGTATTCTCAGAAAATCATTAAACAGGTTGGTCAGCAAGAATACCTGGATATTTTGTTGTGTCTTGTTATCATGATACTTTGGATATTTTGGCATGTAATATTGAAATACAATACTTGATGTAAACAATGACAGTTGTAATATTGCATCTGTGATGATGATGATGTTTTGTTTCAATTATATACACTGTAATGATACTACATGAATGAAGTCACTCCAGCCCCCGGACGTTTCCGCCGTTTGGTTCAGGGGTGTGACACCCTCTTTCAAGGGCCTTGGAAGAAATTCATTGGGCTTGCCCAAGTGATTTTCATCCAATGATGTCAATGAGTTCCTTTCCTCAACTTTCAATAAATAACCAAACAAACCATGTATTTTTAATTAAAAAAATTAATCCTAAAATTAAATCCAATTAATTTCTAATTAATTATTATTTAAATAAAACTATTTCTAATTAATATTTCATTCTCATAATATATTAACAAACTATTATTTTGATTTCCAATTAATTTATTCATCATATAAAAAATTAATAAATCTCTCTCTCTCTCTCTCTCTCTCTCTCTCTCTTTCTCTCTCTAGCTAAGAGCTATTTTATTCAATTGCTAGGTTTGAGGACAACCCAAAAGGACTATTCTACCATCGATTCAAGTTTATATCAATTATAGTTATGAGCTTAGACACTTAATCCAATAAAAGTCACACTATTTTACCCATATTTATGAATAAGTCCCAATTTTTTTTTACCAATAAACATGAATTACCGGAAAAAAAAAAGATGGAAAAGTGCTGATGATGGATATGTTGGGTTACATAGAGAATTTGAAATTTCTTATAAACTACAAAAATGAGGGAGCTGTTGCTACTTTGATAATTATTCATAAATTAAGTAAAATAATGAGACTTTAATAAATCAAGCTCAACAAAGAAACCGATAAACTATGAAAAAAATAGTCAAATCATCATTTTACTGATAATTCATGTTTTTTCGTAAACAAACTTTAATTTGACACTTATCTGTAAATTAGGGTAAAACATGAATGAATGTTTTATATGATAATTTTAGTGGTGGTTGTGTTTTTTTCTTTTCTAAAAGTTTTATTTATTTATTATAGTTTATAGTTTAAACGAGAAAATTTGTATTTATATTTTATTTAAATATTCCTAAGAAATAACATATATATAAAAAATAACCATTTAAAAAAATTAAAATTTATTGGATATAAATATAACATCTCATAATATTTAAAGGAACAAAAATGAAAAACTAGAGGGTTGATTTTGGAAAATGTTATGAACAGATCGTGGAAGTGGAATTTGGGGCCATCACCCCATTTTTGTAACACGTTTTAAAACAGCACCATATTTACAAACGTTTTTGAAAACAACATCATTATTAAAAAAAATAATAATAATAAATACTCTACATGGATGCACAAATATAAGATCAAAACCAAATTCTTATCCAAGTTGTCCTTATTTGTTGCAAAATACATTTTGAGATTTAGCTTCACAAATACACAAAATACTTATAATATTCATATTCTATATAACAGATTGTCATAGTAAAATAACAATCAACATCATCAAACTATCAAAAGGACATGTAGTATTTGATAAATGCTTATCTTAACTTTTTGTAGATGCTCAACTTCACTTCTAATTGTGTTTGGGTGTTTAGTGGTCTCCTAAAAATAAAGACTTATCTAATAAGTTAACCATTAATAAAGCTCCTAACTATATAAAATATTTGGAATATTATTTTATCCTCTAGATATGTTCCTTAAGTCATTAGAAGAATCATGAAAGTGGTTTAAGGTCAAATGGATCAATCAATAGAACAAACTTTATGATATTTTAAGTTTTGTCCAATTAAGGTATTGTACTTTTGTGATTTTGACCCCAACACGTCATTAATCATCATAAATGACCTCTAACAACTTGTATGAGAAGAAATGAAGAGAGAGAAACTGTAATTCTCATTTGTGCAATATTGATTACAAAGATGCTTATATATATGTTTACAATACGCTAACAACTCTAACTAACTAACTGGTATTAACAATCTTAACTAATCAGATTATTAAATAACATTAATACCCCCAATATCCCCCTTCAAGATGACCGTGAAAAAAAAATAGATTTCAAGGCCATCTTGGACATTAAAGGCAACAATTTAGCACGTGGTAATGGTCTAGTGAATATATCTACAAGCTGAAAATGAGTTCTTATTGGAAGAAGTTTGATGGTTTGATCAATGATTTTATCCCGAATGAAGTGGCAATCAATCTCCACGTGTTTCGTTCTTTCATGGAAAGTAGGATTGGATTCTAATTGGATGGCATATTGATTATCACAGAAGATGAGGTTTGGTTCATTTTGCGTTACAGCAAAATCACTTAACAAGTGTCTTAACCATATAAGTTCACAAGTGACAGCAGTAATGGCTCTATATTCAGCTTTTATAGATGATCAAGTGACAATATTCTACTTCTTAGATCGCTAAGAAATGAGAGAATCTCCAATAAAAACACAAAATCCTGTAACAGATCTTCTTGTGGCCTTGCATCCTGCCCAATCAGCATCACTAAAAGCTCTTAATTGGAGAGAATTATTTGCTGAAAGAAATAACCCTTGTCTTGTATTAGATTTTAAGTATCTAAGAAGATGTGTTGCAACATGCATATGATGAGTTCTGGTTTTGTTGAGATACTGACTCAAACGATGAACAAGATAAGTGATACCAGGCCTTGTGATGGTCAAATACAACAATCGACCACTAAGTCTTCTGTATTAAAACACATCTTGTAAAAATTTTCCTTCAAAATTTGATAATTTGTATTTGGGATCCATAGGTTGTTGTGTTGGCTTTGCTGCTAAAAGTCCCATATCTTTAAGAAGCTTTAGAGTATAATGCCTTTGTGTAATAAAAATTCTAGTTTTTGATCTAGCAATCTCAAGACCTAATTTTTTTTTTCAAATTCCCCAAGTCTTTTAATTTGAAACGAAAACTTAAAGCTGTTTTAACCAACTGTATTTCATATGTTGATGCTCCTGTGATGACTATATCATCCACATAAACAAGCAAAGCAACATATGATGGACCAACACCTTTAAAAAATAGAAAATAATCTGATTTTGATTGTGTGAAACCCAAAGTGCTTAAAAAACTAGAAAACTTGGATTACCATTGTCGTGAGGCTTGTCTCAATCCATAAAGAGATTTTTGGAGTTTGCATACCATTTGTTGTTGTCCTAAAGAAGAAAAATTACCAAAATACCCTTGAGGGAATTCATATACACTTCTTTTTCTACTAATCTCCATTTAGATATCCATTGTTCACATCTAATTGGATAAGTGGCCAATTGTTTTTAGCAGCTAAAGCAAGAAGTAGCTTCACTGTGACAAGTTTAGCTACAGGAGAATAAGTATCTAAAAAGTCAACTCATTCTTATTGATTGAACCCTTTTGCAACAAGTCGTGCTTTGAATCTTTCTACTGTTCTATCATTTCTTCTTTTGATCTTATACACCCATCGACACCCCAATGGCTTTCTGTTTTTTGGAAGAGGAACAACAACCCAAGTATTATTTAATTCCAAAGCTTGTGACTCATCATTCATAGCATGTTGCCACTCAACAAATTGACAGCTTCATTATAGTTTTTGGGTCCTTCTTGAGCAGATAAAGAAATAATGTAAGCTTTACAACTTTCATTAAGATTGTCATATGAAATAACCTCATATAAGGGATATTTGTAGGAAGATGAATCAGAAAGAGGATGTATAGAAAATGAATGAACTTTGGCGAGATTACAATGGTAATCCTATAAATATGATGGCTTGGTTCTAACTCTTTGTGTTCTGGTAGGTTGCTGTTGTGGTAAATGTGGATCATGGGTAAGGGTATATTTGGAATGTCATAATTTGGAATGGAATTGGTTGAAATTGGAATCGAAATGGGATTTAGAACTTGTTGTAAAACTGGAGATGAACATTCATGATATGAATCAAAGGTTATTAGTAATACAACCATAGAAAAAGGATCATCAACAAAGGAATGAGTTGTATTTATGAATGGAAAAACAGTTTCATGAAATACAACATCTCTTGACATGAAAATTTCTCTTGTGGACAAGTCAAGTAACTTGTATGCTTTCATGCCAGGTGGATACCCTACGAAAGCACAAGATTTTGCATGTGGCTCAAACTTGGTTCTATGTGCTGTTAAAGTAGAGGCAAAAGCTAAGCAACCAAAAGTACGAAAAAGATTGTACTGTGGTTCTTTATTATAGAGTTTTTGATAAGGTGTAAGGTATTGAAGCAATTTTGAAGGGGTTCTATTGATCAGATATACAATAGTTAAGACACATTCTGACCAATATGTAATTGGTATGTTAGACTAAAAATACAATGCTCTTGCCACATTCAATATGTGTTGGTGTTTTCGTTCTACAACAGAGTTTTGTTGTGGCCTCTCAACACAAGAAAACTGATGTAGTATGCCTTTAGCTTGAAACAAGTCAGTGAAAAGCAACTCTTTAGCATTGTCAGATCCGAAAATTTTCACATTAGCATTGAATTGTGTGGATATCATATTCAAAAACCTTGGGATCACATATTGCATATCTGACTTGTTATTCATCATATAAATCCAAGAAAATCGTGTACAATCATCTACCATAGTAACAAAGTATTTATAACCTTGATATGAAGTAACTTGGTAGGGACCCCATACATCACAGTGAAGTATATCAAATGGATTACTAGTAACATTGTTTAAAGAAACAAAGGGTAATCGTTTTTGCTTAGCTATAGGACAAACAAGACAAAGTAAAGCATTATCATCTTTATTACTAATGCCAAAATCATTAGAGATCATTTTTATTTTGTCATTTAAAGGATGCCCAAATCTTGAATGCCATTTTTGAATAGAGATAACAACATTAGTTGAAGCAATAGTAATTTGTGGAACATCCAACAAATATAATCCCTCATGAACATCACCCCAGCCAATCGTCTTATTGGGGAAAATCTGTTTGATCAAAGCAAAGTTATGGTAGAATTTAACCATTAGCAACTGTAATTTGGTCAAACATATGACTGATATCAAATTCAGTTCGAATTGAGGAACATAAAGAACATCTATAAGAATCAATTGATTCGTGAGTTGTATATCTCCTTTATAATAAACTTGAATGAGACTATGATTTGGCAGCCTTACCCTAGTGCCTTTTACAGTCTGAAGATTTTTGAATATACCTTTATCATTGCAAATATTATGAGTAGCTCCCGAATCAAGAATCCAAACATTAGACATGTAATTCCCAGAATTAAGAGTAACAATTTTGTATTTACCTGCTAAATTCTATGAAATCGAGGCATGATTAGCAGAAGTGGTGACCATATTTGCAGAAGCAATTTGACCATATAACATTGAAATTAGATTTTCACATTGTTGTTGAGTAAGTCCAGTCAAAGCATCATGAACAGAAGAAGAAGAAGCTTGTTGTGATTGATTAACAATTGAAGATATTTGATCAACATCAACAGAATTGGCACGAGACTGAGTTTTATATCCCGGTGGGAAGCCATGTAGGCGATAACACTTAACTTGTGTATGACCGGTCTTCTTGAAATGCATACAAAACGGAGAATCCTTTTGGAATCTCTTATTTGATTGATTAGATCTGGTGTAACATCCGATATTCCAGGTATTATTATTATTCATTTATTTGTGAGAAAAGAGAGGGACTCGACGAGTTGAGTCGTAGACTCGTTGAGTAGGACCGCGAATGCTGACTGGATTAATGAACAAACTCGACGAGTCGGGAAAGGTGAAGTCATTTCCGCGAATGCTTGAGCGAGTTGAGAGTGAATTAAGGCCATATTGATCGATTTTGGTGTGTTTAAGCAAAGGTGAAGTCATTTCCAGCAAGAAGAGGTCAAGGGAGCTGTGGATCCAGGGTTTTCAAGTTCAGATCTACACGTTTGAGGTATCAAATCGAACTCCCTTTCAGTTTTGGGTTAAGATCCATGATCTAGGGTTTTCTATAGCCCTTTTTGGGTTTGATAAGTGGAGACTTCAGATCTAGATCCATAGAGGTCCAGAGAGCTTTCCCCATTCTACATTATGATGGTTTATGGAGGAAAGGAGACTAGGTTGCCATGTTAGAAGGAATTTCACCAAAATAAGCCTTGTACACATTGCATGTGGGTTAAGATTCGACCTTTAGGTGGTTATTGGTCATGGGAAAGTGAGACTTATAGATTAGAGAAGCACATCTGACCTCAAGAGGTCAGATGATTGTTGTCATGGGAGGAACTCGCCGAGCCCATAAGGGACTCGACGAGTCGAGTTAGGTTGCCCCGCGATTTGCGACTTGTGATGACCCGTTGAGTGAATGGTTGACTCAACGAGTTGAGTGAGAACTAGGGGCGAAGAGGACACGCATTTACTCGCCGAGTCACGCGAGTGAACTCGACGAGTCGGGTCAAAGTTTGAACCTTGACTTTGGTTGACTTTTAGGGTTTAGTCAGTGTTTGGACTTATGAGCCATTAGATGGGTAGAATGGTCTTTTACCCTTTTTAGAGAACTTATAGAGAGGGGTTGGCCTAGCTTGTAGAAGTTGTATTAATTAGAGTAATTATTTATGTGATTAGGCGGAGGCTAGTGCAGTATTTCAGAGTTCGAGGTTTACCACATTACCCTAGGTGAGTCTTCTCACTATACATTACCTAGAGTGGTAATTAGAGTTATGTGATAGAGTATATTGTATCCTATATATTATCTATGTGATTCTGTGCTATATGTGATTTAGAGTTTACAGATTTAGGACCTAATGGTCCACAGAGTTAGGACTAGAGGGTCCACAAAGTTATGGAACTGGAGGGTCCCACTGAGACACTTTGACCAGAGGGTCATACAGAGTTATAGCCTCGAGTGGCTAATATGTGTTGCATGTGGTATTTTAGGGAAATCACTAAGCATTGATGCTTACAGTGTCTGGTGTTATGTGTTTTAGGTACCAGTGAGGATCGCGGGAAGGCGCCGACATGATCAGTACACACGCGAGGAGCTTTATACATTATGATCTTGGGATGTGTTATTGGGATTGATATGTGAAACGATGAGATTTTATAATGTTTATGAATGAAAAAATGTTTTTAAAAATGTGAAAATTTGTTTTGAAAGTTACGGTGTTACAAGTTGGTAATCAGAGCCTTGGTTTGAGGGATTTTGGGTGCACCTTCGGGCGTATCTGAACTCAAACTGTGGATTTGAGAGAATTTCAAATAAAATCACAATTTTTTTTCAAGGAGTAAAAGTTTTGAAAAGATCAGAGTAGAGTAGTGTGTACGATCAGTCACCTCCCAAACGGTGATTTTCCCAAAATACCCTTATATTATGTGTTATGAGATATGGGATAATATGTTATGCATGCTAGAGTTGGCTAGGTATTCTTATTAGGACTAGAGTGGCCTGATTTGTGATACCTTAGCCTGGGGGTTTTGCTGCTAGGAGATGCTTGAGAGTGAGTTGATAGCAGCGGGGAGCTATGAGCGATCTGAGAGTAGACTATGCATAGTGAGAGTAGAGTACTTGGGATTTGGAATCCAAGGAGGAGGACTTGGGGTGAATACTGATGCGGTGTGGACGGTAGTATTGGGCCGGTACTAAGGAAGACACTGGATCAGTGCGCAGCCCAACTAAGAATCCTTAGGGTAGCCGAGATCGAGTAGGAATGGGATATCGAGTGTGTGCACGCTCGAGCGAGTCGCTGATAATTTTTTGTTGTATTTCAGAGAGACATCATGTTTGGGACACGCCACACACCTGAGAGCAGTGGTGTTAGTGACGAGGAAATCCGTAGGTTGATTCATGAGGAGGTGGTTGTTGCCATTCGTGCAGAGATTCTAGAGATGTTCGAGTCTATTAAGACCATGCTGATTGAGACTTTTGATGAGAGATATGCAGCGGTTACTGAGGTTGCAGCCGTTGTAGCTATCGCAGCTGCTGCTGCTGACAGACTTTAGGGTGGTGATGCGTTGCTATTCCGAGAGTTCAGCAACACGAAGCCACCAGAGTTTGATGGGAAGCAGGATCCGATTGCTGCGATGAGATGGGTTTCTCATATTGAGGGATGCTTCTATACGTGTTCATGCACGAAGCATCTGAGGGTTCGGTTCGCGCTGAACCAGCTTCTCTTGGGAGCGAAGGACTGGCGGAAGTTTGTTACAGTGCACTATTCGCCTACTGATCTTGCCGCCGTGACCTGGGAGAGGTTCACCGCCATGTTTCGTGATGAGTACGTTCCCCCGATGGAGAGGGAGCGATTGGCCCAGGAGTTTCTGACCCTCAAGCAGGGTACTGAGTCTGTTATTGTGATCACAAGGATGTTTCATGAGAGAGCGTTGTTCTGCCCTGAGCACGTGTCTACCGAGCAGGCACGTATGAGTCGGTATCTGAGTATTCTGAGGAGGGACATACGAGAGTTCGTGGCGAACTCGTCGTACCGGACATTTGTCGAGCTACAGGAAAATGTTCGGAAAAAGGAGATAGAGCTGGAGACTCAGGATAGAGAGGAGGCGGAGTCTCAGGGGAGGGATCGGCGGTCGACTCAGTCCTAACCGGCAGCCAAGTGGGCCAAGCCCGACGATTCGAGATCAGGGAACCAGAAGGGCCACACTTGTGGCAAGTGCGGCAAGGGTCATGAGGGGGTTTGTAGAGCAGGGTCTTGCTACAAGTGTGGTAAGGAGGGGCACATGGCCAAGGATTGCCCTAAGGGGTTTGCAGTCTGTTTTCACTGCATCCAGACCGGACACCAGAAGGCCGAGTGTATGTAGTTGCAGGGGTCATCCCAGGGAGCATCGCAGGGATGTGCCCCTGCTGCTGTTCGAGCTACCGAGAGTCGGCCAATGAAGGCCGAGACACCAAAGGCTCGCGGGAGAGCCTTCCATTTGACAGCAGAGGAGGTCCGCGCAGCGCCAGATGTTGTGGCTAGTATGTATTCTTTCATTTATTAATTTTGAATTTGTGGTGTTATGCTTATATTATGATATGTGTAGGTACATTTCTTGTGAGTTCTGTACCTGCTTTGGTGTTATTTGACTTAGGAGCGAGTTGGTCTTTTGTACCGTGAGCCTTTAGTCAGCATATTAGTATTGGTTGAGAGGCGTTGAGTCGACCTTTGCGAGTTTCCATAGCTGATGAGAGAGCGGTGTATGCCACTAATATGATCCGGGGATGTGTACTCGAGATCTTCGGCATTGAGTTTCCGATTGATTTGGTCCCGATTGCGATGGGAGACGTCTGCGTCATTGTGGGCATGGACTGGTTGACCAAGTTTGGTGTGGTTATCAACTGCCAGCGGCAGCTGGTGACCATACAAGACCCTATTGGGGGAGTTCTTACGGTTTATGGTGAGGGTACCTGTTTCGGGTCAACATTTTGTTCGGCCACTAGAGCGAGGCAGAGCGAACAGCAGGGCTATAGTGGGTTTGTGGCATATGTGGTGGATACGAGAGTAGATGCAAAGAGACCGAGGTTGGTCGACGAGGTCCCAATAGTGCGTGAGTTTCCAGATGTTTTCCCCGAGGAGTTGCCGGGCATGCCTCCCGAGAGGCAGGTGGAGTATCGATTTGGTTCCGGGGGCAGTGCCTATCACCAAGGCGCCCTATCGCCTTGCGCCTCCAGAGATGCATGAGTTATCCTTGCAGCTTCAAGAGTTGCTGGGAAAGGGGTTTTTATGGCCATGTAGCTCGCCGTGGGGAGCACCGATCCTTATTGTCATGAAAAAGGATGGTTCACACCAGATGTGCATTGATTACCGGGAGTTGAACAAGCTGACGGTCAAGAACAGTTACCCCTTACCGAGGATCGATGATTTATTCAATCCGTTGCAGGGAGCGTCTTGGTTCTCCAAGATTGATCTGAGGTCGGGATATCATCAAATGAGGGTGCGTGAGGAGGATATCCAGAAGACAATGTTCAAGACTCGTTATGGGCATTACGAGTTTGTGGTGATGCCTTTCGGGCTCACCAATGCACCGGCGGCATTCATGGATCTCATGAACAAGGTGTGCAGGCCGATGTTGGATCGTTCAGTGATCGTGTTCATCGACGACATATCGGTGTATTCGAGATCCAAAGAGCAGCATGAAGAGCATTTGAGGGAGATCCTCGGAGTTCTGAGATCGGAGAGGCTTTACGCCAAATTCTCTAAGTGCGATTTCTGGTTACGAGAGGTCTAGTTCTTAGGACACCTCGTCAACTAGAATGGGATATTGGTTGATTCGGCCAAGATTGAGGCGGTGATGAGTTGGGAGGTGTCGAGATCCCCCTGTGAGATCAGGAGTATTCTGGGGTTGGCCGCCTATTATCGGAGATTTATCAGAGATTTCTCCAAGATTGTTGTTCCTCTCACCAGGTTGACCCGGAAGGGCGTAGCATTCAGTTGGGGCCCATAGCAGCAGGCCTCATTCGAGACACTTCGCCAGAGATTGTGCGAAGCCCCAGTATTAGCCCTTCCGGAAGGAATGGAGGATTTTGTGGTGTATTGTGACGTGTCGATATTAGGATGGGGTGCGGTGCTGATGCAGAGAGGTCATGTGATAGCATAAGCATCGAGGAAGTTGAAGTCTCATGAGATGAGATATCCCACTGACGATCTGGTGTTGGGGGCTGTGGTGTTCGCCATCAAGATCACTATTTGTATGGGGTTCGGTGTACCATATACACGAATCACAAGAGCTTGAAGTATCTGATGGATCAGCCCAACCTGAATATGCACCAGAGGAGATGGCTGGATGTGATAAAGGATTATAAGTGTGAGATCCTGTACCACCCGGGCAAGGCTAATGTGGTAGCCGATGCCTTGAGTCGCAGGGCGGAGAGTGCCACGTTATGAGATTTTTGTTTGAGATTGACAGTGATAACTCCGATGTTGGACACCATTCGGGAGGCCCAGGTAGAGGCCATGAGACCGGAGAACCGCAAAAGAGAGCGGGTGATCGGAAGATATCTGAGTTTGTTGAAGATAGCCGTGGGCTTGTGGCCTTTCAGGGTCGGATTTGGGTGCCGTATAAAGGCGGGGCACGTACCATTCTGATGGAGGAGGCGCATAGATTGAGGTTCTCGATCCATCCCGGGGCCACTAAGATGTATTTGGACTTGAAGAGGGAGTATTGGTGGCTCTGTATGAAGAGGGATGTCGCGTGGTTCGTAGAGAGGTGCTTGACCTGTCACAGGGTGAAGGCCGAGCACCAGCATCCACATCGCAAGGGAGATGTGGATCCAGGGTTTTCAAGTTCATATCTACACGTTTGAGGTATCAAATTGAACTCCCTTTCAGTTTTGGGTTAAGATCCATGATCTAGGGTTTTCTATAGCCCTTTTTGGGTTTGATAAGTGGAGTTTATGGTCCCTTGCTATGTTAGACTTCAGATCTGGATCCATAAAGGTCTAGAGAGCTTTCCCCATTCTGCTTTATGATAGTTTATGGAGGAAAGGAGACTAGGTTGCCATGTTAGAAGGAATTTCACCAAGATAAGCCTTGTACACATTGCATGCGGGTCAAGATTCGACCTTTACGTGGTTATTGGTCATGGGGAAGTCATATCTATAGATTAGAGAAGCACATCTGGCCTCAAGAAGTCAGATGAGTGTTGTCATGGGAGGAACTCGCCGAGCCCATAAGGGACTCGACGAGTCGAATCGGGTTTCCCTGCGATTCGCGACCTGTGATGACCCGTTCAGTGAAGGGTTGAATCAGCGAGTCGAGTGAGGACCAGGGGCGAAGAGGACACACATTTACTCGCCGAGTCGGGTCAAAGTTTCACCGTTGACTTTGGTTGACTTTTAGGGTTTAGTCAGTGTTTGGACTTATGAGCCATTAGAGGGGTAGAATGGTCTTTTACCCTTCTTAGAGAGCTTATTGAGAGGGGTTGGCCTAGCCTGTAGAATTTGTATTAATTAGAGTAATTATTTATGTGATTAGGCAGAGGCTAGTGCAGTATTTCAGAGTTCGAGGTTTACCACATTACCCTAGGTGAGTCTTCTCACTATACTTTACCTAAAGTGGTAATTAGAGTTATGTGACAGAGTATACTTTATTCTATATGTTATCTATGTGATTCTGTGCTATATGTGATTTTGAGTTTATAGAGTTTGGACCTAATGGTCGACAGAGTTAGGACTAGAGGGTCCACAGAGTTATGGGACTGGAGGGTCCCACTGAGACACTTTGACTAGAGGGTCATACAGAGTTATAGCCTCGATTGGCTAATATGTGTTGCATGTTTTATTTTTGGGAACTCACTAAGCATTGATGCTTATAGTGTCTGGTGTTATGTGTTTCAGGTACCAGTGAGGATCGTAAGAAGGCGCCGACACGATCAGTACACACACGAGGAGCTTTATACATTATGATCTTGGGATGTGTTATTGGGATTGATATGTGAAACGATGAGATTTTATAATGTTTATGAATGAAAATATGTTTTTAAAAATGTGAAAAATTGTTTTGAAATTTATGGTGTTACATCTGGCTTTGTTGTAATTATTGTTTTGATTGTTGTTTTAAACACGAGTATTGAAAGCAAGTGTAGGAATTTGAAGGTTACCTATATTGCAGTGCCTTTCTTCTTGAATAATCAAGATGAAAATTTTGTCAACAGAAGGAATCGGATCCATGATTAGAATTTGACCTCGTAGTTGAGCATCGCTTGAATTTAGTCCCATCAAGAAACTCATGGCATGTTCAATCTCTTTTGCTCCTCCACACATACACTTTCCACAAACACAATTAGTGTTGTAGTTTGATAGTTCTTCCCAAAGAGTCTTCAACTTTGTGAAATAAGTACTGACTGAATCAGATCCTTATGTCAAATTCATCAAGTCACGCTTGAGTTGAAAAATCCTTGGACCATTGGATTGTTGGAAACGTTCTTTTAATTCCTTCCACATGTCAGCAGCAGTAGAAAGATAAATGATACTTGAAGCAATTTCTTTAGAAATGAAATTGAGAATCCATGAAATAACAACATTGTTATTCCGGAACCAAGATCTGAAGTTTTTATTGGATTCATCAAGTTGCGGAAGTAAACCTTCAACAAAATTCAGCTTATTCTTGACTGGTAAAGTCTTCCGTATAGATCTACTCTAAGTAGTGTAGTTGTCACCTATGAGCGTCTGAGAAACTAACGCTAAACCAGGTCCATCAGAGTTATGAAGATAATACAAATCATTGTATGAATTTGTATCAGTAAAATTTATGTGATTAGGATTCATATTCACGGAATTGAGATTAAATTCTATGAAAATAAGGTTCAAAGAAGCCATGGAATCAATCGATGATGAAGTAAAACGAATTGACAATTCAAGATGAATAGAAAAACAGCTGAATCAAGAAATCACCATTAACGGATTAAGAAACAGAGTATTGCTATGATACCATAACAACTTGTATGAGAATAAATGAAGAGAGAGAAACTGTAATTCTCATTAGTGCAATACTGGTTACAAAGATGCTTATATACATGTTTACAATACGCTAACAGCTCTAACTAACTAACTAACTGGTATTAACAATCTTAACTAATTAGATTGTTAAATTACATTAATACCCCCAATAAGCTCGAAAGAATATAATAAGATATAGCAACATGTTTTACCCTAAAGCAACATCTCTTTAACATAAATCGACATCTTAAAATGTGAATAATCTCAATCTAAAAGGTTAACTAGAACTCTTCATGCTAAGTCTTTAATTCCAGACAACTTGAGTTCAAAAACATCATTAAAGGCTTGTTAGTTCAAAGCAAGCATAATCTTCACTGTTTAGTTAGATAAAAGCCACTGATCTCATGTTTTTAACTCCAAACTCAAACAATGGGTCAAAAACATGATTTTATGAATAACAATCCAATGAATTTAATTTCATTTTACAATTCTAGGGCTAGAAATCCCTTAAACACACATTGAACTAAGAATCAAGCTTAAGAATGAAACATCGATTCTAGTTATTCCATCTAATCATAAATCTAAGTTAAATAATTCATTTTAAGCATAAATAATACATAATTTT
Source organism: Lactuca serriola (assembly GCF_051521515.1). NCBI lineage: Eukaryota > Viridiplantae > Streptophyta > Magnoliopsida > Asterales > Asteraceae > Lactuca > Lactuca serriola. Next base: position 92,490,211 of record NC_136408.1, read on the forward strand.
CATATTCATGGAGTTTTTTCAAAACTTATAAGATAAACGGAGAAGAAAAGTGTGAAAAAACGACCAAATTCCAAGCTTCATTAGGAAACAATTTTATAATTTTAAACTTGACTTTAAATATGCATCTAGCTAATTATCTTCAAGCTTCCAACCTCATGTTTGGTTAATTGGTTGGGTGAAGGGCAAAATTGGATTATTTCCTTTTATTAATTTGTGTTTTTCAGTTTTATATTATGAGTCAAAGTCTTTTGTTTTATTGTTTTAGAAGTTTGAGTAGGTTTCTATTTCTTTAGTATATAAGTAGAAGCATGTGACATTTTCTTTTAATGCAATTTCCAGTTCTTCTTTTGTTTTAACTTTGAGAGCAAGTAATCTTCTCTTCTCATATATGTTGTTCACTGTTTCGTTTCTTCCTTAATACAAGAAATTGTTTTAGTTAATTAGTTTCTTACACTTGGTATCAAAGCGGTTTCGTTGAAGGGGTGTGATTCGAGGTTGATTACAAGCAATCCTGGTTTCTCTTAATTGGGCTTATGAGAGACTAACCAGAGTCACGGAATAAACAGACAGGAAAACATCAAAGCGGGTGGCTTTGATTCAGTTTGTTTTTGCGGGTGACGGAAGACGGTAAAGGTGGTTGTGACCCTGTCTTGTTGTTCGATAGAAAAGTTCTCTCAGAATAAGCTTGATTAAAGAAGTCGGGGTTGTCAAAAATAATAAGATGACGTTGGTTAAAGAAGGAGGTTTGATGACCTATCAAGTTCCGGTTTTGAATCCAACGAATTATCCGGTTTGGGTTGTCAAAGTCAAGTCGATTATTGATGCACACGACACATGGGAGATGGTCGAACCAAAGGTGTTAGGTGAACCATCTGATCAAAAGAAGTCAAAACAAGCTCTTGCTTTTTTGTTTTAAGTGATACCCAAAGACATGGTGTTGCAAATGACGAGTTACACCGATCCAAAGCAAGTGTGGGATGGGCTGAAAACAAGGTACTTGGGTGTGAATCGGGTGAAAACGGCTCGACTTGCAACCTTAAAAAGGGAGCTTGAAAGCTTGTGTATGAAGGAGGGTGAAACGGTCGATGATTTTGTGACAAACTTATCCGGATTAGTGTCAAAAGTAAGGAGTCTTGGTTACGAGCTTCTAGAAGTCGATTTGGTGAAAAGGTTACTTGATTTGATGTCTAAGTCGTTTCTTGAAATCGCGACTTCAATAGAGCAATGTTTCAAGTTGAATTCAATGTTATTCGATGTAGCGACTGGTAGATTGAAGGAGTACGAGGAGTATATAAGAGGAACCAAGAAAGTGGAGGACACTCAAGGTGGGTTGTTGTTGGTTAGTGAAGAAAAATCACATGTTTGTAAGCGTTGTGACAATGGACGTTCAAATCGGGATGACTTTGGACGTGGCAGGGGAAGAGGTTGGGGTCCGGGAGAAGCCGAGATGGTAATGAACATATTCAGGATAAAAGACACGTTAGATGTTAAAAATGTGATGAGTTTGGTTACTATAGCAACGAGTGTCCTAAGTGAGAAAAACAAGAAGCGGTTCTAACCGAAGAGGAACCAGTGTTTTGAACGAGTGGTATGACCAATCCGATTAAGGGGGTGATTATTGGGTTAATCGGTTGGGCGAAGGGCAAAATTGGAGTGTCTCCTTTTATTAATTTGTTGCTTTATAGTAGGAGTCAAAGTCTTTTGTTTTATTGTTTGAGTAAGTTTCTATTTCTTTAGTATATAAGTAGGAGTATGTGACGTTTTTTTTAATAAAATTCTTCTTCTGTTTTAACTTTGAAAGCAAGTAATCTTCTCTTCTCATATTTCTGTTCACTGTTTCGTTTCTTCCTTCATACAAGAATTTTAGTTAGTTTCTTGCACATTTCCCATCCCTTTCTCAATTCAAGATCCTTTTTATAAAAATAAAGAGAAAGAGTTGGTGCTTATGTTCTTATTTATGGCACTAGAAAGATTTAGTCTCTCTATTGCTTGTTTTCATTTTTCACCATAAAATGGAATCAACTAATGACTAGTCATTCGTATTTATAATATATACCTTAGTCAACTAATTTTTTAGCGAAGTTAATCTCCAAATAGGTTAAACGAGTACAAGAAGTAAATTTAACCAAATCAAACCTAATTTCCCAAACTTAATTCTACTACATATTTAATTTATTAAATTCATTAATTTCACTTTTATTATTAGTATCCAATTTATAAACTTTTAGTTTTTAAATGAATTTACTTCGTAAATAATTTTATTTAAAGCCTAAAACTTCTATCCACAAAATACATAAGTGAAATAGTTTCAATTAGGTGGCGATTCATTTTATTTTTTATGTGTGGTTTTTAATCAAAGAATGGGTGTAATGGTTTCTTCTTGGGAAACATGTTTCTTAGATTAGTCAACAGTGTGAATTGAAGTCGGTTAAATGATAGATTAACTGAGATTTCACATAGTTTGATTAACCACGGAAGGGGAATAGAAGAACGAAGCCACTAGGTCAAAACTGCAAAGAAATTAATTAGTTTGGTGGAAGAAAGTTGAAACAATCATGATTATTGACAACAAAGAAAATGGTTCTTCAAATGGTAATTAACATGTTTATCGGGAAGAATATCTATGGCAGGTCAAGATTTGGCTCAAGGAGCAAACATTGCTAAAGTAACAAAGAACGACTCTTCCATTAACGGGAAGAAACCTGCAACTGATGGTGATATGGTGTACATGCATAATTGAAATATTGAGAGACAGTTATGGTGTTCGGTGTCATGGATAGCGGTTTTCCACGTTCCATGTTAAGTCAAGATTCTAGGTCGTAGAAGTATATGGAGACTGTTAAGAAATAAGTGTACCATCAAGTTGTCAAACCTCAAGGAGACTGTTGAGAATCAGAAAAAGCATATTTATCGGAAACAATACAAAACCGACCAAAAAGAATCCGTACATAGCATGTCACACGATCAGCTCACATCACATGCCAAATTTTACACATAAGAATCACAGGAAAATAAGCAAAATCTTAAATCAAAACATATTCTTTCCGGATATGGTAGTTAATAACTTAAAACACCATAGCATATGCGGCAACTAGTAGTGTAAATACGATAGGAATGGCTGCGAATTTAGTTGAAGATGCATCTGATGAACCATTATCTGTTGATGGCACAGTGTTTGTTTCGCTGCCTTTACCCGAAGGGTTTCCTGAAGGTGTTGTTTCTGAAGAAGGTGTGGTTCCCGAAGAAGGTGTGGTTTCTGAAGGGGAGTTACTTGGAGATGCAGCTGTCCAGTGAACAATGATAAGTAGATAAATTTGACATTTCTAATTTGTGAACTTATATATGAAAAAAGTTATAAATCATAGTCGATTTTTCTTCACTGGGAGGTAGATTCTTTTTGCATCATCTCCCATTGAATTGTATCAATGATATAATGTATCGGTCATTAGATAAAGCATTTGTATCAAAATAACGTATTACCGAAACTTTAGGTTTTATTTGTATATATAATATTCTAAGAGTAACATGAATAATAAGCTTTCTAAGTAAAAATTCAGTTCCTTACCATTGCATCGACTGGTTGGTGGTGTCTGGACATTGCATGCACTAGGTAATGCAAGAGCCTGAGTTTGGTTGATGCTAAGACCCAAAGATGAGCCACCACCATTAAGGACTTGACACAGGCACTCTGGCTGTGATTGGACTACACTCGCAAGTTGGCTGCAACATCCTGATGATGGGGTTGATGTGTTGCCAGAAATGTAGTTGAGGCATGGGGACAAGCTAATTAGCACACTTGTGCACCCTGATGATTGAGCTGTTGCACCTCCGTAGAGGGTGGCCACTATGATCACTAGGATCATTGTTGTCGATGCAATTGTGTTGGTACTTTGATATAGTGCCATTTTGGGTTTAATTTTCAGGGATTTTGGTGTAGTTTTAAATAGGAAGGGGATTTGGATGTGGAATAAAAGATAGGCGCTTGAAGTTGTTGGGAGTTTGGAGATCTTATGAATCAATATATAGGGGAAATTGGTTTGGTCCGAGTCTACTCATGGCAGGTGTTGTGCATAGGTGACCTACTTTTCCTACTTTATAAGTTATAACATTAATAACCACCTAGATATGTAATGTTAATATTCAAAGGAAAGGGGATTTTGAAGGCCGAGAGATAAGAGACCAAATCCAAAACAAAATGATACAGAATTATATTTGTAATTTACTATAGATTATTTATGATATGAAAAAGAGTTCGGTTTTTTTTTATTTATTATTATTATAAGGTAGGACGACTTGCGTTTTGATTAGTTTTGTAGGTGAGCTGCTCAAAGCACCCGATTGGTTTTTGGTAAGTAACAACCTAACTATATAAACAAATACCTCTTCTTGATTTCTTTATTGCTTAGATACACATGCAATTGAGGAAAAAAGAAGCTAATATTCTAAGAAAGACTTTATAACTTTTAAATATGTTATTAAATTAAGAAGTTGTTAAATGACAATCAAACAAAAATAACCTCAGTCTTTTTGGTTTATACTTATTTTATAATTAAAACATAAAATCTAAACTTTAACCGTAAAGATACAAAGCTTTAAGAAGATTGTTAATGTCAACCAGCCGAAGAGTGTGATGACAAAGAAGGCTGTGGGTTTTGTCTAGACCATTCAATGAAGTGAAATGACTCACATCGGCATTTGCACATAACATACCAATGTATACGTAATGAACACTTTTTTTAAAAGTGGACTGTACCACCGCATCAATATTTAAGTGTCCGTTTGTTTCTTTAAGAGATATATTTGGAATCCGCAAACCACATTTGCAGGAAAAGAGAACTGTTGTTTTTAACATATACATACAGTTAAAATAAACGATATCGTAAATAAAGTCGTTATAATTACATCTTTATTTTTTAAGTAGCAACCACCAATAAGTTGTATATAACCAATCATAATTAGTCCACACTACAAGAAATACTGGTATTAACGGCGACAACAGATACGTCGCCGCTAATGCTTCGTCGCTAATGCCGTTCTTATCGCCGCTAATACTTACCTGTCGCTGCTAAAAACGCGTCGCTGCTAATACTTATATGTCGCTACTAAAAACGCGGCGACACGTCGCCGCAAATACGTCGTCGCTAATGCCTTCTTGTCGCCGCTAATACCTACTTGTCGCTGCTAAAAACGCGTCGCTGTTAATACTTATATGTCGCTACTAAAAACACGGCGACATGTCGCTGCTAATATTTCGTCGCTAATGCCCTTCTTGTCGCCGCTAATACTTACATCTCGCTGCTAATACTTATATGTCGCTGCTAAAAGCATCGCTGCAAAACACTATTTTAATTTTTTTTTTTGTTACCATTTTATGAAATATAAATCTACAATTTTATAAAATCAGTTATATTTATAACCCATACACAACCAAAAACAATATAACAATGATAAAATATTAATCCACAACCAAAAATATTAGTCTATACAACCTAATTAAAGTATTATTCTAAACAAACATTTCATAAAATCCTAAAATTCCTACTCCTCGCCATCACTCTCATCATTTCGTTCATTATTTGGTGGTGACAATGAACGAAACCACTCTTCTAATGCCGCAGAACATATCGGGTCCTTCAGTATTGTTTGCAGCATTTCCATCTACAAAGAAATCAAAATATATTACCAATATATCATAATAGTATTATACTTTTCAAAAACTACCAACATATCATTATAGCATTATAGCATTATACTTTTCAAGTTAAACAAACAATTACCTGTGATTGTGGTGGTTCTTGTGTCATCGGTTGTTCTTGATCGTACATAGACACAACGGTAGGGGGTTTACGCCCAATGCCTCTAATATGTCCGCGTCGAACACCCAATATTTTTTCAAAACATTTTCTTGTATCACTTGGCGTTAGACCGCTTGCTGAAGAAGAAGCTTGAGTTTGTTGATTGATCTCCTGAAGTAAAGCATTATGTATTTTCAAAAAATGATAAACATCATAAAAATAGATTACTAAATACCCTTGACGGTATAAACACTTATATGAAAATACAAATTAACCACTTACGTATTATTTAAATACCCTTGATGATATAAAAACTTATATGAAAGTACAAATTAACCATTTACGTATTGTTGCTCGACTGCAGGACTATAAAACACCCATTGGCGATTGAAATTAGCCTTACGAAATACTTCGATTCGAGTGATATCCTATTTAACAAAAAAAATATTAATTATACTTTAAATAAACATTTAAATATATCATAACTTACTTCTTTGAAGCATGCATTACTGTACGAGCTCGACCCCCCTCTGTTTACAACTAGTTGTTTTGAACAGACTTCTTTGTTTGACGCCGAATGACTTAAAAATTCGGGCGATTGAAAATGTTCGACTGCCTTCGCCCAATTTTTTGGTGACATACCGTTAGGGGGTTGTTTAGTTCCATTGGGATATCTGCAGGCCCCCCGATATCCTTAAAATAAGAATGAGCTTTACTTTTTTGGCATCTGTAAACTTTTGCAAGACTCGAATCAATGCTCCGCAACAATTGTGCACACTCCGGATCCAAGTTAACCTTATCCAAATCAAACTTATTCTACAAATACAAAAAAGTTAGTTAATTAAATAATAATCACAACGAAACTTAAAATATTATTCAAGTTACCTTTAGATGCACAACTGTCGCATTCCTTAACGTGGGGGAAACATTATCCCAACCAGATACATTTAAAGGGACGTTGTTCCACAAATATCTCCCAATTTCATGTGTGAACCAATTGGCAGGCTTCCCGATAGGGGAATATGTGATCTCCTTGTCAAAATTCAAATCCACAGTCTTTCCCTTGTTTGCCCTTATCCACTTTCTTCTCTATATTCTTTGACAAGCCCCTTCTTTCCTTTGGAAGCTCGACTGAAAAAATACAATTAAAAATATTAGTCACGATAACTTATAATAAATTAATTAAAATAGGTAACAAATATATCATAATAAAACTTACCATCCTGTTCATGTTGCCCGCGACCAAAGTCTCCTGGAGATGGTGGATACCCAGCTCCATCACCTCCGTGACCAAGGCCCATAATATCAGCCATCATAACAAAGAATATCGCCCACGTAAACCTCATTTGTAGCCCGTAAAATTAAAAGATGTACAATATAGAAATACAATATGAATAAAAGTTAGTTACAAAACAATTTGTGATTATGAATAACTATATTTCTTATAACTATATTTAATATCTAAATTAATAATATAAAATTTAATTTAATAGTTTTACAAAACAATTTATGATTATGAATAATTTTAAAACTAAAATACCACATAAATATTAAATTTGATTTGAAAATTACTTTTTGTAATATACACACTTTGTTTTTCACACATTACATACATAAATACACACACTATACATACAAATACATATAAACATTGTCCTACACATATTTATTATAGCATCATACTTATTTAAAACTAAAATACCACATAAATATTAAATTTGATTTGAAAATTACTCTTTGTAATATACACACTTTCTTTTTCACACATTACATACATAAATACACACACTATACATACAAATACATATAATCATTTTCCTACACATATTCATTATAGCATCACACTTATTTTTCTATTATAGCAACCTAATTCCAAATAATAACCATACAAATAACACACAAAAACATACAAATAACACACAAACACAATTCTGGCGACAATTCATTCCAATTCCAAATAATAACCATACAAATAACATAAAAAAACATACAAATCAAATATATAATTTCAAAAGTCATGAAAAGGAACCTGTGCTAGTGTAATTTAGAGATTTTCCGGTAAGAAATCCAGTTTTCCGGCAACAGATTCGACAGAAGTAAATTTTCCGACAAGGGTTCAAAAAACATTAAATTAAACACTTAAAACCAGTAAAGAAAACTCCAAAACAGAAGTTGAATAAAAAATAGGGAAGAAATCGGACCTTAAATCGAACTTTTGTCGCCGGAAATGAGTGTGGTCGCCGGTAATAATGGAGCTCCACTGGTGGCCAGCAGTAATGGCTGCCGGAGACGAGTCCTGTGGCACAAACGAGGTCGTCGTCAGAGGTGCAATCGTCGGTGATCGTTGGAGGAGTGAAAGCAAGCAAAACGAAAAGAAAAGTGACGCAGTGGGGGGGGGGGGGTTATCTGCAACGAGTATTAGCGGCGACACGTGGGTTTTAGCGGCGACAATAGGTTATTAGAGCGGCGACACCCCTGGAGGGAAAACACAACGCCCTTTTTCCTCATTTCCCACCGTTGGATGAAAAGCGGATCGAACGGACATGGTTGATTTGACGCGGATGGACACTGTAGCATCATTAGTGGCGACACATTTAGCGGCGACACCAACTATTAGCGGTGACATGTAACGTGTCAATTACATGTCGCCGCTAATAGTCGGTGACACCGCTAAAAGGGTCGCTGCTAATACCGATATTTCTTGTAGTGCCACTAATCAAAACAAACAATACAGGAAATCATGTTATTGTCGGTGACACCTTTAGTGGCAACAAAGACTTTTAACGGTGACTCAAGCTTGATTCGCCGCTAAAGGGTCGCCGGTAATGGTTTAGGGACCGAATCCGCGTGAACCCTTTCGAGTAAACACCAAAATTCAGTTCGAGTATCTAATCCAATCGATGCAACCTCCTTTTCGTACAAACGCAATAACAGCGACAAAAAGTCACCGCTAAAGGTCGATGAACTTATACCCTTTTTCTGTCTCAGTTTTCTTTATTGTTGTTGCCTCCTTCTTTGATCTTACTTTCCTCGAGCTCAATGACACCGACGATCAACGACGACAGTTTATTTCTTCCTTTGCCTTCAACCACCGACCGACCACCTCAATCATGGGTTACCACCGGATTCCGGCGATGATTTGGTTGTTACCAGCGAAATTTGGAGCTTCATAGACCTACATCATTTATCTATCTCTTTCTCTTATAACCTCTATTTCCAACTTATATTCGAGATTAACTGTAGAAAAATGTTGATTTTCAGTTTTTTCCCGACTGTTGTTGTTCATTGGTCGGCTGTTGTTGTCATCGACGAAGATTGTTGATTTCCGATCACCAATTTTAATTTATGACCACCACAGGTTCATTTCTCTGTTAATTTCAAGATTATTTTCAAAATTTTTGTATTTGTGTTTTATATATATAATTAGCCATATTTGTATATATTTGGTATATATCTATGTGTATTTTCATGGTATATGTATGTGAATGTATTTATAATATGTATTTGTATGTATGAAAATATGAATGTGGAATATTGTATGTGTGTCTAGTGTATTTATATGTGTGTATATGTGTATTTGTATGTGTGTGTGTGTATAATGTGTATTGTTATGTATGCAATATGGATTGTATGTATGTATGAAATGTGGATTTTATGTAATGTGTATATTGCAATTTCATAATGGAAAAAGAACGAATAAAGTAGGATGTTATTATTGATAATGGTATTTAAAGTATATGTGTATTTGTATGGAATGTGGATTGTATGTTGTATAATGTGTATTTGTATGTATGAAAACATGAAATTATGTATGTAGATTTGAATTTATATGCAATATGTATTTTTTTGTAGGATGCTATTATTGAGAATGTTATTATTGTAATAGAAACTTTATTTGGATTCTTAGTTTAAATAAAAATGCTTATTCTTATGTAACGTGTACTTGTAATAGAAATTGTATCTATATATCTTATAATTTTTCAGGTAATGGTATTAATATGACTCTTGTTTCTGTACTCCATGACTATTGTTATGGGTCGTGGACATGAGGGTGATGGAGTCGGCGACCCACCTCCCTAGTCGGTAGAGGTCCTAGTCAGTATGAGCAGGATGGTAAGTCTTATTATGAATTTCTATTTACTATTTTTATTCAGTTATTATAAAATACCATTTATAATTATTTTCAACTATATTATTATTGTGCCACCGATGAGAGTCAGAGGAAAAGAGAAAAACATTAAGCTCGAAAAGACGCTCTTAAATAATAAGGGCAAACCAATTAACTTGGACTATGATAGAGATATGACATTTGTGATCGGATTTAAGCATAACAAACAAAAACCTATGTGTGCATGTAACCCTAATTTATAGATCTATGTTTTCTCTAACTAAACATACAACATTTGAACATCAATTGGGAAACCCTAAGAATCCTATATGTGACACTCCCGAACCAGGACGACGGAAACATCCGGGAGCGGAGGACGTCATTGTATAGTATCATAACAATTGAATATGAATGAAACATAACAACTCATTCATCATACATAGAGAATACAAGCTTACATTGTTTACATAGTGTATTTGTTCAAAGTTTACACAACATTATCTGAAAAGTAACAATTCCAAAATGCAACAAAAATCAAATTCCTAATGTCTTAAGTACCTGCTTACTGGTTACCTAATAATACAAGTCATTTTGAAAATCGTCAACAATGAATGTTGGTGAGTTCATAAGCATTCTTGTATGAAAAATAGTTTGTATCTGCTTTGTTTGTAAAGTGTGGTATGTTTCCAGAAAATCTAATATTTTCTATAAAAGTGAATTTTATGTTTATTTCCATGACTATGAGTATATGTATGCATGTTTCTTTAAATCATGTAAATGTATGTTCCCAGAAAATCCCATATTTTCTGATTATATGAAAACTGTGGTCTTTAACCCTAAGACCGGAATAGTGACAATAGAGTACTGAAAAATGTTTGTAGTTTTATTATTTATAAAACCAATGGAGTGTAAGCTTCTCGTAAACCAAGATAGTATTGTTAATCCCTATGTGAGTTATTATAACCATGCTAATGTGACTGTTATGCATGTACAACGTTCTTCAGGCCTCAAAATCGGTAAGATATTTGTTACCCTAGACTGGCCCGTCTAGCTGTAGTGAACAACTCAAATGTGGGATTGTCAATCCCGTATAGATCTATATACAACTATCGCGCTCTCCCTCTAGGAGACTCTGGTTATAATGCATGACTTAAAGTGTACATTGGGTAGGTACGACAAAGTGAATATGTCTCACTAGAGCATTAACGGATTTACGCGAACTTTGATTCTCATTTTGTATGTAATGAAATGTCTTCACTAGTGTAAAATCGTGATAGGAGTTTTATGACATGCATTTTGTAGTTTATGACACGCGTTTTTAATGGTTTTCATGTTACACATTTTATGACATGTGTTCTGTGACACGCGAATTTTTCTGTCAAGAATTTGTCTCGTAATCACTTTTGCGAATACTAGTTATAAATCTTTATATAAATAACTAATAATAGTTATATCTAGTAATAAACATAATATTGTTTTTCTTGAGTTTTTACAGCATCCAAAAAAAGTGATGACAAAACTACGACTATTTTGCTAATAAGATTATTTGTAAAAGAAAACTAACAAACTTTGTAGTTATGTTTTACAACTTTTTACCGGTTTGTAAACTTGTAACACGAAATACTTTTATTCTAGTAAATCATGATTTTTATGTAACAAAAGGATAACAAACACATGTGTCAAAATTTTTATGTTGTTAACACATGATATTAACTTTTTTATACAAGAATATGCTCCATGTTCATCATGTATTCATAGTGCATGAAATTGTCCAATGGACAACCGCATTTTGACTTATAACAAGTTTGTAAAACACGGTTTTTATGTATGTAAACATGAAATTTTGTCATCAAATGCATAAATCATTTCATAAACAAGTTGGTGCATGCAAATATCCAAAAGGTAAACGAAACTTAACTTGTATCCCCCCCCCCCCCCAAAAAAAAAGCATGAAAAACACGAAAACATGGGGGCATGAAGCTGACCTTGGTAATTCGTGAGTTGTAGAAAGGAAAATGTAGAAGATGTCGAGCCTAGCCTTGCACAAACTGAAGAACACTCGAAAATTGCTAGTGTTCTAAGGAATCTAGCACATGAAAATGGAGTGTAAACAAGATGATCTTAACCTAAAAATGTATAAAATCATTTTGGTTTTACAAGAAACTTACCAAAGTTTTCTAGGACCACTTGAAGATGTGCCTTCCCTTGGAGGTGGTTCATGAAATTTGGAGAGGGAATGAGAGTGTTTGGAGAGTAAAATGAGTGAAAACTAATTTTAGTGTGGGTGTGTACGGGTTTGTGGCCGAACACACCTTAAATGGGGGGGGGGGGGTTTGCTTTCTTGTTATTTGGAGGGTAATTAGCTTAGAAGTATACTGGTCATTAGTACATATGCATGGATATATGATGGTTAATTGTATTTATGTTTTTAGGGTATAAGTGAGGTGTCACCACATTTTGGTATTTATTTTTCTCTTTTTTTGTTTGTCTTGACTCCCAACGAAAGCCTCACAAGGTTTTCGGCCATAGTGGCTACCCAAGGGGGGGGGGGGGGGTTTCGGTTTTAGGGTAGCGGAAAGCACCCCTTCTCCTAAAAGGTTTTGCGGTTTTGATGTGTGTATCAAAGTTGGAATATGTTTATATACTAAAGATAACAATGTCAAATATGAGTTTGATTTAAAACAAGTTTAAGTAAAAAGTATTTTGCATATAAAACTTGTTATTTATAAAATATTGATATTTACTTTGCAATACTTATTAAGAGATCTAGTCTCATAAAAAGAATTTTAATCATTTCCGAATATGAAAGTGATTGTTATGAAAAACAATTTAAGTAAATAGTCGATAATTTATAAATTAAAATAACTAAGACATATATTTAGACAAGCTAAATTAAAACATACATTGTTCCAAAACAAATATTGTTTCATATTACAAGTACATTATGTTCCTAGCATAATTAATAAACTAAACTCAGAGAGTGTAGTTCTAACTTGATTGTGCTAAGTTGGTTACTTTTTTGTAAATATCTGCAAGCCATTTAGAAATATAAGATTAACATTTAAGTATCAATTACCTAATTGTTATATGAAAAATATGAGTATATGTAGTAGATACCTGAAGTACTAGTCTCTCCTAGACATTCTTTTTGTTGAGAATTGTTATCGAGAATAAGAAAACAATTATGATTGAATGATTGAAAAGTAAGAACAAAATGACTAAATATTAATCAGATCTTATATTGATGAAGACTGATTACAAAACTTTAAAGTAGAAAGAATTCTCGAGAGCAAAAGTTCTTTCTACTTCTATCCTCAGTCCCTATTTATAGGTAACCTGCGTGTACAAAAAATATACTAAGTCTATTACAATACGCTTCGCATAAAACTGACTTAGTAAAATAACTACAAATGCGAAACTAAACAAACAAACATTTCGACTTTTACAATTCAACCTCTACAATCTCCCCCTTTGTAAACAGTCGAAGCTATTAAGTCCATAAACCTTTGAACAACTGAATGAATTGTCTTTCGCACTTCTCCATACCAAGAAATCACCTTCTTGAGCTCCTTCTTGTCTCCTTCATTATTCTTCTTGCAGTTGTTCATACGAACAATAAAGTTCGTATATTGCGAAGAAGTATATCTTTCAACCTCTAAGACCTTGAACAAAAATTTTTTGGGCTTCCCCTTCGTATCTCTTCCCGAAAATACCATGCCGAAAGGTTTCAGGCATATTTCCCCAACAACATACTTTGATAATGTTGACTGGGTCAAGGTTTCGTCCCAAGGAACATTCACTTCTCTTACCAAAGTAGTTGTGAGTTCCTCATCAGTTAAAGCCAAACAATCGAAGTAATTATCGATATACGTCTTGACATGTGTGAACCCGATTCTAAACACTTCAGTCTCAGATCGTTTAAGCTTATTCTCTTCCATATGTTTCAAAATGAGAGCCACTTAAATCAAATCATTGCAATTCATCAGAGGGAAGTCATCTATTGTGAAATCAAACTGCTTGTTATCAGCTCGAATAACAAAATAACGAAAATTCTGAAGCATGTCTTCAAACATCGTATCCTTCTTGATCGTCAACACCTTTTTGATCTTCATTAAAGACCATACTTCATCTGGATTCTTCCCCAATACAACATGAAATCTGATTTTCATGTGTATGTAGTCATCAGCATTATCGAACTTCTCGCTAATCTTGTATTGAGCTGTAATGAAAAGCATTTCGTTAATCGGAAAATCCAACTGGCATTTGTCCGAATTCGCAATATCGTAACTTCTCTTTGGCTTCTTCTCGAATTCATACATCTCCCTTCCCACAACTTTTGACTCTATTGTTTCATAAGAGTATAGCTTCGCAGGATCTCCATTGTGGGAGGATCACTTGCCCTTTGCCTCATAATGCTTTGAAGTTGCCTCATTCTTTCCAACTCAGCCTCTGCTTCAACTTTCTTCTCCTCCTTCGATTTTTCGTACAAAATTCCTTTTCGTTTTCCCACACTATCAGTTTGAGGTTTCATACTAGAACTTCCTTCTTTTGCCCCAATCAATATTCCTTTGGCAATTGGTCTTGTGGTTATTGTTGTTGAGGAAATCGGCATCGTGAATATTGGAAGAGTAGATTTGAGCTGAGTAGATATGACTTTCCCCACGGTCTTCGCATCATGCTCTTTTCTTGAGTTTTTCTCTCCCCCTTGCACCCCTGTGAAAGCAGGTGGGGCACTCTTCGGTAGTAAAGAGGTGAAGTTCGCAATCGGAGCCAGTGCCTTCTGAAGTGCTTGTTCCGAAGTATTTACTTTGAGAGTCAAGAATTCAGGAGTGAGAATAGCGAAGATGAAGATTGCGAAATCAAGGCCTTCAACTCAGTCACCATTTGAATCAACTGATCAAACTTCGCCATATTTTCTTTGTGATTCGCATCAAAGATAGGAGCAGCAATAGCTTTGTTGATGTCTGAGACAACTACAATAACCCTCTTCTGAACTTCAATCTGTTGAGAATGAATATCTTGAAGCTCCTTCGCAAGTTCGGTCTTTAACTATTCAATCTTGAAGTTTACATCCTCCCGAACCTTCTTTACATCCTGCACAAACAGAACATGGCGTTCTTTTGCTACAGATTGTAAATCTTTAACGACTCCATTGAATGAAATTCCTTGAGCTTTAATGCGAAGCTCATTGTTTTTGTCTGTCTGATCAACCTTATCCATTATTCTTTTCTCAGCAGCCTTGAGCATAACATCAACCTCTATTGCTGAGATAGATGACATTCTGCCAGAATCAGCTTGTGACTGAATAATGGCATTCAACTTATGATTCAGGATTTTGAATTGCTTTCCTGTCATAAGCATATGATCAGGTATATCCTCCTCCTCTAAATCAAAATGAATATCTTCAAATACTCCTCCAAAAGCTCCTCCTTCGGTTTCATTATCAGACATGGATTGCGAAGGTTGAGGAGTTTCAGGGGATTGTGAGGGAAATAGGGTTGTAAATGGATTTTGTAGAGGGTGGTCAAAAATGGATAAGGTAGAAAGTGTAGAGGATGGAAGTGATACTAGTGATAAGGAAATGGGTAATGTAATTCATAGGCTAATTGGCAGAGTGGTTTCAACACTTGTGATAGGTGCCCCCATATCAGATACGTTCACAACCGTATCGAAAATAGGTACCTCCTCAGAAACTGATTTGGTAGTGACTATTTCAAGTGGTTGTGTGGAAATTTGCGAAACATGTATAATGGACACATCTGGAAGAGAAACGATTACCGGTGTAGAAACTGGTGGAGTGTCTGGAACCACCTCTTCATCTGAAGACTCATTGCGAATAATCAACTTTCGCTTCTTCAACAAGGTTTGTTGCATTTGTTTTGCAACATCCTGAGCGCGTTGCCTCTTAGATCCTGGAGAGACATGAGCTGGAATATTGCGAATTGTAACCCCCTTACTGCTCACTTCGGTTTTGCGAATCTTTTTCAATACCCCTGATTTTGAGGGTATTGTTTCCTTCTTCGACTTTGACGATGTCTCCTCTATCTGAACCTCTTCTTCTTGACCTTTTTTCGAAGATTGAACAGTTTCATACTTCTTGATGACTTTCTTCTTCTTTGGGGTTTTGGCAGTAACTTCTAACAAAATCCCAGTCTCCACAGCTGAATCAAAAGTCTTCATGTAGCGTATCAACACTTTGTGAGTGGATGATACTTTGTGAAGCATCGCATTTGGAATGCGAGCAATATGAGAAAAAATGTTTTCATCATCCTCCACCTCCTTCGGAAACTGATACATTGAAAATTCCACAACCTCTGCATCCTCTGGAACTGGAATACCCTCTTTTTCATATGCCTTTTCCAGAATAAGGCTCCAATATCTTGCACATGAGACACCTTTCTCAGAATTGGTGTTTTCCAAACTTTTTACGAACTCCTTCCACAACTGAGTTCCATAATCAACATTAAGATCATAGTATAAGCCCATCACCATTGCGTAGACTTCCATTCGTCCCCTGTCCAGACCTACTGATCTTCCTGTCAAACATCTGAGGAAAATCCCAAATAGAAAATTCCACATACATGGTAATCCAGACTTTCTGAAATCACTAATCTTCTCCAATGCCGACTGATGACCCATTTCATTGAACATAAAGATAATTTGGGAATTTAGAGGTTTGAAAAAGGGAGGGTTGTTAAGAATGTTCAAGAACTCGATGAACATTTTCTTGGTGAGTTTGACCCTTTTGTTGTGCATCATATGGAAGGTAATGACATCAGTTTCATAGTTGTATGAGGCTGATGATGCTGCCAAGGACAACCAAGTCGTCGGAACTGAGAAGAAATTGAACATTCCGGTAGACAGAGGAGATCTTTTCAAGGCTACGATTAACATCTTCAATCCCTCTGGGTATGAAGAGACATTGGGATCAACCAGATAGTTGGTGCTTTGGATCTTCATGAGTGACTGTGAGAGAACTTCATCAGTGTTTGATTGAGTACCGGCCATTGTAAGAGTTTGAACAAGATGAAGTTGAAAGAGATTGAAGATCTTTAGGATTGTGAGAATTTTGTTCGTGTAACCGTATATAATGATCTTGATCCCCTTTTTATAGGTTAACCAAATCGATTTGAAATTAAAGCGGGATACATTTGATGTTATCCGATGTGGCACCTTGAAAAGTAACTGTCACATCTCCTAGAAAATCGGACAGAATACCAACCATCTTGAGTACACAGCCTGTCAATTTTCCAGTTATAGAATTTGAACCGTTAAAACCCTTCGCATGGAGGCAAGGCTCTTTCACTTTTAGGATGTAAAGTGAAGTCATATGTCAGATTTGCGAAATCATCAGCCTGAGTTGGTATTACTCAGAACCTCAAGGATTTCGTGAGTGTAGTGTTCCAAAGAAATAAGATGAGAAACAATTAAAGTTTTTTTTAGAATACTGTGATGTCAAAAATTCAATTTGAAACGAATGCAGTTGAACCCCAAGCAAAGGTTGTTTCGTTAATCGTTAAGAGAGATGATCAACAGCTTGTTTAGTTTCCCGTGAATTACAATTGAATACTTTTTGATAAGTATTAAAGGGCTTCTTTTTAAGGATACTTTTAGGTTGGTTTCAAATTTCATTACATATCAACCTTAACATAAGGTGAGAAATTGTAACTGAAATTACTTGTATGACCAGTGTAGTCAGTGACAAGTTGGCTTTTGAAAATATTTATCATGACTCGGATTTGCAAATGAAACTCACACAGAAATCATATTCATAAAAAAAAATTGTACTGGATCTTGTTGGGTAACAAACATCGTGGGTTGCGAATGTTTGATCAAGACCACACATGCGAATTGAATATGATTTGGAGTTTCGAAATATTGGTACTGAAACAAAATTTTCGTTAAAATCTGGAACTATGTTCCCCGTCAATTCCTCAAGGTTTATGATGATTGGGTTTCACTTTCATCACGGACTCATGATGTCAGATCATAAACACATAATTTTTGTATATCTAAGTCTCGATGGGTTTGATCAGAGACCTCTCGGACATACGTCTTTGTGTGAAGAAATTTTGAGATGAAAAAGATTGGTTATAAGATCGAATGTACCTCTGTTATATGTGGACCAAACAGAAAACTCTTAACTCATATGAGAAGAGTAAGGTAGCTCTTTTGACTTACGCAAATACAAGCCTTTTGGGAAGATATTTTCATGTGATAATTTCATTAAGGCTTTCTTTTCTCACACATAGAGTGACATGAGGCTTGAGTCAACATGCTGCAGCATGCTTCTAGGGACATCCTAACTAGTTCAAATTAAAAAAAATTGATACCTTCCCATAGAAACATATAAGCATGACCTCTTCGCATTAAGCCCTGGACTAAACTCAAAACACGCTAAAGAATATTTTTGTGATTTTAAATTTTTCAAAATTAAAAACATAACAAAATAAATTCTTTTTGGATTTTTTTGATTTTTCAAAAACAAAAATGAATAAACATAAAATCTTTTTGGATTTTTTTGATTTTTCAAAAACAAAAATACAAAATGAATCATAAACCTAACCTAAGTTGTCATGAGCGCAAATACGAAGAAATGTTGATGCGAAGCCATGCGAAACCTCTAGATGAACAGTAACATCTGAACAATTCTGACTCATAACTGCTGAATGAAATTTTCATGCTTGATATTTTGAGATTGAATTTGCATCAATCATCCCCAACCCTGCTAAAATTCTTACAAATGATTTTTCATCAATAGGTTTAGTAAAAATATCAGCAAGTTGTTCAGTTGTTTTAACAAAATGAATTTCAATATTCCCATATTCCACACGATCTTTGATAAAATGATATCGAAGAGCAATGTGTTTTGTCTTTGAATGTTGTACTGGATTATGACAAATGCGAATTGCACTTTGTGAATCACAATACAAGGGAATATTTTTCATGTTTATTGCACAGTCACGAAGTTGACTCTGAATCCAAATAATTTGCGAAGTGCAAGCAGCAGCTGCAATGTATTCAGCCTCAGCAGTTGATATAGCCACACAAGTTTGCTTCTTCAATTGCCAACTTACCAACTTTCCATCCAGTAGTTGACATCCACTACTCGTACTTTTCCTATCCAAAGTACAACCTCCTAGATCAGAATCTGAAAAAGCTTGAATGAAAAATCCCGTTTTTGAAGGATACCAAAGTCCTAACGAAACTGTTCCCTTAAGATAGCGAAAAATATTTTTCACTATAGTCAAATGAGGTTCTCTGGGATTAGCTTGATATCTAGCAAAATTACATACCGAAAGCATAATATCAGGTCTACTTGCAGTTAAGTACAATAAAGACCCTATCATGCTTCGATAAAGTGTTAACTCAACAGCAGGAGCATCTAACGAAGGAGTTAATCTTGTTCCCACTGCCATTGGTACTCTCAATTTCGTGTTGTTGGTCATTCCAAAATTTTCAACCAAGTTCTTCGTGTATTTTTCTTGATTGATTAAAATTCCATCCCTGTTCTGTCTTATGTTCAATCCAAGAAAATTATTAATTTTTCCCATCATACTCATTTCAAATTGACTCTTCATTAGATTTTCAAATTCAATTGACAATGTTGGGTCAGTTGAGGCAAAAATAATATCATCAACATAAATTTGAACAAACATTACATGATTCCCAACTTTCTTGCAAAATAATGTGGGGTCAACTGATCCTTGTTTAAATTTAGATTTTTTCAAGAAGTTTGTAAGTGTTGCGTACCAGGCTCTTGGTGCTTGTTTTAATCCATACACTGCCTTGTCTAGAATATCGACATGATCAGGATTTTCATCATTTATAAATCCTGGTGGTTGTTCAACATAGACTATTTCTTCAAGTTCTCCATTTAAAAATGCACACTTAACATCCATTTGAAAAACATCAAAGTCTTTGTGAGCTGCATATGCTAAAAATATGCGAACTGCTTCGAGTCTTGCAACAGGAGCAAATGTTTCTTCATAGTCTATTCCTTCTTGTTGTGAATAACATTTAACAACTAGTCTAGCTTTATTTCTAATAATATTGCCATCTTTGTCGGTTTTATTTTTAAAAATCCATTTTAATCCTACAATTGAAACATCAGAAGGTTTAGGAATTAATCTCCAAACCTTGTTTTGTTCAAATTCAGCCAGTTCAGATTGCATAGCAACAACCCAATCTGAGTGTTCCAAAGCATCCTTTACTGTCTTTGGCTCTATTTTCGAAATAAAGACATTAAACATACACAATTCTTGGTTCGCATTTAGTACCTCATTTTTCGCATGAATTTGAGCTCTTGTCAACACACCATCTTGTGGATTGCCAATTACCTGTTCTTTTGGATGATTTCTTGTCCATTTCTCAAGTGGTGGATATTCCAATGGTGCATCTTCATACATATCTTCATTTTCAGATCCTGCAACAGAAAAATTATCATTTAGTTCATGAAACTCATCATTTACTTCAAGATTAATTGTCTCTGTTTCATCATGCTCCCCCTCAACATGATGTTCATCTTGATGCTCCCCCTCAAAATGATGATCCTGTTGAATTTGCGAATGCTCCCCCTCAACTTGATGTTCATTTTGATGCTCCCCATCAAAATGATGATCCTGTTGAATTTGTGAATGCTCCCCCTCAACTTGATGATTCAAATTTTCATTCTACCCCTCGAAAGTTTGCATTCTATGTTCATTGTTAATTGTATGCTCCCCCTCCATACGAACTTCAGGCACACTTTCGCAAGATATTGAACTTGTAGTGATTGTGTAATCATCAGTATGTTTTGAGAATTCTGATGTTTGATTATCAGGAGCATTGTTTTCCGCATTAATTTCCCTGTCAGGAATTCCAAAAATTAAGTCATAATCAAAATCATTTATTTCATAATTATCAATTTGTGTATCTGAGTCAACAAGAATTGATTTAATTTCAAATTTACTATCTGTTTGTTTAAGATAGTAATCATCAAAAGTTAAGTTAAAAGTTTCTTCAACTTTTCTTGTTCGCTTGTTTAGCACCCTGTATGCTACTGAATTTTGCGATTATCCTAAGAATATGCCTTCATCAGCTTTAGCTTGGATCTTTGTCAAATTATCTTTGAGATTCATTATGAAGCACCTACAACCAAAAACATGGAAAAATTTGACATTAGGTTTTCGATTGTTGAGGATTTCATATGGAGTGATATTCAATCTGCGATGAATAAATGATCGACTCTGAGTAAAGCACGCAGTTGAAACTGTTTCAGCCCAAAGATATTGAGGGAGATTCGCATATATTAACATGGTTCTGGCTGCTTCGCATAGAGATCGATTTCTTCTTTCAACAACACCATTTTGTTGTGGAGTATATGGTGATGAGAAATTATGCGAAATTCCTTTGCCTATGAGAAATGAATCAAGAGTTTGATTTTTAAACTCAGAACCATTATCACTTTTAATTTTGTGAACATTCTTTTTAAGGCTAATCTCAATCAATTTGATAAAATCAATCATCGTCTGAGCAATTTCAAATTTTAACCTAAGAAAAAAATACCCATGTGAATCGAGAAAAATCATCAACAATAACTAAAATGTACCGCTTTTTATTGATTGTAGCAACAGTTGACGGTCCACATAAGTCAATGTGAAGAAGTTCCAATGGTTCTACGATTTTTGAATCTATCACAATCGGATGACCTTTTCTATGTTGTTTTCCTTGTTCGCAAGCTACACACAGAGAATCATTGTCAAATTTTAGTACATGTAAACCTCGAACTAAATCTTCAGTGACAAGTTTGTTAATATTGCGAAAGTTCAAATGTGACAATCTTCTATGCCAAAGCCAGCTGACATCATTAGATGCCTTTGATAGTAAACACACAACAGGTATGCCCATGATTGGTTTGATGTCCAGTGTAAACATATCACCATATCTTTTGGATTTGAGAAGTACTTCATTTGTCTTTGCATTTGAAATGATACTTCCTTCTTCATTAAACACAACCTGGTTTCCAGTACCCACAACAAGTTACAAAACACTAATCAAATTATGTTGAAGACCTTCAACATAAGCAAACCTGTTAACAGTGAATTGTCCATTTGTTACTTTCCCATAGCCTTTCACTTGACATTTGTGATTGTTTCCGAATTTGACTATTCCTGCATTCTCCAAGCTTCGATAATCTCACAAGTTTTCCTTGCTTCCAGTCATGTGACGAGAGCAACCACTATCAATATACCATTTCGCATCATATTGCTCATCACATATCACCTGCATTTATTGAAAAAATTTATGAACCCAAGACTTATTGGGTCCTCCATTAGTATTTTTGAACAAATGCTTTGAATTTAAAAACCATGTTTTCACTTTGTCTGTGACACTATCAATTATATCAACATCATCAGATCGAGATATTGAAATATAGTTGTTCAATAATTTTGGATTTTCATTGAGTTTCATCTCATCTTTCACAACATTCGCAACTTTGGTAACTGGTTTCCATTTTTGTACTGGAACTTGCGAATTATAAGATGATGAACTTATCAAATGCATTTTTTATTTGTTGCTCTGAAAACTTCCCACTTTGATATTGTCTTCCTTTCCCTTCAAGCCAACGATTGATCATACCTACCTCAGATTTTCCTTTTGTATATGAAACTTTGGTCGGTTTTGAGACTGAAGGATTTGGAAAATTTGGTTGTTTAGGATAAAACTTCATTTTTGTTTGAGTTGTGACATTCAAAGATGATGAATCATTCAAGAGTTTGCCAACTTTTTGAAAATTTTGATTTTTCACAAATTTTTGCGAGTTCTCAAATTTTCGATTGTTGTCATATTTGCGAACAAATTTATCATTATTTTTCATTGGAATCTTGTTAAAAGAATAAATTTGTTTATGAAAACTTGTATCCTTTTGTTTATTTATGCTTTGAAATTTTGATGATTTTGACTTTGAAATTTGTTTTTTTTTCAACTTTTGATTTATCATTAGACACAACTTGCCAAAAAATTGCTTTTCTTGCTTTTCTTTTTGAAACATTATTTTGTTGAATAATTTCCAACCATCAATTTAAATTCATGAGAATTTAATTTCATTTCAACCTATGGTTTTTCAACTTTTTCAAAAACTTTGTTTGCTTTTTCTTCTTTAACTACGTATTTTTGTGATGATTTTTGTTTTTGAAACACATAAGGATTTTGAGTTAAATTGTTTTCTTCTGTGTTTTGATTTGCGAAAAAACCTTCAGTAGTTGACCTTTGATTATCTTTTTCAACCATTTTGTTGAATTCAGGGTGAATTTTCTCAGCGTTCCCAGTAGTGACAAAAACTTGATTTGGAAAAATGGTGTTATCAGTGCATACAAAATTTGGATATACCACAGTGTTGGTTTCCAAATAATGTGCGCCTTTGTCATTTAAAATTTTGTCAAATTCTTTTGTATTTTCAAACACTTGATCAACCACAACTCGTGGAGGTATTTCATGTGAATCCTTCACATCTTCTTTGTTTTCATTAGTGTCATCAGATTTCCAGCTTTCAACTTCCACATTATCAAAATTACAATGTTGCGAAGTAGAGGGTTTTTCAATGTCATCTTTGACCATCGAATCAACTATAATTTCTTTACCTTTGATCTTAGATGTGATATTAATGATTGACAATTGAGAACAATCAACCTCTTCTTCCTCTTCAATCTCACTGATTTAACTCACATTATCTGAATTGTCATCAATATCAGCATAATTGAGTTGAGAATCAAGGTTTAAGGTTTCAGTTTTCTTTAAGATTTTCACTTGTTCATTTTTTGTCAAACTTTCATTGACAATACTAACCAACTCATCAGCATTCAAAAATTCATCAATTTTGACAATACCATATGCGAATCTATCGTCAGGTATTTTGTCAAATTGAGCAATTGTGTTTTCGCAATCATAAGACACAACATCAACTTTTTCACGATCATATTAAAAAAAAGGTAAAAGTTTTATGTCGTTCTTTGCTAATTTCAGATGAATGATGTAAAGCAGTTAATTTTACATACAAACGCTTAGCAGAGTTATAGTATATATTTTTTTGTGTTAGCAACAACCTAACTTCATTTCCAAGATTGTCCCTATCACAATTTACATTTTTGATTTGCAATTCAAGTTTGTCTACTCTTCTACGTTTTATTTCTAACTCTCTTCGTGTCTCAACTAATTGCATATTTAAATTTTGAGCTTCAGTACTAGCAGACACAATAACATAATCAAAATAAGCAACAATATCATCAAAAGAAGTAATTTCAATATCATAAGCAGATAAAGGAATATTGAAAGATTCAAGAATAGCACGTACATTAGTGGCCATTGGTGATTTGTCTGTGGATTTGGATATGAAGCACCTTCCTGAAACATTTTCTTCGCAATTTTCTTCAAAGCTTGCGAACATTGCTCCATGATTTGGATGCCTTATTTCTTCGTCGTTGGATCCTGAAGACCATATCTGATATGTTCCATTTTCTTCCTCATCAGACTCACCCTTCACAACAAGTGACATTCCTTTTGTCTTCGCACACAACTCTTCAATCTTTTCTGAATAGTAAGCTTCATCTTTCACTTTGTTCTTTTTCACCTCTTTCTTTCACAACATGCAATCAGCTGCGAAATGATTCGTGCCATTGCAGTAATGACAATAAATTCCAGAATCACCTTTCAGTTTCTTCGCATCTTTATCATCCTTTTGCTTTTCATCAACTTTTTCCATTTTCTTCTTCTCCTCTCCACCAGCTTTTGAGACTCCACTCTTCGCATCATTTGCCTTTCCTTTTGGATTAAAAGGCTTTTTGAAAAACTTCTTAACTCTGTTGTTTGACTAGAATGCCACAGCTTCATCATCTGAGTTCATTAAGAAGCCTTCATTGTTTGAACCATCTGTTTCATTAATTTCAACTTCAGATACCTTTGAAACAAGAGACAAAGGTCCTCTTATACTTTGTTTTGATTCTTCATACATTTCTGAAACTTCACTTTTGTGTGTTTTCAGCTGATTGTAGACATCATTCAAGCTGGTTGTATCAAAACTCTGTTGATTCTTAATCATCATGCTCACACTTCGCCATTCCTTGCGAAGGCCCATAATGAAAGTTAAATTGAACTCCATGAGAGACCTAGTGATTCCATACCTATTGCAGCGATACACAAGCTCATTCAGACGATCATAATAATTTTCAAGAGTTTCAGCATCCTTTTGTCTGAATTCCTTCAGTTTAACTAGACATTGCTTCACAGAGTTGATCTTCGTCTTTTCGCTACCTTGATACTTCTCTTTAAGAGTGTTCCAGATCTCCTTGGCTGTTTTACAACTACGGATGTAATTGTAAACCACAGGAGGAAGAGCACCTCTTAATTCCCTCATGCATCTCTTTTCATTATTCTTCAAACGTTTTTGTTGTTCAGCAACTTCAGCAGAAGTAGTAGATGGTCCAATTGGTTGAACATTAGCAGGAGCTTGCACTGTTCCATCGATACAATTCCAAAGTTCTTCATCAATTCCATTTAAGTAATCCTCCATTTTATCTGCCCACTGATCATAGTATTCAGGGATTAACATCGGAATTTTGGTTGAGGAACCAAGCAAGTGAGAGAAAGAAGTCATTGTATTCATGTTGAAGTTCGCCATTGATGAACACGGAAGTTTTCAGAAAGCTTGAAAAACTTGATGACTTTGAGAATTGATCAACTGAATTGATCACAAATTAGTAATCGATCACTCGACTAAACAGTTCAAAGACAGAATCAATTCATATCTGAAGATCAAATGTGATTTTCAAAACCAAATTGCGCGGAAAATTTTGAGTAAAGTTACTACTCAAAAAGCAAATGATTCTAACACGAAAATCAGATCGATGCAGTTTGAATCCTGCTCTGATACCAATTGTTGAGAACTGTTATCGAGAATAAGAAAGCAATTATGATTGAATGATTGAAAAGTAAGAACACAATGAGTAAATATTAATCATATCTTATATTGATGAAGACTGATTACAAAACTTTTAAGCATAAAGAATTCTCGAGAGCAAAAGTTATTTCTACTTCTATCCTCAGTCCCTATTTATAGGAAACCTGAGTGTACAGAAAATATACTAAGTCTATTACAATACGCTTCACATAAAACTGACTTAGTAAAATAACTAAAAATGCGAAACTAAACAAACAAACATTTCGACTTTTACAATTCAACCTCTACACTTTTCAGATTAGAGGAGCTGACACTACAAGAAAAATAGCCTTTTACGACGCGCAAACGACGACATTCATTGATTTATGTTACGCAAAAGAGAGTGACATTAAAAAAGTGTCATCTCTTCAAAAAATTTAAGGATTTAGGTCACGCATTATTGTGTGCCCTTAAATTAGTGTCTAATGTAAAAAAAATAAAAAACACGGAGGGCACTTTATCTAAAACGTGCGTCCTCAATGAATGTCACTTTATATTTTTTTTTAAGAAATGCACGTCTCCCTTTAGAGGGAAAACGAAATCCCTAAATTTTTTAAACCCCCGCATTCTTCTCCCTCGTCTCCACCTCGACCCCGAACCTCACCCACATCCACCGCCTCCAATCCTCGTTGCCTCCTCTAGCCTCAGACTGTGCGTACTGTTCATCTTATAACAAAATCGTATGGGATTTAGGGTTTTTTTCAAAAGGGTCGCTACATCTGCTCACTTCCGCTCACCTCTTACCTTCGGAGAGCTCCGCTCAACTCTTCCCATTGGCGACCTCGAGTTCATCTCACCTCACCGGAGACCTCCAGCAGTGTATGTTTCGGCTTGAGGAATAGTTTAAGCTGTTAATCGGACATGGCGACGCTGAATCTTCTGATAACGTTGTCGAAGGTGGTGTTGGTGGTTACTTAGATTCTCATGATGATGAAGATGATGGATTCGATGATGTGTAGATTCCGGTGGCTCATCCGGTGTCGTACTATAACATCACGATCAAGGCACTTCCGTCTAGTACAATCGACGATCTGTACGAAATCGCGAAAAGGATGGTCGCTGCCGGCTACGAAAAAGAATGCTCGCTTGCTTACAGCACCTGCCGGAGGGAGTTTTTGGAAGAAAGCCTCTCGAGATTAGGTTTTTTAGGGTTACAGAATTCGATAAACCTCTAGAAGACGCCGACAATGATGTTGAAATCGAGAAATGGGTCAAAGCAATTAACATGGTTGTTCGAGTTTTTTACCGTAGCGAGCGATGCCTCTGCGAATGATATACTCCAAATCATCAGATACAGCCGTTGAGGTGCCAGAAGCTTCAGATATTGCTGAGAAATACACTAGTGCTAAATCAGAGGTACTTCAATTCTCGATCGTTTCAGCTTTGTGGTTTATTTTTTTTATTTTTTTTCTGCCTGACGCAGATCATAGTTTGAAAACTTCAATTTGCCTTGTGAAACTGAGCTAAATTAGTCAAGCTTAAAAAACTATGATTCTATTTTGAAAATCTGGATATTCATATTACGAAGTACACTTACGTTCTCAAGATTATGGTTATGTGTTATCATGTGTAGTAACATTCAGGACTTATAGATCGTTTTAGCTGAAGAGGACTCTTGTTTGAGTCCAAACTAAAGTGACATCAGTAGTAACTTTTACTGAGTACCTGTTGAGTTATGTGTTTTTACAAGTAAAGCATTAAGCATGTGATTTATGTATCTCTGCAATTGCATGTTGTCAACTTGACTGCTTTATGAAGATTAAGATATGATGCTTTCCTTTCCACACGGTACAACAAAAAACCGTGTTGGACCATCTTTAAACTACGTGTTGGACGTGTTGCAGTATTTAAGTTTCACACACAAAAGTTATACTACGTGTTTTCTTTACCACTTAAAATAAAATAAAATCATCTGTGTTTCTTTTATTTGTGTGTATAAATTATAACTAATGTCGATAAAGTAATATTTCTATTTCTATTTACTCATCAAAAGAAACGTGACCCTTTTGAAGTTGGTATACTATAGACTATATAATAGCTTAAACAAGGGTAAATGTGTAAATTTGTCAGTTGAGATTCCAACTTCAGCTACAAAACCAAAAAATGTGATTGGGGCAACAAGTGATGATGAACAATCAGATGATGATGATACATAGATTGAAGTAGGTCAATGTGAATAGAGTAATGATCAAATGGATGTTAAATGGTTTAAGACGTAAGAGGTTTTACATTGAGGGAAAAATGGTAAAAAGTTGTGACTTTCTCTATTAAGTCATTGTTTTTTCTATTAGCTTTCTATGTTTTCAGAATGGTTTCAAACAAAGAATCTGCAAGGCGATCAAGAAACACAAAGCAAGATCATTTAACAGAACTTGAGCAACAAGTATGCAATTTTTTTTAACAAGATTGAAAATTTATTAAACCCTTTTATAAAAAATGCAAGATTTAAAAGTTGTGTGTATGTGTGTGTGTTTTTAAGGTGGAACAACTACGTGGAGAATACATAACTTTGTTCAAGCAACTCACAAGTGCTAGTCAACATTTCAAAGATGCTTCAACCAATAATTGAGTGCTCAAGGCAGATGTGGAAGCATTGAGAGCTAAGGTAGCTTTTTTTTTTTCTTATTTTGAGAACATTTAATTATATTATAAGTTTTATAGTTGTGGATCGATTTACCAAGAGTACCCAATTTTTAGCTATTTAGGAGAGCTCTCCGGCCGAAAAGTTGGCTGATGTGTATGTTAGGGAGATCGTTGCTCGTCATGGGGTTCTGGTCTCCACTTTTTCAGACTGTGATGTTTGGTTCACCTCCCGATTCTGGCAGAAGTTCCATGATGAACTGGGCATGAGGTTGCATTTCAGCACTGCATATCATCCATAGATCTACGGCCAGAGTGAGCGGACGATACAAAACCTTGAGGATATGTTGCATGCATCTGTCATTGATTTTGGTGATAGTTGGGATTCTTACATACCTCTTGCGAAGTTCTCCTACAATAATATCTATCACTTTAGTGTTGGTACTCCGGCATTTGAGCATTTGTACGGTTGGAGGTGTTGTACCCCGCTTTGTTAAGGAGATGTTGGTCACATGGTTACGGGAAGGACTGAAGTAGTCCTTCAGACCATAGAGCTTATTCAGCAGATCATGTAGAGACTACAAACAACTCAAAGTCACCAGAGGAGTTATGTTGACCGATACCGATCAGAGTTAGAGTTTCAGGTCGGCGGTATGGTGCTTCTGAAGGTCTCAACATGGAAGGGTGTGATACGCTTCAGGAAGAGGGGAAAATTGGGTTCCCGGTATATTGTTCCTTTTCGGGTGATTACCATTTTTGGCAAGGTAGCTTACAGGTTGGATCTACCTGAGGAGCTCAGTCAGATTAACAACACTTTCCATGTTTCACAGTTGGAAAAGTGTGTATTGGATGATGAGGCAATGGTTCCCTTGGACGATATTCAGGTCGATGAGCGCCTGAACTATGTTGAGAGGCCGGTAGCTATCTTGCAGAGAAAGATGAAGGTACTACACAACAAGGAGATACATTTGGTAATGGTATAGTGGCAACATCAGAGAGGCTTCAAGTGGACCTAGGACTCGGAGGCTGAGATGCGGGAGCATTATTTTGAGTTATTCTTTGCAGCAGACTTCGAGCACGAAGTCTAGACCTAGTGGGGGAGAATTATAACATCCTGATGATAAGGTACTTCTAATTTCAACCCTATAATTTAATTATATTGCATTTTGGTCCTATGTTCAAGAAAGTGTGCAAAAGGATCCCTAGTGGCATTTTTGTAATTTTGGCATTGGGAGTGCATGCGTATGTGGTGTACGCTGAGCGTACTATGGTGCACCTTATTACGCAGGGCGTACATCAGTGTACGCTAGGCATACTTGCCAGATATGGAAACCCTAATTTTTAGCGTGTGACTCGTATTTAGGCACTCTTATGACCTCATTTCATCCACCTTATCTGCCTCCATCCCTCTCATATGTCCTTGCAACCCAATTTTCACCTTGAGAAGCCTTTTCAACCTTAGAGTGTGTATTTTGGTGCCTTAGAAGAAGAAGGAAGGATGCCAAGCTCATCTTGTAGGAGAAAAACACTTTGATTTGGAATTTCTACATCATTTGCAATCTTCCTAAGGTATAAAGCATGCAACTTTATCCCTCTAGCATGTAGATCTAGTTTTGGATGTGTTTATGGAGCTTTTTGGTCCCAAAAGGTTAGATCTTGAACATCGCATGTTGTTGACCTTTAAGTTGTCCTTTCACACCCTAGGAGGGGTCTTAAGTCGTAAAAATGGTTTCCAAATGCTTTGTTTTGCTTTATGCATAATTTAGAAGGTCATAATGGAATACGACCTTGAGTTAAACACTTATTGGTCATGCTAATTAAGTTGGAGACTTTATAACTCCAAAGAGAATTTTAGCCATGGATATGAAGTATAGACGTAAGAGCTTAAGCCATTAAGCTCTTAATGAATTTTTGTACGCCCCACATACAAACTCAACCATCCTGATGGTGGTCTGTAACATCTAGGATTGAGGTATAAGTTATCTTTCTTTAATATTTCTTTAACGTGCCAATTTTGTCCTTATATTGTGAAAGGTGTCGAGTCAGTACGCATGATGACGCGCATCTTACTCATACACTTAGCAGGAACGTGGAGGCCACCTAGAATGCTGGGCATACTAGGTTCAGTTTGCAAACTTTAATGATTCTAAGCTCCCTATTTAAGGAACATGATGGCCTCATTTCTAGCCTCCAACCTTCCTTAAACCCTAAATTTTGAGTGTGTGCTTGTAGGTGTGAATTTGCAAGCTTAAAGTGAATCTTGGATCTTGTAGTTAAAGAAGGAAGTTAGAAGAAGAAGAAGAAAAAGACGAAGAAATGTTATTCTAGCCTCTCCTAGCCATGCAAAGTCTTAAAGTTCACGACTTTATGGATTAAGAGACCTTGATTAGCTCAGATCTATAGTTGGAGTGTTTGTATTAGCAAATTAAGACCAAAGAAGTAAGAAATGGGAGTCTAAGGAGTACATCGTGTGTACTCCCAGCTACACGCAACGTAGGCCTAAAATCCCTCGTCATATGCTTAGCCAGTAGTACGCCTAGCGTAGGAAGTTGTAAGCCCAATCATACTAAGACATGAATGCCTGAAACAAACGCCTTGTGAGCGTTTAAACTATTGATAACAATTGCCACTCATTGGCGTGTATGCCTGACTGTAGCTAGCAGCCTGAGTGCGGGGTTGTCAAATCTCGATATAGATCTATACACAACTTGTTTCGATCGACGGACTGGAGATTCTGGTTATAATGTCAGGTCTTTACCTTGGTTGTCTAAAATGAATTAAACAACCTAAATTGAATGTCTCATAAAAAGCATATAAACGTTACATGGATATCAGTTACGAAAACCCAATCATTCTAAAATAAATGATTGACAATATATTCTTGAATTAGTATTCCGAACATGTATTTGACAAGTGTAAACCCTTGATTTGTTTTGAATTAAAACCCTTGTTTCATGTAAAACAGTGTATTCTTG
The DNA here is from genome assembly GCF_051521515.1 of Lactuca serriola. Classification (NCBI taxonomy): domain Eukaryota; kingdom Viridiplantae; phylum Streptophyta; class Magnoliopsida; order Asterales; family Asteraceae; genus Lactuca; species Lactuca serriola. The sequence goes on from NC_136408.1 coordinate 92,521,642, forward strand.
TATACTTAAATCATGAATCATTGTTCTATGTATCTTAAATTATACCTATTATAATTTATATGTAATTTATGAATTGGTAAATAACTATTTTTGCATGTAATCCTTTGCTCAACATGTTACAAAGGGTAATTAAACTTAATGAAATAACTTTTATATTTATATACATATACAATTTTATATATAAGTAAAAGTTAAACGACCTTTGGACAAATAACCGGTACTATAAGTCCACATCCAAACAAGGAAAAGGACCTAGAATGAGTTATTAGTCCTAAGCCTTTTAAATCTTATTTATACTAATATATATATATATATATATATATATATATATATATATATATATATATATATATATATATTAGTATATATATATATATATATATATATATATATATATATATATATATATATATATATATATATATTAGTATATATATATATATGCAAATATGAATGTTTGGGAAAAGTATAAGTTTATAAAAGAGTTCAATATTTGGAGTATTTTTGATGCTTTAAAATCGTTTTATCGTGATTTGAAATCATTTGTTTATAACACAAAGTTATTGTGTTATACTTGTATTTCCCCCCTTAAAATAGTATAAATTATGAAAATACGAGGGTATGAACTCACTTGATAGATGGTGAATCGGACAGACTTTTGTTTCACGAAAAGGAGTTTATTTGTCGAGAAACCGGCTTAAATCGGGCAGAGTTTTGACAGGAGAGAGGTTACTTCTCAGGAATTTCTAGGCTTCGATGCTTGCTTCGGGCTTGAGTCTTGATATCGGGGCTTTATGCGAGGCTATATACAAATTCACGCTCTCCATCCAGGAGACTCTGGGTACAAAACGTGACGTAGCAGTATATTGTCGAGCCATGAAGTAGTATCTCACATTAATGTTATAGTATTCTTGTATTTGTATAGTATGTTCTAGTGTAGTGTATGTTCTCTCTGTCTAGTACATAGTATGTTCTCTAGTGTATAGTGTGTAGTATGTATTGTTTCTCGTTATAGTATGTACTGTTTCTATGTATAATGAGTATTGTCTCTCGTTATAGTATGCTCTATCTGTTTCTCTTTATAGTATGTTTGAACTGACTCATGTATGAACTGATTCTTGTATGTTTCATTATTCTAGTAATAGTATTAGTGACTTCCTAAACTATACCTATTACAGTTTACTAGTAATGTTATTTGTATGAATGAACATGTTTGTACAACTTTGCTAACCAAAGGTATTGAACTGAATGAATAACTTTTATGTCTATATACACATACATAATATATAACTAAGATTCAAACGACCTTCGGATAAACAACCGATACCATAAGTCCACAACCAAATAAGGAACAAGAAATAAGGTGAGTTATCGGTCCTAATTCGTTTCAATCGTATTTATATAACTATATCCATATAGACATGATTTGAAAAAGTATAAGTTTAAAAGAGTTTAATAGAAAGAATTTAACATGTGAAAGAGTTTATAAAACGATTTGAAGCAGTTTGTTTGAAAGCACAGTTTGAAGTATAAGAAATCTATCTGATTGATAGTTATTAATCACATGTGATTGATATAATAACTATAATAGTTCTACTTGTATTCCCCCCATAAAAGCATTTAAAATTATTTAAAAGATAAGTTAAGGGGTATGAACTCACCTGTAGTGAGCGATACAAATGTAATTAGTGTTTATACAACTAATCATGTATGGAAAACATATAATGACACATATATGTATATAATTAGTGTTTATACAACTAATCATGTAAGGAAAACACACTAGGACTTAGGAAACATTTAGATTGAAGTATTAGAAGTACAAAGGGTTGCATCTAAGGGATTTACGGCCATGCAAGTGTGTTTACGGCCATAGGGTTTATGCCCTATGTGTTTACAACCATAGGGTTTATGACCCAAGAACTAGTAGGTGTTCTTGGTGAAAATGAAGAACACTTGAAGATCTAACCAAAAGAAGAGATTTCATGGATGAAATCATGTATCTTTACTAGATATCGAAGGATATTAACTTGAAAATGGAAAGATTACTTACAAGATTGAAGATCAAGATTAAATTTCTTGATGACACTTGAGAGAGAAGTCGAGTTATTGAGGTGATAGTGTGAGAAATGAGTAAAAGTGAAGGAATATCACCCATAAGGCCAAGAGTATACGGCCACCTTGAGTTCACGGCCATAAACTCATGTGATGTGGCCATAAACTCCTCATCAAGGAGTTTATGGCTTGATTGGTGGTTTTGAGCTTCAGCAGATACTTCATAACACTCATTCCTTGGATGTACTAGGCTTAGAACGCTTAAGCAGACCCTAAACAATGCTAAAAGATAGCAGAAACAAGTCTGACTTTGATTGAATTGAACGGTTGTACATGATTCAAATTTCGGGTTGTCACATCATCCCCGTGTTAGAGTGAATTTCGTCCCTAAATTAGAGTTTAAACAATTAAGCTATTACAAATAACTAAACTAAAAGATGAGGTTATTTGAGTTTCATTTGATCCTAGCACTCCCAAGTGAATTCAAGTCCTCGCTTGGCATTCCAGCGAACCTTCACTATCGGGATACGACTTTGCTTTGTTTGCTTGACCCCTCGGTCCATGATCTCCACTGGTTCTTCCACGAAGTTGAAGCTCTCGTTGATCTCAATCTCGTCGAGTGGGATTACAAGAGTCTCATCAGATAGACACTTTTTCAAGTTCGAAATGTGGAAAGTAGAATGTACATTACTAAGTTTGCTAGCTAGTTTGAGTTTGTAAGCTACAGGGCTGATTCTAGTGAGAATCTCCAAAGTCCCTACGTATCTTGGATTTAGTTTTCCACACTTTCCGAAGCGTATCAAGCCCTTCCAGGGTGAGATTTTCAATAGAACACGGTTACCCACCTGGAATTCCAAAGGTTTCCTTCTCTTGTCTGTGTAGCTTTTCTGTCAGTCTCTAGAGGCATTCAATCGTTCACCGATTTGAACGATCTTATCTGTCGTTTCCCGAATGATCTCTGGACCTGTAAGAGTGCTGTCAGGAACTCGTCCTTTAGCTAACTGAGTGTCACCCACCTCAGTCCAACATAGAGGGGATCTGCACTTTCGGCCATAGAGGGCTTCAAATGGAGCAACCTTTATGCTCGTGTGATAACTATTATTATAGGAGAATTCAACAAGGGGAAGATGAATATCCTGTGCTTTTCCAGAGTCAATAACACAAGCTTGCAACATATCTTCCAGAGTTTGAATAGTCCTCACTTTGTCCGTTGGTTTGTGGATGGTAGGCTGTACTCATGTCCAGCCTAGTTCCTAGCGTGTTTTGTAGCGACTGCCAGAACCTTGAAGTGAATCTACTATCTCTATCAGAGATAATGGATATAGGAATACCATGCAGTTGTATGATCTCCCTAATGTAGGTTCTAGTGATTTTCTCCATCTTGTCAGTTTATTTGATGGTTAGGAAGTGTGCGGACTTGGTTAACCTGTCTACGATCACCCATATGGTATCGAGACCACCCGTTGTCTTGGGAAATTTGGTTATGAAGTCTGTCGTGATCAACTCCCACTTCCACTCAGGTATCTCCGGTTGTTGAAGTAAACCTGAGGGTTTCTGGTATTCGACCTTAACCCTTGCGCAAGTAAGACATTTACTCACGAAGGTAGCAATCTCTGCTTTCATGTTAGGCCACCAGTATAACTTTTTAAGATTCCATATACATCTTATCTAAACCTGGGTGGACGGAATATCGAGTGTTGTGCGCTTCTATAATGACCAAGTCTCTGAAACCACCGTGTTTCGGTGTCCAGATCCGATCCATGAAATATAAGGCTCCGCCACCCTTGACTTCCAAGTTCTTATCCATCCCTCTCAGGAATTCCGCCACATTTTCAGGTTTTAAGGCTTCAAGCTAAGCCTCCTTAATTTGTGTGGACAGATTTGAATGGATAGTCATAGTCAATGATTTGACTCTACGACCAGAGTATTCTTTCCGACTTAGGGCGTCAGCTACTACGTTGGCTTTACCCGGATGATAAAGAATTTCTCATTCGTTGTCACTGAGTAGCTCAACCCACCGTCGTTGTCTCATATTGAGCTCCTTCTGGTCGTATATATGTTGTACGCTCTTGTGGTCTATAAAGATAGTGCTTTCCGTACCATACAGGCAGTGTCTCCAAATCTTCAGAGCAAACACAACTGCTCCTAACTCAAGATTGTGTGTCGTGTAGTTGACCTCATGCTTCTTTAGCTGTCTTGAGGCATAGGCGATGACCCTATCTCGTTGCATGAGAACACAACCGAGTCCTTGATTTGATGCATCACAATCAACTACGAAGTCTTCTATTCCTTCTGGGAGGGATAGTATCGGTGCGGTGCATAAGGCTCATTTCAGCGTTTGGAACGCCTTCTCTTGTTTCTCTTCCCAGTCAAAGGCCACGCCTTTCTTGGTCAATGTAGTAAGCGGTTTCGCGATCCTAGAAAAGTTCTGAATGAACCTACAATAGTAGCCAGCGAGGCCTAGAAATTGACGAATTTCTGTAGGCGTCTTCGGTGCTTACCAGTTCTCAATGGCTTTTATTTCGGAAGCGTCCACATGAATTCTCTCTTCACTAACCACGTGAACCAATAATTCGACTCTTCAAATCCGAAACTCGCATTTAGAGAGCTTCGCGTAGAGCTTCTCTGATCGTAATGTTTCCAATATCTAACGCAGATGATGACTATGCTCCTCCTTACTTTGAGAGTAAATAAGTGTGTCATCGATGAAGGCGATGACGAACTGATCGAAGTAAGGATGGCACACCCTATTCATTAAGTCCATGAATACTACGGGCGCACTGGTCAATCCAAACGGCATCACTACAAAATCATTGTGTCCATAACGAGTTCGGAAGGCTGTCTTCGGAACATCCTCCTCTAGCACGCATAATTGGTGATACTCGGATCTTAGATCTATTTTTGAAAAGTAATTCTCCCCTTGCAGTTGGTCAAACAAATCGTCTATGCGAGGTAGAGGGTAACGATTCTGAACGGTGAACAAATCGTCTATGCGAGAATCGTTACCCTCGGTGGTCGATGCACATACGAAACGATCCGTCTTTCTTTTTCACGAACAACACCGGTGCTCCCCAAAGTGAGAAGCTTAGCATAATTAAGCCCTTGTTGAGCAGTTTTTTAAGTTGAGCGGATAGTTCCTGGATCTCAGCTGGCTCTAGACGATAGGGCGATTTGGCTACGGGGGTAGCCCCTGGAAATAAGTCGATTCTGAACTTGACTTGACATTGCAGAGGTAATCCAGGGAGTTCTTTTGGAAAGATGTCGGGAAAGTCGCGTACTACTGGAATGTTCTTTATATATTTCATCTCTTAGATTACATCTACAATATGAGGAAGGAATGCGAGACATTCCTTTTGCAAGTACTTTTGGGCTTGAATACTCGAGATGATACGAAGGTTCGTGTCAGGTTTGTTGCCATAGACTACTAGAGTTTCGTTAAACGGCAAAATAAGGCGAACAACCTTTTCATAGCACATGATGTCGGCACGATGTTGACTCAACCAATCCATGCCGATAATGACGTTGAAACTTTTAATTTAGACCGGCATGAGGTCGATTGAAATGAATGGCTATCTAGCGTTAGAGTACATCCTATGTATATACTACTAGTGCTCTCTGTCTTTCCGTTAGCCATTTCAATGGTGAACGGTTCTTTAAGTGCATGAAGCTTATGTTTAACCAAGTGTGCAAATTTTTGGTTCACGAAACTCCTCTCCGCTCCACTATCAAATAGAATGCATGTATAAGAGTTATCGAGGAGAAACGTACCAGTGACCACTATGGGGTCGGGAACTGCTTCATCGTGGCCTATAGCCAAAACCCTTCCTACTCCACCGACATTCCCTTCCTTTGGGCTGTTCCTTTTGTCGTGGCCCAACTCGCCACAACTGTAGCAAGCCTTGCCCACACCAGATCCGGGGACCTGGGTGATTGGCCTTGCCGGAGCTTTACAGAACAGGCAGTTTGCCTGTTCCTGTTGCAGTTTGAGCACTGCATTTCCCGGCAGGGACCGTTGTGCCAGAAGCTGCATTTGTTGCACTTCGGCAAACTCCCCGCGTACTGCTTCACCGGCGCAGCAGCGGCAGGTGCTATCGCAGCATGAACAACCACTACTTGCTGCTTTTTGGAAGCTTTCCGCGCAACGTTCTTCTTCTTGTCATCCCAGAACTTCCGCTTGTTATCAGTGGCTTTGGAGGGTTCGGATATGGATAGGGTTGTTGTTGTTAACGGGGTACGGACCCCATGGTCAATGAGCCGTTGTGCCAATCCCTTGGCGCTATTGAATGTAGCGGGGTTTGAAGCTAGTACATTCCCTTGGAATGGAGGCACCAGCCTCCAAATATACCTCTCCACCTTCTTTGCTTCAGAAGGGACCATTCCCGGACATAGTGCTACCAGATCGCTGAATCTGGTAGTGTAGGAGACTATGTCGAAGCCCTTCATGGTTAGGCTCCAGAGCTCTTGCTCCAACTTCTGAAATTTGCCCCTCGGGCAGTACTTTTCGACCATGAGCTCCCTCAGAGCTTCCCAGCCGATAGCATTTGCCACTATAAGAAATAGTGACTTGACATGGCTATTCCACCATGTTAGGGCTCGGTCCACGAAGGTGCAGGCGGCAAATTTTACCTTTCTCCCTTCCGGACAGGAGCAGATGTCAAAGATCGACTGCATTTTCTCGAACCATTGTGAGAGGGAAATGATTCCACCAGTTCCATTGAAGGCCCTAGGTTTGCGGATGGTGAAGTCCTTGTACGAGCACTCTCTAGAGCGCACTGGGGCTTCGAAAATAGTATCAGGAACATAGGTCCCACTCCTGCTAGTACCGGTGGTGGTGAATTATGCTAAAGCTGCCGTAACAGCCGCATTCACAGTAGCTTGGATAGCTTCTGGGTTGTATTGAGGAGGAGGAGGAGTTTGATTTGGAGTTATTGGAGTAGTATGCCTTGCTGATCGACATGGAGGCATCTTGTAGCTATTAGATAACAAAGATGAAGATATTGGTAAGAATTTAATAGCACTCTCTAGCACGCATTGGGGCCTCGACAATAGTGGGAGGCACATAAGTCCCACTGCCGCTAGTACCGATGGTGGTGAATTGTGCTATAGCTGCCGTAGCAGACGCATTCACAGCAGCTTGGATAGCTGCTGGGTTGTATTGAGGAGGAGGGGGAGTTTGATTTGGAGTTATTGGAGTAGTGCGCCTCACTGATCGACATGGAGGCATCTTGTAGCTATAAGATCACAAAGATGAAGATATTTGTAAGAATTTACTAGAGAGAATGATGTGAGTGACTCATGGACTAACTCTCCATAGCCCAACAACATAAATGAAAGTATGATTGGATAGAAATCTAGTACTAGAAGGATGAAAGCATTTGGATATTAATTTCCATGAGATTAGATATCTGTCATTAATATTGGTATTACAGATGTAGCAAGTTCGGGAAAAATGACCTTGGAGTAGGTCCTACAACACACCAGGATAGGAAAATTTTGACAGAACTAAGACCTAACAATATTTAACAAGTTCAAAGTCTTATCATAGATAGGGCACTAGAACTAGAGTTCTCACATAGACTTAAGTTATATCCAAAAGAGAAAGTTGAGCAGGCTCTATCTGCGACGAGAACCACTAGAATGAGTCCTTGATTCTGCCAGACGACGCTCCATATCCTTCTTGCGTCTTTCATATGTTGCCTGCCGAGCTCGAAGTTCCCTGACTTCATCTTGGGTTGCAATAAGTTATCTCTGCAGGGCCGCATTCTGATTCTGAGTCCTTGCATGATCAGACTCTAGATGGCGAATGCGTACGGTATTGACTCCCGCATTAGCATCAACCTCCATGATTCGGTTGATGGACGCCCTACCCTGCTCATCAGTACAAGCAACCCTATGGACTAGAATAGGCAGGAATATGTCTGCTGAGCCTCCCTCGCTCAAGTTATAGAATCTTCGATCTCCGTTGTAAGGTAAGGGTTGACCTTGTTAATGACTCCAACTGTTCAAGCTTGTTGCCTATAGAGGTGTGGGACCTTGAAATGCTAGACGAGGGTTAGGATTTGGGATTTGGGCCACCAGGGGTAGGTTATTGACTTTGGGTTCGGAGTTAGAATCCTCCGGAAAGTTCTCTTCGAAGTCATACTCAAGAACTTCCACCATTCTCTCCCAATGATCATAACCCCTCTCTTCCAATCTTCCAAAATGTAAGTGTTTTCTTTGTGTGATTTGTTGTTATAACCTTTCATCTAGTTGTTATACTCCATTTCATCCATGAATTCTTCATTTTTACTTAGATCTTCAAGTGTTTTTCAAAACCCCAAGAACACCAAGAACACACACTAGTGTTCTTGGACCTTAAACACCCAACCAAGCTCCTTTATTGTATGTATTCTTACCCTAGAGTGTTATAAGGCATGTTTCACTTCTTATTCAACTAGAAAACACAAATAAACACAAGATCAAAGGTGTTTACGGCGAAGGCATGTTCTTGAGCCGTAAACCCTAATAGATGGTGCAGAGTGAGCCCTAGTCCCTCCCTTACCCTTGGATACTAGTCTAGATCACTTCCTTGAAGTGTTTAGGACCCTAAGCATCAAAAATACCAAGAAAACATAGAGTTTACGGCTGTAAACCCATGAGGAATGGTCCATGGGCCGTAAACTCTATAAAGTGGTGCCATTGTGCCACTAATGTTTCCTAAGGCTTAGACTTGAAGTAAGGATACCTCTTTATGACTTACCAGACCTCAAAACAAAAAATGGTACTTAATACTATGATTTTACGACCATAAACTCATGGGGAAATGATCATGGGCCGTAAACTCATGAGTTGTTACCATTTAGACCATAAACTCCTTTAAGAAGCCCTACACCCCTTAGATGCAACCCTAATGCACTCCTAGCACTTGAATCAAAGTGTTATCCATGTTTTAAGGTGTCTTTATTTGAGTAATTAGTTATTAATTGACTGATTGGATACATATATGTGTCAATATATGTGTAATAGGATTCGTGTGTGTGCTCAAGTCTTCACGTGACACTTAGCAATCTATATCATCCGTTCATCCAAACCACTCAGTACAAGTGAGTTGATACCCCTTAATTAACCTTTTATATGTTTTTAAATGCTATTATGGGGGGGGGGGAATACAAGTTGAATTATACTAGTTATTATATCAATCACATGTGACTAATAACTAGTACACAAATAGATTTACTATGCTTTAAACTGTCTTGTTAATAAAACTATTTCAAAATGATTTCAAAACACTTTTACATATTGAACTCTTTATAAAACTTTGTTTCAGTTTCCAAATCTTTACTTTAAAAACTCTTTAAACTTATATACTGTCAAATCATGTCCAATACATATATAGTTATATAAGTAAGGTTTGAAGGAGTTAGGACTGATAATACGCTCTATTTCCTGTTCCTTATTTGGTTGTAGTCTGAGTCCCCTATTGTTTGTCTAAGTGTCATTTGATCCTTAGTTATATATCATATGTATATGTATAGACATAAAAGCTTTCTGTCTTATTTCAATACACTCAGTTATACAATCAATCTTTCTAGTAAACTATAATAGGTATAGTTTAGGGATATACTAGTTACTACTTCTAGTATAATGTAACATTTAAAGAGTCAGTTCATACATGAGTCAATACATAATGTAAACAATACATTACACTATACAACTGAACACACTATAATAAGAGTCAGAGAGAACATACTACTCACTAGACAGAGAGAACATACACTACTACATACTATTCATACACACTATGCAATAAATGTGAGGCACTACCTCGGAGCATGGAATCTTGGTCGTGGATCATCTTGTATCGAGCGTCTCCTGAAGGGAGAGCATGAATTCGTGTATAGATCTATACTAGACTGACCGTCCTATACCTTGCTGCTAGCTATAGTGGGACCTGCAGGTCTTCGGGTGATGAATGTCATAACGTCTCGATGTTTTCAAGTGTTGTGTTTCACTAGGTCGATCAAGTATGGTTACAATTACATCACATTTTGCCTTAATTAACAATTGGTTTAAGGTAGTTAGTACAATAGTAGTTGTAATATCATAATACTACCGTACTTCATTATTTTCCCTTTATATCTACTTTGTGATCTCCTCGCTTAAAGAGTAATGTAAAAACTATATTTACTAATAATAGTCGCATTTGGGAAAGATACACACTTTTACAATGAACATACATACAATACACTTGATGCCTTGGTAGAATGTTGCTTTTAATGGAAAATATAGAATTTTCTAGGAGATACAAACAGTCACTACAAACCTTTTTCATACTTTTACACTCAAACTCTTACAAACATTTTCACACTAATTATGACACTAAATACTTGTGGACTCACCAACTTGATGCTGATGAACTCTTTCAAAATAACTTGTATTCTCAGGTCATCAGTAGTCAGGTACCGATGCCAGCTTTTGAGAAGATGGAGTACCTACAAGACCCATCTTTTATTTTGATTCATATTTTTGGTGTCTATAAACTGTACAGAACACACATGTATTAAAATACATTATTAATGCAATGGATGATGTTGTTTGCTTGTTTACTATATTTTTGTGTTGTGATACTGTACATGATGTCCTCCGCCCCAGAATGTTTCCGTTGTTCCTGGTTTTGGGGTGTGACAGATTGGTATTAGAGCATCGTTTATAGTGAAATGAGTATATCAACCCATAAAATATATACTAACTATAAACACATTGGCATTAAAATACTCTGACCAAGATTTTATACTTTTAAATAATAAAATATTTAACTAAGTATACATACCTGCATTCATACTAAAATCAGTGTCACTAGGACAGAACAAAAGTATTACTATTGTTGAATGTCACAAGTAGGCTTGGGGATGTATGGTCAGTTCTGGGAGTGGCATAGCCTGATCAACTATGTTGGTCCAAGAAGTGATTAGCATATGCCTAGGCATGGTTATGATATGGAAACAAGTCTAAAAACTTACCAACACTACTACAATGAAAGCATTAGAACAAAAATAAACCTAAAATACTATAGGAGTATTTTGTGTTATTATAATTACTTGTCTGAGAACTAAAAAGGTCTTTATTGGTGGGTCAATAGTTACTAAGTGGATACGTTGGGGTTATGTGTATCTAGGATGTCATAGACTCAGAATATGTGATCTTTGCTTTACTCCCTGTTCCTTGTTTGGTTGTGGGTTTAGAGTTAGGGCCACTTATTCGAAGGTCTATCCTATTTTGAATGCACATAACTGTTACACACTATGCAAGTATTGAAGTAATTGATAAAGATTTTATTATAATTATCTTAAATAGTACATCTATATATATATATATATATATATATATATATATATATGATTCTTATACCCCTTTTCTCGCATAGATATCATGGTTGGATTCCATCCTCCTGGCGACGCGTACTTCCCAAATCAAGGTAATGCTGGATGGCTTGACTATGAACCGGAAGATGAACATCCAATCCCTTTGGATGATCACCTCACATAAGGCTTTTCTGATGGTTCCAACTTCGAGCCAGAAGTCAACAACCTACCACAAGAGGGTCAAGCTCCAAATCTCAACCCCTGACCCGCATTTCAAGGTCCCACACCCTTGTGGGCAACAAACGTGAATCGCTGGAGCGATGAACAAGGTCAACCTTTACCCTACAACGGGGACTGAAGCTTTTACAACATAAGCGAAGGTAGCTCAACTAACCGAGTCCTGCCTGTCATGGTTAGCAGGATTGCTCGGAATGTCGAGCAAGGTCGAGCAGCCATCGACCGAATCATGGAGATATGCCAACTCTGGTGTCAACACGGTCTGCATTCGCCGTCTTGAAGAAGATATGGAAAGGACCAGGAGAACCAATGAGACTCTGCAGCAATAGCTGGCTGTTTCCCGAGCTGAAGTCATAGAGCTACGAGTTCGCCAGAGGGCTCATGAGCGACACCCTCAAGAAGAGGTTCATCAACTGGCAGATTTGAGGGTTCGCCCGAGGAATTCCCATCGCCGGTAGAAGATGTTTAGTACATCTTTTCTTTTGACTTAAGGAATAGCCTTTCTTAACTATGCTCTATGAAGCTTTTGTCTGTAAAATATTCCTACTTTCCAAGTACTTTAACTAGGAATCGAAAAACTATCAACCTTTTTCCCTTATGGTATGATGTAAGACCTACTGTTAGCTCATTTTTCCCCGAACTTCTTACATCAATAATACCAATAATATTGACAGTTACCTAATATGTTGGAAAAGTTTGTACTCTTGTGTTCCTCTACTCTTCTACTGTACTTCTATTTCAAAACATACACTCATTCAACTATTGGACTATGGCGATTTAGCCCATGGATAACTCTCACTATGCTTACAATTGATTCTTACTATCATGTTCATCTTTTAAACTTATAGTCGAAGGATGCCTCCTCGCAAATCAACAGGGCATACTCCTCCACCTCCACCACCACCTCCTCTACAATTCGATGCAACAGCTCTAAATGCTGCAGTAGCTGCGGCTGTGGCAGTAGCCATGGCAAAATATCACTCTACTGATGCCAGCAGAGGTGGAACCCCTGTTAACTCTACTCAAGGTGAACTCCTTGTGCGCTCGAGAAAGTGATCCTACAAGGACTTCACTAACTATAAGCCAAAGCCCTTCAAGGGGACTGGCGGAGTCGTTGCCCTCTCTCAATGGTTCGAAAAGATGGAGTCGATCTTCGAGATTTGCTGCTGCCCTGCCGCGAGTAAGGTCAAGTTTGCTACTTTCACCTTCAAAGAAAAATCCCTGACATGGTGGAATAGCCATGTCAAGTCACTAACCCTTGTAGTGGCTAACGACATGGGCTGGGAAACTTTGAAAGACCTCATTATCGAGGAATACTGCCCGAGGGGCGAAATCCAGAAGTTGGAATAGGAGCTGTGGAGCCTAACCATGAAGGGCTCCGACATACTTTCTTATACCACTAGATTCAGCAAGCAGGTGACCCTCAGTCCCAACATGGTTCCCACAGAGGGAAAGAAGATAGAGAGCTATATATGGGGGCTGTTGCCTCTGCTTAAGGGGAATGTTTTAGCCTCATACCCCACGACCTTCTATAGTGCCAAGCGGTTGGCACAGCGTCTCTTTGACCATGGGGTTCGTACCCCATCATCAACAACAAACCTAGCTATCCCCGAACCTTCCAAACCCGCTGACAACAAGCGAAAGTTCTGGGATGACAAGAAGAAGCGGAAAGCTGTGAAAAAGCAGCTGATTGTGGCGGTTCATGCTGCGATAGCATCAGCCGCAGCTGCTCCGGTGAAGCAATACGTTGGAAACTTGCCTAAGTGCAACAAATACAGCTTCCACCACAATGGACCCCTCCGATAATTGCAGTGCTCCAACTGCAACAAGAAGGGACTCGTTGTCCACTTCTATAGATCCCCAGCAAGGCCAATCAACCAGGTCCCTGGTGCTGGTGTGACTCAGTCATGCTATGGATGTGGCGAAGTGGGCCACTATAAAAGGGACTGCTCCAAGGCAAGAAATGTTGGTGGAATGGGAAGAGTTCTGGCTATAGGCCATAGAGAAGCAGTTGCTGACCCTACGGTGGTGACTGGTATGTTTCTCCTTGAAAACTCTTATGCATGCGTACTATTTGATAGTAGATCGGAGAGAAGTTTCGTAAATCAGAAATTTGCACGCTTACTTAAACAACAACCACACACACTTAAAGAACCATTCATTGTAGAAATGGCTAATGGGAAGACTTAGAGCACTAGTAGCATATACATAGGATATACTTCAACTCTAGATAACCATTCATTTCCTATCGACCTCATGCTAGTCTCGATTAAAAGTTCTGACGTCATCATTGGCATGGATTGGTTGAGTCTTCATCGTGCCGACATTATGTGTTAAGAAAAGGTTGTATGGCTTAATCTTCCGTCTAACGAAACACTTGTTATCTACGGCGACAAAGCTGACACTAGCCTTAGCATCATCTCAAGTATTCAAGCTCAAATGTACCTACGAAAGGAGTATCGTGCATTCCTTGCACACGTTGTTGATATGAGCAAAGAAACCAAAGACCTAAAAAACATCCCCGTAGTACGTGACTTTCCCAACATCTTTCCAGAAGAACTGCCAGGGTTAGCCCCGCAGGGACAAGTCGAGTTCTGAATCGACTTAGTTCCAAGAGCTACCCCAGTAGCCAAATCGCCCTATCGCCTAGCTCTAGCTGAGATGCAGGAACTATCCGATCAACTTAACGAACTGCTCAGCAAGAGTTTTATTAGACCAAGCTTCTCACCCTGGGGAGCACCGGTCTTATTCGTCAAGAAGAAAGATGGATCGTTTCATATGTGCATCGACTACAGAGAACTCAAAAAGCTAACGGTTAAAAATCGTTACCCTTTTCCTCTCATAGACAATTTATTTGACCAACTGCAAGGGGCGTCTTACTTCTAAAAGATTGATTTGAGGTCCAGGTATCACCAATTGCGAGTGTTAGAGGAGGATGTTCTGAAGACAGCCCTCCGAACTCGTTACGGACACTACGAGTTCGTAGTGATGCCATTCGGATTGATAAATGTGCCCACAGTGTTCATGGATCTATTGAATCGTGTATGTCATCCTTACTTGGATCTATTCGTCATCGTCTTCATCGATGACATACTTATCTACTCTCGAAATGAGGAGGAACATAGTGATCATCTGCGGCAAGTCCTAGGAACCCTACGAACAGAGAAACTCTATGCGAAGTTCTCTAAATGCGAATTTTGGATCCGAAGGGTCAAATTCTTTGGACACGTGGTTAGTGAAGAAGGAATCCACGTGGACCGCTCCAAAATTAAGGCCATTGAGAATTTGTCAGCACCGAAGACGCCTATCGAAATTCGTCAATTTCTAGGCCTTACTGGCTACTACCGCAGATTCATACAGAACTTCTCCCGAATTGCGAAACCTCTTACAACATTGACCCAGAAGGTCGTGGCCTTTGATTGGGAAGAGAAACAAGAGAAGGAGTTCCAAACGTTAAAACGAGCCTTGTGCACCGCACCGATGCTATCCCTTCCCGAAGGAATAGAAGACTTCGTAGTCTACTATGATGCGTCAAATCAAGGACTCGGGTGTGTTCTGATGTAATGGGGTAAGGTCATCGCCTATGCCTCAAGAGAGCTGAAGACACATGAAGTAAACTACACCACACACAATCTTGAGCTAAGAGCAGTTGTGTTTGCTCTAAAGATCTGGAGACACTACCTGTATGGTACTAAAAGCACGATCTTCATAGACCACAAAATCCTACAACACATATTCAACAAGAAGGAACTCAATATGAGGCGACGACGGTGGCTGGAGCTACTCAATGACTACGAATGCGAAATTCGTAATCATCCTGGTAAAGCCAATGTAGTAGCAGACGCCCTAAGTCGGAAGGAATATTCTGGTCGAAGAGTCAGATCACTGTCTATGACTATCCATTCGCATCTGTCCGCACAAATTAAGGAGGCTCAACTCGAAGCTTTGAAACCTGAAAATGTGGCGGGTGAATCTCTGCGAGGGATGGAGAAGAATCTGGATGTCAAGGGTGGCAGAGCCTTATTCCTCATGGACCGGATCTAGACACCAAAACACGGTGGATTCAGAGACTTGGTCATGACTGAGGCGCACAACACTCGATACTCCATCCACCCGGGTTCAGATAAGATGTATCTGGATCTTAAAAAAGAATATTGGTGGCCTAACATGAAAGCAGAGATTGCTACCTTCGTGAGTAAATGCCTTACTTGCGCAAAGGTTAAGGTCGAATACAAGAAACCATCGGGTTTACTTCAACAAGCGGAGATACCGGAGTAGAAATGAGAGTGGATTACTATGGACTTCATAACCAAGTTTCCCAAGACATCGGGTGGACTTGATACCATTTGGGTCATCTTCGATAGATTAACCAAATCCGTGCATTTCCTACTGACCAAAGAGACTGAGAAAATGGAGAAGCTTAAAAGAACTTACATTAGGGAAATCGTACGACTGTATGGTGTCCCTATATCCATTATCTCTGATAGAGATCGTAGGTTCAGTTCAATGTTTTGGCAATCGCTACAAAGTTCCCTAGGGACGAGGCTGGACATGAGTACAGCCTACCACCCACAGACCGACGGACAAAGTGAGAGAACTATCCAAACACTGGAAGATATGCCGAGAGCCTGTGTGATTGATTTTGTGAAGGCAAGGAATACTCACTTACCCCTTGTCGAATTTTCCTACAACAGCAGTTATCACACGAGCATAAAGGATGCTCCATTTGAAGCCCTCTATGGCCGAAAGTGCAGATCCCCTCTGTGCTGGGCTGAGGTGCATGACACATAGTTAGCTAAAGGACAAGTTCCTGACAACACTCTCATAGGTCTGGAGATCATTCGGGAAACGACAGAGAAGATCGTTCAGATTCGTGAACGATTGAAAGCCTCTAGAGACAGACAGAAAAGCTATGTAGACAAGTGAAGGAAACCTTTGGAATTCTAGGTGGGAGACCGCGTTCTCTTGAAGGTCTCACCCTCGAAGGGCTTGATACGCTTCAAAAAGCATGGAAAGCTAAATCCAAGATACATAGGGCCTTTCGAGATTCTTGCCCGAATCGGCCTTGTAGCTTACAAACTCAATCTACCCCACGAGCTCAGTAACGTACATTCTACATTTCACGTCTCAAACTTGAAAAAGTGTCTGTCCGATGAGACTCTTGTTATTCCACTCGACGAGATCGAGGTCAACGAGAGCCTCAACTTCGTAGAAGAACCTGTAGAGATCATGGACCGTGAGGTCAAGCGAACAAAGCAAAGCCGCATCCCGATTGTGAAGGTTCGCTGGAACGCCAAGCGAGGACCGAAATTCACATGGGAGCTCGAGGATAAAATGAAATTGAAATATCCTCATCTATTCGTTTAATTATTGTAACTACTTTATTTGCTTAAACTATAATTTCAGGACGAAATTCCCTCTAACGGGGGGATGATGTGGCAACCTGAAATTTTCATTCGTACAAACCCTACAGTCAAGCACTTCAAATAAAAGTCAAATACATTTATGCTTATTCTTAGCCAGTTTAAAAGTCCTTTTTGGGTGTTTTATTAATAATTCTTCAAACGAATGAATAAAACGAAGTACTTTCTAGGGTCTTGGAGTAGCAAACACACACTTAGCACCCTAATAAGGAGTTCACGGCCAAACTTTTGGAGTTTGGGCCGTAAACTCATGCTTAATGCATGAGTTTACTCTTCATTCCCTCATTTCTCAACTTTCATACTCAAGAACTTCCACCATTCTCTCTCAAGGATCATAACCCCTCTCTTCCAATCTTCCAAAATGTAAGTGTTTTCTTTGTGTGATTTGTTGTTATAACCTTTCATCTAGTTGTTATACTCCATTTCATCCATGAATTCTTCATTTTTACTTAGATATTCAAGTGTTCTTCAAAACACCAAGAACACTAAGAACACACACTAGTGTTCTTTGACCTTAAACACCCAACCAAGCTCCTTTATTGTAAGTATTTGTCACACCCCAAAATCGGAACGTCGGAAACGTTCTGGGGTGGATGACTTCATGTCAAGTATCACAACATATGAACTGTAGTAATCAAAGTACAACAACCATTTCATTAATAGTAATAATTTTTACATAGGTTACATTTCATAGCAACATCAAAGTAATAAAGAGAATAATATAGATGCAGCTTGGTACTAGGCTGACTTCACAAAAGCTCCCGGGATGTACCTGTCTATCGATGACCTGAGAATACAAGTTATTTTGAAAGCGAGTATCAGCATTTTTGTAATGCTGGTGAGTTCATAAGTATTTAATGACATTAGTATAAATACATGTTTTATTCAAAATAACCTCATGAAAGGTGGTCGTTCAGAAACTACAGAGTATTAGAATCCTTTCCAGAAAATCCTATATTTTCTAAATAAAAGTAGCCTTCTACCAAGGCCCAATTGTTTTATGTTTAAGGAGTAATTTCCCAAAAGAACTATCATTATCAAAATATAGTTTTTACTTTAAAGGAGTTATGAGAAAATCCTCAAGTAAAATAAAAAGGGAAATTGTATTTTCCCTCAGCAGAAAACACTGCTGCCTAAAAGTATATAAGATCTAGTCTCCGAGCGGAACGCCTCGCAAAGCTTAAAGGTAAATAAATCATAGACTTCAGGCGGGACGCCTTGCAAAGTCTAAAAATAAGTATAACATAGACTCCAGGAATGTATCGAATGAACAATACGTCTGGCTCAGTCTGAAAAAAGGAAACACAGACCCCAGACAATATCAAATGAACGATACATTAAGCAAGGTCTAAAACAAAGAAAACACAGACCCCAGGTAGTATCAATGAATGATATAGCTAGCAAGATCTAAAACAAAGAAACACAGACCCCAGGCAGTATCAATGAATGATACAGCTAGCAAGGTCTAAAACAAAGAAACACAGACCCCAGACAGTATCAAATGAACGATACAACTAGCAAGGTCTAAAACAAGGGATGAATGTGAACTCGTATGTAACCATGTTGATCAACAATAGAGTATCCGGTGACCCTCCAGGTCACGTGTAGAGTTAGTGGTGTTATGTCACCCATGGGCCTTACCGACGCAGACTGTAGCTAGCAGTCAGGATGTGGGAGTGTCAATCCCGTATAGATCTATACACATGAAGTTCGCTCTCCCTCCAGGAGACTCTGGTTACACGGTGTTGGCGCGATGAAGCGTCGTAGAAGGAGATAGCGTGTCACATTCTAAAGTGTTATCATGATAGTATAGACTCGCAATTGAATTGACTCCTGAGTAAATATTTGTACTAGATATATATATATATATATATATATATATATGTATATATATAGAGCGAGAGAGAGAGAGAGAGAGAGAGAGATAAAGAGAGAGAGAGAGAGAGAGAGAGAGAGAGAGATGGAATCTTCTAACTATTCCTATAATAGTTACTAATGATTCAGGCGTATGAATGATGAATGGAAGGATGCCATTGCTACCCAAGGGAAATGAACTGGTTGATGGAAACCTTTATGTCTACACATGTATACATGATATATAACTAATATTTAAACAACCTTCGGACGGATAACCGATACCCACCAGACCACATCCGAACGAGGAAAAGGAAATAGGGCGAACTAGCCGTTCTAAGTCATTTAAACATTATTTATATAACTATACAAATATAGGCATGCATTTGAGGAAATAAAAGCATAGAAGAAAACTGTGGTAAAACCTTTGGAAAATCTTTACAATTAAGAGTTTACGACTTGATGTCATTTTATAAACAAACATTGAAAACCTTTGGAAAACCTTTGAAAAACCTTCGGAAAACCTTTTTAATACTTATGATAATCTGAAAGAGAAATTCATACTTTAACAAGAGTTGAAAGCGAATTGGAAAACCTTTTGTTAGATGAAGCAGTTTAACATGTAAAAATCCATTTGCTATACAGTTATTAATCACGTGTGATTTGTCTAATAACTATATAGTTCAACTTGTATTCCCCCCCATAAAAATAGTTAAAAATCATTTAAAAGGTTGATTTAGGGGTATGAACTCACTTGTCATGGGCGATTCGGATGAATGGACGGTATAGGACGCTAGGTGTCAAGCGAGGACTTGAACACACACTCGGATCCTATTTAACATATAATGATACATTTAAGTATCTAATTAGTCATTTAATAACTAATCAAGCAAGTAAGGATGTCCAACTACATGAAAACACTTTGCTACAAGTGCTAGGAGTACTAAGGGTTGCTTATAAGGAGATTATGGACTCACATTGGAGTTTACTCCTCAAATGGTAATACCTAGGGGCTTTTATGGTTTTGGAACCATGTCCCCCATGATTTTACGGACGTAAACTCAGGGGAATGGTGTATTTGTGTGCTTTAAGGCTTCATGCTTCACAAGGAAAGGTTCTAGGGTTGATTCAAGGGCTATGGAAGTGATTGGGGCTCAAAATGGACACTTTATGGATTTACGGTCCTTGGACCACTCCCTTGGGAGTTTATGGCCGTAAACACATGAATTTATGGTCGTAAACTCATGTTAGTCCATTTCTTTTGTTCTTTTGTGGTTCTAGGTCATGCATGCAAGGTTCTAGTCATTTATATGAGCATAGGAAGGTGTTAAGGGCACTTAAACACATTCGAAAGGTGTTTACAGTTTTGGGAGGTGTTCTAAAACCGTAAACTCATGTTTGTCCCTTCATTACATGTTCTTGGGGTCCCTAGTTCATGCAAGCAAGGTTCTACTCCATTACACAACCATTTGAAGGCATTAGGGGCATCTAAACATCTCTTAGAGGTGTTTACGGTTTTGGGATGAACTCCCCAAACCGTAAACTCATATGAACATGGGGAAAATGATGATTTTCGAATGCTAAACTCATCTAGGAAGGGATCTATGCTAGTTGTCAAGGCTTAAAATGAACCAAGGCACACTTTGGCACCCATTTAAGGGTTTACGGTCAAAGAATGTTCTTGGACCGTAAACACCTTGTTCTTGGTGTTCTTGGATGATTTCAAGTGTAAAGAAGTTTCTATTAAGCACCCAAGAAGCTAGGGTAAGTGTACTTACGTTCTAGGAGCTTGGATGATCATTTTTGGCGGATTTGACGGGATGAACTTATGATAGTTGAGAGGATTTCTTGAGTGTTCTTGAGGTGGAAGTTGGAAAATTGAGAGAAAATGACTAAGTGTCATATTTATACCCTCGGGGGTTCGCGGTCAAAAACTCTGAGTTTTTCTCCGTAAATTCCAAAATTTTGGAGTTCTGCGACTTACGCTAAACACGGAAACTCTAAATTTTACTTCCTTATTTTTGGTTCGCTTCACGAATATTATTCAAAATATTCCAATGGGCTTAAATCCGGTCAAAAATATTTTGGGATAAATTTGGCTAATTTTTGACGTGCTTAATTACGGCGTTAAAACAAACGGAAATTTCGGGTTGTCACAGTATTCTTACCCTACAGTGTTATAAGGCATGTCCCACTTCTTATTCAACAAGAAAAAACAAATAAACACAAGATCAAAGGTGTTTATGGCGAAGGCATGTTCTTGAGCCGTAAACCCTAATAGATGGTGCAAAATGAGCCCTAGTCCCTTCCTTAGCCTTGGATACTAGTCTAGATCACTTCCTTGAAGTGTTTAGGACCTTAAGCATCAAAAAGACCAAGAGCACATAGAGTTTACGGCTGTAAACCCATGAGGAATGGTCCATGGGCCGTAACCTCTATAAAGTGGTGTCATTGTGCCACTAATGCTTCCTAAGGCTTAGACTTGAAGTAAGGATACCTCTTTATGAATTATAAGACCTGAAAACACAAAATGGTACTTAATACCATGAGTTTACGGTTGTAAACTCATGGGGAAATGACCATGGGCCGTAAACTCATGAGTTGTTACCATTTGGACCATAAACTCCTTTGAGAAGCCCTACACCCCTTAGATGCAACCCTAATGTACTCCTAGCACTTGAATCAAAGTGTTATCCATGTTTTAGGGTGTCTTTATTTGAGTAATTAGTTATTAATTGGCTGATTGGATACATATATGTGTCAATATATGTGTGCTAGGATCCGTGTGTGTGCTCAAGTCTTCACTTGACACTTAGCATCCTATACCATCCGTTCATCCAAACTACTCACTACATGTGAGTTCATACTCCTTAATTAAGCTTTTATATGTTTTAAATGCTTTTATGGGGGGAATACAAGTTGAATTATACTAGTTATTATATCAATCACATGTGATTAATAACTAGTACACAAATAGATTTACTATGCTTTAAACTGTCTTGTCAATAAAACTATTTCAAAATGATTTCCAAACACTTTTACATGTTAAAATCTTTATAAAATTTAGTTTTAGTTTCCCAATCTTTACTTTCAAAACTCTTTAAACTTATATACTGGCAAATCATGTCCAATACATATATAGTTATATAATTAAGGTTTGAAGGACTTAGGACTGATAATACGCTCTATTTCCTGTTCCTTGTTTGATTGTGGACTTAGAGTCCCTTATTGTTTGTCCGAGTGTCGTTTGATCCTTAGTTATATATCATGTCTATATGTATAGACGTAAAAGCTTTCTGTCTTATTTCAATACACTCAGTTATACAAACAATCTTTCTAGTAAACTATAATAGGTATAGTTTAAGGATATACTACTTACTACTGCTATTACAATGTAACATTCAAAGAGTCAGTTCATACATGAGAAAATACATATTGTAAACAATAAATTACACTAAACAACTGAAGACACTATAATGAGAGTCAGAGAGAACATACTACTCACTAGACAGAGAGAACATACACTAATACATACTATTCATACACACTATGCAATAAATGTGAGGCACTACCTCAGGGCATGGCATCTCGGTCATGGCTCGTCTTGTATCCAGAGTCTCCTGAAGGGAGAGAGTGAATTCGTGAATAGATCTATACCGGAATGACCGTCCTACACCTTGATGCTAGCTATAGTGGGACCTGCAGGTCTTCGAGTGATGAATGTCATAACGTCTCAACGTCTTCGAGTGTCGTGTTTCACTAGGTCAATCAAGTATGGTTACAATTACATCACATTTTGCCTTAATTAACAATTGGCTTAAGGTAGTTAGTACAATAGTAGTTATAATATCATAATACTACCGTACTTCATTATTTTCCCTTTACATCTACTTTGTGATCTCCTCACATAAAGAGTAATGTAAAAACTATATTTACTAATAATAGTCGCATTTGGGAAAGATACACACTTTTACAATGAACATACACACAATACACTTGATGCCTTGGTAGAAGACTTCTTTTAATGGAAAATATAGGATTTTCTAGGAGATACAAACAATCACTACAAACCTTTTTCACACTTTTACACTCAAACTCTTACAAACATTTTCACACTAATTATGACACTAAATACTTATGGACTCACCAGCTTTATGCTGATAAACTCTTTCAAAATAACTTGTATTCTCAAGTCATCAGTAGTCAGGTACCGGTGCCAGCTTTTAAGAAGATGGAGTACCTACAAGACTCATCTTTTATTTTGATTCATATTTTTGGTGTCTATAAACTATACAGAACACACTTGTATTAAAATACATTATTAATGCAATTGATGATGTTGTTTGCTTGTTTACTATATTTCTGTGTTGTGATACTGTACATGACGTCCTCCGCCCCAGAACGTTTCCGCCATTCTTGGTTTTGGGGTGTGACATTGATTGTGTTGTTCAACAATCGCAATACTTTTGTTCTGTCCTAGCGACACTGATTTTAGTATGAATGTTGGTATGTATACTTTGGTTAAATATTTTATTATTTAAAAGTATAAACTCTTGGTCAGAGTATTTAATCCCGTTTGTGTTTATAGTTTGTATTTCTTTTATGAGTTGATATATTTGATTCACTATAAATAGAGCTCTGATACCAATCTGTCACACCCCAAAACCTAAACGGTGGAAACGTTCGGGTGTGGAGGGCGTCATGTACAGTATCACAACAACGCATAATAGTAAACATGCAATAGCCTCATCCATTGCATTAATAATATAGTTTTAATACAAGTGAGTTCTGTATAGTTTATAAGACACCAAAAATGAATAATCAAAATAAAGAATGAGTCTTGAAAGCTCCGTCTTCTCAAAACTTGGTCATCAGTACCTGTGTACTGGTGACCTGAGAATACAAGTTATTTTGAAAGAGTAGATCAGCATTAAAGCTGGTGAGTTCATAAGTATTTTAGTGTCATTGTTTGTATAAGTTTGAAGAATGTGCTTGTAAATGTTTGATGTAAAAGTTTGTAAGTATTTGATGTAAATGTTTGTAAACTACCTAGAAAATCCTATATTTTCTACTAAAGCAGTCTTCTACCAAGACCCAACTGTTCTCTATGTTTGTTCTTTTGTAAAAGTGAGTATTTTCCCAAAGTATGACTATCATTACCAAAATATAGTTTTCATTACCGTTTATGTGAGAAGATCACAATATGAATGAAATGGGAAAAATAAAGATGTACTGTAGTTTTATCTAAGTAACTACCAATGTATTAACTACCTTAAACTTCTTAGTTTAATTAAGGTAAAATGTGATATGATTGTAACCATACTTGATCGACTAGTATAACATGACGTTCGAGACGTCGAAATGATCTGAAATTCGTCACCCGTAGACCTGCAGGTCCCACTGTAGCTAGCAGCAAGGTGTAGGAAGGTCAGTCCCGTATAAATCTACACATAAATTCATGCTCTCCATCCAGGAGACTCTGGGTACAAAACGTGACGCATCAGTATATTGCTTAGCCATGAAGTAGTATCTCACATTAATGTTATAGTATTCTTGTATTTGTATAGTATGTTCTAGTGTCGTGTATGTTCTCTTTGTCTAGTACGTAGTATGTTCTCTAGTGTATAGTGTGTAGTATGTATTGTTTCTCGTTATAGTATGTACTGTTTCTCTTTATAGTGATTATTGTCTCTCGTTATAGTATGCTCTATCTGTTCCTCTCTATAGTATGTTTGAGTTGACTCATGTATTAATTGACTCATGTATGTTTCATTGTTCTAGTAATAGTATTAGTGACTTCCTAAACTATACCTATTACAGTTTACTAGTAATGTTATTTGTATGAATGAACATGTTTGTACACCTTTTTTACCCAAAGGTATTGAACTGAATGAAGAACTTTTATGTCTATATAAACATACATAATATATAACTAAGATTCAAACGACCTTCGGACAGACAACCGATACCCTAAGTCCACAACCAAACAAGGAACAGTCAATAAGGCAAGGTATCAGTCCAAATTCCTTTTAATCCTATTTATATAACTATATACATATAGACATGATTTGAAAAGCTTTAAGTTTAAAAGAGTTTAATAGAAATAATTTAACATGTGAAAAAGTTTATAAAATGATTTGAAGCAGTTTGTTTGAAAGCACAGTTTGAAGTATAAGAAATCTATCGGATTTATAGTTGTTAATCACATGTGATTGATATAATAACTATAATGGTTCTAGTTGTATTCCCCCCATAAAAGAATTTAAAATTATTTAAAATATAATTTAAGGGGTATGAACTCACCTGTAGTGAGCGATACGAATGTAAGATCAATTGTTGGGTGCTAAGTGTCAAGTGAAGACTCGAGCACAACGGATCCTAATAAGAATATAATGACACATATATGTATATAATTAGTGTTTATACAACTAATCGTGTGAGGAAAACACCCAAGGACTTAGGAAACACTTAGATTGAAGTGTTAGAAGTACAAAGGGTTGCATCTAAGGGGTTTACGGTCATACAAGTGTGTTTACAGCCATAGGGTTTATGGCCCAAGAACTAGTAGGTGTTCTTGGTGAAAATGAAGAAAACATGAAGATCTAACCAAAAGAAGAGATTTCATGGATGAAATCATGTATCTTTACTAGATATCGAAGGATATCAACTTGAAAATGGAAAGATTACTTACAAGATTGAAGATCAAGATGAAAGTTCTTGATGATACTTGAGAGTGAGGTCGAGTTCTTGAGGTGATAGTGTGAGAAATGAGTAAAAGTGAAGGAATATCACCCTTAAGGCCAAGAGGTTATGGCCACCCCTTGAGTTTACGGCCGTAAACTCATGTGATGTGGCCGTAAATTCCTCATGAAGGAGTTTATGGCTTGATTGGTGGTTTTGAGCTTCATCAGATACTTCCTAACACTTATTCCTTGGATGTTCTAGGCTTAGAACACTCAAACAGACCCTAAACAATGCTAAAAGATAGCAAAAACAAGTCTGACTTTGATTGAATTGAACGGTGTACATGATAGAAATTTCGGGTTGTCACATTTCTTTATTAGGCTATCTTTTAGGCTTGATTGCTTGGGGCATTTTTGGTCCATCTAAGACTAAGTGTTTGGATTTGGGAAAATTTAATGGGTTTTATGGTAAGGTCCATGTAAGGGTTTATGCCCAATTTGGACAATTGGGCCATATGTGGGCTTTAGATGATTATAGGTTTGTGGGTCGTATGATTGGGGGTTTGGGCCTTAGTCTTGGACCAAACTAGGCGAGGGGTAAATGTTCCTTACATGATTTTGGGATTGTTAGATTTGGATTGAATGAAATTGCAAATTGGGTGTTATTTGTTTGATAGTGTGGGGTTCTAGCAGAATAATAGTAAGAGTTTTATTTGTGGGTTCAACCGGCAAGGTGAGTCTCATTACTATACTATGGGTCGAAGGCACCATTGTCGGCCCAATTGGTTTATGTTTATTAGGAAGACTAGGGCATGGACCTTGACATTTGTATGAAAGACCAGGAGGTGGCTCCTGGCACTTGTCTATAAGACCTAGGGTTTTGGATCCTAGCCTACCAAGAAAGACCATGATATGCACATTGCATAATGGCAAGACTATGGATGGCACATAGCACCTCCTATTGTATGCATGATATGTATGGCTCGTATCTTATGTATGGTATGTGGTATTTGGGGAACTCAATAATATTTGTGTGTAACAACCCAAAAATACGACCCAAAAATTTCATTTTTCAATATAACCAAAAACCATAATCTGAGTGTCATATCATAAAAACCATACGTGATGTATCCCAAACATAATAAAAACAACACTGTGCGGAAACTGTATCATATCCATGTCATATAAAAATCAAAAACTAAATCAACTCCCAGGATAAAAGCTGAAGTTGTGGTGTGTGCGATGCCATCATCCCGAGCTCTTCCCTCTGCTAGCGGAAGTACCTGAAACCAAAACTAAAACTGTAAGCACGAAGCTTAGTGAGCTCCCCCAAACTACCACATACCATACAATACACATAAGCACATGCTGGGCCTTGCCCACTGCATCAGACCGAAGTCTGGAACTAGCTGCATCGGACCGAAGTCCGGAACTGACTGGGACCTTGTCCCCTGCATCGGACCAGAGTCCGGAACTGACTGCATCGGACCGAAGTCCGTAACTAACTGCATCGGACCAAGGTCCGGAACTAACTGCATCGGACCGAAGTCCGAAACTAACTGCATCGGACCGAAGTCCGGAACTGACTAATCATAGCATGGCATAAAACATAACAACTATTATAAACACATAAACTGCATACTGCATCGGAACAGAGTCCGGAACACATAACACAAACATGCTTGAATCACAAAGACATCAAGCACTCTAGCTACTGCATCAGACCAAAGTCCGGGAATACTGATAATTAAACGGGCCGGCATTGTGGCCGTAGACCCATTCCTACTGAAGGGAAACTCACCTCGTGAACTGGCTGCTGAGTGAATAACTCTAAGGGCTAACTGCTGCTGCTCCGGTATCTCCCCGGCTGCAATTCCATAAATACACTCAATCAAATACTAAACACTGCACTGGGTAAAAATGACTCTTTTACCCTTGGTCAAAGTCAACTGTTGGTCAAGGTCAACTCTCAGCCAAAGTCAACCCACAGTTGACCTGACTCGCCGAGTTGGGCCGCCAACTCGCCGAGTCCTTATTCTCACTCCTCGACTCTACTCGCTGCTACTCGTCGAGTATGGCATCGACTCGACGAGTACTCTCCCGATCCAAGAATTCAGACAATCTTCATCCGACTCGCCGAGTCCTATGAACAACTCGACGAGTTGTTCTTGAGCTTAAGAAGATTGCCTTGGACTCGCCGAGTTGTATGAACAACTTGCCGAGTCCCTCCATTACTGAGTCTACCCTCAAACTCACTGAGTCCACTCCACTACTCACTGGTCCCACTCGACACCGCTCAAAAGGAAGAAATCGGGGACTCGCGACTAGACTCGCCGAGTCGTTCTTCCGACTCGCCGAGTCACCGCCATGCAACTATTCTACACTCGATTCTGTTCGAATCCAATACATACAAATGATAGATTTGAGTCCAATAAGCTGATTTACCACGTAAAGTTTCCAACTTTACGTGTACAAACGCATGAACAAGGGAATAAAGGCTAAAAGATGCTTAAAAGGGGTAGATCTAGGGTTAATATGCAAAATAGCTCCATAAAGGCAATAGATCTGGGCTCTACAACTCCTAAATGAACAGATCTAAGGTTATCTCGGCATAAGAGAGCTTCCATATCAACATAAAGCTTTGAGAAAGGCATTAACAAGATCTAGAAAGGGTTTTAAGGCATAAAAGAGAGGGAAAACTGAAGAATACCTCAAAGAGATCTTGCTTTCCCTTGAATCTCTGCTCTGAAATCCTTCTCCTTGCTCCTTTCTTCTTCTCCTTCTTCAAGCCTTCACAATAGCACACAAAATCACTTAGAATCACTCAAGAACGAATTAGGGTTTTCTCACAGCTTTTGAGGGTGAAGGAGGCGAGATTGGGGGCTATAATGTGGCTTAAATAGTGGGCAACCCGGGGATTTAGGGTTTCTCCCAGACGGACAGACTCGCCGAGTCCGGAATATGGACTCGCCGAGTCGCCAGCTAACACGTGCTCAAAATCCCGACCCTACTCGGCGAGTCAGGCTATGAACTCGCCGAGTCCCTCTTGCAAAACTTCAAAATAAATACCAAGGAATTATCATACCGGAGACGGGTCGTTACATTGTGCTTACAGTTTGTGGTTTACGGTTTCAGGTACTTTTGGTTCGAAAGGGCAGGGACCGGCTTGATCGCAACACACACACCCGTGTTTTCCGCAATTCGTGATTTTGGGATTGTACTCTGAAAATTGTTTTATTCTGAAATAATTTTAGAGGTTTGAATAAAGTATAAGTAAATGTTTAAATATATATTAAAAATGAATTTTTCACCCTATGATTTCCATGTCGTTACCAAGCCATGTGAAGGCCGATCATCCACAGCTTGCATCCATGGCGGTTCAGACTCTCGCCCTAGCGACATTTCGTATCACGGATGGCTGACAGGGGAAGGCTGAGGCACTAAGGGCTTGGGGGAGAGCATATCAGTTGACAGCAGAGGAGGCCCATGCAGCTCCGGATATTGTAGCTGGTATGGATTTCTTATATTCTGCTTATTTATTTATGCTACTTATATTGTCAATTGTGTAGGTATGTTGCTTGTGAATTATGTACATGCACTTGTGTTATTTGACTCGGGTGTGAGTCATTCTTTTGTGTCATTGTCCTTCAGTCTTAATTTTAGCAATCCGTCTAAGGCCTTCAGCATGCCCTTCTCGATACCGGATGAGCGTCATGTCTCAGCTACGGATTTCTATCAGGGTTGTTTGCTGGAGATTTTCGGTGTAGGATATCCGATTGATCTCATTCATATCCCGATGGGGGATGTTTGTGTGATCGTGGGAATGGATTGGTTGAGCCGGTTTGGGGCTCTTATTGACTATAAACGCCTGATAGTGACAGTCTGGGATCCTAGCAGGGGAGTGCTGACTATCTATGACGAGGGTACTAGATCAAGAGGCCTTCTGTTCTGTTGCCACGGCAAGGCAGAGTTTACAACATGGGTGTATGGGTTTTCTAACATATGTAGTGGATACTCAGGTTGTGGAGAAGGGGTAGACTTCCTTTTCTGATGTTCCGGTGGTATAAGATTTTCCTGATGTTTTATCTGCGGATTTATCGGGTGTGCCTCCAGAGAGGTAGGTGGAGTTCTGGATTGATCTTATTCCAGGTCCAACACAAATTGCCAAGGAACCATAACATCTTGCACCTCCCGAGATAAAGGAGTTGTTGGGGAAAGTGTTCATTAGACCGAGCAGTTCTACGTGGGGAGCTCCGATCCTTTTCTTCAGGAAGAAGGATGGTTCGTACCGTATGTGTATTGATCATCGAGAATGGAACAAGATGACAGTGAAAAACTATTGTCCTTTGCCAAGGATTGATAATATATTTGGCCAACTGTAGGAGGGCGTCTTGGTTTTCCAAGATTGATTTGAGGTCCGACTACCATCAGATGCGAGTTCGGGAGGAGGATATTCAAAAGACGGCCTTTTGAACTCATTATAGGAATTACGAGTTTGTGGTCATGCATTTTGTTCTCACTTCATCGACCTCATGAATGGTGTGTGTAGGTCCATGTTGGATCGATCACTAATTGATTTTATTGATGATATTTTGGTATATTCGAAAACTAGGGAACAACATGATGAGCACTTGCGAGAGATTCTTGGGGTTTTGAGGATGGAGAGGCTTTATCCCAAATTCTCGAAGTATGATTTCTGGTTGAGAGAGGTCCATTTTTTGGGGCACCTCATCAACTAGAACGGTATTTTGGTTGACCCGACCAAAATTGAGGTAGCAATGCAATGGGAAGTGCCGAGATTTACATCCGAGATTTGGAGTTTCCTTGGTCTGGCCAACTTTTATCCGAGGTTTATCAGAGATTTCTCCAAGATTGTTGTTCCTCTCACCAAGTTGACCAGGAAGGATGTTTCCTTTAGTTGGGAGCCTGAGCAGCAGGCATTATTTGAGACCCTTCGCCAGATGTTGCACGAGGCTCCAGTGCTTGCCCACGCGGAGGAAGTAGAAGATTTTGTAGTCTATTGCAATGTGTCTATTGCAGGATTGGGTGTTGTGTTGATTCAGAGAGGGCATGTGATATCACAAGCATCGAGTCAGTTGAAGCCTCACGAGACAAGATATCCCACCCATGATTTGGAGCTGGGGCGGTGGTTTCGCCCTCAAGATTTGGCTTCATTGTCTTTGTGGTGTCCAGTGTACCATTTACACGGACCATAAGAGTCTGAGGTACCTTATGGATAAGGATGAAAATGATGACTTGTATCACCCACATAAGGCCAATATGGTTGCCGATGTCGTGAGTCGTAAGGCAGCGAGTACTCAGGTCCGAGACGTATGTATAAGGATGAAAATGATGACTCCAATCTTAGATATTATCAAGGAGGCCCATTTCGAGATCATAAAAGAAGAAAACCATAAGAGTGAGCGGGTGATCATGCAGATTTCGGCATTTGATATGGACAATAGAGGGCCTTTGACTCTCCATGGGCGAGTACGGGTGTCATATGCTGGTGGGGCTCGACGGATTTTTATGGAGGAGGCCCACAAGTTGATATTTTCTATCCACCCGGGGGCCACCAAGATGTATCATGATCAGAACCATAATTATTGGTGGCCATGCAAGAAGAGAGATGTGGCATGGTTTGTCGAGAGATGTTTGACTTGTTGAACGGTCAAGGCGGAGCACTAGTGCCCTCATGGCAAGTTGCAGCCTCTAGAGGTTCCCCCATTACTATGGATATCATTACTAAGTTAGCAAGAACTATGAGGGGTGTGTGACACTATCTAGGTAATAGTGGATCGTTTGATTAAAAGTGCTCACTTCTTAGCTATAAGTGAGAACTCTTCTGTAGAGAAGTTGGCCGAGATTTATGTTCGTGTGGTGGTGGCCCAGCATGGAGTGCTGACATCTATTTTGTTTGACCGAGATGTGCATTTTACTTCCAGGTTCTGGAGCAGATTCCATGAAGAGTTAGGTACACGGCTACATTCTAATACCGCATACCATCTGTAGACGGACAGGCAGAGCGAGCTAAAGATTCAGATGCTCGAGGATATGATGTGCGCATATGTTATTGATTTTAGCGGGAGTTGGGACTCCTACCTTCCTTTGGCTGAGTTCTCGTATAATAACAGCCATCATGCCAGTATCTGTATGCCCCTGTTCGAGCTCCATTATGGTCGGAGGTGCAGAACTCCTATTTGTTGGGGGCGAAGTAGGACAGAGGGTTATAGGGAACATAAAAGTCGTGCTCAAGATGATAGAGCTCATACAACAAGTTCGAAAACGTCTTTTGACTGCGCAGAGCCATCAAAATAGTTATGCGGATCAAAGGCACTCAGAACTAGAGTTCCAGGTGGGGGATTTTGTACTCCTAAAGGTGTCACCCTGTAAGGGTTTTATCCGCTTCAGGAAGCGAGGCAAGCTGGGTCCTAGATTCAATGGCCCTTATCTAGTGTTGGCGCGTGTGGGCAAGGTGGCTTACCGGTTGGAGCTACCGAAGGAGTTGATCCAGATTCAAGATACATTTCGTGTATCCCAGCTGAGGAAGTGTATATCCGATGAGGCGGCTGTGGTTCCCTTACATGATATTTAGGTTGATGATCACTTGAACCACGTGGAGAAACTTGTATCTATCTTAGATCGTAAGCTAAAAACCTTGAGGAACAAGGTCATGAACTTGGTCAAAGTTCAGTGGCAGCACCGTATACGTTCGGAGTGGACGTGGGAACTGGAGTCCGAGATACGTGAGTAGTATCCTGAGTTGTTTCCAGAGGATAACTTCAAGGGAGAAGTCTGATCCTAGTGGGGAAGAATTTTAACATCCCTAATTGAGGTATAATTTATCTTTCCTTAATCTTTCTCTAATATGTCAATTTTTCCTTATATTGTGAAAGGTGGCGATTCAATACGTGGGGCGTACGCATGAGTATGCGCAGCGTACTCATGCACTTAGCAGGAACGCGAAGGCCACCTAGTATGCTGCACATACCTCTTGGTACGTTTGGCGTACTAGGATTAGTTTGCAAACCCTAATGATTCTAAGGTCCCTATTTAAGGAACATGATGGCCTCATTTCTAGCCACTTTTATCAGCCTCCAACCTTCCCTAAACCCAAAATCACAAGTGTGTGCTTGTTGGTTTGATTTTTCAAGCTTTAAGTGATTCTTGGCTCTTGTAGTTAATGAAGGAAGTTAGAAGAAGAAGAAGAAGAAGAAGAAGAAGAAGAAGAAGAGGGTGCCATTTAGCTTAGAGATCCAGAAACCACCCATCTTTTTGCATTATTTTCATGTATAAAGCTTATGCCTTGGCTATTGTTCTTCATCATCTTTCTAGTGCTAATTTTATGAGCTTAAGCCCCCAAAGTTTGGATCTTTTTCAAGTTAAGACTCCTCATAGAGTTTAGGTTGACCTTTTATGCATTTTTGGGCTTTTATATCAATAAAAATGGTTGCTTGATTCTTCCTTTGTCTCCATGGATGAATAAAGTACCTTGGAATGGAAGAAATCTTATTCTAGCCTCTCCTAGCCATGCAAAGGCTTAAATTCCATGACTTTATAGATTAAGAGACCTTGATTAGCTCAGATCTATAGTTAGAGTGTTTGTCTTAGCAGATTAAGACCAAAGAAGTAAGAAATGGGAGTCCAAGGAGTACGCCATGCGTACTCTTAGCTACATGCAGTGTAAGCCTGAAATCACCCGTCAAATACTTAGCCAGCAGTATGCCTAGCGTAGCGAATTGTACGCCCAACATACTCGTTGGGTGTTGACTTCGGTTGACTTTTGTTGACCTTTGCTGATTTTGACTTTTAGGTCCAAACTTAGGGTTTGGTCCTAGGGAGGGACAATATGGTCCTTTTTTCCCTTAGTGGGCTTAGATGTGGATTTAGACTCGTGATGTAGTAATGGGCCTTAATTATTAATCAATGGTAGTTTTTCTGGTTGAATAGGAGGACTCTAAATCTGGTAGTTCGGGTCCTAGGTTTTTGTGTCATCAGTATCAGGTGAGTCTCCTCACTTAATCTTACTTAAGCGGTAAGATAGTTCTGATATTATGGCCAGCTGGGCCTAGCTATTATTTTATTTTATGCTATGTTATGTGCTGATATGATAATTGTTTAGTTGGGGCTGTTGTTAGCCAACCAGGGGTTGCGGATAACCTCCTGTGCATGTTGTTAGCTCACTGGGACTGCTGAAAGTCCCAGGGTTGCAGATAACCCAAGATTTTTTCATTATGTTAAGTTATATTTGGTATCTTTGGGAACTCACTAAGCTTTGTGCTTACAGTTGTTGATTTATATGTGGCAGGTACTTCGTACGACCGCGGGAAGGCGAAGGTCTGATTGTACACCTGTACTAGGAATTTACTATTGGGACATGATCTTTTATATACTCTGATAATTATGATACTTGTGGTTTTGGAATGACTTGTAATTGAGATTTGGTTGACAAACTATGTTTTTGGAAGTTTTAAAAATGAAAATTTTAATCTAAAATTTGAGGTGTTACATGGTCAACATGCGAGGATGGAGTACGCCTAGCATACTCAAACTGGGTCAATTCGGTTGAGTTAAATCAGCTGGGTTGAATCAGTTGACTTAGTTGGTTTGACCAGTTGACTTTGACTTTGACCAACTTTGACGAATTTTGACCTTAAGGATATTTTGGGATTTTGATGGATATTGGTCATTTGGTTGGGGTAGGTGCTAGTTAGAGAGCTGAGATTCGGAGTCGAGACCTTATCAGCTTTGCCCAGTTTGCGAGGTGAGTTTTCCTCACTGTACTTGCGGTTCGAAGGCACCAAGGTCGGCCTTTGGATTTGATATCCTGTTATGAGATAATATGTTATCGAGGTGTAGGGATTTGTTAGATCGGTTTCCTGGTATATAGGATGTTTCTATGCTTAGTGATCAGTAGATATGTTTGTTTGTCTATTGGCTGATTATATATGTTATGTATATGTGTACATATTTGGTTGGTGGTTAAGGCTTAACTTGTAACACTCATAAAAATTTACACCAATTTAAAACATTTAAATTCATTCAAAAGCCATTAAGTTGTTACAACTTGTTTTCAAAAGAGTTTAAACATCAGAGTATCCCCAGAACCAAATCACCAAATCAAAAAGTATGAGGAGCGGTACGATCACGCCTTCGCCTTGCCACGATCTCCTGATGTACCTGAAACCAAAACACTACAACTGTAAGCCCGAATGTTTAGTGAGTTACCCCCAAAATACCAACCACATATAACCATACTCATATCATATCACAATATAGAACAACCATGCATATCGAGTCTATAGTGTGACTGGTCCGCCCGGACCGGGCCTTCAGTCCACCTGGTCCACTCTCCGAGTCTAGCCATGTATATCGAGTCTATAGTGTGATTAGTCCGCCCGCACCGGGCCTTAAATCCACCTGGTCCACTCTCTGAGTCTACAGTATGACTGGTCTGCCCGCACCGGGCCTTCAGTCGGCCTGGTCCACTCTCCGAACCTCGGCATGTCTGGACTGCCTTCTTGGGGCCTTCAGCCTATCCGGGCCGCTCGCTGGGCCTTCGGTCTATTCGGTCCGCCCTGGGTATGTTTTGGCCTACATCACAAAGCAGGACCCGCCTCAAACCAACCCCAGTCAAACAACCATGTGCACATAAAATAGTTAATCACATAACAATCCTCAGTCAAACAACGAATCTACCAGATCATGCAGCATAACAACATCCCAACCAGGATACCGACCTAACTGGTCACTAATATAACATTACCCTACATACCAGGATACCGACCTTAAACAAGTCACTAACATAACACCATCCTAAAACCAGGATGCAAATCTAGCAACTCAAAAACATAACAAACAAATACCCGGATTCCCATCCGATAAAGGGCCAGCCTTGGTGTCTTAGACCCTGTTGATACAGTGAGGATAACTCACCTTGCAACTGCCGAACGGAATCATGAAAGCACAAACCCGAAGCACTGCCTCCAACTCCAACACCTATAATCATCAATGATCCAATAAATATCCAAAAATCACCATAATACCCCTGAAGGTCAAACTGGTCAAAGTCCACCTTCCTGATTGACCCTACTCGCCGAGTCAACCCATTGACTCATCGAGTTCCTAAACTCAGGAAACTCTCATAACATGACTCAACTCGCCGATTCACCCCATGACTCGTCGAGTTCCATAATCTCTGAGTCCTATCTTGTCCAACTCACTGAGTCACCACTCAACTCACTGCTCTGAGTCTAACCAGAAGAGGTTGGGGGTTTTGCACTCTGACTCGCCGAGTCCAAGAACAGACTCATTGGGTCCACGTCAATCTTCATCAGACTCTTCGTGTTGTTCTTCCACTCGTCGAGAGGAAGCTCATCATCATATGACTCGCCGAGTTCACCCATGCGACTCGCCGAGTCACTACGCGACTCAATGCCTAAAGCCCTAGCCCAACTCATCATGTCATCTCCCAGACTCGCCGAGTTGATACGGGTATTCCCATAATCGAAAGATACATATCTACTCCTTTGATCCAAACAATAGATTTGGGTCCCTAGAGTGCATTAGCAACATAAAGTTGCTACCTTTACGTGCTTCATGCCCCATAATTCAGAAGACCAAGCTAGAAAGGAACTTAACTCATGGGGAATGGCTTTTGCATAGCAATTAGAAGGGATTTCTGCATATTTGATCCAAATAGAACTCAGATATGGAGTTTCAGCTCCAGATCTAACTCATGCACGAAGATCTCATTATATTATCTCCAAACAAACCCTAAAACTCCATGAAAGATGGATCCATAAAGGAGAAAGACAAGGATAACGAATCATTACCTCCAAAACGACCTCCCACTAAAGAATAAGCTGAATCTCCACAGATCTCCTTGATCCAAGCTCCTTGATCTTCAAGCTCTCTTCACAAAATCACTTATCTAAGCTCTAAATTACTTCCAAGGACTCTCACTTACAATTTAAAGGTTTCTGAATCTCAAATGGAAGTAAGGGGGCTAAGGGGAGGAGATTAAGTCCTTTAAATAGAGTGCAAAACCTAAGATCAGAGTTTTCCTCTTCCAGCAATGACTCGTCGAGTCCAGCCGCCGACCCAGCGAGTCAGGCCACTTATCACGTGCTCTTCACACGCTCCAAGTCGACGATTCATAACTCCAACTCGTCGAGTCCATCCTTCTAATAACACTTTACACCCCTAAACTTTTGCTTCTGAACTTGGGGTGTTACAATTCTCCCCCACTTAAATTAGCCTTTATCCTTGAAGCCTGCTGCAGCACACAATTCCGGATGTTACTCCTACATTGCATCCACTAAATTGACACCGGCCCAGATTCCTTCAAACACTACTACCGAATCCCTATAAAATCCATCTCTTCCCCTGCATGGTCCTAACAACTGCTTCAATCCCACCACCGGCTTCTTTTCTCTGATGACAACACTCATCAACTAAGTGTCACCTGATGATACTACCATATTCCTGATCGCACCCACTTCCACATCTTGCGAAAACCAGATACCATAATAAACCACCGGACTCTACCATAGCTTTAAGCTATCATCCTTGTGTCAAAACTGATGACAACCCGGTGCGCGCAATATTGGAACTCAACGAGTTCTCCTCCCGAAACTAATCCCTTTTCTATGGTAAGATAACACATCCTTCAGCGTCCAAACAACTCTCATGGACAACCAACTAAATCACATAAACACTAATACCTTGCCCAAACAGCCTCGAGCTGGAATTCCAGGTACATCTACGACGTGTACAGCCATCCCTCGGATACCACATACATAACTCATGACTACAACCATATGTGGGTCCCAAGGATCGACCCTTGCATCACTTCCGAACTCCTCTGATTCGACATCAACGCTAATCATTTCACAACCTCAACGGACACACCACTCGGATGTGCTTCCATACAACTGGTACAATCTCAGTGCTCACTATCAATAACTGAAATACTTCGATCATCCATTTACACTATTGCTTTCCCTTTAGATGACCAACACTCCTTCTCGGAGCCACATACCTTTCCCTTCCATTCTTCAAGAAAGTCTACTCAATGACCTTTACCACATCAACAAGTGTCATGGTGCTAAAACTCCACTTTACACCACCCATGGAGAGCAACTGCTACTCCCTAACTCCCATATACTCTGAATCTAATCACACAACTAACGTATCCCATACACAACCTTTAGCTAACTCCATCATCATGATCAATACTTGGGGCAAGACCTTATTGGTTGCTATTTCACAGCAACATACTCACTCATTCCCTGCATACAGGTCTACTAGCACATACAGAGTCTTCAGCATGACTGGACCGCATTACCAGGCCTTCAGCCTATCTGGACCACTCTTAGAACCTTCAACATGTCTGGATCGCCCTTCGTGGGCCTTCAGCCTGTCTGGACCGTCCTTCGAGCCTTCGGCCTGACTGGTACGCACATCGGTCTTCAGTCTATCTGGACCGCTCAAAAACTGTTGCACATCACCCTGGACCATTCTTTCCGGGAATCTCTCCCATGCAGTATGTTCTAGCCCTCTAGGGATTCCGAACTCCAGATCCATTCTATGAATTTTTCACCCCGGCCTAATCCCAGGCCTCGCGTCGATCAATTACCTTACCTGGAACCATGGTTTTGTTCCCTGCCCCATGTGTCTATCACCTTCTCTAACCATACCACACTCTCAGCTAATGACATTGCTGAATCCAAACAGCTAACCAACCTTGGATGCTTTCTGTTTCATTTGAGAATTTTCCAATTCTCCCCACTTAGTGCACCAACTACTAACTACCGATGGCAAAACCGGCATGACTCGATCGACCCCACTTGGTATCGACCCCTTCTCCATGAACCGATTCCCTCTGGAGAGAGCAACCTCCATAGAACAACTCTCCCGTTATCGCACATCCTGAACTCAAAGGAAGTTCGAATCTCAACTAAACACTTGTCACATCGCAGCTGCTATTCCTAGCAGCGAGATCATATATCTTATCCTTCTATCATCAATATTCCTGGACACTAACCGACTACCACTCCTAGCTACTAAGATCCCCAATCATACTACGAATCATGTGAAAAAAGGCAGACAGATTAACAATACCACATAAATAACAAGATATCAAAATGGAAACAAACCCGCAGTTGCATCTGGCTCTGCCCTGATTTCCTCTGCTATAAGCTGGAAAACGCATCCCTGAGCCCTCGGAGGCTCCGCTCCACCCCGAACCCCACCCGTAATCCTTAAATTGGCCGGTGCTGGAGTCTGCACCGGTCTTGCAACAAGATGTGGACAGTTAGCCCTCAAGTGCCCAACCTGATGGCAATGATAACAAATCTTCATATCCTGAACTGGGGCCAACTAATGATGATCCCTCGCATAATGCCCCTCTCTCCCACACTTGCGACACGCACCACCGTATCTGCAAACTCCGGCATGACCCTTCCCACACTTCTCACAAGTGTGGCTGCTCTAAGCCCAGTCCTAGAGTCAATGGTTTTGGACCGTTTCGGTGCTGGCTACGACTGCACCGGGGCCTACCTCTGCTCTCGCAACTGCAACTCAATCTCTAACTCACGTTGCCTGGCGGCCTCCTACAATTCTAACAAGGTATCACATCTCTGTGTGGACACAAACTGCCAGATATCCCTCTTGAGCATACTCAGATATCGGGACATCTGAGCTTGCTACGAAGCAAACTCCGGGCAAAACATCACCCTCTAAGTGAACATCCTGGTGATTTCCATCACCGACTCTGAATCCTGCTTTAGCTCCAGTGACTCCTGAGCCAACCACTCCCTCTCTCTCTCTCTCTCTCTCTCTCTCTCTTCCCCCGCGGAACATAACAAGTGTTGAACATTTCCCAGAACTAATCCCACATAATCGTAGCCCACAACGCATCAGAATAAGATCACGTATTCAACCTCCACCAATCCTTCGCTCCGAGCCTCAAAAGGTTCAGAGCACACCTCACCCTCTGATCCACAAGCCATGAACACATGAAGAAAAAACCCTCCATTGCTAACAACCACTTCATAGCAATGATAGGATCCTGAACTCCATCAAACGTAGGGGGATTTGTATTATCAAAGTCCCGATACTGAAAACCTCGATCGGTTCCTCCCCCTACCGCTGCTACAGCCGATGTAGCTGCCGCGGCGGCTGTCTCCGCAAGAGTTGCATAGCGCTAATCAAAGTACTCAACCATGGCGGTTTTCATCAACCCAAACATCTCCGGCAACTCAGCCTGGAACATGGCAGCAACTTCATCATGCAGGATCTCACGAATCCTGGAATCCAACTCATCCGTACTCATCTGACCAATGACCTCGGGTGGTACTAGCCCATCCTGACCACCCTCTCCTGATCCCGATCTCGAACCGGATCCTGCCCCGAAACGCCTCGTAATCGCCATACTGCAATACACCAACAAGACCCTTAGACACATCACATACCTGCCCGGGGAACTATCTCATAACCGATACCCAAGAGAGTTGTGACTTCCTTGATATGCGTATGGGTCATGTGCTTTCAATAGTATGGGCCCATACTACCTTCCACACCTACCCATATTTCTCTCAAGTATCACCACAACACCCTAAGCATATACACACACGATGAGCGCTCAATCCTCACTCCTAGAGGAAAGCTGAAAATCTCATATAAGGAAAACCCTAGGCTAGTAGGCATCACACAATCATGCAATTCTACCATGCAATTCCTGAAGATCCCTAGCCTACTACTAGCATGCTGTTCTAACATATCACATAATCAATTAACTAGTATGGTATTTTGGGGTCTACTTACTGGCACTAGCTAATTGTATCCTCTTCATCCTCCTTTACTTATTTTGAAAATCCCTCCTTGATTTGAGACTGGATTCACGCGAATGTTCCTTCATTTCACTCAAACCAAGGCTCTGATACCAACTTGTAACACTCATAAAAATTTGCACCAATTTAAAACATTTTAATTCATTCAAAAGCCATTAAGTTGTTACAACTTGTTTTCAAAAGATTTTAAACATCAGAGTATCCCCAGAACCAAATCACAAAATCAAAAAGTATGAGGAGCGGTACGATCATGCCTTCGCCTTACCACGATCTCCTAAAGTACCTAAAACCAAAACACTACAACTATAAGCCCGAAAGCTTAGTGAGTTACCCCCAAAATACCAACCACATATAACCATACTCATATCATATCACAATACAGAATAACCATGCATATCGAGTCTACAGTGTGACTGGTCCGCCCGCACCGGGCCTTTAGTCCACCCGGTCCACTCTCCGAGTCTAGCCATGTATATCGAGTCTACAGTGTGATTGGTCCGCCCGCACAAGGCCTTCAATCCACCTGGTCCACTCTCTGAGTCTATAGTATAACTGGTCTGCCCGCACTGGGCCTTCAGTTGGCCTGGCCCACTCTCCGAGCCTCGGCACATCTGGACCGCTCTCTTGGGGCATTCAGCCTATCCGGACTGCTCGTTGGGCCTTTGGTCTATTCGGTCCGCCCTGGGTATGTTGGCCTACAGCACAAAGCAGAACCCTCCTCAA
This sequence comes from Lactuca serriola, assembly GCF_051521515.1. Classification (NCBI taxonomy): domain Eukaryota; kingdom Viridiplantae; phylum Streptophyta; class Magnoliopsida; order Asterales; family Asteraceae; genus Lactuca; species Lactuca serriola. The sequence continues at coordinate 92,562,813 of NC_136408.1, forward strand.
GCCAACCCCAGTCAAACAACCATGTGCACATAAAACACTTAATCACATAACAATCCTTAGCCAAACAATGAATCTATCATATCATGCAGCATAACAACATCACAACCAGGATACCGACCTAACCGGTCACTAACATAACATTACCCTACATACCAGGATACCGAACTTAACCAGGTCACTAACATATCACCATCCCAAAACCAGGATGCAGATATAGCAACTCAAAAACATAACAAACAAATACCCGGATTCCCGGATTCCCATACGATAAAGGGTCGGCCTTGGTGCCTTAGACCCTGTTGATATAGTGAGGATAACTCACCTTGCAACTGCCGAACCGAATCACGAAAGCACAAACCTGAAGCACTGCCTCCAACTCCAACACCTATAATCATCAATGATCCTATAAATATCCAAAAATTACCATAATACCCCTGAAGGTCAAACTGGTCAAAGTCCACCTTCCTGATTGACCCTACTCGCCGAGTCAACCCATTGACTCGCCGAGTTCCTAAATTCAGGAAACTCTCACAAAACGACTCAACTCGCCAAGTCACCCCATGACTAGTCGAGTTCCAAAATCTATGTGTCCTGTCCTGTCCAACTCACTGAGTCACCACTCAACTCACTGCTCTGAGTCTAACCAAAAGAGGTTAGGCGTTTTGCACTCTGACTCGCCAAGTCCAAGAACAGACTCGTCGGGTCCATGACAATCTTCATCAGACTCTCCGAGTTGTTCTTCCACTCGTCGAGTCGAAGCTCATCATCATATGACTTGTCGAGTTCACCCATGCGACTCGCCGAGTCACTATGCGACTCAATGCCTGAAGCCGTAGCCCAACTAGCCTAGTTGATACGGGTATTCCCATAATCGAATGATACAAATCTACTCCTTTGCTCCAAACAATAGATCTGGGTCCCTAGAGTGCATTAACAACATAAAGTTGCTACCTTTACGTGCTTCATGCCTCATAATTCCAAAAACCAAGCTAGAAAGGAACTTAACTCATGGGGAATGGCATTTGCATAGCAATTAGAAGGGCTTTCTGCATATTTGTGTAACATCCGGATTTCCAGGTACATTATTTATTCATTCTTTTTTTGGAGATTTTGGGAGGGACTCGGCGAGTTGATGCTTAAACTCGTCGGGTAGTGTCGCGATTTTCCATCCAGGTTAATGATCGGACTCGGCAAGTTGACTAGTGGACTCAGCAAATCCACACTTCAATTGCGACTACCAGTTGATAGAGAGAGACCCCAGAGTGTGTGAACGTTTTGAGAGAGAAAGGAAGCCATTTTTGATCCTTGTGTGGGTGATTTTGCAAGAAGAAGGTGACCAAGGCAAGAGGAAACTGAAGAGGGTGCTAATCTGTGGATTTCATAGCATAGGGACTTCATCTTGACGTATATATTTGATCCCCTTTCAGTTTTGGTGTAAGTTTTGAGAGTTAGGGTTTCTAGCCCCTTTTTGAGTATGATTTGTGAAGCAATTGGTCCCTTCTTGTGTTGAGGCTTCGAATCTAGATCCAAAGAGGTCTAGAGACCTTATCTTCTTGATCTTTATGGTTGTCATGGAGAGTTATGAGCTTAGGGTGGCATATTGAGGCAATTTCTTCAAATAGAGCCATTGGGTCTTTGCATGGGCATCAAGATCCAAAATTTACGTATTTATTTTGCTTAAGGAGGCCAGATCTATGAGTTAGAGGAACGGATCTGACCTCAGGAGCTCATTTGAGTTCGAGCATGGCATGAACTCGTCGAGTACCAAGAGCAGACTCGGCGAGTAGGGTTAGGGTTTCCCCGTAGTTCACTCAGCGAGTATTTGCCGAGTTAGGGGAATGACTCAGTGAGTTTGAAGGAATTAGAGGGCTGGAGTTCAAGGCGGAACTCGCTGAGTTCATATTGGGACTCGGTGTGTTAAGTGGGGGTGGCCCATGACTCATGCCAGGTGTGACCCGTCGAGCAGGGGAAAGACTCGACATGTCATGCGGGACTAGAGGGATAGTGGACACACGTAGACTCGCCGAGTCACCTAAGTGCACTCGGCGAGTCGGGTCAGAGTCTGATCATTAACTTTGTTGACTTTAAGGATTGGTCAACAATGGAGTCTTTGTGTCAAGAGAGGGTTGAATCTAGTCTTTAGAGTTATATTTATGAGAGTATTTCACTTTATGTGATTAGGCGGAGGCTAGACCGTATTGCTACAGAGTCAGAGATTTACCGAGACATCTAAGGTGAGTCTTCTCACTATACTTTACCTTGAGTGGTAAGTAGGGTTATGTGACAGAGTATCTTGTATGCTATGTATGTCATGTGTTGCACTGCATTATTTCTATGTGATTTATGCTGTGTGTATTCCAGAGTTTATAAAGTTAGGACCGGAAGGTCCACAGAGTTCGGACCAGAGGGTCCACAGAGTTAGGGCCAGTGGACCCTTAGAGTTATAGCCTCGAGTGGCTAACATGTGTTATATGTGGTATTTTGGGGAACTCACTAAGCTTTATGCTTACAGTGTTATGTGTTATGTGATTCAGGTACCAATGATGATTGCGGGAAGGCGCTGACATGATTCGTACACACACATGGGATTGTATGTATTTCGATCTTGGGGAATGTTTTTGTGAAACAAAGATATGATACAATGAGATTTTGATAATATATGTGTTTGGAAAATGTGTTTTGAAAATTAAAAATTGTTTTAATTTTTACGATGTTACAAGTTGGTATCAGAGCCTTGGTTTGAGGGATTCGGATGAATCTTCGGGTGTATCTAAACTCAAACTGAGGATTTTAGAAAAGTTTTATTAACAAAACAATTTTTAAAGAGTAAAAAAAAGAGTTTTGTGACAAACAGAGCGGAGTCGTGTGTACGATCAACCAGCGCCCGAACGGTGATTTCCCAAAATACCCTTGTAATAAGTATTACGAGATATATTATGTTATGTTATATGATGAGCTATATTATGCATGCTAGAGTAGACTAGGTGTCCTTATTAGGACTAGACTGGCCTGATATATAATAATGCCTTAGTCTAGGAGTTTTGCTGCTAGGGATCCTTGAGAGTGTTTAGATAGCAGCGAGGAGTTTATGAGAGATCAGCTAGTGAGTAGCATATAATTTAAGAGAGTAGATTGCTTGGAATTTGGGACTCTGGGAGGAGGACTTGGGATGAATACTTAGGTGGTGTGGTCGGTAGTTTCGGGCCCGTACTACCGAGGGCATCAGGTCAGTGCGCAGCCCAAGTAAGAATCCTTAGGGTACCAGAGATCAAGTAGGATTGGGATATCGAGTGTGTGTACACCCGAGCGAGTCTCTGATATCTTCTGTTGTATTTCAGAGAGGTATCATGGTGGGGACACGCCACAGAGCAGGGACTAGTGGGGGTGTGAGCGACGAGGAGCTCCGCCAGATGATTTATCATGAGGTGGCTGCTGCCAACCGTGCTAAGATTCAATAGATGTTCGGGTCTATCAAGACCACCCTAATAGAGACATTTGAGGAGAGATACGCTGCTCTTTCTGATGCTATTGTTGCTACGGCCACTACAGCTGTAGCTGCGGCTAGACCGTAGGGTGGTGATGCATTGCTGTTTCGGGAGTTCAACAACATAAAACCACCGGAGTATGATGGGACCTAGCACCCGATTGCAGCGATGAGGTGGATTTCAGACATCAATGGGTGTTTCTTCACCTGCTCATCTCCAGAGTATTTGAGATTCCGGTTCGCGTTGAACCAGCTTCGCTTGGGAGCGAAGGACTGGCGGAAGTTTGTGATGGCGCATTATTTGCCTGTTGAGCTTGCTGCAGTGACTTGGGAGAGGTTCATTGCTATGTCCCGAGATGAGTACGTTCCCCAGGTGGAGAGGGAGCGTTTGGCCCAGGAGTTTCTGACCCTCAAGCAGGGTACTGAGTCTGTCACAGTGATTACGAGGATGTTCCATGAGCGGGTGATGTTCTGCCCAGAGCACGTATCCTCCGAGCAGGCACGTATAAGCCGATATCTGAGCATTTTGAGGAGGGATATACGAGAGTTCGTGGCGAAATCGACGTACCGGACATTTGTTGAGCTTCAGGAAAATGCCCGGAAGAGGGAGATAGAGCTGGAGACTCATGCTAGTGAGGAGGCAGCCAAATGGACCAAGCCCGCTGATTCGAGATCTAGGAGTGAGAAGGGCCGCACTTGTGGCAAGTGCGGCAAGAGCCACGATGGGGTGTGCAGAGCGGGGTCTTGCTACAAATGTGGCAAGGAGGGGCATATGGCCAAGGATTTCCCCAACAGGTTTGCAATATGCTTTCACTGCAACCATACCGGACACCGGAAGGCAGAGTGTCCATAGTTGCGAGGGACAGCCCACGGAGCATCTCAAAGATCTGCCCCTGCTGCTATCAGAGCCACCGAGAGCCGGCCAGTGAAGACCGAGGTACCGAAGGCACGAGGGAGAGCCTTTCAGTTGACTGCGGAGGAGGTCTGCGTTGTGCCCGATGTCGTGGCGGGTATGTATCCTTTCATGCATTTATTTTGATGTTTGGGATATTGTGTTTATTTTATGTTATGCGTAGGTACTTTTCTTGTGAGTTCTGTACCTGCCTTGGTGTTATTTGACTCGGGTGCGAGTCGGTCTTTTGTATTTGTGGCTTTTAGTCAGCACATCAGTATTAGCTGAGAGGCATTGAGTCCACCTCTGAGAGTTTCCATAGCTGACGAGAGGATGGTGTATGCCACCGAAGTGATCCGAGGGTGTGTACTCGAGATTTTCGGCATTGAGTTTCCGATTGATTTAGTTCCTATTGCGATGGGAGATGTCTGTGTCATCGTGGGCATGGACTGGTTAAGCAAATTTGAAGTGGTCATCGACTGCGAGAGACAGCTGGTGACTATATGAGACCCCAGTGGGGGAGTTCTTACGGTGTACGGCGAGGGTACACGATCTAGGTCAGCATTTTGTTCGGCCGCTAGAGCGAGACAGATTCTACAGCAGGGCTGTAGTGGGTTTGTGGCGTATGTGATGGATACGAGGGTTGATTCAGGGAGGCCGAGGACAGTTGATGAGGTTCCGATAGTGCGAGAGTTCCCGGATGTTTTCCCGGAGGAGTTGTCGGGCGTGCCTCCTGAGAGGCAGGTAGAGTTTCGTATCGATTTGGTTCCGGGGGCAGCACCTATCGCCAAGGTTCCCTATCGCCTTGCACCTCCAGAGTGATGGGTTTTAGCAATAAGAACATCCTATGTGCTCATACAAACCCTAATGCTTAGATCTAGGTTTCTCTATTATACATGCAATTCATCCAAGACTTTAAACCCTAGATCTAGCATATGATAATCAATATTAACATAACAATGGGTTTAAGATATTACCTTGATTGTTATATAGCAATAACAATCTCAAATCCTTCTTGTAATGACTTTGGAAAGCTTAGAGTCACAAGTGTCACTCCTCTAATGGCTTACAAACACCAAGAGCAAGAGGATGAAGAATGAAGAGAATGGAGGTTGCCCAAAACGTGTGGAAACCCTAATCAACAAGTTCACCACGTTTTTGGGGCTTAAGGGTCCTTTAAATAATGAGGCTATTAGGATTATCTAACAAGGAAACCCTAATTTGGATGCTTAGGCCCTAAGCAACCCATTGACTCCTTCCTTAAAGGCCTAGGACGATTTCTAATGGGTTTCCCCACAGAATTCGTCCATCCCTTTAATATGGAGTCCATTAGCTCAATATTCAACTATCACACAATTGACAGTTCTAGCCCCTTTACTTTAATTAATGTCTTTTAGCCACAAACTTAATTCTTATTAATTCTTGACTAATATTAATTAAACAATATGATTTCTCCTTTAATATATTATTCTCATAATATATTAATAAATCATAATTAATCATTTCTCTCCATAAGTCATCCTATCAAGTTGCTTTGGTGAAGGCAACCCAAAAAGACCATGCACCATCGGGTCAAGTACATATCAAAATAGTGATGGACTTAGACACTAATCCAACAGTCTCCCACTTGGATAAGTCTAATAACTTTTCTGCGTATGACATCAGATCCTGATCTACAATCGTAGTTTTCCAAAGACGTTGTCAATTCTGATCTTATCAGATACGCGTGTCCTTTAGATAAGGGATCATATATTCCTCCATTCTAGATATCGTACAGATTTGAGACATGAACTTAATCATTCCCTCTATAATATTTCCCGACTTCCGATTTATGATGACTGACAACAGACTACAATTGAACACATCAATTTAGTCCCGGCTTGGCCAAGCGCTTAGGTGCCATCACTAAATCATCGAGAGGCCCAAAGATATCACTTTTATCCTACTTTGGATAAAAGGAACGGATAAACTTTGACTCAATGCTCGCTTGCACTCACTTACCGAATTACACACAACAATATGTTTTATAACACCAAGTTTCTGGTGCGTTTACATATTATCAATGTGCAACCGACTCGCAAGATATAACTCACACATCTCGGTTTCAAGAATATAAGATATTATCGTCTCACCTATCACTCGTGATAAAGTCCATGAAGTGATCCAAGTGAGCGTGGGTTTAATCCAATGCTCAAATCATATTCATAAGCACTCATGAACGTTGCAGCAAACATTTTCTTATGTCTAATACACTTTAGACAATCCACACACCAATTCATGACAGTCTTCATTCGTACCTACTTCCAACATACGAACGACTGTGGCCCGTTCGAATAATTTGACTGTTCTGAACAAATTAAATTATTCAGGAAGTGAAAACATGCAAAGTGAAACACAATAATAATACTAACCCCATATGGCCTCAAACCTTTGAGTATAAATAAAACCCATTTTATTTATCACCATATCGATTACTCATTATTTGTTGTTTCGGGTAATCAACTTCTTACTTGAATTATTACAATACTTGTCCCATGCTCTTAGCATGCACAAAATGTTTACCTATGGTTCTTGCTTTGTGAAATAGATCAAATGAACATATTTCCAATCATACTCATTTTACAACTCCTAATCCTTTTCACAAGTGAAAGAATATCAAATTCTTACACTTATAAAATATGCTAGATTCTAAAATTTTATGCAATGATCCTTTCGTAATGTCAAAGCACAAAAGTCATAATGATTATTGTCAATGAAATTACAAAGTCCTCTATCTGAGATTGTTACAATACAATTCCATAGACGTGATGTCTCTCACTCAAAGTACATTCCTTTGAACATCCTTTTGCATAAAATTTCTAAACTAGATATAGATTCTCAATATCCAACTCCTAATATGGAACCATTTCCATATTTTCCATATGACAACTCATTCATAATAGAACCTTTTCTATTCATAATAATGTCGATATGGTCCATCCAATACTATACTTCCAACTACTCACAAGCGACCAATCCTCAGCGAGCTTTGGATCGTCCTTTGATAGTTGTTTGATTATCTTAGTCAAAACCGATTCTTGTCCTTTTTCCCTCTAAATGCGCTAGACGTTTTGAAAATTTTAGAATGGTAAAATATTATAGCATTTGCAATCGATCCTATACCCGAAGTGTATGGGACACGATGCATAATGTCTTACATAAAGATTTGATACTTTATCAATCTTCTGCCATAATATCTTATGTGTCACATTCTTATGATTCGAATTATGAAGAGGAATGCCGTAATCATAATAGAAATTTAAGAACTCACTATGTATCCTTGACTAATTTTATTAACATTCCATAACCTAAGCCTTTAGTTTTGAAATGAAGCATAATATTCTCTCCCTTAATTATAGACAAACAACTATTCAACCCTTGCAACTTTGCAAAGTATGACCCTTGTTTTCTATAATTAATATTGCTAACTTGCAATACTTGCCTTAATAATCATGCAATCATAACATTTATGCTCCCACTATTATGATGATTATTATAAACATAACACTTATGCTCCCACTAGCTTTCACACGTATTCAGAAACAACTTAACTTTCAGAAAAACAATGCCTACTGAATTTCTTTAAGTTCATATTTCTAGTATTCAATGATTTGATAATCTTTTATCAAGGCTTCTTAAACTTATACACCTTTGCCTTAGATAGCTCATATGTGTGTCTTAAACAATTCAGACTAATTGCCAAATCTCACAATTTGAATCATGGAAAGGGATACTGTAACCTTAATCAAATTCGAGAATACAATTTCACAATCTTTCTTAGTGAAAGCATTTCCTCATAGTCATTTTAATGAAGGAGGAAATCTTATGACACTTCGATTTTAATGGTGTATGTGTTCCTATCGATGTGAATTTGTTAAAACCAAAGTTTATGACAAATTCAAACTCATATGGACCGAGCCTTCTCAATCTTGATTTCTTGCCTTATGGTAACACGGCTGCCCACCATGTCTTCCAAGTAGTTAAGCAGCTCACACTTTCCTATAAATGTACTTTTAATTGATCAAGGTCCTTGCCTTTTATGAATTCAAATCAGAACTCATAGGGCTCACATGCATAATTAACTCAATTGGAACGGTACAGAAAACAAGATGATGTCAACACGATAGGTTGTAAACCTCAACTCGTGTGCTAGTGATGATTGATAAGGTTTATTTTGATTTATTCTTGAAACCTTTCAAGACATTTAAGACTCCCACTGACTCCTTGACATATAAGATTCTCTTGTCAATAAGCATTTCTTGACAAACAAATATTCAAGAGTTAGTGTAGCTTTTATCAAGACAAAACACTTCATAAATTGGTCCTAGTTGGTCTTTGTCTTATCCAAGACATCACAACTTTCCAATTTCAAATGTGCAAGAATAAGAAAACCTTTTTCCAAATTCTACATTTGATGAATATTATAAACCTTCTTAAGAGTTGTCACTCAATGTCACAATCTTAAATTTAAGACTTGTTTTGGAACAAAGTATGATTGACTTCTTGATTTAACCATTTCTTCAATTCTTGATTTCTCTTCTCAGACATACAATTGTACTATGACTCACTTAGAGGAGCAATTGAGATATGGTTCTTAATCATTAATACCTATCATAAAACATAATAAAAGGTACTCTCCCTTCTTCTTAGAATAGAGAAACTTTTATCTTTTTGCCTACTTGATTCTTCTTATTCGTTTTGCTATTGATTTAAACTCTTTCAATCAATTCAGAATTACACTTACTCTTATAAGTATAATCATATTTACTAAACCTTTAGTCCTTCACTTGACACTTTGTCAGCGAATTAGTCTAATTTCCAAATATGAAATTTCTCATTCATCGTGCAACCAAGTTGCATGATTCGAAGTTTCTCTCCAATTGAAACTTGGGCGATGAGAAACTCTCCCTATTTGGTAAATTCTTGACATTTCCATAAATAACGTAATTAAGAATCACATCCATTTGTTGTAGAAATATGTGAACATCAATTTTTCATAACGATTTCATTGCAGGGAAATAAATAAATAAATAAATGAGTCAAACCAAAATTTATTTTATTCATAAAAGCAGCGTAAAACATTTGTCCTTAAAATGCAAAATCAACTGAAAACTATGTAGTCAAAAGAAAAAAAATTCCTAACAACTCTATCATAACTTTCTAAGCTCAAAATCTAATCTTCAAATCCATGCGATCGAGATCCATTTCTTCGTGATTAGACTCATCTTGCTCTTTCATCAAGCTTCCTCTCTTTTCACTGATCCTGCAAAACATTTAAATGCAATCTTATCACATCATGTATGAAGAATCACCGAATAGGAACTTAATGGAGTTAGATAGTGGGTTTTACCTGAAGCACAGCCATACTCTTTGACTCTCCCATCTTCTGGACTCTTCAGGCTCTTAGGGCAGACTTGTATCCAACGCCCTTTCTCTTGGCAGCAAACGCAGGTTGGTTCTCCTAGAACGTCCTCGGAAGCATGGTTGGTTGACTTTCCCAACAAATATGCTCCATTGCCTTGCCAAATCATTTCTGATTCAGCAGCAATGAGCATGTAAGTTAAGTCAATGAGGCTTGCGTCATGATCCATCATATGATACTTTATTTTTTGAACTCATTATATGATTCAGGGAATGACTGCAGAACCCAGTCCACAGCCAAATTATCAGGGAATGACGCACCCAACATTATCAACCTATCGATGTGTGATTTCATTCCTAGAACGTGGGCACACACGGGTTTACCATCTTCATGTTTCATTTCCAATAGGGCTTTAGTGACATTGAACCTTTCAATTCTTCGATCTTGTGTGTTAGGGAGAATAAGTGGAGGAGGTGGAGGAAGTGAAGCATGATCTCTTGTTCCTCGATTGAATCGTGGAATATCATCTTCATGTGGAATGCTTGTTCCACAGGATTTAGGAAGACCATAGTTGTCGTACTTTGACATCTACAAAACGGGAGAAAATAAATTCAAGTTAGTTGATTTATTGAGTCCTTCATAAATCACCCAAATGAGATATTAAGGCTAGGACCCAACACAATATTCCACAACTCGAGAGAGGGATGCCGTAACCCAAATTGCAGAACATTTGAAGGTAAGTGAATGACGATTCACTAATTTTCCACCATGAAAAACGAAACACAGATTAAGTTTTAAATGTATTGTAAACTCCTAGATCCTTTGAGATTCATTGAACTTTTCAATGGCATGTTTAAATCTCGATATGCCCCTCTAGTTTGTGATTGGGATGTCGAGGATCACAAAGCGGGTGTGAATAACCATGCAAACTTACATGGTGCCCCCACATGTTACAATCACCTATTCGATGTGCCGGTTAACCACACACGCTCCACCGAACTATGACAAACATTCAGTCACCCTTTGCTACCTTTGCTTAGAACAATTTAGTGTGTCGGTTAACCACACACGCTCCAATGACGTCTTCGCAAGGGCACAAAGTGTAATTTCATGGAATTGCATCAATTCACTTTTACCTAAAGTAACTAAGATTGGGAATTTTGTAAAAACATTTAGATACTTTTGTACTTCATTATACTTATAATGGAAGGTTTATGTCCTATCCTACCCGTTCAGCTAACGACCCTCCACTAGTCAAGAGTGCGGTGGGTAAGAGTGGATACCCATTCAATCGCCATTTTAAAGGCAATTTACTTAAACACCCCTTACAGACCAACTTCGTGAATGAGGTCTACTAACGGTAAGACTGACTTTTACTCATACATATATATATATATATATATATATATATATATATATATATATATATATATATAATGTTAGACTTTTAATGTTATATATAGTATAGGGTGTATTTTATACTTTTAAAATACTATGTGGTCTAATTTAATAGATTACACTTTTAATTTAATTTAATTGTAAACCAAAAAACTATATGGATTTATTAAATCTCTTTTAATTTTACACCTTAATTAATTAATAAAACCATAAGGGTGTGATTTGAACTTTTCAATACAATACTAGGGTTTTAGAATTTAACATTCCTAAATTAAACTTTTAATCAACTTTTAAATTACAAAACTTGAGGGAAAGTTTTGAAACATTTCAAAACATTAGGGTTTAGAATTTAAATATTTCAAAATCAAACCTTTTAATCAAAATTTAAATCCCAAAACTTGAGGGCAAGTTTTTGAAACTTTTCAAAACACAAGGATCAAATAGAAAATAACTTAAATTAAACAATTAATCTAATTATTATCTAATTTGACCAAAAATCAATTTCTTGCAAGATAAGTTACCCAATTAATAAAATAATCAAACTTTAATCAAATAAGGAAGTTATTATCTAATCAATTGGTAATTATCTTTTGTTTAATCAAGGATACACTCAAAATATGATTAAAATTCTAATTTTAATGACCCATAACAGTTAAGGCAAGTATCTTTGAGTCAAACAGCAAGAAATCCCGAAACTGACTCCTTCTAACGCTCGAACTCGCTGAGTTCCTCAATGGACTCGCCGAGTAGGAGCCAACTCGCCGAGTCCACATTGGAACTCGCTGAGTTCAGCAGTCAGAAAGCCAACATTTTGATTTTGCAACCAGAATGAACATGCAAGGCATCAATACAATAGAAACCAATCAAGGCTCTGATACCACTGATGGGTTTTAGCCATAAGAACATCCTATGTGCTCATACAAACCCTAATGCTTAGATCTAGGTTTCTCTATTATACATGCAATTCATCCAAGACTTTAAACCCTAGATCTAGCATATGATAATCAATATTAACATAACAATGGGTTTAAGATATTACCTTGATTGTTATATAGCAATAACAATCTCAAATCCTTCTTGTAATGACTTTGGAAAGCTTAGAGTCACAAGTGTCACTCCTCTAATGGCTTACAAACACCAAGAGCAAGAGGATGAAGAATGAAGAGAATGGAGGTTGCCCAAAACGTGTGGAAACCCTAATCAACAAGTTCACCACGTTTTTGGGGCTTAAGGGTCCTTTAAATAATGAGGCTATTAGGATTATCTAACAAGGAAACCCTAATTTGGATGCTTAGGCCCTAAGCAACCCATTGACTCCTTCCTTAAAGGCCTAGGACGATTTCTAATGGGTTTCCCCACAGAATTCGTCCATCCCTTTAATATGGAGTCCATTAGCTCAATATTCAACTATCACACAATTGACAGTTCTAGCCCCTTTACTTTAATTAATGTCTTTTAGCCACAAACTTAATTCTTATTAATTCTTGACTAATATTAATTAAACAATATGATTTCTCCTTTAATATATTATTCTCATAATATATTAATAAATCATAATTAATCATTTCTCTCCATAAGTCATCCTATCAAGTTGCTTTGGTGAAGGCAACCCAAAAAGACCATGCACCATCGGGTCAAGTACATATCAAAATAGCTACGGACTTAGACACTAATTCAACACAGAGATGCAGGAGTTATCCTCGCAGCTTTAAGAGCTGCTGGAGAAGGGTTTTATTTGGCCGAGCAGTTTGCCGTGGGGAGCGCCTATCCTTTTTGTCAAGAAAAATGATGGTTCACACCGGATGTGCATTGATTAGCGGGAGTTGAAGAAGTTGACGGTCAAGAACCGTTACCCGTTGCCAAGGATCGATGATTTGTTTGATCAATTGCAAGGAGCATCTTGGTTCTCCAAGATTGACTTGAGGTTTGGATATCATCAGATGAGGGTGCGAGATGAGGATATCCAGAAGATAACATTCAGGACTCGTTACGGGCATTACGAGTTCGTGGTGATGCCTTTCAGGCTCACCAATGCACCGGTGGCATTCATGGATCTCATGAACATAGTGTGCAGGCCGATGTTGGACCTCTCGGTGATCGTGTTCATCGACGATATATTGGTGTATTTGAAATCCAGAGAGCAGCATGAGGAGCACTTGAGGAAGATCCTTGGAGTTCTTAGATCGGAGAGGCTTTACGCCAAATTCTCCAAGTGTGATTTCTGGTTACGGGAGGTCTAGTTCCTTGGGCACCTCGTTAACCAGAATGGGATATTGGTCGATCTGGCCAAGATCGAGGCAGTGATGAGTTGGGAGGTGCAGAGATCCCCCACCGAGATCAGGAGTTTCCTAGGGTTAGTTGGCTATTATAGGAGATTCATCAGGGATTTCTCCAAGATCGTCGTGCCACTCACCAAGTTGACCCGGAAGGGTGTTGTTTTTTCATGGGGCCCAGAGCAGCAAGCCTCCTTCGAGAGACTTCTCCAGAGACTATGCGAAGCCCCGGTGTTAGCTCTTCCGGAGGGGATGGAGGACTTCGTAGCGTATTGTGATGCGTCGATAACGGGGTTGGGAGCCGTGCTTATGCAGAGGGGTCATGTGATAGCATACGCATCAAGGCAGCTGAAGCCTTATGAGATGAGGTATCCCACCCACGATCTGGAGTTGGGGGCAGTGGTGTTCACCCTCAAGATCTGGCGTCACTATCTGTATGGGGTTCGGTGTACCATATACACGAACCACAAGAGCCTAAAGTATTTGATGGATCAACCCAACCTGAACATGCGGCAGAGGAGATGGTTGGATGTGGTGAAGGATTACGATTGTGAGATCCTGTACCACCCGAGAAAGGCTAACGTTGTATCCGATGCCCTGATTCGTAGGGCAGATAGTGCCCAAATATGGGATATTTGTATGAGGCTGACAGTGATGACCCCAATATTTGACGCCATTCTAGGGGCCCAGGCTGAGGACATGAGACCAGAGAACCGTTGGAGGGAGCAGGTTATCGGGCAGGTATCGGAGTTCGTCACCGATAGTCGAGGGCTTATAACCTTTCAAGGACGGGTTTGGGTGCCATTTGTGGGCGGAACGCGTACAATCTTGATGGAGGAGGCGCATAGATCGAAGTTTTCGATCCATCCCGGGGCCACTAAGATGTATTTGGACCTGAAGAAAGAGTATTGCTGGCCCTGTATGAAGAGGGATGTTGCATGGTTCGTTGAGAGGTGTTTGACCTGTCACAGGGTTAAGGTCGAGAACCAGAGACCGCATGGTAAGTTGCAGCCGTTGGAGGTTCCCGAGTGGAAGTGGGAACAAATTGCTATGGATTTTATCACCAAATTGCCGAGGACTGCTAGGAGCGTCGATGCAATTTGGGTGATTGTGGACAGGTTGACGAAGAGCGCTCACTTCCTTGCTATCAGTGAGAGCTCTACTGCTGAGAGGTTGGCAAAGTTGTACGTGACAGAGGTGGTATCACGACATGGGGTGCCGATCTCGAACGTCTCGGATCGAGACGTGCGTTTCACTTCCAGCTTCTGGAAGAAATTTCATGAGGAGTTTGGCACGGGGCTGCATTTTAGCACCGCATACCACCCACAGACCGACAGGCAGAGCGAGCGGACGATTCAGACGCTCGAGGACATGCTTTGGGCATGTGTACTGGACTTTGGAGGGAGTTAGGACACATTTTTTCCTTTGGCTGAGTTTTCCTATAACAACAGCCATCATTCAAGCATTGGTATGCCACCCTTTGAGCTGTTGTATGGAAGGAGGTGTCGGACTCCCATTTGTTGGGGTAAGGTCGGTCAACGTGTGATGGGTAGTACAAAGATAGTACATCAGACGACTGAGCAGATTCAACAGGTATGGCAGAGGTTACTGACGGCTCAGAGTCGTCAGAAGAGCTACGCAGACAGGCGTCACTCGAAGATCGAGTTCCAAGTGGGTGACTTCGTACGCCTGAAGGGATCTCCTTCTAAAGGAGTGATCTGATTCAGGAAGAGAGTTGGGGCCTCGGTATATTTGTCCTTTCAGGGTGACTGCCAGGGTGGGCAGGGTAGCATGCTGTTTGGAGCTACCTGCGGAGTTGAGTCGGATTCACAATACCTTCCACGTGTCTAAGCTGAGAAAGTGCATCGCTGATAAGTTGGCAGTGGTTCCATTAGAGGACATTCAGGTGGATGCAAGCTTGAACTATGTGAAAGGTTTTAGGTATAAGAACAATCCTATATGCTCATACAAACTCTAATGCTTGAATCTAGGTTTCTCTATTGTACATGCAATGAATCCAAGACTAATAAACCCTAGATCTAACATATAATAAACTAAATTAGGGTTTAGATACCTTTGATTGTTATATAGCAATAACAATCAATTCCTTGCTTGGATTGGCTTTAAAAGCTTAGTGCCTCAAGTGTTGCACCTCTAATGGAGTCACAAACACCACTAAGGAACTTGGATGAAGAGGGAAGTTAAGAGGCTGCCCAAAAACAGCTAGAAACCCTAGAGAATTAGTTGTCCACGTTTTTGGGGCATAGGGGCCCTTTATATACATGTAGGCTATTAGGGTTTACAACTAGGAAACCCTAATCTGGTTGCTTAAGCCCTAAGCAGCCCATGGACTCCTTTAACATATCCCTTGGACGATTTCTAATGGGCTTCCCATAGAATTCTTCCAACCTATATATTATTAGGTGATCCATAGCCCAATTATAATTATCTTATAATTACAACTCCAGTCCCCTAAGTTTAATTAATCTCTTTTAGCCACAAAATTAATTATCAATTAATTCTTGACTAATATTAATTAAACAATATGATTTCTCCTTTAATATATTATTCTCACAATATATTAATAAATCATATTTAAACCTCTCTCTCCTTAATTCATCCTACATATTGCTATGGTGAAGGCAACCCAAAAGGACCATGCTCATAATCGGGTCAAGTACATACCAAAATAGTTATGGACTTAGACACTAATCCAACAGTATCCCACTTGGATAAGTCTAATAACTATTTTCCGTATGAATTCAGAACCTGATCAGCAATCGTAGCTTTCAAAAGCCGCTGTCAACTCTGATCTCTTATCAGATAGTGTGTCCCTTAGATAAGGGATTATATATTCCTCCATTCTCAAGATATCGTATAGACATAAGACATGAATTTCAATCATTCTCTCTATACCATTTCCCGACTTCCGATTTATGACGACTGATAACAGACTACAATTGAACACATCAACTTAGTCCCAGCTTGGCCAAGCGCTTAGGTGTCATCACTAAATCATCGAGAGGCCCATAGATATCGCTTTAATCCCACTTTGGATAAAAGGAATGGATAAACTTTGACTCAAATGCTCGCTTGCATTCACTAATCGAATCACACACAATAATAAGTTTTATAACACCAAGTTACTGGTACGTTTACTTATTATCAATGTGCAACCGACCAACAAATAACAACTCACACGTCTCGGTTTCAAGAATATACAATATTATCGTCTCACTAATCACTCATGATAAATCCATGAAGTGATCCAAGTGAGCGTGGGTTTAATCCAATACTCTAGTCTTATCAAAGAACTCATGAACTCTGCAGCAAACTTGTGCCATGTCTAAACACTTCAGACAATCTACAGACAGATTCATGACAGTATTAATTCATACCTACTCCCAACGTATGACCGACCGTGGATGTTTGAATAGCCGAGTTATTCTGGAAGTCAAAACATGCAAATTGAAACATAACAATAATACTTAATCCTATATGGCCTCAAACTTGTGAGAGTAAATAAAACACTTTTGTTTAACCACCATATTGATTACTCATTATTATCGTTTACTGTTTCAGAAAATCAACTTATTACTCAAATTACAACAATAGTTGTCCCATGCATAAAGCATGCACACTATGTTTCCTATCGTCCTTACTTTGTGAAATAGATCAATTGAAAAACCTTTTCAATGATGCTCATTTCACAATTCCCAATCCTTATCATTAGTGTAAGAACACCAGGTTCTTTGCTACTATTAGAATATGCTAGATTCTAACATCTTATGCAACGATCCTTTCGTAAAGTCATCGCACAAAAGTCAGCAAGACTTGGATAATGAAATTATGAAGTACTCTATCGGAAATTGTTACAAGACAATTCCATAGACGTGAAGTCTCACATTCAAAGTACATTCATTTGAACATCCTTCATGCATAAAAGTTTCTAATCTTGGCATAGACTCTCAATATCCAACTCCCAATATGGAAACATTTCCACATTTGCCATATGACAACTCCTTCTTAACAGAATCTAATCTATTCATAATAATGTCGATATGGTCCATCCAATACCATACTTCCAACTACTCACTAGCGACCAATCCTCAGCGAACTTTGGATCGTCCTTTGATAGTTGTTTAATTATTTTAGTCAAAACCAATTCTAGTCCTTTTTCCCTCTTAATGCGCTAGACATTTGGAAAATTTTAGAATGTTAAAATATTATAGCATTTGCAATCGATCCTATACCTGAAGCGTATGGGACACGATGCATAACGTCTTACATAAAGATATGATACTTTAACAATCTTTTGCCATAATATTTTATGTGTCATGTTCTCACAATTCGAATTATGAAAAGGGATGCCGTAATCATAATCGAAATTTAAGAACACATAATGTATCCTTTGACTAAAAATATCAAAATTTCTAAATCTAAGCTTTAGATTTTGAAACGATGTATAATATTCTCTCCCTTAATTATAGCAAAACAATTTTTCAACCCATGAAACTTTGCAAATTGAATCTTTGTTTTTCTATAATTAATATGGCTAGCTTGCAATACTTGCCATAATAATCATACAAGCATAACACTTATGCTCCTACTATCATGATGATTATTATCATATAAGCATAACACTTTTGCTCCCACTAGCTTTGACATGTATTCATAAAACAAATGAACTTCCAGAAAACAATGCCTATTGAATTTCTGAAATTCATATTTCTAATACCAGATGCTTCGATAAGCCTTTATCTAAGCTTCTTAAACTTATACACATTTGCCTTAGATAACTCATATGTGTGTTTAAACAATTCAGAACTTATATTACTAAGTTCCAAATGTTGAAACTAATTACCAAATTTCACAATTCGAACTATGGAAAGGGATGTCGTAACCATAATCGAATTTGAGAATACAATTTTCACAATCGCTATCTTCTTAAAATCTCTCTTAGTGAAAGCATTTCCTCACAGTCATTTTCATGAAGGAGGGAATCTTATGACACTTAGATTTTATGGTGTATGAGTTCCTATCCATGTGAATTTGCCAAAACCAAAGTTTGTGACAAATCCAAACTCATATGGACTGAACTTTTTTAATCTTGATTTCTTGCCTTATGGTAACACGAGTGCCCACCATGTCTTCCAAGTAATTTAGCAACTTACCCTTACATATCAATGTACTTTCCATTGATCAAGGTGCTTTGTCTTTATGCATTCAAATGAGAACTCATAAAACTCACATGCATAATTAACTCAATTGGAATGGCACAGAAACAAAATAATGTCAACACGATAGGTTGTAAACCTCAAGTCGTGTGCTAGTGATGATCGATAAGGTTTATTCTTGATTTGTTTTCGAAACCTTTTCGAAAACATTAAAACTCCCACTGACTCCTTGACATATTAAATTCTCTTATCAAGAAACATTTCTTGATAAACAAATATTCAAGAGTTAGTGTAGCATTTATCAAGACAAAAGACTTCACAAATTGGTCCTAGTTGGTCTTTGTCTTATCCAAGACATCATAACTTACCAATTTCTAATGTGCAAGAATAAGAAAACTTTTCCAAATTTCACATTTGTTATGTGTTATAAACCTACTAAAGACTTTTTCACTCAAGTCAAAATCTTGACTCTAAGACTTGATATTGGAACAAAGTATGATTGACTTCTTGATTTAACCATTTATATAATTCTTGTTCCTCTTCTCAGACATGCAAATGCACTAAGACTCACTTAGAGGATCAATTGAGACATGGTTCTTAATCATTAAGACCTATCATAAACACAATCAAAGGTACTCTCCCTTCTTCTTAGAATAGAGAAACTTTTATCTTTCTGCCTACTTGATTCTTCTTATTCGTTCTGCTATTCATTGAAACTTTTTTCAATCAACTCAGAATTACACTTAATCTTATAAGTACATTCATATTTACTAAACTTTAGTAAATCATGACAAATATCTTTATCACTCTTCTGGTGGACTTGATCAACGTATAATCTTGTGTACTTGATCTCCTAGTCCTTCAATTGACAATTTGTCAAAGAATTAGTCTAATTTCCAAATATGAAGTTTCTCATTCATCACATAACCAAGTTGTATGATTCTAAGTTTCTGTCCAATTGAAACTTGGGCGATGAGTAACTCTCCCTATTTGGTAAATTCTTGACATCTTCACAAATAACATAATTAAGAATCAAATCCATTATTGCTAATAATAGAAACCTTCAAACATCAATTTTTTCATACACGCCATTGCAAGGATAAATAAATAAGATAAAATCAAAATTTATTTTACTGCAGAAAAACTTGTCCTTACAATGCAATTCAACTGAAAAACTATGTTATTACATATTTCTTAGCAATCTACCCTAACTCATAAGTAGCAGCTCAAAAATCTGATCTTTGAATCCATGCGATCCAAATCCATTTCTTCGTGATCAGATTCAGCAGCTTCTTCATTAAGCTTCCTTTCTTTTCTTCGATCCTGAAAAACATCCAAATGTAATCTTATCACATCATGTATTAAGAATCTAGAATAGGAACTTAAAAGAGTTAGTTAATGGATTTTACTTGAAGCAGAGCCACACGTCTTGACTCTCCCATCTCTTAGATCTCTCAGGTAGTTAGGGCAGCTTCGTCTCCAATGCCCTTTCTCTTGGCAATAAAAGCAAATGGACTCCTTTGGCACAACACATCGGACTATCACAGACTTAGCTCTTTCTAGAATTCCAGTGTTGCCAGTGTCCCTTGAAGTTTGGGAGTTTGATTCACTAGAAAATTTTACTTGACTAGTACGCCAAATCATTGCTGATTCAGCAGCTATAAGCAAATAGGTGAGATCAATGAGGGTCATGTCATGATCCATCATATAGTACTCTCTAACGAACTCACTATATGATTCAGGAAGTGACTGAAGAACCCAGTCAACAGCCAACTCACTTGAAATCTCGTCACCCAACATATTTAACCTATCAATGTGTGACTTCATCTCTAAGACGTGTGCACACACACGTTTCCCATCTTCATGTTTACTTTCCAAAAAGGCTTGAGTGACCTTGAAATTTTCAAGCCTTTGAACTTGTGGGTCAGGGAGAACAATTGGAGGAGGTGGAGGAATTGAAGCATGGCTCTCATTTCCTTGATCGTATCTCGGAACGTCATCTTCATTTGGAAAGCTTGTTCCAAAGGATTTAGAAAGACCATTGTAAGATTCAGACATCTACAAAAAGGAAGAAAATTCAAGTTAAGTTGATTGAGTCCTTAATAAAACACCCAAATGAGTTATTAACGCTAGGATCCAACACAATATTCTACAACCTAGAAGAGGGATGTCGTAATCTAGTTGCAGAATATTTGAAGGTTGGTAAATGACGATTTACCAATTTCCACCATGAAAAACGAAAAGAAAGATTAAGTTTTAAATGAAATGAAACTCCTAGATCTTTTGAGATTCATTGAACTTTTCAATGGCATGTTTAATCTCGATTATGTCCTACCATTTGCGACTGGGATGTCGAGGATCATAAACAAGGTGTGAATAACCATACGAATCATGTGGTGCACCCAATGCTGCTATCACCTAATCAATGTGCTGGTTAGCCACACACGCTCCATTGATCTATGATAAACATCAAGTCACCCTTAACTACCAATGTCATCCCAAATTAGTGTGTCGGTTAACCACACACGCTCCATTAACATTTGACAAGGGTACGAAGTGTAATTCCGTGGGTTAGCATACAATTTCACATTTTGCCTAAAGTAACTATGATTTGGGAATTTATATAAGCATTTAGTTACTTTGTACTTCATTATACTTATAATGGAAGGTTTTTGTCCTATCCTACCCATTCGGCTAACGACCCTCCACTAGTCAAGAGTGCGGTGGGTAAGAGTGGATACCCATTCAATCGTCATTTTATAGGCAATTTCCTTAAACACCCATTATAGACCAGCTTCGTGAATGAGGCCTACTAACGGTAAGACTGACTGTTTACTTATACATATATATAATATTAGACTTTTAATGTTATATATAGTATAGGGTGTATTTTACACTTTTAAACTACTAGGTGGCTTAACTTAGTAAATTATACTTTTAATTTAATTAAATGTAAACCAAAACTTTATGGGTTTATTAAATCACTTTTAATTATACACTTTAATTAATTAATAAAACCACAAGGGTGTGATTTGAACTTTTCAAATTACTAGGGTTTTAGAATTTAACATTTCAAAATTAAACTTTTAATCAACTTTTAAATTCCAAAACTTGAGGGCAAGTTTTGAAACATTTCAAAACATTAGGGTTCAAAATTTAAACGTTTCAAAATTAAACTTTTTAATCCAAATTTAAATTCCAAAACTTGAGGGCAAGTTTTGAAACTTTTCAAAACATAAGGGATCAAATAACAAATAACATAAATTAAACAATTAATTTGGAGATTATCTATATTTGACCTAATCTCATTTTATTCATAAGATAATTACCAAATAATTTAAATAATCCATATTTATCATATAAGGAAACTATTATTCAAAAGATTTGAAATTATCTTTTGTTTTATGAAGGATAATCATCCAAATATAATAAAAATCGAATTTTATCATCAAAATACGTTTTTGGTATTAATCATTCAGCAAAACAGCAAGAAATCCCGATATCCCCTCTGTCTGACCCCTGGACTCGCCGAGTCAGGGACTGGACTCGCCGAGTCAGACAGACTCGCCGAGTTCATCCACTGACTCGCCGAGTCAGGTCGGGCAGAGGCCAAAAAATCGTTTTTCAGTAAATAATTCAACATAGCATCACATACAACAGAAACCAATCAAGGCTCTGATACCACTGAAAGGTTTTAGGCATAAGAACAATCCTATGTGCTCATACAAACCCTAATGCTTGGATCTAGGTTTTTCTATTGTACATGCAATGAATCCAAGACTAATAAACCCTAGATCTAACATATAATAAACTAAATTAGGGTTTAGAGAATTACCTTTGATTGTTATATAGCAATAACAATCAATTCCTTACTTGGATTGGCTTCAAAAGCTTAGTGCCTCAAGTGTTGCACCTCTAATGGAGTCACAAACACCACTAAGCAACTTGGATGAAGAGGGAAGAGAGGAGGCTGCCCAAAAACGGCTAGAAACCCTAGAGAATTAGTTGTCCACGTTTTTGGGGCATAGGGGCCCTTTATATACATGTAGACTATTAGGGTTTACAACTAGGAAACCCTAATCTGGTTGCTTAAGCCCTAAGCAGCCCATGGACTCCTTTAACATATCCCTTGGATGATTTCTAATGGGCTTCCCATAGAATTCGTCCAACCTATATATTATTAGGTGATCCATAGCCCAATTATAATTATCTTATAATTACAACTCCAGTCCCCTAAGTTTAATTAATCTCTTTTAGCCACAAAATTAATTATCAATTAATTCTTGACTAATATTAATTAAACAATATGATTTCTCCTTTAATATATTATTCTCATAATATATTAATAAATCATATTTAAACCTCTCTCTCCTTAATTCATCCTACATATTGCTATGGTGAAGGCAACCCAAAAGGACCATGCTCATAATCGGGTCAAGTACATACCAAAATAGTTATGGACTTAGACACTAATCCAACACTATGTTGAGAGGCCGATCGCGATTCGGGATAGAAGGATCAAGACTTTGAGAAACAAGGAGGTGTCATTGGTACAGGTCCAGTGGCAACATCGGAAGGGTTCCGAGATGACCTGGGAGCCGGAGTTGGAGATGCGCGAGCAGCATCCAGAATTATTTGTGGAAAGAGACTTCGGGGGCGAAGTCTGATTCTAGTGGGGGAGAATTGTAACATCCGGATTTCCAGTTACATTATTGATTCATTCTTTTTTTGGATATTTTTGGAGGAACTCAGCGAGTTGATGCTTAGACTCGCCGAGTAGTGTTGTGATTTTCCATCCGGGTTAATGACCAGACTCGGCGAGTCCACGCTGTTTAATGAAACCCTAATTTATGGGGTTTGAGACCTATTTAAAGGCCCTTATGGCCTTCAATTGCGGCTACCAGTTGATAGAGAGAGACCCCAGAGTGTATGAACGTTTTGAGAGAGAAAGGAAGCCATTTTTGATCCTTGTGTTAGTGATTTTGCAAGAAGAAGGTGACCAAGGCAAGAGGAAACTGAAGAGGGTGCTAATCTATGGGTTTCAGAGCTTAGGGACTTCATCTTGAGGTATATATCCGATCCCCTTTCAGTTTTGGTGTAAGTTTTGAGAGTTAGGGTTTC
Organism: Lactuca serriola; assembly: GCF_051521515.1. Classification (NCBI taxonomy): domain Eukaryota; kingdom Viridiplantae; phylum Streptophyta; class Magnoliopsida; order Asterales; family Asteraceae; genus Lactuca; species Lactuca serriola. Next base: position 92,586,559 of record NC_136408.1, read on the forward strand.
TAGCCCCTTTTTGAGTATGATTTGTGAAGCAATTGGTCCCTTATTGTGTTGAGGCTTCGAATCTGGATCCAAAGAGGTCCAGAGACCTTATCTTCTTGATCTTTATGGGTGTCATGGAGAGTTATGAGCTTAGGGTGGCATATTGAGGCCATTTCTTCAAATAGAGCCATTGGGTCTTTGCATGGGCATCAAGATCCAAAATTTACGTATTTATTTTGCTTAAGGAGGCCAGATCTATGAGTTAGAGGAACGGATCTGACCTCAGGAGCTCATTTGAGTTTGAGCATGGCATGAACTCGCCGAGTACCAAGAGCAGACTCGGCGAGTAGGGTTAGGGTTTCCCCGTAGTTCACTCAGCGAGTATTTGCTGAGTTGGGGGAATGACTCAGTGAGTCCGAAGGAATTAGAGGGCCGGAGTTCAAGGTGGAACTCGCCGAGTTCATATTGGGACTTGGTGAGTTGAGTCGGGGTGGCCCCGTGACTCATGCCAGGTGTGACCCATCGAGCAGGGGAAAGACTCGACGTGTCATGCGGGACTAGAGGGATAGTGGACACACGTAGACTCGCCGAGTCACCTAAGTGCACTCGGCGAGTCGGGTCAGAGTCTGACCGTTGACTTTGTTGACTTTGAGGATTGGTCAACACTGGAGTCTTCGTGTCAAGAGAGGGTTGAGTCTAGTCTCTAGAGTTATATTTATGAGTGTATTTTACTTTATGTGATTAGGTGGAGGCTAGACTGTATTGCTACAGAGTCAGAGACTTACCGAGACATCTGAGGTGAGTCTACTCACTATACTTTACCTTTAGTGGTAAGTAGGGTTATGTGACAGAGTATCTTGTATGATATGTATGTGATGTGTTGCACTGTATTATTTCTATGTGATTTATGCTGTGTGTATTCCAGAGTTTACAGAGCTAGGACCGGAAGGTCCACAGAGTTAGGACCAGAGGGTCCACAGAGTTAGGGCCAGTGGGCCCATAGAGTTATATCCTCAAGTGGCTAACATGTGTTATATGTGGTATTTTGGGGAACTCACTAAGCTTTATGCTTACAGTGTTATGTGTTATGTGTTTCAGGTACTAGTGACGATCGCGGGAAGGCGTCGTCATGATTCGTACACACACATGGGATTTTATGTATTTCGATCTTGGGGAATGTTTTTGTGAAACAAAGATATGATACAATGAGATTTTGATAATAAATGTGTTTGGAAAATGTGTTTTGAAAATTAAAAATTGTTTTAATTTTTACGGTGTTACAATTTGATCCAAATAGAACTCAGATATGGAGTTTTAGCTCTAGATCTAACTCATGCACCAAGATCTCATCATATTATCTCCAAATAAACCCTAAAACTCCATGAAGGATGGATCTATAAAGGAGAAAGCCAAGGATAACGATTCATTACCTCCAAAACGACCTCCCACAGAAGAATAAGCCGAATCTCCACAAATCTCCTTGATCTTCAAGATCTCTTCACAAAATCACTTATCTAAGCTCCAAATTGCTTCCAAGGACTCTCACTCATGATTTTAGGGTTTCTGGATCTCAAAGGGAAGTAAGGTGGCTGAGGGGAGGACATTAAGTCCTTTAAATAGGGTGCAAACCCTAAGATTAGGGTTTTCCTCTTCCAGCACTGACTCGTCGAGTCCAGCCGCCGACATGGCGAGTCAGACCACTTATCATGTGCTCTTCACACGCTCCGACTCGACGAGTTATAGCACCAACTCGTCGAGTCCATCCTTCTAATAAAACTTTACACCCCTGAACTCTTGCTTCTAAACTTGGGGTGTTACATTACTGCTTTGTGCATGAGCTAACAGACCGGCGGCATTCCAACCCGATGGTTAAGTGAGCCTAAAGATATGCCATCCTGAGGATGACAGTACCCATTGTATATTGGCATTCCAACCCAATGGTTGATGGACCTAAGGTATTCCAACTCGATGGTTGACGGGACCCATAGTGTATTGATATTCCAACCCGATGGTTGATGGGTCTGCGGTATTCCAACCCGATGGTTGATTGGACTCGACATGTTGTTATTTCATATGTTATTTGTTTGTGTGTTGGTACTTTAGGGGATCTCACTAAGCGTTGACTTATAATTTTGGATTATGTTTTAGGTAGTACAGATGACCGTGGGAAGGCAAATGCATGACCATACACATCCTCATGTTTGACTTATGATTTTGGTGGACTCTGATGTCGAAAATGTTTTAAAAATTATGTTTGTAAACAATTTGTGAATTTTGGTTGGTTTTAAAAAGTTTACATTTCTTGTCATTTTTATGGGTGTTACACCATTTAAGAACAAAGTACTTTTCATATGTTGAATGAATGAACATGTACATGTGTGTGACTTTATATAGCCAGAATAGAGTTACGACTATATGCAATAGACTAGGAAACAATACAGGAAGAATACAATTGTATTTCACTCAATATTTACACTTTAAATATCCTTAAATATATAGAAGATAGGGATGGTCTCTTATTTCTTAATAGATATTGTTTCGCTTATTATGTAGGCAGAGATTAATCGCTAAACGTCTTTTAGTCGGTCGGGTAATGTCTAGGGACTAATCAGAAATTAATCAGGACCTATTTGAAATTTTTACAACACTAGTATTTTTAGTTTTTTTAAGAGACCAAACTACAATCAAATTTACTTAAAATGACCATCAATTAAAAAAAATAATAATTTGTATATTTTTTCTTGAAAAAATATACATACAAAAGAAATCATTTTTACGGATCCGTAATTTTAAAATATCTACCATGAAACTCATAAAAGGCCCTATTCCGTCCATAACATGATAACACAACACATGCCGGCTGCCGACTAGCTTCAGCCGTCGGTGTCCCTTTTTCCCCAATTTAAACTTCTTTAATATTCTATTATTTAGTATTCTATTATGTTTAATCATACAGTCATTAAATAGATATATAAAACAAATTTGAGGTCATTTTCGTTAAATTTTTAGAAATAACGCCCAATTAACGATTGAGCGCCTACTTCAATATAATCTTTTAATTGAATAACACTTAACACATTTACAAAAATGTTTTTACAAACATCAATACTTTCCTTAAGTATTATCTTTTTTCCCTCTTTGCGTGTATAACCTAAGCTATCAAACAATCAAAAAAGGTATTTGTTTATAGGGTTTGGTTGTTATTACTTTACCAGAAACCAGTTGCATTCTTTAAATAGCTCACCTAAATAACTAATCAAACCTCATTTGGTCCGGCCGGATAATTGTATAACAAACGTTAAATCTCTTTCATATATGGTTAATAATTTAAACGAAAAATGCTAGTAATAACTTTTAACTTCACAACCATTAATTTTAAAAAATGACACGAAGTGTATCACTTATATCTTTTTACTATTTTAAAGATCTTTATAAAATATATATACCAATAATGTTCATTCTTCTAAAATCTTCTTAACATAATTAGTTAAACCTCATCCACCTGCCAAAATTCCCCGTATTTACGTTTCTACCCCCGCAACGAGCCTTATAATTGAGGGTAAAAAAAAAAAAATATTGCCACAACATATCATGGTTGTTGATTTTACAAAGTAGGAGAAGTAGGTCACCTATACAAACACCACCTTGAGTAGACTCATCCATGCCAATTTCCCCTATATATTAATGCATAAAATCTCCATACTCTACCAACCCATAACTTCAACCTCCTGTCTTTTTATTCCACCCAAATCACATTCAAGAAACTACACAAAAAGCCCAGAAAAACCCAAATGGCGCACCATCAAAAGATAGCATCGATCACAATGATTCTAGCAATCACAATGGTGGCCCTATATGGTGGTGCAACAGCTCAATCATCAGGGTGCACAAGTGTGCTAATTAGCTTGTCCCCGTGCCTCAACTACATTTCTGGCAACACATCAACACCATCATCAGGATGTTGCAGCCAACTCGCGAGTGTAGTCCAGTCACAGCCAGAGTGCCTGTGTCAAGTCCTTAATGGTGGTGGCTCATCTTTGGGTCTTAGCATCAACCAAACTCAGGCTCTTGCATTACCTAGTGCATGCAATGTCCAGACACCACCAACCAGTCGATGCAATGGTAACCAAAATAAACAAATGAATACTTTATTATATAGAATTGATATTATTTGATTTTGATACAAATACGTTTTTTTTTTTTTACTAATCGGTGTGAGTTATGTTTTGAAATTTGACAGCTGCTTCTCCAGGCAATTCCCCTTCAGAAACCACACCTTCTTCGGGAACCACACCTTCGGATAAAGGCAGTGAAACGAACAATGTGCCATCAACAGATAATGGTTCATCAGATGCATCTTCAACTAAATTCGCAACCATTCCTATTGTATTTACACTACTTTTTGCCGCATATGCTATGGTGTTCTAAGTTATTAACTACTATATATTATAATGTATACTTATTTTCCTTTGATTCTTACATTTTTTTTATTAGCTATATTGTGAGCTTTTCCAGGGATATTGTATGTACGAAATTTTTTTATGGCAGACTTTGTATTGCTTCGGATAAATTAATATGATTTTCCTGATATTGAATTTAAATCAGTCTCCATGAATTTTTACCATTTCGTAATACACTTATTGGTTTTCTCTATGCATTGACAAGTCTTTGTTTGTGCTGTGAATCGAATAAATTGCAAGAACAATTGAAAGCTTTTGGCCTCTTTTGTTTTGTTGTTGAAGCTTTCGGTGTAGTAGCTTTTGGCCTCTAAATCGATATATTTCTTTCAATTTGGTTGACCATTTTCCAATCAAAATTACATTTAAAATCATATAAATACATTTTATTACATTTAAAAACCATATTTTTTTGAATAAATACAAGTTTTTTCATTTAAATAGTAATGTTATGTATTAATATATATTTTTTACATTATAATCGTATTTTTCATTAAATATGCAATTTAATACGAGCTTAGAGGTGCAGAGTGCACACTCAGGTAAATTCTTCTGAACAAAAAATTATAGATTTTGGAAAATATTTTTGAAACACAATCCTTCAAATATCCAAGTTATACATGATATTCGTTAACCTTTTTTCTAACATAAAATACGAATAAAATAAGAGATACTGAACAATGTTCACAAGATACAAACCGTAAAGATTATATAATAATAATAATAATAATAATAACTAGAAAGGTTACCCTTGTTATATGGGGGCCAAAAGGATTCGATGTTGTTTCTGAAACGACGTACACATACGATATTGGGTGCAACCGAAGTAAATGATGCCTATTGGACTAATGCAGCAAAGAATTAGAAACAAATTAATGAAGTGCCAAATAAAGAAAAACATAGGGACCTAAGGGAATGCAGTAAAGGGACCAAAAGAGACAAATATGCTCCATATTTAATGTTACTTTTCTTATAACTTTAATAATAATAATAATAATATAAGAAAAATTTGAAAAATGTGTCCATATGGTATCCAAAAAGTGCCTTTTGATTCTAATTTTTTTTTTCATTTGCATGGTCAGTCAAAATTAAAACTTCCATGCAAAATTGTTCCTTCAATTTAACTATCATCTAAAGCACCTGGTTGTAGATTCTTTAACTTTAAGTACTTTGTGAATTGAAGTTAATATGTTAATACATTCTCTGTAACTATTATTGAATTGCATGTGGGGGTACCGTTGGCTTTGCCTTAATTTTATCCATTGTTACATTAAAGATGAAAGTGGAACTGCAAGATTTAATCTTTCAAGAATGTAAGCAGGTGTGTGTCGGTTTGTATGTTTTTATGAACCAATTTTGTTGATGTTTTAACCTTGAAGCATGCAGAAACCAAGGACATTTTGGGTAGTCAAAAACTTTGCCTTTTTTCCATTGCTTGGGCCACCTGCCCCACCAACCCCCACAAATCCCTTATACATTGCCTATAAATATGTTTTATCGTTTTCTATAAACATGTACCTCCTGGTTTCTACTGCATGTAACTCCACTCTCTCCATTATTGCTTTTTGGTCTTGTACTTTTCCCCAATATAAAATCTAGTCTTGTGAATTTCACTCTCGTAACACCTTCTTTATTTCCTTAATTCTTTCAAAATAACTCATTTTTCAGCTCTTCGTCAGAATCTTCACCAAGGGAAGCAAATTTCATACTCGATTCAATTTTAGATGTCAATACATATCGATTGAAGGCAAACGGGCAACAAGCTGCGCCGCTAGCCCTTTTTGGATGGCAAAACCTATTCTTTTGAAAATAACATTAGTAGATCTAGGAGATATGACATTAGAATGCATGACCCGTTGGACTCTCTTAAGGAGCTCCACCGCTTCTGGTGCGAGAAAACCAAATGTATCAAATGCAAAAGGAACAAACACATGCTGATTTTCTCTACATGCATTGTCGTGCTTTACCACTTTGCACGTAGCGGCTTTCAAAGCGGCATGCCCAGCTGCGAAACCTCCGCTCCCCAAACCAACGAGAGGAGATACACCAGTAAGATCCACGCATGCATGCTTTCATCCTATCCATCCAAAGACCAAAATGTCAGCCGGTCTAAGTGTGGACCTGCCATCCTGCGGGTCCGTCAAAAAGTTCACTGGCGCTTCTTTCTTCACAGATATACCAGCACGCCGACAAGCATCAAAGAGAACATCCTGAACCACATCATGTCTATACTTGAAACCAGGGAGCTCTCTACAATGAACCGCGTGTTCCCCACAGGTATCCAAACATGCCTTGTGACAAACTGGGCATATCTCGCCAATTGGGAATATGGGAATCATGAGGCGGTAACGAAGGATAGTTCGGTACTCCACAGGAAACATATGCTGGCCAAGACCATCAATAGGGATAGTTAGCAGAAAATCTTGAGCATGAGGCGCCTGCAGACACTCAAAGACTGCTTTCTGTCTGACAGTCATCTCGAAGTTGACTTCCATATCTTGGACGATTTTGCTAAAAAGGGCACACGCCAAAACTTTTTGGGATTTAGGGGGGGCGGTGTCCTTATTAGTGAAACCGCTACAGTCAAATCCCGGAATCGTATCACGGAGACGAGTCATAGCACATAGATAATCCGAGTCCATACCACATATGCCACTGTCACGTAAGATGTGGTCTTGTAATGCCCAAGATTGGGCCCTCGAGGCTACAAATGCGTAAGAGGAAACCTCGTAGGCCGAGTACAAACCCAAACCACCAAAACGAATAGGTAAGGAAGCTAAGCGCCACTGAATGTCTCCAAAGAAGGGGCCTCCACATACCACCATATCCTCGATAGACCTGTGCAATCCATTGTCAAAGAATAACGCTGCCTCTTCTATGTGTACCGGCTGACATGTTCTTAAACCAAAGAAAAGTTTTGCAATGCCCATACATGATCGAAGCAAAAGGAGCTCACTCTGTGGGTCACATAGTTGTGGAAGAAGGCCCATCAAATCAACAGCATTGACCGCTCTTTTCATGGCCAGCCCACTAATAAACCCCGCGTCTCTGCTAACAGCCCCCCCAAGGAGTTTCACCCCCAAAGAAGGTCTCCCTATCTCCGTAGGGAATAAATCAGCCCAAGCTTCCTACCATCACATGAGGGCCAAAAAATCTCCATTTTCTTGATGTTCAACTCGAGACCCAAACCTGGACCATGCACCTGAATTATGTTCAACACTCTAGCCACCTCCTCTAAATCCCCAATGACAGTCCCATCATCTAGGTACCAAGCATGGAGAAGGAGCTTACAATTGTCTCTAATCTTGTGCACAAGCAGGTGCAAAACAAGGGCAAAAAGAAGAGGGCCCAAGGGGTCACCTTGCTGCACCCCAGTGGCAGACCATATATGTTGGTCTCCGATATAAAGTCTCGCTGCTTGCCCATACAAGAAATTCACCCACAAAGAAATGGAAGGGCACATCTTCTTAACCTCGTGGAGCAATGCTGAACGATCCACTAGGTTAAAGGCATTCGAAAAATCCACAGTCATCATTACAAGAGACCCATCAGCATGGTGTTCACTCAACACCCTATTGGCACTGTGTAACACAACCTCAACACCGCCAGATACACCAACCCCAAACTGAAAATCATTAAGGTACTTGGCCATTTCTTTACCCACACCTTTCATGGCAACCTTGGAAACCAGACGTCTCCATATAATGCCTACTGCAATCGGACAGATTCCGTTGTCAGGTTTAAGTAGAGGCGTGAGAGGAGCGGATGCAACAAACTCTACCAAAATGGTTGGACATCTTCCCTCTAACCATAAATTAACAACTGAAGTGATAGCATGTATGAGATCCGTGGCAATAGCAAACCCTTCTCCACAAAGGGCGTCTAGTAAGTGTTGAGCCCTCAAGCCATCTCTCCCGCATGAGGTTCCTTTAGGGAAGGATTTGATGCAACTAAATACACAATCAAAGTCGGCTACAAGGGGAGGTTCAGAAATTATAGGGCTCGGCATGGATGGGGGTGGTTTGAAAGGGTGTTTGTCCTCCAAAGCTTTAATAGTATCACCATTATATGGTGCAACACCCGATGAGCATAACACTTTCACTGCTGCGGTAAAATGACCATCTGCAACCTTACGGAGGCACTGTTTGATATTGGTGTTACTTGATATAGCCTCCTTCTGAAGGATGCCTCCACCTTGTCTCATAGCTCCAACCTCAGGATTGTCTAACATATTTTGAACTAACTTCGTGATACCACCCTCTTTCCCCCATGTATCCAAGGATTTCAGGATGGAGCTTTGCTGTAAAGATTTTCTATTCCCAGACCTACATTCTTGTCTATTTTTGGGTCTAAACACCTGTAGTGTGCATCGGGGGAGAAGTAACAAACACATCCATGCCTCAACTGAGCCAGGTTGGGCAATCACCTTGTAAAGAGCGGTCTTCAAAGCCTGAGAGAAAGCAAGACGACAACTATGGGGGATACTCTTGACAGTAGTGATAGGCTCTTAAAAAACCCGATCAAGGAGCGCAACATCAAAAACCAAACCTCCAAGAGCATTTGTCACCGACTCGTTATTTGACGGCTTTGGGATACCGACAATATAACGACTTGAACCGTCATTCCCCGTAAGAAACCTCACACGACCACCCGGGTGATGACAATAACGGCTAAGAGCCTGGAAAGTCATACACTCCCCACACATCCATTGACCAAAGGCCTTCAAAGTTTCTTCCACTGTCGTAAATAGACCAACATCCCTAGAAAGAGCTTCACGTAACACACTTTTACGATCTTCGGTATGTAAATGATGTCTTTTGATGTGTGAAATCATACGGCCAATCCCTTTACTTCCAACTTCACCGTTTGGGCAACAATGGAAGCTTCTGAACGGGCATAGACACATATCACTCGAACTTGTGGAAGAAGAAGCCATATAAGAGAACAAGCCTCGAGATGAAGATAAAACTATGAAGCAATATTAAACAAGGAAGGAAAGGAAATGGCACACCAACACAATGTTGGTGTGCACTAGAAGCATCCAAACGAAGCAAACTACATTATCTTGAACAACAAGGCTACAGCACGAGAAAAACTTGTTTAGGCATTTTATCAAACACTTGGTGGGCAGCAAAATTGGCTTCTTAGAAATTCATCTTCTTCTATTGAAACATCAGTCCAAAATCTCTATTTGAAAGAAAATAATCCTCAAAGCATGCCTTACTAAAACCCACCAACAATGCACCGGTATCAAATTAATTCACCCAAGATTACCCTAATTTTTTGTTTGTTGTTCCATATCCCTTATTTCACATTTTAAAAACCTGCAACCATGTTAGAAGGAAAAGCTGTGATCGGGGAGAATTGATTTTTAATTATGTGAGTTTCTTTGATTCAGATGAAGACGGTTTCTGGGAAAATTGTATCTTTGAAGCCTGTTAATCTCTCCAAAGCTGCGAACATCAGATTTCAGATTGTATAACTTTGATCGACTCCAAACTCCAAAACGATTTCAACATCAGTGTTGACTGTGAATGCGACTCAATTTCATAACATGTTAATCCTCTGATTGCGAATCGTGCTCATGAAAGCGATTCCGAGACCTTCGTCGCCAATTGGGAGTGCTAAATAGCGAACTTGGTTATGTAAATTTCACAAATCCATCTATGGTCTTCCTCAAGCCTATAGAAAATGGTACCAAAAGTTTACGAATGCTCTCACTAATATCGCCAGAGCCCGTGAATGGGAGATTGATTTGGAGCACCTCAGGAAGAGGAAGACAGAGCATGTGCAAACAATTGGGATCCTGCGAAGAGACCCAAGACTTTTGATCATCGATCAAGGGGATAACGGGGTCGAGGCCGATGCGGCAAGTGTGGAAAAACGCACGATGGGGTTTGTAGGGTGGCTTGTTTGGGTTGACACAAGCACATAAAGACTGGTCACTTCAGTAGGGATTGCACCGCTACCACCTAGGTTTCGATTCTGATTTGCTTCCATTGCAATCAGAGGGGCCACGAGAAGGTCGAGTCTGATTTTAATAGCAGGAGTAGTTACAACACTCGCTCCAGTGACATTGACGATTACTGATGGCTGTCAGGGCCAAGCGGAGGCACCAGTTGTGAGGAAGCGAGCTTTCAAGTTGACGGCCGAGGAGGATCGTGCAGCACTATATGTGGTTACCAATATGTATCTCCTTCTTATCTCGTTAATTGTTTTATTGTTTATGCTTAATATGTATATGATTGTTTAGGGACGTTCTTAGTGAACGGTGTTTCAACCATGGTTCATTTCGATTTGGGCGCCACCTAATTGTTTGTTCTCTCTTGCTCTCAACAAGAGGTTTGGTGACGCTCTTAGGGAGCTGGATTATCCGTTAGAGGTGGAAATCGTCGATGATCATCCAGTGAGAGTATCAAGGGTTCATCAAGGTTGTATTCTTGAGCTATTTCAAGAAAGGTATCTGTTCGATATGGTTCCTATTCCTTTGCGAGAGAGAAAAATCATCGTAGGGATGGATTGGTTAAGCCCTAATGGGTCGATGGTTGACTGCAAGCGTTAATTGGTACAGGTTCGAACCGCAAGTGGGGGATTATTAGTTATTCATGGAGAGGGCGCTCAACATGGACCAACTCTTTATTCTGCTACAAGATCTAGGAGTTATCTTTAGCAGAGTTGTTCTGGCTTCGTGGCCTATGTGTTAGATACTATAAAGGAGGGAAAAAGGACGTTTAATGATGTGCCAGTTATCTGGGAGTATCCCAATGTATTTCCTAATGATCTGTCTGGATTGTCTCTGGTAAGGCAAGTTGAGTTTCGAATTGATTTGGTACTAGGTGCGGCTCCGATAGCCAAGGCACCCTATCGATTAGCACCACCTGAGATGCAGAATTCTATACACAGCTACATGAGTTGTTAGACAAGGGATTTATCAGGATGAGTAGTTCATCCTGAGCAGTACTAATTATGTTTATGAAGAAGAAGAATGGATCTCATAGGATGTATATTGACTATCAGGAGATGAACAAGTAAATGGTGAAGAACCATTATCAACTTCCGATGATTGATGACTTGTTTGACTAGCTACAGGGTGCATCTTGGTTTTCCAAGATCGATTTGAATTCATGTTACCATCAAATGAGTGTTCGGGATGAGGATGTTCAGAAGACAACGATTAGAACTCGTTATGGTCATTTCGAGTTTGCGGTGATGCCTTTTGGGCTCACAAATGCACCGACAACATTCGTGGACCTCATGAACAGGATTTGTAGGTTGATTCTGGATCGGTCGGTGATCGTCTTCATTGATGATATCTTGGTCTACTCTAAGACTAAGGAGCATTATGAGGATTACTTCTGAGAGGTTTTGTAGATTTTGAGGAGGGAGAAGGCTTATGCCAAGTTCTCTAAATGTAAGTTTTGGCTGCGTGAGGTGCAGTTCTTGGGGCACCTCATCAATCAGAAAAATATATTGGTTGATCCGACCAAGATTGAGGCCGTGATGCAGTAGGAGGTTCCGAGGTTTCCATCCGAGATTCAAAGTTTCCTTGGCCTAGTAGGGTATTACCGAAGGTTCATTAAGAATTTCTCAAGGATTGGAGTTCCGTTGACCAGGTTGACGAAGAAAATAGTTTCGTTGGGGGCTTGAGCAACATGCCACATTTGAGACTCTGAGGAAAAGATTGTGTAAGGCTCCAATTATGAGTCTTCCTGAGGGTGTTGACGACTTCGTGGTTTATTGTGATACTTCTATCATGGGATTAGGTGTAGTTCTTATCCAACGGGGTCACGTGATCACTTATGTGTCGAGGCAGCTGAAACCTCATGAGGCGAATTATCCAACGCATGATCAGGAGCTAGGAGCTATTGTTTTCGCTCTCAAGATTTGGCGACATTACCTTTACAGTGTCTGTTGCACCATTTATATGGATCACAATAGCCTAAGGTACTTGATCGAATAGCCAAATATGAATATGAGGCATTGTAGGTGGCTTGATGTAGTGAAGGACTATGACTACGAAATTTTATACCACACGGGAAGGCTAATGTGGTGGCCGATACGCTGAGTCGCAAAGTGACTGGTGCACCTATTCAGGATTTATGTTTGAGGATCACTGTGGTTACCCCACTGTTGGAGCAGATTCGTGAGGCTCAGGATGAGGCTATGAAAGAGGAACACCACAAGAGTGACCTCATCGTGGGCCAGGTGTCCTTTTTTTATTACGATAGTAGGGGATTTTTGACATTGCATCGGAGGGTTTGGGTTCCATATTGGTGCAGTGCACGGCAGATATTGATGGATGAGGAACACAAGTCTAAGTTTTTTTATTTATCCAGGTGTGATAAAGAGGTATAGAGACCTCATATATGATCATTGGTGGCCCTGCATGAAGTGGGACGTGGCATGGTATGTTGAGAGGTGCTTGACTTGCAGGAAAGTATCGGCCGAACATCAGCAGCCTCACTAAAAAATGGAGTCATTGGGTAATCATGTTTGGAAATGGAAAACGATCACGATGGACTTCATCACGAAGTTACCGCGGGCAGCGAGAGGGGTGAATTTGATTTGGCTCATCGTGGATCGATTGACTAAGAGTGTGAATTTTATCTCGATTAAGGAGAGCATCTCTGCAGAGAAAATTAGCATATTTTTATATACGAGAGGTTGTGGTACATCATGGAATTCCTGTATCGATGGTTTCAGATAGGGATGTTCGATTCACTTCCATATTCTTGAAGAAATTCCACGAGGATTTAGGTACTCGACTGCACTTTAACACGACTTTCCACCCACATACTGACGGTCAGAGCAAGAGGACTATTCAAACGTTGGAGGATATGCTTCGATCATGTGTGCTAGATTTTGGTGGGAGTTGGATACGTATCTTCCATTAATTGAGTTCTCATACAGCAACAGTTATCACGACCATCCTCTTTTTGAGATGCTTTATGGGAGGAAGTATTGGACCTCGATTTGATGGGGGCGAGGTTGGATAATGATTCATAGGGAGTACCGAAGTGGTAGTCAGTTGCAAAAGTGTTTGGATGATGATTTTGTAGTGATACCGTTGGATAATATTCAGGTAGACGAGTGCATGAACTATATAGAGATCTAGTGGTGATTCTTGATAGGAAGACCAAGACCTTGTCCAACAAGGTAGTGGAGCTTGTGAAAGTGCAATGACAACACCGGAAGGGTTCCAAGTGGACATGGGAACTTGAGGAGAAGATGAGATAGCAATACCCCGAGTTATTTACAGCAGCAAACTTCGAGGAAGAAGTCTAATTCAAGTAGGGGATAGTTGTAACACCCGATTCTCAGGTACATTTCTTCATGTTTTAAGATTATTTTATTTTTGAGAATTGTGGCTCTATATGGGGCGTAACTAGCCAGTTACGCAGGTCGTAACTCATTAATTGGACATGGGGGTTTTATTGCCCTACACGGGGCGTAAGCCAGGTTATGCATGGCATAACCGCCCCAACTGCAAACCCTAATTTCTGAGTCTTGGACCCTATTTAAGGACATTAATCTTCTTGAGGCTCTTCTTATCACCAACCTCCACCCTCTTGAGCATCTAGAATGAAACCCTAATCCTTTAATTAGAGCAAATCTTGAGCCTTTTATGTGTTTTTGGTGTATTTTTAAGAAGGAGAAGTCCATGCTTGTTAATTGTTGAAGCCCAAGCTTGTGACTCTAGAACCTATATTGCATTTCTCAACTCCAGAAGGTATAAAGCTTGAATCTTGCTAATCCATGAGTTAGATCTCATTAGATTCTTGATTTGCATGATATTATGTCCCATAATTTTGAGTCTTGTAAGTAAGAGTTACTCTAAACATTAGGGTTGCTAGTTTCTATTGTTTCTTAGGTCATTAAGGCATAAAAATGGGATCTTGTTTGCTATCTTTCATCCATGCAACAAATTTTGGACTTTAGAAGAGGTTACAAAGCTAGGTTTGACTTTGAGCTCCATGTAGCCATGCAAAGGCATAAAGTCATCAAATTTATGATTTTAGACGTTTATTGGGACCATATCTGAGCATTTGATGGCTTGTCTTTACAGATTAAGAGCATGAAGTGAAATTGGCTTAACAGCTGTGTATGCGGGGGGTAATCTGAGCTACGTCCAACGTAGCTCGCTTTTGGCCCTTTTTTGGAATAAGACTTTACGCCCCGCGTAGATTATGATGCACGCAATGCGTAAGTCAACGAAAGGTTGAACGTTTACTTTTTAACCAATTTAACTTTTGGTCAACTATGAGGGGTTGAGAACTTGGAAGGGAAAAATGGTCTTTTACCCGAATGAGGATTTATCTTTGTATTTGGACTTGCTAAGTTGGAGAATTAACTTAATTGCTAATTAGGTTTTGGTTTTTGGATATGTTTAAAGGGAGAGACTTCAACACTAACAGCTCGTGTGTGAGATCTCTTCATTGACCGATTAATGTGAGTCTCTTCAACTCGTGGGTCGAAGGCACCAATGCCGACCCACTAAATTATGCTTGTAGGACTATAGTGGCCTTTGTGACACTTGTTGATATGCATGTATGTGTGTTTTTTCTTTGTGACTCTTGCTGATATGACTATATGCTATTCATATGTGGGGTGTAATAGAACTAGGGGTGAAATAGATCCGTTCGGTTGAAAAGCACTGATTGCGTTGACATAAACTCGGGGGTGATATAGACACGAGGTTGAAATAGTCTCGTTACAAATTCGAGTTGATATGTATGTATGGTATATGGTATTTTGGGGAACTCACTAAGCTTTGTGCTTACGGTTTTATGTTTATGTGTCACACCCCCAAACCAGAACGGCAGAAACGTTCGTGGGCAGAGGACTTCATGTAAGTATCACAACACATGCGATATAGTAATCCAAGTACAAACAACCATTGCATTAATAAGTATAAGTCTTACATAAGTGTTTAAACATTACATATTCAAACACCAAAGTAGGTACAGTAGAAGACAAGAGTCACGGTACGGTACTAGGTAGTCTTCTCAAGAGCTTCGGGAGTGTACCTGTCCACTGGATTCCTGAGAATACAAGTTATTTGGAAAGAGTAGATCAGCATTTAAGCTGGTGAGTTCATAAGTATTTTAGTTCTGTTAAGTATACCCTAAGTTCTTTGGATAAGTTCACTAGTTCCTCCAGAAAATCCTATATTTCCTGAGGTGATTAACTGATATCCTCAATAGTTTACCTCTGTAATTACTTAGTTTATACTAATTATATATAACCTAATATCAAATGGACAGTCAAATGGGTGTATCTGCCCTAAGCCCACAACCAAACAAGGAACAGGAAGTAAGGCGTAAGTCACACATTTCACTTTCAATCGGATATTACTTATGTATAACTCTGATGTAAAACCTAAGGAATTGTAGAATTAACCACTAAAGGTCTTTTATGTTATACTAGTTTACAAAGATTGAATGACTAAGTTCCATTTGATAAGTAGTTTAATTCCATAAACTGCTTCATTTGTAAAAGTGGTTTAATCCCATAAACCGTTTCATTTGTAAAAGTGGTTTAATCCCATAAACCGTTTCCTTTGTATAAGTGGTTTAATCCCATAAACCGTTTCTTTTGAAAGAGTGGTTTAATTCCATAAATCGTTTCATTTGTAAAAGTATTCTTAGTTATATCTATTCTATAGTCAAAACCTTAGTATTAATCCTGGAAAATATTATATGATCCATAATACTGACTTGTGGTTTTAAATGTTCAAAACCAGAAGTACAAGTATATTTACCATACTTGATTTCATGATACGTAGCTTTTACTGTAAGTAAAAACTACAGAAGGTATATTTGGTCGGGATGTAATTATCTTTTCTTACTGTTTTAAGAGAAGTATATTACTTAGTAATTCACTCGTTGTTTTATCCATGTGAGTTCTATTAACCATATTAATATGACTGATATACATGCGACGACGTTCTTCAGGCGTCGGAATGGTATGATATTTGACACCCTAGGCCTGCCGGCCAAACTGTAGCGAGCAGTAGAGGTGCAGGATTGTCAGTCCCATATAGATCTATGCACAAATTCATGCTCTCCCTACAAGAGATTCTGGTTAATAGGTCGGGACTTAAAGTCGTACTTAGATAAGTACACCATGAAGGGTCTCACAAATTTATTGTTTCAACGAGATTTACAATGTATTATTACCCCGTGATTGCTGATGTGCACAAAAGTACCCACTAATTTTAATATTTATAACCTAACAAACTTAAACTATCTATGCACTTATAGGCAGTGTACCTAGTCAGATTACAGTATAGCTTAGGTAAGTCGGGTGTCGATCACAGGGAACAGTGGATTAATTTAATATATTTGATTATAGGTTACAGGTCACACGAAAATAATAAAGAAAATGGTTTAATAAATCTCAAACTAACAATTAACAACTCTCGATAAACTAACAGGAAAACAAATCTCTTCAGGTACTTTGGTTTAGACAAATTACACCTTGAAAACATAGACAACTGCATACACAAATTCATTTATTCATGTTCACCGATTCCTAAAATGATTAGATTCGCATTCACTATAACTAATCCTTTAGCAAACAAGTCAATTCAAACAGTGATCAGTTGATTAAACTAACATGCTTCCTAGTGTTCAGTTCGTATCAAGCAAGACTTATAAATATAGTTAATCAATTTAGACATTTAATTAACCTCTTGTTGATGGGCATCAAACAAGGCTCACACATTAACTTACATATTCTCAAGTTAATCCTAGTTTCACATTCGTTATTCCTAGACTTATAATCTTGATGGTCATCAAAAATCATAAGAGACAAGCAAATCAAGCAGATGTTCATGCGACTTAATTCACTTAATTAACAGAAAATAATCATCATTAACACATAAGGATCTTTTAACAAGCTTGGCAAGATAAATTAAACACAAATAAACTATTTAATATAGCAATTAGTCTAATAATCAAAGCTTCATTCGATCATAAACACAAAGTAAAAGGTTTTTACACCCAAATTAGAAACTAAATACAGAAAAGTACCACAATGGAATGCTAAACATGGTCACGTTAGCAACCCATATGATTACCGACATGTATCCGCTCTCCAACCCTTCCGATCACTGCTTCCGTTAGCTTAACGGCCTTCCGGCCGCCTTCTAAACCCTCAAAACGGCGTAACAGAAGTTTAATATCGACTAAACTAAGTTGGAAGTCGAATCCCCCCTCCTGGTTAGCTGAAAATCGACTTTTATAGCCTTTGTAGCCGACTTACGTACGCTGGGCGTAAGTCGGATTACGCGGGGCGTACTAAGGATCACTACACGATTGAAGTTATCCGAGGCCAACCAGTATGCAGCGCGTACCGTTAAGTTACGCGGGGCGTAACCGC
This sequence comes from Lactuca serriola, assembly GCF_051521515.1. NCBI lineage: Eukaryota > Viridiplantae > Streptophyta > Magnoliopsida > Asterales > Asteraceae > Lactuca > Lactuca serriola. The sequence continues at coordinate 92,604,378 of NC_136408.1, forward strand.
TTTGGTCTTTACGCGGGGCGTAATTTCCATTTACGCGGCGCGTAATCACTCCTTCAGCATTTTTAATTTCTTTTAGCTTCTAAGTCCGGTTTCTGCTTAAGTCTTTTCTTTTGTGCTTTATCGGCAACGAATAGCTGCAAAACATAATTCAAAGTATTATGAGTACTTTTTAGTTCTAAAATAGAATAAATAAGGCCAAAATATTAAGATAAAGTGCATAAATATATATATATATATATATATATATATATATATATATATATATATATAAATACACATATCAATTGCTAACCCTGGTACTCTGATCGTACCTTTGTAATTGCAAACCCAATATGATGTATTAATTATTACCTCGTGATTGCTAACACTGGTACTCTGTATCGTACCTTTGTTAATGCAATCCCGGTATGATGTATTATTACCTCATGATCGCTAACACTGTACTTTGTATCGTACATTTGTTAATGCAATCCCGGTATGATGTATTATTACCCCGTGATCGCTAACCCTGGTACTCTGTATCGTACCTTTGTTAATGCAATCTCGGTATGATGTAGTATTACTTCTTTAATATGTTGTATTTATATTAAAGGTATTATACATATCCTGGTATAGTTAAATAAATTTTGGTACTTTCCTTGGAATGTGAATCATATTTGTATATTTAGTTTTGAATCATAAATTATACCTATTATAATTTATATGTTCTATCTGATTAGCATGATTTCTCATGGATGAACACCTTTGCTCAGCCTGATACAAAGGTAATGATACCAAAAGGAGTAACCTTTTATACTCATATATATATATATATATATATATATATATATATATATATATATATATGTAATTAAGAAGGAAACGATCTTCGGACAAATAACACAACGTTAATTCCACATCCAAACAAGGAAAATGAAATAAGATAATTCATTAGTCCTAAGCCCTTCAAATCTTATTTATATATTTATACATATATAAACATGATTTTGGCATTTATAATTTGAAATAGTTTATAAAACATTTTTCAAAAAAATTAACGGAGTTTACATGACTTTAAAGATTTAAGATGGCTTTAAGTCATTTTGGAAGTATTTGGTAATTCTTAAAAGCATACGGAAATTCTTCGTGTGATTATTATCACATACAATTATTAACACAATTAATTATTGTGTTAAACTTGTATCCCCCCCCTAAAAAGAATTTAAAAACCATTAAAAAGGTAAATTATAAGGGGTATGAACTCACTTTGATAAGCGGTGATTCGGACAGCGTTTCGTTTCCCAGAAAGGAGTTTATTTGACGAGAAATCGGCTCAAATCGGACAGAGTTTCGACTGGAGAAAGGAGAACTTCTTGAGAATTCTTGGGCTCTGAGGCTTGCTTCGGGTTTTATACACGATATTGGGGCCTTGGGGGGTCGTGAGAAAGTTTACCGGGTGAAAAGGTGAAATTGGGTGAATTTTGGGGTGAAAAATCCCTTAAATCCGAGAAGGCTTGCACCCTTTATATAGGGGTGCGAGGGTTCGGCCGAGGAGGACAGCTGGCGAAGCGAAGAAGGAGTCAGTAGCCACGCGTCGGTCAGCAGCGAGGTCCACGTGCGAGGCTCGGAGAGGTGGAGGCTTCAGACTGGACCAGACTTCGGTCCAATGGGAGGAGTGCACAATTGTCCGAGGGGCATCCGAGGAGTGTCCGCGAGGTGTCTCTTGCTATGGTGTCCGAAGCTTAGTGGACCACAGACTTGGTCAAATCAGAAGGCAACACGCGAGGTTGCGGTCCAATAAGAAGACACCACATGTAGGTTGCATGCGAAGGATGACGTGTCTGAAGCCACCTATGTGAAATTGCCCGGTTTTCAAGATTTTCTTGATTTTTGTGCCAAAAACTTGCGTAAATCATAACTTTCATATACGAGCTCCATTTTTCGCGTTTTTTATATGAACGTGTAGGTAAAATTATACTCTATGACTTTTGTTTAGACTTTGTTGGCTGATTTTGACTTTATTTTTAATATTATTTTTTTAACAGACCGAGACAGGAAATCCGTTAAAAATTCATAACTTCTTCATCCGACGTCTGTTTTCGTCTGTCTTTTTACTGTTGTGCTAATTTTTATGAGACCTTCGATTCTCATTTAAGTTGCATTGGCTAAATATCGATCGATTTATATTTTGAATTTTTAGTTGTATACTGTTAAACCGAAACTTCGAAAAATCATAACTTCCTCATATGAAGTCAGAGTTTTACTTTCTTTTTATGAACGTTATCGGTTTAACATATTCTACAACTTTCATTTAGCTTGTTAAGGCTAAAAAGCCTTTTATCGAAAATTCACTTCTTACACTGAACAATGTTTTACCAGTTTTGTCACGGATTTTCGATTGGTCATAACTTCTTCGTTATAACTCGGATTTCAGTGTTCTTTATATTTTTGGAAACCTTGTTACAATCTCTACCACTTGGTTCATCCTAATTACAATTATTGATCAATTTATTTTTTACCAAAATTTGACTAGTGTCACACTATAGTTTCAGGTACTTCTGGTTCCAAGGGGAAGAGCTCGATATGATTGTACCGTATCCACCAGTGTTTCACATGATTGACTTGTTTTGTACTTTGATGATTATATGACATGTTTTTATACGCTGATAGGATTTCTAATTGAATGAATGTTTGTTTTGATCGATTTAAAGAAAAAAAATTCACTTATAACTTTTGGGTAGTTACACTGTCTTAGGAAATAGGAAACCAAATGAGATTCTTCTCAAAAGGTTGCCCACGTATGAACACTTACATGTTTTTGGTTGCTTAGCTTATGTTCAAAATACATTGGGAAAGCATGACAAGTTTGATGAAAGAGGAAGACCCTGTTTTTTCCTTGGATATCCTATGGGTCAAAAGGGATACAAACTTTACAACTTGAAGGATCAAAGAATACACATAACATGAAATGTCACTTTTGTTTAGAGCAAGTTTCCTTTTGGAGAAAAATATACAGGACATAAGACAATTGAGAATAAGCAATTAGTTGATGCATTAAATGAAGTACAAGATGATGTTGATATGCACATGGATCAATTAAATGGGACTACTGAAACCGACCATGAATATAGCCCACCTGTTTCCTATGCATCCCAGCCCACATCTCCAAACCACAACAAATCACAAAGACACACTAGACCTGCTAACAACGACAAGGATACTTACGTTCAAACCAGTCATGAAACCGGGATTAGACATGGAACACGGATACACGCGAAACCAAAATACTTGTAAGATTTTGTAATTGATCTGCTACCATCACTCAACAACTCCTCACCCATTCCCACTTCAAGATCTTTGGCGTCCAGCTACTTACTGGTATATATCCTCTATCTCAATTGATTTCATACAATAAATTTTCAAAATCCCACGAGGTCTTCTTGCCTTCCATCACTTTAAATGAGGAACCAAAATATTTTTCCCAAGCCATAAAGAATCCAAAATGGGCTGAAGCAATGAAAAGAGAGATAACAACCCTCGAAGAAAATGGCGCTTGGTCTCTTATGAAAGCTCCCACCAGGAAAAAGAGCAGTTGACTCAAATGTGTCTACACGATAAAATACAAGCCAAACAGAGAAGTTGAAAGGTTCAAGGCTCGTCTCGTGGCAAAGGGGTATACTTAAACAGAGCGCATTGATTTCCATGAAACCTTTGCTTCAGTGGCAAAGTTCGTTAATGTTAGATATGCCTTGGCTGTTGTAGCAAAGAAAGATTAGGAGGTGCATCAGATGGACGTAAATAACACCTTAATGCATGTCGATCTTGAAGAAGATGTATACATGAAAGTTTCTCAAGTGAATCTCAGTTATGTAAATTGCAGAAATCCATCTATAGTCTTCGTCAAGCCTCCAGAAATTGGTACCAAAAGTTTACGAAAGCTCTCATTGATATCAGATTTCGACAAAGTAAAGCTGATCATTCAATGTTCACATTTCGGATGGATTCCATGCATATAGTTTCTCTAATCTATGCCAATGACATGTTAATGGGAAATGATACAAACAAAATCAATGAAGTGTAAAACCATCTTCAGAATAGTTTCAGTATTAAAGATTCGGTCCCACTCAAATACTTTCGTGGCATCAAAGTTTCTCGTTCAAGGGAATGATTTGTGATTACCCATAGAAAACATACTTTGGAAATTCTTGAATATTATGGTATGATTGCATTCAAGCCTAGTAACTTCCCAAAGGAGCAAAAAGTTAAACTGAGAAAGGCTGACGATAGTCATAAGGTTGATGCATCTCGTTATAGAAGATTGGTGTTGTGTCTACTCTATTTAAAAGTCACACGAATGGACATAACATTTGCAATAAACCAACTTAGTCAATTCTTAAGCAATCCTCGAAAGTCTCACTTGGATGCAACACATAGAGTGTTTCATTATTTGAAAACCATACCAAGTAAAGGTTTATTTCTTCCCTCGTCTGGATCTTTGCATCTCATAGCTTATTCATTCTGATGCTAGTTGGTTGAGTTGCCCTATAACTAGAAGGTCACACACAAAATCTTTTATTAGTCTTAGAGGATCCCCAGTTTCATGGAGAACAAAAAAACAAACAGTTGTATCGAGATGTTCAGCAGAAGCAGAATATAGGTCTATTGTCAGCACAGTGTGTGAAGTTTGATGGTTGATATGGCTTCTTACTTAGGTGTTGATCAAAAGGGTCTTACACCTCTCATGTGTGACAATAAAGTTGCAAGACTTATTGCAACTAATCATGTTTATCATGAACGGTCGAAACATGTTGAGTTGGATTGCTATTTTTGCGTGAAAGAATACAAAGTGGGGAAGTGAAGATTGTTGCCATTAAAACGAACTTTCAAACTGCATACATTTTTACCAAAGCACTTGGGGCAGATTGATTCAAGTTTCTGCGTGGCAAGTTAGGTGTTCGTGACCAATACAATCCAACTTGAGAGCGAGTATTGAGATTCAAGTTAATGACAGATGGTTATTATCTTTAGCTGTCCCTTTAGTATTTATTCTATTATTCGATTGTTTTTAGGATTCTTGTTAGACTTATATTAAACTTTTGCTCCTTGTATCCGGTTTTGATTGAATTGAATAAGGAAAACGTTTTTCATTTTCTAAATTTTTTAATAAATGGTGTTACAAATGAGAGGCAAATTTTTGAATTACTTTATATTGTTTGATATTATAGACTACATGATCAACATTTCCTTCTAATTGTATGCTCGTAAGAAATCCCTTCGACACACAAGAAAATGGGATGTTGTCCATATATTAAGGAGCCAATATTAAGTAGAAAGGACTTGCTCCATGACAAACGATATTAGGGGGGCATGAAGAAACAATATGGGATGTATGACAGTAGAGTATCACGATGTGCATATGTTAAAAAACTTTCAATGCAATGCCATTTAATGTATCCTTCTCGAGTAGAGATTAGAGAGACTCGTTGTTTAGGAATATAATGACCATCTATACAAAGAATTAAAGTTCAATTTTAATATTTTTCGCAATATAAGTTATTTATCAAATATTTTATTTTGCTAATTTCCAACTCAATTTAGGCTAAGACAAGCGTTTGGATGATTATTGTTACGCTCTATTGATTAAACATACAAAAAATAAGTTCAACCGATAGGCAATCATCCAAATTAGACATAAAATTTATTTAACTTTTGATCTTTATGGGACTCCCATGTATTGCTTGTCCAACATGTGTAGTCTCATTCTTGCGTCATGCATAGGTCTAACCATGCCGTACTTAAATCATCCAAAATAGAACATGCTAATTTCTTGCTAAGGTCTTACCATAGCCCATAAATTCACCTAGGGATGAGATATAATTAGGTGTAATCATGTCCAAAATATTATACGCCATCATGAACTAATTAGGTCCAACCTAAGGTACAAAAATTAAAAGGTTAAGAAATTAAAATTGTGTAGAATAGAAAAAAGAATAATTTGTTTGCCGGAAAAATTCATAGTCGATCACTACTGCCACCGCATCGATGTCAATTCACTACTACTTGCTACCTATCGATGTTGAAAGCAGACTTCGCCAGCAGCCGCCAACATCCACTGTTGAGGGTCGGACGAAAAGGAGAAGGGGCAGTATCCCCTTTTAGACCATGCCCGTTGAGTCGTAGGCTAGTTGGTTGTCCACCTTGGGCCTTGGTCTGCTAGAGTTGGTTGGTTCTAGTGGGCTTGGCAACTTGGCCAAGGAGAAAATTTTATTATATGGAACCAAGTAAATTGAGTCTCGATGGAAGGTGAATGGACGGAAACAAGAAAATGAAGAGGGAAGCAAATATCAAGAACTGGAGACCGTACTACGTGGAGACATGCTAGAGTTACGACGATGTTCGTGTCCAACTTTCCATTGGCAGCGAGAAAAGATATCCTCAAGAAATTGTTTGAATAGTTTAGAGAGGTGGTTGATGTTTACATGGCAATGAAAGTGGGTGTAAACAAGAAAGCATTCGCATTCGTTAGATTCAAGAAAATTGGAGACGAACATGAACTAGAGAAATCGAGCAAGTTTATACCACAGGTAGATATGGAGGCTTGATTTCTATGTAGGATAACAGGATGTTCTCCTTGGTGGAGACAATAAAATCGAGATACTATATCGTGATAGTGGGGAATCTGGTCGGTATTAGTGGGCTCACCGGTTTGGTGAATGTATATGGACCTCGGTCGGTGGGTGAGAAAGCAAAGGTTTGGGACGAACTATTAACAATCAAACGTGCTAGACTCGCCACGTGGATTTATATGGGAGACTTCAATGTAGTCCATAGATCTTATGAACGTATTAATAATGCCTTTTGTCATCGTAGTGCAAGCTCCTTCAATAAGTTCATTCAAAATGGGCAACCCACTGACTTGAAGATGGGTGGTCAAAGATTTACTTACTTTAAAACCCAGGGGGTTAAACTAAGCAAGTTGGATCGCTTCTTAGTTTGTAACAACTTCTTAGCTTCCTTCCCTCTAGCTTCCTGTTTTCCAATGGATAGAGACATCTCAGATCACTCTATGATAATTCCTTGTGCGTGTTCTGATGACTTCGGCCCTCCTCCCTTTAAGCTCCTCAATTCTTGGATGTTAAAGGAAGAATTTGATGGGATCGTGTTTGAAGCATGTAAGATTTGGGGGATTTGGCATTCCGGATATGTTTCTACTTAATAAATTAAAAAGAATCAAAAGGGCGATTAGGGATTGGAAAATAAAAGTGGTAAGTGATGGCATTAAAGAATTGGATGAGTTGAAAAAAAGTATGGTGGAGATTGAGGCGCTAGCTAAAACAAGACTTTTGATGGAAGCGGAAATGGTTGAACGATCAGTAGGAAGGTTAAAAAAAATATTGGAAAAAGCTAGAGTGACAGCCATGAATTTGAAACAAAGGGAGAAAATTAAATGGGAAGTGGAAGGAGATGAAAATACTCATTTTTTTCACGGATACGTCAACAACAGAAACAGGAAGAATCACATTCATGGAATCATGGCTAATGGTTCATGGACAATTAACCCATTAGAAATCAAACATGAGGCAGCAAAATTCTTTGAGGCGAAATTCTATGAAAAATGGCCAAACAGGCCCTCTTTCAGACATCCTAGTTTTCGTAAACTTTCGGAATTGGATGCTAGATTTCTTGAGGGGGAGTTCTCTTTGGATGAGATAAAAAATGTTGTGTGAGCATGTGGTGGTGATAAGTCCCCGGGACCGGATGGATTCACCTTTAAATTCTTCAAAAGATATTGGGACTTACTAAAAGATGACATACGAGGTTTGGTATGGTACTTTGAAGCTAGTGGCAAATTATCAAAAGGTTGCAACTCATCTTTCATCTCTCTCATGGCCAAATCAAAAGATCCGATACACTTTGGAGGCTTTCGACCAATCAAATTGATTGGATCATTATATAAAATAATGGCTTAATTGCTAGCAAGTAGGTTAAAAAAGTTATTTGAAGCGTTATTGATGAGGTGCAATCAGCCTATGTTGAAGGCATAAATATTCTGGAGGGGTCATTAATTGTCAATGAGCTTTGCTCTTGGACAAAGATTATGTTAGGGTCTAAATGTTGTAATATGTCGAAGTGTTAGTTAGGTTGTTACGAAGTATCTTTTGTCTTCGTAAGAAGTGTCTTTGGATGTAATGTTATATTTACTAAGGCATTATAATGAATAGTCAAAATGTCTAGTCCTTAGTATTTTGTTATGCTTTTGTTCTCCTATAAATAGGGGTCTGTACTAAGTGAGTAGAAGAACTTTTTAATCAGTCTTTTACAGATTATTCCTTTGTACTCTGTAAAATCAAAAGCATAATATGAGCTGAACAAAGATTATATTTACTCTCGTGTTCATCGTTTTTTCTTCTTTCTGAATTCTTAAGTGAATTGATCTTAAACTCAATTACAAATCTCATCAATTGGTATCAGAGCAGGAATCCTTTCTGTGATCTGATTTTCATACGATCAAAAAGGTTTTTGAATCTATTGTTTGATTCAAAAAGTTTTCGTCCTTTTTGAAAGTGAAAAATTCTTCTTGATATCAATCTAGGATTTGATTCTGCAAAAATATTTGTAAATCGAGTGTTCGTTGTATGATTCTGATTTGAATTATACAATTTGATTTCAAAATTCTCAAAAGTTTTGTATCATCTTGAAGTTTTTGTCCGTACAACAATGGCGTCATTCAATCTGAATTCGATGACATCATTTTCTCATTTGCTTGGATCATCCACAAAAATTCCAATGCTTATTCCAGAATATTATGATTAGTGGGCAGATCGTATGGAAGATTACTTGAACGGATTGGATGAAGAATTATGGAAATGTATCTCAAGAGAAATCAATCAACCTGCACAAGTTCAGCCAATCGGAATGTCTTCAAGTAGTTCGGAAGTTGATAATCAAACCGAACGTTTAAAACGACTGGCGAAGAAATGCATGAGGGAATTAAGAGGTGCGTTGCCTCCTGTTGTGTACAATTATGTCAGAACATGCACAAAAGCTAAAGAAATCTGGAACAATCTCAAAGACAAATTTCAAGGAAGTGAAAAGACGAAGATCACATCTGTGAAACAATGCCTGGTGGAACTCAAAGATTTCAGACAAAAAGAAAATGAGTCTACTGAAGCATACTATGATAGGTTCAACGAGCTAATCTATCGTTGTAACCGTTATAGTATAATAAGGTCACCAATGGAGTACAATTTGATATTTGTAATGGGACTTCGAAAGGAGTGGAGAAGTGTGAGTATGATGGTGAAAAATCAACAGAGTTTTGATACTTCGACTTTGAATGACTTGTACAATCAATTAAAATCTCATGAAAATGAAGTTAATGAAATAGCTGAGGAAGCGATAGCAAGTCTTGGTGGACCATTAACACTAGTTTCGAAGGTTTCAGAAAGAGAGAATGAAAAATCGAAGTCTGATGAAGAAGAAGGTTTTCTGATGAATTATGATGATGAGGTTGTTGCATTTTACTCAAACAATAGAGTAAAGAATTTTTTTAAGAAACCTTTTAATCCAAAGAAATCATCAGATTCGAAGGGTAGTTTTGAGAACAAAAATAAACTGGATGAAAAGAAGAAAGAAATGAAGACAGATTCGAAGAATGAGTTGGAGCAAATGAAGATGATATTGAAAGGTGATACAGGGATTAATTACCATTATTGCTATGGAGCAAATCATTTGGCAGTAGATTGCTTGTTGAGGAAGAAGGAGGAAAAGAAAAATAAAACAAAGGATGAAGCATACTACACTGAGAAACTGGAGGAAGTAAAGAAGAAAGCAAAGAATTTGTCATTGGTGGCTCATGGAGAAACTGAATCGGATGGAACATATCAAATATGGTCTTTGGGTTCAGATGATGAAGAGATGAAAAATCCAACACATGGAGCTACGTATGCAAAGATGGTAGATGATTCAGATGATGAACAGACTGACGAAGTGTGTGGGCAATGCTTCGTTTCGAAGTCTACTGACAGGTCACCCATGACTACCAAGGTACGTAACATTCTTGAATCTTTTAACATTCTAGTTTCTGCATATAATTCTGAGTTAGTATCTTTTGATGAAACTGTTACTTACTTTGATTCAATCGTTGTGTCTGCTAGCAATGAAGCGAAAAAGTTAAGTGATCAATTACTAGAGACAAGAAAAATGTTGGATTCAAAAGTCACTAGGATTGATTACTTAGAATTGCAAGTTTCAAATATTATGGAGGATAGAGAAAAATTAGCAAAAGAAATAAACTTGTTGTTAGCACAAAGAAATATTTTCTGTAATTTTGCAAAAAGATTGTATGGAAAATTAACTGAGTTACATCATTTGTGTGAAATAAGTAAGGAACAACATAAAAAATTACTACCATTTTTAGCTTATGATAGAGCTAAGGTAGATAGTATTTCATATGATTGTGAAAAACAAATTTCTGATTTCAACAAAGTTCCAGATGATAGGTTTAGATATGGAATTGCTAAAGTCGAAGATTATCTTTATGCTAATGATTTAGTAAAAATTGTAAATGAGACCTTATCTAAATCAGAACAACTTCGAATTTTGAAAAAGACTGAGAATTCTACATCTAATTGTGAAACTAATATTGCTAATATTGAAGATAATTCTGATAATATTAGTGAAATTAGTGATTTAGAAGAAGTAGATTGTTCTTAATTGTCTGTCATAAATGTAGCAAATTCATTTAAAGGGAAAGAAAAATGTGAAGATTTATTAATAAAAATTGAAACTGATAAACCCTCAACTTCGAAAGTTTGTGATATGGAGTTTGTGGAAATACATGAGAGTCAAACTGATGATAGTGACAATGAGGAGGAAAATCCAAATTCGAAGCCAATTCAAAGGTCAAAAGAAATTGAAATTCCTCGAGTGGATGTTGATCAAGTTTATTTGGATACACAAGAATTTGAGAAAATTCTTAGTGAAAAAGGTGCTCATTATCTTGAATCGAATACTGTCGTTTATCCAATCTTCAAATGCACTGATGATATTGTGTTCCCAAATCAAGTCTTCGTAACAACAGGTAATGTTGAAAATATAAAGCCTGAATTCAAAAAGATGATTGAGGAAGATAATATGCAAACTTCAAATGAAGGATTCTTTTCAAATCAAAGTACAGTTGAAAACAATCTTACAAAGAATTCATATAAATTTCAACATCAAAAACCAAAAAGAGTATGGGTTGAAAAGTCAAAAGTTGAAAAGAAGAAAGTTAACCCAATTGAAAATGTGTTTACGAAGCACAAAGGTGTTAAAACAGATGTTAAAACAATCAACAAAGCAATAAAATTAAATTCAAAAGAATTTAAAGCTCAAGTTGAAAATTTTTCAAAGGAAAATAATATTTCGAAACGTCAAGCAAGAAAAACAATTTTTTGGCAAAGTGTTAAGTCATCAAAAATGAAATCAACAAATTTTTCAAAAAGAAGAAAAGTTTTTAAAGAAAAATCAAAGTCTCAAATTTTTGAAAAGAAAAATGCTTCGTTTTCAAATAATGAAACAAAAACAACAATACCAATAAAAAATTTTCAGAAAAAGGTTGAAACACAAAATTCAAAGTTACAAATCAAGACATCTTATCATGAATCATATCTTTCAAAACCAAAAGTTGATTATGTTCCAAATTCAGCAAAATGTTATAATCCTTTGAAGAAACAAGCTGACAAAGTCTCATATGCAAAGGGAATAACAACAAAAAGAAATATTGATCATTGGTTGGAAGGAAAAGGAAAAATATACCAATCAAGTAAGTTTTCGAAAGAACAGATATATGAGGCGTATGTCAAGTATGCTAATCCTTCAACGAATGGTAGTTCATCATCCAAAGAGTCAAATATATCAGTTAAAGTTTGGCAGCCGGTCACAAAAGCAAAAAGTGAAAAATCACAAACTCAAGATGCGAAGGGTGTAATTAGTGAAAATTTGAAAATAATAAAAACTCATATATCTGACCCTTCGAATGAAAATGTTAGATTTATTGACAGTTTCAGAACAAAAGTTTGTGATTGGGTTAATGGTTGTACTTTACAATTGAATCACAAACCTAATATGAATGGACCCAACAAAGCTTGGGTACCTAAATTTTTTCAATGATCGCAGGTACTTTGTGACAAGCAATATGATAACAAGTGGTATATTGATAACGGTTGCTCACGTCACATGACTAGGAAGAAGGAAAACTTGCGTGATTTTCGAAGCCTAGAAAATGGAGGAGTGGTTAAGTTTGGCAATAATCACAAATGCAAAGTCAAGGGTTATGGAAAGATAACGAATGGAAATTTCACTATCAACAGAGTTGCATTTATTGAAGGTTTACAACACAATTTGATAAGTGTTTCACAAATTGTTGTGGGCACTGAAAATCAAGTACTTTTTAATGAAGAAGGAAGTGTCATTTCGAATGTTAAGACAAAGGAAATTTTACTTAAGTCAAAAAGAAAAGGTGATATGTTTACATTGGATATTGTTCCTATTGTAGGCAAACCTGCTGTGTGTTTACTTTCGAAGGCTGCTGCCGATGTTAGCTGGTTATGGCATAGGAGATTATCACATCTCAATTTTTGAAACATCAACAAACTTGTCATACAAGATCTGGTAAGAGGTTTACCCATTCTTAAATATGATAATGACAGTTTGTGTGCAGCTTGTGAAGTAGGAAAACAACACAAACAAGGTCATCCTATCACAATAGATTCGAAGATTGTTGAACCCCTCGAACTCTTGCATATTGATTTATGTGGTCCTTCAAGAGTTGCTACTCTTAACAAGAAAATGTACATTTTGGTAATTGTAGATGATTTTTCAAGATTTATGTGGGTTTATTTTCTCAGGTTAAAATCCGAATTTCCACAAATGATGATTGATTTTATCAAGAAAATGGAAGTTTCATTGAAGAAGTCAGTTCGAAAAATTAAAAGTGATCATGGAACTGAATTCAAAAATCGTGTCTTTGATTCATTTCTAGTGAAAAAAGGAATTTCGCATAATTTTTCATCTCCTTATACACCACAACAAAATGGTGTGGTTGAGAGAAGAAATCGATCATTATGTGAAGCTGCAAGAACAATGTTGGCTTATTCGAATTTACCTCAATATCTTTGGGATGAAGCTGTTTCAACTGCTTGTTTTACTCAAAATCGGTCATTCATTCACAGACGGTTTAATGTTACTCCTTATGAAATAATCAATAATCGAAAACCTAATGTCAAATTTTCCATGTTTTTGGATGCAGGTGTTTCATAATGAATCTTAAGTATAATCTTTCGAAGTTTCAAACAAAAGCAGATGAAGGAATTTTCTTAGGATATTCACACAATTCAGTTGCTTATAGAGTGTTAAATAAGCGAACTCGCAAAGTGGAAGAAACTTTTAATTTGACATTTGATGATCATTACATTAAAAAGTCTAATCATAAATTTGCGAATTATCCTATTTTGCAAAATTCTTCAAATATAGATGATTCAATTGAAATGGATGATGTTAATTATGATTCGATTTTTGGTATTTCAGATCAAGCAATTGATGCAGAAAGAAATGCAACTGATAATCAAACATCAGAAAATTCGAAGCATAACAATGATTCAAATTCGATTTTGAATTTAAACACAAATGAACAAGTTGATGATCCAGTGGAGGGGGAGCACTTGGATTCAAATAGTTTTGTTGAGGGGGATCGTTATAGTGAAAGAGATAACATGTCAACAAATGTTAATGTTGAAGAGGAGCCAATTCTTGAAGAAGAGCCGATCAGTGAACCAGAGCAAAATATCGAAACGGAGTCAATCATCGAGGGGGAGCCCATACTTGAGAATGATCCAATTCTTGAAGAAGAACATTTTGATGATCCTGATGATTCAATTTCCATAAATGGATCAGAAACAGATGTTATGTTCGAAGATGCACTTTTGGATTTTGATCCTAATTATCCACCAATGGATAAATGGACAAGAAATCATCCAAAAGATCAAATTCTTGGTGATCCACAAGCAGGTATAATGACAAGGGCACAACTTCATGCACGAAATGAGGTATTGAATAATCATCAAGAGTTATGCATGTTTAATGTTTTTATTTCCAAAATCGAACCAAAGACAGTTAAGGTTGCAATGGAACACTCTGATTGGGTTGTTGCTATGCAAGCTGAATTGTCTGAATTCGAAACAAACAAGGTTTGGAGATTAATTCCAAAACTTGTTGATGTGTCAATTGTTGGACTCAAATGGATTTATAAAAACAAAACTTACAAAGATGGAAACATTATTCGAAATAAGGCTAGACTTGTTGTTAAAAGATATTCTCAACAAGAAGGAATTGATTAAGAAGAAATATTTGCCCATGTCGCAAGATTCGAGGCTGTTCGTATTTTTTTGGCTTTTGCAGCTCATAAAGATTTCGATGTCTATCAAATGGATATAAAATGTGCATTCTTAAATGGAGAACTCGAAGAAACGGTGTATCTTGAACAACCTCCAGGTTTTATAAACACAGAACATCCTGATCATGTTTATATTTTAGATAAAGTTGTATATGGGTTAAAACAAGCACCAAGAGCATGGTATGCAACTCTAACATCATTTTTGAAACAATCTAAATTTAAACAAGGATCAGTTGATCCTACTTTATTTCGAAAGAAAATTGGAAATCATCTGATGCTTGTTCAAATTTATGTTGATGATATAATTTTTGGCTCAACTGACCCTGCTTTATCTAAAGAATTCGAAAATCTGATGAAAAGCAAATTTGAAATGAGTATGATGGGCAAAATTAATAACTTTTTGGGTTTGAATATTCGTCAAAACAGGGAAGGCATCTTCATTAATCAGGAGAAATATACGAAGAATTTGTTAGAAAAGTTTGGAATGACGAATAGCACAAGGTTACGAATACCAATGGCAACGGGCATAAAGCTAACTCCTTTGTTAGATAAATCTGTTGTTGATATTACTTTGTATCGAAGCATGATTGGGTCTTTATTGTATTTAACTGCAAGTAGACTTGATATTATGTATTCTGTTTGTAATTGTGCAAGGTATCAATCAAATCCACGTGAACCACATCTAACTGCAGTAAAGAATATTTTTTGATATTTGAAAGGCACTACTTTGTTAGGATTGTGGTATCCTTCGAAAACAGGGTTCTTTGTACAAGCTTATTCGGATGCGGATCTTGGAGGATGCAGTCTTGATCGTAAAAGCACAACTGGTGGGTGTCAATTACTAGATGGAAAGTTGGTCAGTTGGCAATCGAAGAAGCAAACATGTGTTTCAATATCAACCGCTGAAGCTGAATATGTTGCTGCAGCTGCGTGTACATCACAAATAATTTGGATTCAAAGTCAATTAAGAGATTATGCAATTAATATGAAAAAGATTCCTTTATATTGTGATTCACAAAGTGCAATAAGAATTTGTCATAATCTTGTGCAGCATTCGAAGACTAAGCACATTTCTCTTCGATATCATTTCATCAAAGATCATGTTGAAGAAGGAAATATTGAAGTTCATTTTGTAAAAACAACGGAGCAATTGGCATATATTTTTACAAAGGCTTTGGATGAAAAATCGTTTCTTCGGATCTTAGAAGGATTGGGAATGATTAATGGAAATTCACTTCAATCTGATAAAAGCGAAGAGTGATGGGTCTGAATCATTTGGTGTATGGACGGAAAGGATGATTCAGTGTTCAGAGGTTACTGTTCATGGTCAACGCTTCGAACGCTTCGCATTCGGAAGATTTATTTCTTGTTGAAATACAAAATCAGAGATTACTGTTCAAGTCAACGGTTCGAATGCTTTGTATTTGTACACATTTCAACTAAGGTTAGATTTTTAGTTTGTCTAATTTTTTTGAAAAACCTGAAAAATCAAAAATATTTTCTTTTATTGAAAAATTAAAAATCCAAAAAGATTTTGTTTCAGTTTGTCTTTAATTTTTTTTGTTTTTTGAAAAATTTCAAAAATACCAAAAATATTTTTATTGTTTGGTTTTAACATGTGTATTGTGAGTTTTGTCAAGTTTCAAATACGAAGGATTCATGCGTCTTGTTTCTAAGGGAAGGTATGATCTCGATACACTTTGGATTAGTTAGGATGTCCCTAGAAGCATGCTGCTGCATGTTGTCTCAAGCCTCGTATGATTCTATGTATGGGAAATGAAAGTCTTGATGAAATTATCTCATGAAAATTTCTTCCCAACAAGGCTTGTATTTGCATAAATCAACAAGAGCTACCTTACTCTTCTCAAATGAGTTAAGAGTTTTCTGTTTTGTCCATTATAACAGAGGTACCCTTCGATTCTTATCCAAACTTTTTAAACCAAACAATTCTTACATTCCAAATATTCGAAGCAATTTGTCCTTGAGGTTTTTGATCAAACCAATCAAAACCTAGACAAAGCACAAATTTGTGTTTATGATCTAATATCATGAGTCCGTGATAGAAGTGAAACCCAAAATATCATGAACCTAAAGGAATTGACGGGGAACCATGTTCCAGATCTTACGAAGCATTTGTTTCAGTACCATTTATACTCCAAATCATATTCATTTCTTTTGAGTGATCTTAATCAAACATTCGAAAACTAAGATGTTTGTTCCCAACAAGATCCAACATAACTGTTTTTATGAATATGATTTCCGTGTGAGTATATTTTAAAAATTCTAGTTACTTTGAATATCATTCGTAACCAAGTTGTCAATGACTACATTGGTTATACAACTAATTTTGTTTACAATTTCTCACCTTATTTTAAGGTTGATATGTCACGAAATTTTCGAAGCCACCCATTTGACCTATAAAAGAAACCCTTCGAAACTTCTCTACGAGTTATCAAACAAGCTGTTAATTATCTCTCTTGATAATTTTCGAAGATATCTTTGCCTGGGATAAAATTGTTTTTGTGTCAAAAGAAATTGTTGACATCACAAGTTTTCAAAAAAAATTTCTTTGTTTCTCATCTAATTTCTTTTGGAACACAGCACACACGAAATTCTTGAGGTTTGAGTAACACCAACTTAAACTGACGATTTCGAAATTCTGGCTAATGACTTCGCTTTTTAAACCTCAAAGTGAAAGAGCCTGACCTCAATTCCGAAGGCATCCGACGGTTACAATTCTTTTGGGGAAGATCAAACAGTCTTATCTCTTGATGACGCATGGTGTATGATAAGCGTGTAAGGCGTGTTGACAGTTACAATTGTTACTTTTTGATGAGTACATTCCGTATTTCAAGGTGCCATGTCAGCAAGCATTTATTGTATCCCGCTTCAAATTCAAAATTCTAGGGTTACATATAAAAGGGCAAATCAGAACTCAATAACACTTTATGCGATCAAAGTCTCTGCAACACAAAATTCTCTTTGCAATTCATCTTCTTCATACGTTCTTTACTTAAATCATCAACAATGGCGACTACTTCATCACCAACTACAGACGAAATCATCAGTGTTCCGATTCTAAAGATCCAGGGTTCCAACTACCAAGTAGAATCGGATTTGTCAAAGTATCCGGAGGAACTTCACATGCTTGTGGTTGCTTTACAGAATTCAGTTCTGTCTAAATCAATGTTTGATTCATTTGATGCTCCGATGTCCTGGTTATCAAAGGCGGGTTCTACTGCATCATACAACAAAGAGACAGGGTGTGTGGAATTTACAATGGTTAATGATACGAGAATTAGGGTCTCCAAGCGGTTATTTTGCAAGATTTTGGGAATTCCGAATTCTGGCCCTTATGATGAACTTTCTTCTTCACAAGTGGTGTTTATGTTCAATGAGATGGGTCATCAACCTCCATTGACGCGTATCAGTGATTTCAAGAAGTCGGGGTTACCAACAATCTGGAATTTTTTGTTTGGCATCTTTCTTCGATGTCTTACTGGAAGAACTGTGGGGCTTGATAAAGGAAGGATGGAGGTGTATGCAATGGTAGCTGGGTTGTACTATGATTTGCAAGTCGATTACTCTGAACAATTATGGACAGAGTTCTTAACAAGCATTTCGAAGACGAGTGCTAAGCAGGGGATTTCTTGTGCACGATATTGGAGTCTGATAGTCCAATATGTCTATCAGAAGGAGAAAATCGAAGTTCCGGAATACGAAGAGAAAGCAGTTTGTCACATGTATGGTAGTCCGAAGGAGGTGCATGATGATCCGGCTATCTTTACCACAATTGCTCGCATTCCGAATGCAATGCTCAAGAAGGTGGATCCAACGAATGATGTGTTGGTGTCATATTTGCAAACTATTGACACAACCATTGTTACTGGTATGTTACAACATGAAGAGAAGAAGAAGTCGAAGAAATCAAAGAAGACAGAGGCTGAGTCTTCGGAAAAAGGGGTGAAAGCTGAACCAAAGAATCAAGAGCCAATAGTTACATCTGGTAATGTCGAAGAGGTGTCTCCAATTTTAACCTCAGTGGCTGATACACCAGTGATCGAAGCGTCTCCATCAAAAGAGACAATTCCTTTGAAGACGGGTGTTTTTCGAAGAATCAAAATCAAGAGAAAATCTCAGTTGGTGAAGAAAACACAGGTTTCACATCAAGGGGTCACAGTTTGAGAAATTCCAGCTCCGGTGTCTCCATCTTCTAAGAAACGAAGGGCTGAAGATATGGCAAAATTTTTAAAGAAATCCCAACGAATCAAAGAAGTGGATCAAGTTCCTGAGACTCCCGAAGATGAAATTCCTAAAGAAGTAGAGATCCTTCAGTCTACTGATATTTCGAAGCCTGCTGATGTAAAGCTCATTGAACCAACTTTGTTACCTCAGGTTACATCCACAACTGATTCTCCAACATTTCAATCAATTATGGATCAACCTTTCACCACTATCTTCTCAACACAATCAACTGATCCACCCAATCCATCCTCACCTATTGCTGAAACCATTGCCGTTAATAAGGAAACTGATAACGAAGGATTTGGAGGAACATTCGAAGCTCTTTCTTTTGATAAAGCTGAAGAAGATTTCCCTGATCATATGCTGATGACCATGAAGCAGTTCAAGATTTTGAATTCAAAATTGAATTCTATCTTGCAATCTCAAGCTGATGTGGGAAGTGCTGGAATTACCATCATGGAAGTTGATTCCATAATGAAGGAAATGGAAGGCAGGGTTATTTCGAAGGCATCAGGATTAATTCGTGATTCTGAAAGCCGAATTCTTGAGAAGACTGATCAGCATGATAATTCTACAGAGAATCGAATAAATTCTCTGAGGTCTGACTTTATGAAGGAGGTGAAGGATTTGAAGACTGTTACGAAGGAGCGTCATGTGCTCTTCGTACAAGAAGTTAAGAAAGTTCGTGAAGATGTTAACCTGCATATTCGCGAACTTCGTGAAGAAATGACGAAGGAAGTTCAGCATATTCAACAAGGGTATGAATCAGCACATCAGAAGATCGACATTATTTGTGATGCGGTTGTTCAATGTGTTAAAATGTTCGAACAAATGAATCCTCAGATGATCTCTCTTTCAGCCAAAGAAGAACAAAATTTTGGAGAGTTGGTCAAATTGTTGAAAGAACTTCAAGAACTGTCTTCGAAATTTCCTCTCCAATTGTTTCTCAAGAATTTCTTTCTCAGAAATTCACACATTTCGAAGCCATCCTACACAAACACCTTGCTCCATTACTTTGTATATCAAGCCTTTTACCAACTGTATCAGATGCCCCACCTGCTGTCATAGGGGTGCAAGGGGGAGAAAAGGTTGGTCATGCAAAGGCTGAGGAACATGAGTAGACAACTGAAGATACGAAGGTGGTAGGAAAAGTGTATCCTTCGAAAGTGGTTGTAAAGCCAACAATTGTTTCAGCTGCTCCAGTCATTTCGACTGTGACTACAACAGTTCCAATTTCAAAACCTATTGCAAAAGGGATTGTAATTGAGAACCAAAGTAATGTCTCTTCATCAAAGAATATAGCTCCTTCAAATGTTAAAGACAAGGGAAAAGGAGTTTTGGTTGAGAAGACTAATAAAGAGAAGAAAGCTGAGGTGGTAGCTAAGGTTGAAAGAATGAGGCAAGTTGAAAGTATAATGAGACAAAGAGCTCTGGAAGGTTCGAATGTTGATAAGGGACATCCTTCGAAAGTATACAATTATGAAACAATAGAATCCAAGGTGATGTTCGATCACATGTATTCTTTTGAAAAGATTCTGAAGAAGAGGTTTGTGGTGACAAATACTGATTATGGTCAACTTGATTTTCCTATCAACGAAATGATGTTCGTAATGCCTCAGTTCAAGGCTGAGACAAAGTCTATGGATATCGAAGAGGGGAAGAAGATGATGATAAGATTTCATGCTGTGTTAGCAAAGGCTCAAGAAGAAGTTTGGTTCTTGGAGAAGATCAAGAAGGTGATATCTATAAAAAGGGATATCATTTTCGAAGGGAAAGTTTCAAAATCTGAAATATATTGTGGCAAGAGCAAGTGGAAAGTTACAAGAGTTTACTGTGGCAGACTTTCCTTTGATGAACACTTATGATCTCATCAACGTTGCCTTGATACTTAAAGACAAGTCATTTTCCTTTCTCCAAGAAACAGAACCAGATGTTTTCAGTCTTGGGTGTAGGCACATAAAAATATTCTTGGAGAATTATTTTGAGTGCTTAGCTCAAACTGATGTCGAACTTGCTATTGTTAAAGGCTTCGACATAACTGCACCAATGGCACCTACGAAGAAGCAGGTTGAGTTGAAAAAGTACGAAGACGGTGAAATATGTTTAAAGCCATTGGGGATGGTTTTTGCAGGAAAAGATAAAGCCGGAAGAGCTAAAAGGTTCTTATTTCAAACTTCTGAAGTGGAGAGATATACAAATTCACAATATACAAACTTAATTGTTCGTATGAATCATTGCAAGAAGAACACAGAAGGAGACAAGAAAGAGATAAAGAAAGTTATCTCTTGGTACATGGAAATCCGAAGAGTGCTAATGTATGCCGTTCAACTACTAACTTCATGAAGACTTCGACCTTTATTCCAAAGGGGGAGATTGTTAGGGTCTAAATGTTGTAATATGTCGAAGTGTTAGTTAGGTTGTTACGAAGTATCTTTTGTCTTCGTAAGAAGTGTCTTCGGATGTAATGTTATATTTACTAAGGCATTATAATGAATAGTCAAAATGTCTAGTCCTTAGTATTTTGTTATGCTTTTGTTCTCCTATAAATAGGGGTCTGTACTAAGTGAGTAGAAGAACTTTTCAATCAGTCTTTTACAGATTCTTCCTTTGTACTCTGTAAAATCAAAAGCATAATATGAGCTGAACAAAGATTATATTTACTCTCGTGTTCATCATTTTTTCTTCTTTCTGAATTCTTAAGTGAATTGATCTTAAACTCGATTACAAATCTCATCAGATTAAAAGAATGAAGATGCTTATGTTCAAAGCAGACTTCAATAAAGCATTTGACTCAGTGAATTGGGCTTTCCTTGACTCAATCATGGATCAAATGAAGTTTGGGGAGAAATTGAGAAAGTGGATCGAAACTGTCTGGAATCAGGGAGAGCATCGGTAATCATCAACGGAAGTGAAACCACTGAATTCGCGATGTCAAAGGGTGTCCAACAGGGAGACCCTCTCTCTCTCTCTCTCTTTCTCTCTCTCTCTCTCTCTTCCTCTTCATCATTGTTATGGAAGATTTTAAACTGGCAATGAACACGGCAGTGGATACTAGAGTTTTTGACGGGATAAAACTTCCAAACTCTAACATTTGTTTGTCTCACTTATTTTATGCAGATGGCGCGCTTTTCATGGGAGAATGGTCGAGGAGAAACATTTCTAATCTGGCCCGTATTTTGAGATGCTTTTATGTATCATCAGGGCTGAAAGTGAATTTCAAAAAATCGAAGGTGTTCTGGATCAGAGCTTCCCCCTCAGAAATCTCGAACTGGTCCTCCCCCTTGGTTGTGAACCATCGACGTTACTGTTTACCTATCTTGGAATCCCCGTTGGTGGAAATATGAATCTAAAAAGCGCTTGGAGGCCGATAATAGATAAATTCCAATAAAAACTTTCACTATGGAAAGTGAAAACATTGAGCTTTGGTGATAGAGTTACGCTTGCAAAGGCGGTGCTAGGTAACCTCCCGATGTATTATATGTCCATCTTCATAGTTCCTAATGGAGTAATTGACACTCTTGAAAAAATAAGACGAAATTTTATATGGAGTAGAGAGTACGGCAAAAAAAAACATTTGTTGGGTGAATTGGGAAAAGATCACTGCCCCCAAAAAAAGGTAAGGGGTATTAGGCTTGGCTCAATTAAAGCTATAAATCTCTCCTTGGTCACTAAATGGTTGTGGAAACTAAAAAATGACAATTGTGCCCTCCAGGAAAAAGTGATCAGTTGCCTACACGGACTATCGGGGAGGCATTGGACTGTGTTTGGTAACTATACTATCACCGGGGAAAAACATCATAAAATCTAGCAGGAGCTTGGCAAAACTTAACATCGAACCTAATGAAGTCGTTTCTTGGAATCCGGAGGAGAAAAAATGGGTCTCTGATTTCCTGTTTGGCGTCGATTCATTGTTAGTTTGTTACAAGACCGAATCGAGTTAGCGAGTCATATTGTAAATTATGGTCCCTTTGATTGGTGCAAGGTGATCCCATACAAGATCCTATGCTTCATATGAAGGGCAAAACAGGGAAGAATTCCAGTTGTTGTGGCACTAAGTCAAAGGGGAATTGCCATTCTAGTCACCATATGTAGTATATGTAATGCAAAGGAGGAGACAAGTGATCACGCTTTACTTTCATGTCATGCAACGAAATCCGTGTTTGAGTCGATCCTATCTTGGTGTGAAATCAGATGTGATGGCTTTACATCGGTGAAAGATATGGTTCTCTTTATTTGTCGATGGTCCAGATGTAGAAAGAAACAGAGCTTACATAATGTAATTCTCTGTGGAACTTTATGGTGCATATGGACAACGAGAAGCAAATGGATTTTTGATAAAGTTCCAGTGATTCCAACGACTACAATGGATAGAATAAAGACAATTACCTTCACTTGGAACATTAATCCTTTCTTTTGCTTGTAATTTGCATGTACTTTGCTTTTTCTTTCCTTTTGTACTCTTTTCCCTCATTGTCTTGATGGGGTTCTTTAATTTATTTGCCGGTTTCCAAAAAAAAATATGGGACCAAGCAGCATTAAATAACAAAAAAATAAGCAAAAGTTATTTTATATGATTTTTACTGTTAATGGTGTTTATCTCGGACAAAACTAAGAAAAAAAGGTTTTAGGAATGCTTAGACTTCCAATGAAAAAACTGGACTTATTACAAAAAAACTAGATACACCATTTCTTCTGTAATTTACTTTTGATTTATGGAATTGCAATACAACAAAATCAGAGAGGCCAGTAGCTTCCCAGTTACGATGTTGGTGCATAACTATACAAAATCAGCCATAAAAGAGCTCAGAATCAGAAATTAAAGTCATATTTATCTCAAACAATACAAAATCCTCATATATATAAAGCAATTTCATACATAGCATGTCCCTCGACAAACTCAAAGTTCATATGCGAAAAAAGGTAAGAATCAACGGGAAATAAGCAAATATCATAAATCCGAACATAATTTTTCCTAATATAAAACTTGTAACTTAGAACACCATAGCATACTCGGCAACAAGTAGCAAAAATACAGTAGGAATGGTTGCAACTCTAGTTGAAGATACATCTGATGAACCAGATGAACCAGTACTTGATGACGCGTTTCCTGTGGATTTAAACAAAACAAAGATAGTTAGATAAATCTGACATTTCCAATTAATATGTGGAATCATAAAATGCTACACATCTCTAGTAATATAGATTTTTTTGATCATTTAACCTCGACTTGAATCAATGATACAATTAAGTCAGTAATTAGAAAAAAAAAAAAAAAAAGTATATGTACCAAAATGAAATGATACAAAAAATACGGTTTTTATATATAATTAAAAGATAATTTGAATGACGAGCTGCTAAATAAATGTTTTTCTTTCGGTTACCATTGCATTTACTAGTTGATGGTGTCTGGACATTGCATGCTTTCGGTAAATCAAGAGCCTTAGTTTCGTTGATTTTAATACCAAAAGACGAGCCACCACCATTAAGGACTTGACACAGGCACTGTGGCTGTGTCTGGACCACAATCGCGAGTTGGCTGCAACATCCTGATGATGGTGTTGTCGCGTCACCAGAAATGTAGTTGAGACATGGGGACATGCCTTCTAGCTCATTGTCGCACCCTGATGATTGAGCAACTGCAACTCCATAGAGGGCAGCCATTGTGATTGCTAGGATCATTGTGATTGATGCTGTTTTTTGATATTGTGCCATTTGGTTATTAGTGGAATTTTGGTATAGATAGGTGCTTGAAGTTATGGATTGGTGAAGTGTGGTGATTTTTTGCATTAATATATAGGGAAGGTGGCATGCATAGTTTGACTCTAGTTAAGGAGGCGCTGAAACCATCGTCATGGCTTTAAAGTCTCCAAAAAGGAGAGGTTTGAATTCCAGAATTCCACAAGCTTCAATCTTGTACTCCGAGAGTTCTACAGTTAAGGAGGTGTCGAGTTTCCTACTTTGTAAAATTAACTACAAAGTAGCATGCATGGTTTTAGAGAAAAGTAGCATGCATGGTTTTGAGTTGGAGAGCTTACTTTTAGGATTCCACTTTTCAATCGTTGGGCTCCTTTTGCCTAGTAGATTATGGTCATTGGTGTATATTTTGTACCAAAGTGTATTTTAGAAAGATGTTTTTATCTTGAACATAACTTGAATGGTGTAAAGATATAAATGATAAAATCGTTTATAATGGTTGTGAACTTCAAAGTCGTCATTATTTATCACATATGAAAAAGAGCTGATCGATACTGATGGAACCAAAAGAGTCTTGATTAATTATTTATATTACGTGACCTGCTCATGCAATCCAGTTTTTGGTAAAAAGCTAACTAATTCTAGAAAATAGAGGATGGTAGAACTGTTAAAAAATATTTTAGAACTGTTAAAGACAGCAAATCAACTTTATAAAGTTTAGGACGCTAAATAGCGAATTAACCAACTCTATAAAAATGTAGGACGGCAGCCGGCAGGGGTTGTTTGAGGGGATAGGGTGTATTAAGAGTTGGGACGTATGAATCTTCAAAATATGAGTAAATTACAAAAACTTTGGAGTGTTCATTCTATCTAATCTGATTAGTTGAATCCATTTTGATTATGTTTTTTCAAAATATGGAATTATGGATCCTAATACATAAAATAAAATTCAAATTCGAGCTGAATCAACTAAATTACAATTCACTTGGATCCGTTTAATAAAATTAATTTTGAAAAGGTGCAGACATTTAACACATTTAACAGCCCTATAAAGAGTAGGAACCTAAATAGCGAGCTAACTAACTCTATAAATTCTAGAACGGAAGCTCACAGGTGTTGCTTTAGGGGATGGGGTGTTTTAAGAGTTAGGACGCTAGCAATGTTCAAAATTACTAAATTCTAGGATATTTATTTCAATGCATTAGGTCGATCGATTAAACAAATCTGAATCGATTTTGATTTTTTAAAATATGAATACAAATAATTGAAACTAAATTCAAATTTGATTTGTATGAACCAAATTATAATTCGATTGGATAGGTTCTATATAAATCGATTTCAAAATTTAGTTTTTTTTTCTCTTTCTTGGTAAGGAAACGTAGAATAATAAATTTCATGCCAATATTCATAGTTTAATATACACATTCACAATTTACTACATAGATACACTTAACACAATCATTGATAGTTTAATACATAAGGGAAAACTACAATAAAATTCTTATATATTAACCTCATAATCGATTTAGTCCATATATATATATATATTTTTTATTTAATTAAGTCTCAAAATCTGATAATCGTATTCAATTTAACCATTTTACCTGGTCAACGGGTCAACTAATTTTTAAATTTTATATCTTTTTGCCTAGATTTCAAATTTTATTACAAATTTGGTCCAAAATTTACACTTTTGGCCCGGATTTTAAATTTTATTACAAATTTGGTCCAAAATTTACCCTTTTGGCCCAAATTTTAGAATTTTGTTATGAATTCATCCTAAATTTAGTTGTTTTTATAACATTTTTTTCTTAAAAAATTTTTTCGAAATTGTTTTTTTATAAAATCATATTTATACAAAAAATATATATTTTCACATAAAAAATCTTATCTTTTTTATATTAAAACTTTTTTTAAAAACGTTTTTGTATACGAAATATCAATTTATAAAATAGGTATTTATTAAATACATAAAAATATACAGATCTTTTTTATAAAAAAAATATATACAAACACGTATTTTACAATATTATATATATACGCACACACTAGCTGTCTACCCATGCAATGCAATGGACGATGAATAGTTTATTTTTGGAATTAATTCTATTCGAAAACGTATTATATTTCATGGAGCGCAAATCAAACACATATTGCTATTGGTCGGACTTTGATTGGTTTCAGTTTGACAATTAGTATGTTGATGTTTTAGGTTAAAACCAAGTATGTTGATGTTTTAGCTAAACAAATTATTTTCATTTTTTAGCGAATCAAATTTGTGTTGATTCTTTTTATGTGTAAAACAATGAGTACAAACTTCATATAATTTCTTCATGTTTGTATTTTTAGTTGGTTCACTTTTAACCCCCTCAATACAATACACGCTTCATAAATATTTGTACTTAAAGACTTCCATATAACATCAAATGCATGATTTTCTTCATTGATTAAGTTTACTTGAACACTTCTGTAGAAGATAATAAAGTAATGCAATTAACTAACCTTCTTGTAAAAAAATGAGTTGTACTCATGACATTTCAAAAACTTTTGTGGCTCCTTCGTCTTAGTCTTTTTAGTATCACAAAAAAAACTTGTGAACTTATAATAAGGCACGGCTTAGCGTTGTAAAATTAATATATTAGTTTGTTGCTTTCATGCATAACATTTGAAGTTGATAATCACATCATCAAAATTCCGTATACAAAAATGTTTTTAAGAAAAAGTTTTATAGAAAATAGAAGATTTTTTATGTGAAAATACGTTTTTTTGTAAAAATGATTTTATAAAGAAAAAAACATATTCGAAACAAATTTTTGAGAAAATTTTTTTTAAAAAAATAAATTTATGATGAATTCATAACAAAATTCTAAAATTTGGGCCAAAAGGGTAAATTTATGACCAAATTTATAATAAGTTTTAAAATCTAGGCCAAAAGTGTAAATTTGGACCAAATTTTTAATAAATTTTGAAATCTGTGCAAAAAATGTAATTTTTGAAAGTCGGATAACCTGTTGACGGGGTAAAATGGTTAAATTGAATACTATTACTAGCTTTTAGGACTTAATTGAATAAAAAAAGATATATGGACTAAATCGATTATGAAGGCAATATATAAGGACTTTATTACAGTTTTCCCAATACATAATTAATAAAACATTTACAATAGTTATACAACACATACAAATTTATACATTAACAAATAATTATTACAAAATACTCACACATTCATCGTTCACATTTTATCAAAAAAAAAAATCATATATTCATAAATCATTTACAGTTTAATAGAATCGGGATTTTTATCGGTCGAGTAGCACCTAGGGATTAATCAAAGATTAATCGGGACCTAATCGGGATTTTTACAACAATGAGAAAAAGTATAAATTTAAGCCTAATACTTACCTATTTCATTTAGGCAAATCATCTAACATTTTATGTACTCCACAAAATAGTTGAAGTTTAAGATCCTGAAGATATACTTATCTTCAGGATATACTTATCAGATTTGTCATTGTTCCTTCAAATAAAAGTAAAAATAAAGACTCTACGCATCTGAAGGAAAAAAAAATACACTAATCGGTACAAAAATGATGGGGACTTGATGGTGGTTAGATGAAGTTAAAGATCGTTAGGAGTGTCAAACCAAACAAACGAATAAGGGAAACTAAAAATAATTCATTGTTGCACAAGGTTTATATAGAGTAAAAAGGGTTGAACCATAAGACGCGTCTTAAAATCAATACAGTTTTGCGTAAGGGACACTCACTAGTCCAAAGATATATTGAAACAACGGTCTTAATTAATATATAAAAACTAAAACAAAGTTGTGTGAAATAAAAGTGAATAAAAACAAAGTTTATTAAAAATTCAGAATTAAAAGACGTTTCGGTTTCGCAGTGACTCTCCTAATTACAAAGTTAATCAATCATTGTGGTTATTTAAATTGTGTCATATCTAAGCTAGCACTAAAACTCTAAAAGTACTAACAAACACTTAAGATTTATTTTTCACCAAGTTGTGTAATCAAAATAATCTCTTAAAATTAAACTCGATTTTCCGAACTTAACTTAAACAAACGCTTAATATAAAAATGAAAGATAGCATTAAGATTTGTGGAAAAGTTCTCAACAATATACAATACTTGTGGTAAGCTCAAAAACGTAAACATATGTAAAATCAGTTTACATTATAAGTCATCATAAGACCAATCCAATGGTGGTGACCTTTTTCCAGTTAATAAAACAATTACGAATTTTATTAACTTGATTAACTAGATTGATTAAATCCTAATTCAAGAGGCCAACAGGAACCAAATAAAAATCAAACACTAGATTCAAACAAAAACTAATATTAATAAATAGAAACATAGATTAAAAACCAAATTTAATGATTACATGCATAAAAAGTCAATGCAAGTGCAAAATTGAAATTTAAGGTTTTTAGCCGGATATGGCTTAAGAATAAATCAAAAGCCTATAAATCTTAAAATAGAAAGTCAATTTTACGAAACTGAATAAACAAGCCAAAACGTGGTCTTCGGATATCAAAACCTACTAGAAATCGCAAGGACCTCGTAGGCTTCAAGTATGGGTAAAGGGTTCAATTTATAGGGTTATTAGCATCAAGATAAAGATTACTGGAAAACACAATTGTTATTTGGAAAACATGCCCTGTGTAACTGTGCAAACGTATCTTGAACCAATCAAATTAAATACGACGTTGTCTCAAGTAAAAAACTTCAAAAACAGTATGTGCTTTGGAAAGCACGATCGTGACAGTCTGTCAAAGTCAGTCTAATGTTAACAATCAGTCTTGGTCATCTTGAAAATGAAACATGACACATACTTTAAGAATAATAATTATGTTTTGGTCACAATGTCTTCAAATGATGTTTAAAATCCTAGCATGCCTTGAAACTAACACATGGTTGGTCTTATAGAAACATGGTTGTATAAGTCATTTTTCATGTTTTGGCCTTCTGAAATTCATTCCAAGTTGTTTTCATCCAGTTCCAAGCTTCATTTAGTGTTTTTTAGCTCCAGTTGTGCTTCAAGCTTGCATTTTGCATCCTCAATGAGCGGTAGGGGGCATTCACTAAAAAAAGCCAAATTTGTCCAAATAATACTAAAAATATAGGAAAATTCCAACAATCATTATTTAAATCAAAGATAAAACAAAAAAAATATGATCCATAAAATTCATCTAACAAATTTTTCCAAGTTTAAACCTTACTTGTTCTCAAGGAAATAACTAAAATTAGCTAAGTAAACGTAGATGAGTAAAAATAACCTAGATAGAAAAAAACGAAGAAGGAAACTATTTATGTTATAGAAAGATGATAATGTTAAATTATAAAGACTAAAATTGTTTTAGCTAAAACTGAAACATTAACAAATAAAGTTAATCAAATCAACATCCCAAAATAAAATATCAAGTTACGTCTGACTGTCATGCCTTGCCTTTCCCTCTACTAGTACCTAAAGATCTTGAAACAGTTGTTATAGGGAAAGGGTAAGCACAAAGCTTAGTGAATTCCAACACAATACCACACATTAGTAATATGTAATTTACATCTACCATACAGATATATCAAGATGCCATCAACATGTAATATAAGCATACAATTTAGGCAAACAAAAAGTACAAGGCACTTACAGCTAAAGTCTTGCATAAGGGACACTTACTAGCTTAAGTCACATACAGAACGGCACGTGCAACTTACCTTAGCACATCCTGACCAAGCACTTACTAGCATAAGTACAATCTACATCAAATATGAAAATAGCATACGCATACTAGATACCACGCAACCTAGTACTACTCTCATATAATATAAAAGTTGAAGGGCTTAGAATAATGGTTTGGTCTAGGTTTAGCAGTTAATGATAGGGGTGTGTGTGTAATTAGTGTTTAATGTCATGTTTGCGGTTGTAATAGAGTTTACGGTCGTAAACATCTTACGGCTGTAAACTCCTTGTGGTCTCAAGTGTCTATATATATAGGGTTGTGTCAGACGTATTGGTTGTTGATGCCTTTTGTGTTCACGGTTCCCACCAAGTTGTATCAGAAGTTTAAAGCTATAAAACGTATGCAAGCTTGGTTTGTTACATCTTTGCTTATTATTTCGTTTTGTGTGATTGTTGTTTGCTTTTGATC
Source organism: Lactuca serriola (assembly GCF_051521515.1). Classification (NCBI taxonomy): domain Eukaryota; kingdom Viridiplantae; phylum Streptophyta; class Magnoliopsida; order Asterales; family Asteraceae; genus Lactuca; species Lactuca serriola. The sequence goes on from NC_136408.1 coordinate 92,634,886, forward strand.
TCTGGTAAGATCCGATTTTGGACCTTACACACGATCTCATATAAAGAGCATATACGCCAATGTAATATAGTGAGAAACTTACCTCAAATTGAAAGTAGGTTACAACAAGCAAACACCAAAGCTCCAAAGAATAAGATATTTCCTTTTCCCCTATAGAAGTGTTATACGACATTAATAATCGACTCTTTGTCATTAATCCTACTAGTTATTCCCTAGTTTCATTTTCAGCTTTTAACCCTAAAATTTTAGTTTGTTCAAGACTTATTCCCCTCCCCCCCCCCCCCCCCCCCAACCTGTTTAATCCAGATTATTATCCAATATTCAAAATATTCAGCTCAATGCCGTTCTAGGGATATATTACAGTAAGCCTAATTATTTTTCAATGAATTACCATGAATTTTATAAAACATTGCATAAAAGCAGCTAAATTTGGACCAGTCAGTGAAAATGACACTTTTCACCCTAGTTAGAGCCATCAACAGGTCAAGGAAAACATCATGGAGTTATTAGACTCAATTCTTAAAATTTAGACACTAATTTTGCTCAATTCTGACTTCCATGAGTTTTCTATAGTTTTTAAAGACTAGGCAGAAAAAGGGCTAAATATATAAAATCATAGATTTGTTTTTTGGGTTAATTTTGCTTAGTTAAGACAACATAAAATGATCCCCTGCCTTAACATCACCAACAAAATGGTAGCAACATTTCTGGAAACCCCTTCCTTTTCTCGAACTCGAATCTCCCTCTTATTGTTTCTTTTCTTCGGTCATACCACACAAACACACACCCTCCAAAAGTGTAAGATATCTACACAATAAGGGTTAAGAGAATTGGAGCTTTGGTTGCAAGAGGGGCCGATCAAGGCCCATAGCCCTTTAAAAATATGCGCTCAAAACCGGATTTACTCATCCCCCAAACTTTTCCATAATGACATAAATCACCCTAAAATGATTTTTATTGCAATAAAAAAATTCAAAACTATACCAAATGAGTCCCTCCCTTTATAATTAAAATACATTGATATTGGAAATAGGTGTCCAATATCATAATTAAATCGATATAACTTTGGGAATAATAAAACAATTCTTTTTTGGGTTGTCCTCAAGAGCTAAAATAGCTAGAATGGGTTTGGGAGATTGAGATAACAGATAAATTGATTCCTTTCATGTTAATAAATTAACTAGAAACTAATTCGAATTGATTAATAATTAATCATAATTAATTTGGACTTAATTGCAATTAATGAGAATTAATCAGGAATTGTATAAAACTGTAGGGATTGAATGTTAATTGTTCAAAAATATAAAAAGATGAGCACTCTAGAACCCTTAAAGAGGGTGGACAGTTTCGAGGCTTCTACGAGGCTTCAAGAATCAATCCCTAGGTTGAGAATATGCTTAACCTACAAGTTACCTCAACTATATAAGGAACCCTCTAGCCTTTGTAAAATTCGTTCCTACTCTTAACTCGGTTGAGAATTACGATTTCTCTAATCTGTCTCCTTTCTCCTAAATATTCTAGGGTTTATGTCTTTTGGGTGTGAGCCACTAGAGATATTCTACTTTAAGTGCTAGTTCGTACAAGTAATTGCAAGGATTTCGAGATCTACAAGTATTTATGTGACAAATCCGATTTTGCCAAAAGGTTAGTGATTACATTCATCTTGTATCTTTAGATCCATAGTTTGAAAAGTACATTGCTATAATAGTAAAACTTAGATCCTAGGGTGCATGTACACTTAGGATTTTTTTTTTAATGTTTTAGTTGCCTTATTCTAGTGTATAGTTGCATCGAAAACCCAAATATGGTATTAGAGCCTTAGGTTTTTGTTATATGCACAAGATTTAAAACTAGAAAGTTTTCGCAAATGAAACTTGTTGTCACAAGACGCGACGCGCCCTGCTGAGCTTTTGTGAAATTAGATTTTTGGCAATATTTTCGAATTTATGATTTATCTTTAGTTTTAATTGTTATCATAATATTTTAAAATGTGAATAATTAAAATTGGAAGACGAATATGCCTAATTGATCTTAAGATACGGATAATGATTTAATAAATAAATTAATTAAAAGTTAGTTAAAGATAATTTGATTAAATCATATAATTTTAATCGTTTAAAATACATCCCTCATAAATTATAAGAGTTTATAATAGAACCACAATATATATATATATATATATATATATATATATATATATATATATATATATATATATATATATAATACCTTACTATATGTAAAAGAAAATTACAAAATGTACCCTCGCATGTTTAATTAATGATCGTTAGTAGAATCAAGACTAGGTATCATTTATGAAGTCATGCTATAAGAGAGGTATAAGGAAACAACCTATAAAATGATCATTGAATGAATGTCCTTTTCACTCTCACTGCTTCTTGCTGTGGTGGATTGCCGTTGGCTGAAAGGGTTTGATAGGACGATGTCTCTTTAAAAGTATAACAAGTATAAGTACTAAAAACAAAATTCTCGTTCTTATTTATATTAGAAAAATGTGAATAGTTTTTAATCCATGATTAACGCACATTATTTGTGTAACATCCCAAATTTCGAGTCCAAAAATTTCATTTTAATTAACTCAGTATAAAAACATTCATAAGAAAACTACATAGAAATATATCATTTCGTAAATCAACATATCATGCCTGAAAACCCAAATCATAAAATAGCAACATGTCAAAGTACAATCCCAGAATATCTAAAGTGCGGAAAATCAACGCGTGTGTGTATGATGTGATGCTACCACGCCAGCTCCTTCCCCTTCGCTGAAGAGGTACCTGAAACCAAAACTGTAAACTGTAAGCACGAAGTTTAGTGAGTTCCCCCATCGTACCACATATCATACAATTACATAACATACTAAAAGGTCCAATTAGTGGTTTGGTCTAGGCTTTGCATTGTAATAGTGGTTGTGTATAGATAGAGTATTTTGGTGGGTTTGGTAGTTGTTTACGATTCTGTAATGAGTTTACGATCGTAAACTGTTCATGGTCGTAGTTCCCTATATATAGAGGGTTAGCCAGTCGTGTTTTGTTGTTGATGCCTAGTTGTTCACGGCCATATATCGAGTTGTACCAGACATTTTTAGCAATAGAATGTGAGCAAGCTTGATTCCGTTTCTCTTCTACTATTACTATTGTTTCTGTGATTGTGTTTGCTTTTGATCACTGGTAAGATCCATTCTCAAGACCTTACAATTGGTATCAGAGCATAACTAGCGTCAAAGGCACTCTACAATCGATCTTGGAGCGAGTTTTCATTGATTTGAGACGAAAGTTTGTAACTGCTGCCAAAAGGGTTTTTAGTCCAGTCGAAAAGCTGCAATATTCAAGTTTTTGCCCTGAGCGTACGGCCATAATCACTATTTACGGCCGCAAACTCTTGAAAATTCTTGAACCGTAAAATCGAATTCTTGAACCGTGAATAAGGAATATTCATCAACCAAAAATTGTTTACTCTTGGACCATAAGCTTCAGACCGTGAACCTCTTACGACCGTAAACTCAGAGTTTACGGCCGTAAACTACATCTTGACCGTAAACATAATTTATGGCAGTAAACTGTGTTTGACCAGAACTTAATTTAATCATAATTAATTTAATTTCTGTTTCACATTAATAAAACTATAAAAAAAAATGGATTCTCAAAGTCAAATAAACCACCAAGAGCTTGATTCGGTAATGGGCACGACCACCCGGATTCCTAGACTCCTATCTGCTATAGGCTTCCCAGAATGGAAGTACAGAATTGAGAAATACAAAAAAATGAAAGACTTTAAGATCTGGAAATCTATAATCAAGGATCCAGTCAGAATAACCACTACAGTTGTAGGGCAAGTGGTTGACAAGAAGATAGAAAACTACACTGATGAGGACTTCGAGAAAGTGGAAGAGAAGGAGAAGGCTTTGGACACTTTAACCATGGCCCTATCTCCTGATATTGCTCAAGGTTTCAGGGAGTATACCTCTGCTAAGGATTTGTGGGAAGCCCTAATTGAGGTCTATGAGGGGAACGAAGACATGCGAGAGAGTCGCCAAGATCTGCTGCGACAACGATTCAATATGTTCAACTATGTTCCTGGAGAGACTCTTGAAGCACAGCTGCAGCGGTTCACAACTCTCAATACTGAAATGACTGTAGCTGTGATTTTTTATACAAAGTCAAAGATAAACAAGAAGCTACTGAATGCTCTCCCAAAATCTTGGGACATGAATGTAGCTGTGATCAAGAAGAAAAAGGACCTTAGCCGTCTCACTCTTGCTGAAGTGATGGCTATCATCAAAGCTTGTGATATTGATGACAAGCAGCGAGAGATCAACCATGTGAACTCATACTCAGCTGCAAAACTTGGCATCTCTACTAACAATGCTCTTTCATATTTTTTTCTTCCTTCTGTAGGTCAATCATTCACTACCCCGCAAGCTCAGATTCATACTTTTCCCACTCCATCAGCTTCCTCTGCATCAACCATACCTTTTGATGGGTTTTAGACATAAGAACAATCCTATGTGCTCATACAAACCCTAATGCTTGGATCTAGGTTTCTCTATTGTACATGCTTTGAATCCAAGACTAACAAACTTAGATCTAACATATTATAAACTGAATTAGGGTTTATAGAATTACCTTTGATTGTTATATAGCAATAACAATCAATTCCTTGCTTGGATTGGCCTTAGAAAGCTTCGTGCCTCAAGTGTTGCACCTCTAATGGAGTCACAAACACCTTATGCAACTTGGATGAAGAGGAGAAGAGAGAGGAGGCACCAAAAACGGCTGGAAACCCTAGAGAATCAGTTGTTCACGTTTTTGGAGCCTAAGGGGTCCTTTATATACTTGTGTGGGCTGCTAGGGTTTCAGTCAAAACCCTAATGGACAGCTTAAACTCTAAGCAGCCCATGGAACCTTCTGGATAAGGCCATGGACGAAAATATGATGGGCTTCCATCATAATTTCATTCACCCCTTGATCCTTTAGTATTCCTTAGCCCAATAACTCAATTATCCAATAATTGCAGTCCAGTCCCCTAAGTTTAATTAATCTCTTTTAGCCACAAAATTAATTATTAATTAATTCTTGACTAATACAATATGATTTCTCCTTTAATTATTATTCTCATAATATATTAATAAATCATATTTAAACCTTTCTCTCCTTAAATCATCCTACATATTGCTATGGTGAAGGCAACCCAAAAGGACCATGCTCATAATCGGGTCAAGTACATACCAAAATAGTTATGGACTTAGACACTAATCCAACAGTCTCCCACTTGGATAAGTCTAATAACTATTTTCCGTATGACTTCAAAACCTGATCAGCAATCGTAGCTTTCAAAAGCCGCTGTCAACTCTGATCTTATCAAATAGTGTGTCCTCTAGATAAGGGATTATATATTCCTTCATTCTCAAGATATCGTATAGACAAAAGACATGAATTTCAATCATTCTCTCTATACTGTTTCCCGACTTCCAATTTATGACGACTGATAACAGACTACTATTGAACACATCAACTTAGTCCCGGCTTGGCCAAGCGCTTAGGTGTCATCATTAAATCATCGAGAGGCCCACATATATCGCTTTTATCCTACTTTGGGTAAAAGGAATGGATAAACTTCGACTCATATGCTCGCTTGCATTTACTAATCGAATCACACACAACAATAAGTTTTATAACACCAAGTTACTGGTGCGTTTACTTATTATCAATGTGTAACCGACCAACAAATAACAACTCACACGTCTCGGTTTCAAGAATATACAATATTATCGTCTCACTAATCACTCGTGATAAAACCATGAAGTGATCCAAGTGAGCGTGGGTTTAATCCAATACTCCAATCTTATCAAAGCACTCATGAATTCTGCAGCAAACTTGTGCCATGTCTAAACACTTCAGAAAATCTACAGACAGATTCATGACAGTCTTTATTCATACCTACTCCCAACGTATGACCGACTGTGGATGTTTGAACAACCTAGTTATTCTGGGAGTCAAAACATGCAAATTGAAACATAACAATAATACTTAATCCTATATGGTCTCAAACTTGTGAGAGTAAATAAAACACTTTTATTTAACCACCACATTGATTACTCATTATTATCGTTTACTGTTTCAGAAAATCAACTTATTACTCAAATTACAACAATAGCTATCCCATGCATAAAGCATGCACACTATGTTTCCTATGGTCCTTACTTTGTGAAATAGATCAATTGAAAAACCTTTTTAATGATGCTCATTTCACAATTCCCAATCCTTATCATTAGTGTAAGAACACAAGGTTCTTTGCTACTATTAGAAAATGCTAGATTCTAACATTTTACGCAACGATCCTTTCGTAAAGTCATAGCACAAAAGTCACCAAGACCTGGCCAATGAAATTACAAAGTACTCTATCGCAAATTGTTACAAGACAATTCTATAGACGTGAAGTCTCACATTCAAAGTACATTCCTTTGAACATCCTTCTCGCATAAAAGTTTCTAACTAGACATAGATTCTTAATATGCAACTCCCAATATGGAAACATTTCCACATTTGCCATATGACAACTCATTCTTAATAGAATCTTATCTATTCATAATAATGTCGATATGGTCCATCCAATATCATACTTCCAACTACTCACAAGCGACCAATCCTTAGCGAACTTTGGATCGTCCTTTGATAGTTGTTTAATAATTTTAGTCAAAACCCATTCTAGTCCTTTTTCCCTCTTAATGCGCTAGACATTTGAAAAATTTTAGAATGGTAAATTATTATAGCATTTGCAATCGATCCTATACCCAAAGTGTATGGGACACGATGCATAATGTCTCACATAAAGATATGATACTTTACTAATCTTTTGCCATAATATTTTATGTGTCATGTTCTCATAATTCGAACTATGAAGAGGGATGCCGTAATCATAATCGAATTTTAAGAACACACAATGTACCCTTTGACTGAAAATATTAAAATTTCTTAATCTAAGCTTTAGATTTTGAAACGAAGTATAATATTCTCTCCCTTAATTATAGCAAAACAACTTTTCAACCCATGCAACTTTGCAAATTTGAATCTTTGTTTTTCTATAATTAATATTGCTAACTTGCAATACTCGCCATAATAATCATACAATCATAACACTTATGCTCCCACTATCATGATGATTACTATCATATAAGCATAACACTTATGCTCCCACTAGCTTTGACATGTATTCAGAGAACAAATGAAGTTTCAGAAAACAATGCCTATTGAATATCTGAAATTCATATTTCTAATACCAAATGCTTCGATAAGCCTACACCTTTGCCTTAGATAGCTCATATGTGTGTTTAAACAATTTAGAATTTATGTTACTAAGTTCCAAATGTTCAAACTAATTGCCAAATCTCACAATTCGAACTATGGAAAGGGATACCGTAACCATAATCGAATGTGAGAATACAATTTTCACAATCGCTATCTTCTTAAAACCTCTCTTAGTGAAAGTATTTCCTCACAGTCATTTTCATGAAGGAGGGAATCTTATGACACTTAGATTTTATGGTGTATGAGTTCCTATCCATGTGAATTTGCCAAAACCAAGGTTTGCGACAAATCCAAACTCATATGGACTGAACTTTCTTAATCTTGATTTCTTGCCCTATGGTAACACGAGTGCCCACCATGTCTTCCAAGTAGTTTAGTAACTTGTCCTTACACATCAATGTACATTCCATCGACTAAGGCTCTAGTATGCATTCAAATGAGAAATCATAGAACTCACATACGCAATTAACTCAATTGGAATGGCACAGAAAACAAGATAATGTCAGTACGACAGGTTGTAAACCTCAAGTCGTGTGCTAGTGATGATCGATAAGGTTTATTCTTGATTTGTTCTTGAAACTTTTCAAGACCATTAAGACTCCCACTGAATCCTTGACATATAAGATTCTCTTGTCAAGAAACATTTCTTGACAAATCAAATATTCAAGAGTTAGTGTAGTTCTTATCAAGACAAAACACTTCACACAATTGGTCCTAGTTGGTCTTTGTCTTATCCAAGACATCACAACTTACTAATTTTAAATGTGCAAGAATAAGAAAACCTTTTTCTAAATTCCACATTTGATGAGTGTTATAAACCTACTTAAGACTTTTCACTCAATGTCACAATCTTGACTTTAAGACTTGATATTGGAACGAAGTATGATTGACTTATTGATTTAACCATTTCTACAATTCTTGATTCCTCTTCTTAGACATGCAATTGCACTAAGACTCACTTAGAGGATCAATTGAGACATGGTTCTTAATCATTAAGACTTATCATAAAACACAATAAAAGGTACTCTCCCTTCTTCTTAGAATGGAGAAACTTTTATCTTTCTGCCTTCTTGATTCTTCTTATTCATTCTGCTATTGATTGAAACTATTTCAGTTAACTCAGAATTATACTCAATCTTATAAGTATAACCATATTTACTAAACTTTAGTAAATCATGACGAATATCTTTGTCACTCTTGTGGTAGACTTGATCAACGTACGACCTAGTGTACTCGATCTCCTAGTCCTTCAATTGACACTTTGCCAAAGAATTAGTCTAAGTTTCCCAAATGTGAAAGTTTTCATTCATCATGCAATACACATTGCACGATTCCAAGTTTCTGTCCACTTGAAACTTGGGCGATGAGAAACTCTCCCTATTTGGTAAACTTTTGACATTTCCACAAATAACATAATTAAGAATCAAATCCATTTTGCTAATAATAGAAGTACACAAACATCAATTTTTCATATATTTCATTGCAAGGATAAACAAATAAGATAAAAACCAAAATTTATTTTATTCATAAAACAGCGGAAAACATGTCCTTACAATGCAAAATTCAAATGAAAAACTATGTAATCAGATACTCCTAACAAATCTATCATAACTTCCTAAGCTTAAAATCTGATCTTCGAATTCATGCGATCGAAATCCATTTCTTCTTGATCAGACTCATCTTGCTCTTCCATCAAACTTCCTCTCTTTTCTCTAATCCTGCAAAACATGCAAATGTAATCTTATCACATTATGAATAAAGAATAGGAATTTAAATGGAGTTAGATAGTGGATTTTATACCTGAAGTAGAGCCATACTTGTCGACTCTCCCATCTCTTAGATTCTTCAGGTCCTTCGGGCAGCTTCGTATCCATTTCCCCTTTCCTTGGCAGCAGGAACAGGTGGATTCTCCTAGATTGTCCACGGAGGCATGGTTGGTTGACTTATTGGACAAATATGCTCCATTACTTTGCCAAATCATTTCTGATTCAGCAGCAATAAGCATATAAGTCAAGTCAATGAGGGTTGCGTCAAGTTTCATCATATGATACTCTCTAATGAACTTATCATATGATTCAGGGAGTGACTGAAGAACCCAGTCCACAGCCAACTTATTTGAGATAGACGCGCCCAACATGATCAACCTATCAATGTATGATTTCATCCCTAGGATGTGAGCACATACGGTTTTGCCATCTTGATGTTCCATTTCCAATAGGGATTCGGTGATCTTGAACCTTTCAAGTCTTCGATCATTAGGGCTAGGGAGAACAATGGGAGGAAGAGGAGGAAGTGAAATTAAGCTAGTCCACATTGATCTCTCACTTTGAATCAAGCTTTCACTTTCATTTGGAACACTTTTTCCTTGGGATTCAGGAATACCATGGTTAGACATCTACAAAACGGGAGAAAATTCGAGTTAAGTTGATTAGAGTCCTTAATAAAACACCCAAATGAGTTATTAACGCTAGGATCCAACACAATATTCTACAACCTAGAAAAGGGATGCCGTAATCTAGTTGCAAAATATTTGAAGGTAGGTAAATGACGATTTACCAATTTCCACCATGAAAAACGAAAGGAAGTTTAAGTTTTAAATGAATTGAAACTCCTAGATCTTTTGAGATTCATTGAACTTTTCAATGGCATGTTTAATCTCGATTATGCCCTACTATTTGTGACTGGGATGCCGAGGATCACAAACAAGGTGTGAATAACCATACGAATCCCGTGGTGCACCCAATGCTACAATCACCTAATCAATGTGCCGGTTAGCCACACACGCTCCATTGATCTATGACAAACATCGAGTCACCCTTCGCTACCAATGTCATCCCCAAATTAGTGTGCCGGTTAACCACACACGCTCCACTAACATTTGACAAGGGTACGGAGTGTAATTCCATGGGTTAGCATACAATTTCACATTTTCCTAAAGTAACTATGATTTGGGAATTTGAAAAAATCATTTAGTTACTTTTTACTTCATTATACTTATAATGGAAGGTTTCTGTCCTATCCTACCCGTTCGGCTAACGACCCTCCACTAGTCAAGAGTGCGGTGGGTAAGAGTGGATACCCATTCAATCGCCATTTTATAGGCAATTTCCTTAAACACCCCTTATAGACCAGCTTCGTGAATGAGGCCTACTAACGGTAAGACTGACTGTTTACTCATACATATATATAATATTAGACTTTTAATGTTATATATAGTATAGGGTGTATTTTACACTTTTAAAATACTAGGTGATTTAATTTAATAAAATTATACTTTTAATTAAATGTAAACCAAAACTTAATGGGTTTATTAAATCACTTTTAATTATACACTTTAATTAATTAATAAATCATAAGGGTGTGATTTGAACTTTTTCAAATTACTAGGGTTTTAGAATTTAACATTTCAAAAATTAAACTTTTAATCAAATTTTAAATTCCAAAACTTGAGGGCAAGTTTTGAAACATTTCAAAACATAAGGGATCAAATAACAAATAATTCAAATTAAACAATTAATTTCACAATTATATATATTTGACCAAATCTTATTTTAGTCATTAGATAATTCCCAAATAATTTGAAATAATCCATATTTATCATATAAACAAACTATTATTTAAAAGATTGAAATTATCTATTGTTTTGGCAAGGATAATCACTAATTTAAGATAAAAATCGGATTTTAACTTCAAAAAACAAATTAGGTATCAAATCCAAGTCAAAACAGCAACAAAAACCCGGAATTCCCTCTGTCTGACCCCTAGACTCGCCGAGTCAGGGACTGGACTCGCCGAGTCAGGGACAGACTCGCCGAGTTCTCCACTGACTCGCCGAGTCAGGTCGGGCAGAGGCCAAAAATCGATTTTCCAGCAAATAAAGCAGTTAAGCATCACATACAACTGAAACCAATCAAGGCTCTAATACCATTGATGGGTTTTAGGCATAAGAACAATCCTATGTGCTCATACAAACCCTAATGCTTGGATCTAGGTTTCTCTATTGTACATGCTTTGAATCCAAGACTAACAAACTTAGATCTAACATATTATAAACTGAATTAGGGTTTATAGAATTACCTTTGATTGTTATATAGCAATAACAATCAATTCCTTGCTTGGATTGGCCTTAGAAAGCTTAGTGCCTCAAGTGCTGCACCTCTAATGGAGTCACAAACACCTTATGCAACTTGGATGAAGAGGAGAAGAGAGAGGAGGCACCAAAAATGGCTGGAAACCCTAGAGAATCAGTTGTTCACGTTTTTGGAGCCTAAGGGGTCCTTTATATACTTGTGTGGGCTGCTAGGGTTTCAGTCAAAACCCTAATGGACAGCTTAAACTCTAAGCAGCCCATGGAACCTTCTGGATAAGGCCATGGACGAAAATATGATGGGCTTCCATCATAATTTCGTTCACCCCTTGATCCTTTAGTATTCCTTAGCCCAATAACTCAATTATCCAATAATTGCAGTCCAGCCCCCTAAGTTTAATTAATCTCTTTTAGCCACAAAATTAATTATTAATTAATTCTTGACTAATACAATATGATTTCTCCTTTAATATATTATTCTCATAATATATTAATAAATCATATTTAAACCTTTCTCTCCTTAAATCATCCTACATATTGCTATGGTGAAGGCAACCCAAAAGGACCATGCTCATAATCGGGTCAAGTACATACCAAAATAGTTATGGACTTAGACACTAATCCAACACCTTTTTCACAGAATCAATCATTCGTGGCTTCTTAAGCTACTTCATCCTCAACTGGGCCTTCTACCTTAAGGGGAAAGGAGGGTGATGAAAATCTTGCACTTGCTTCAGGGCTTGTTAATTGCTACAATGCACTCGTAGCCGGAGATCTTCCACCCCAACCATCATTTGTTGATCTCGATCAAATTCACCCTGAAGACGTTGAAGAAATGGATATTACATGGCAAATTGTCGTGGCAGTCTTTAGGGCGAAACAGTTTGCCAAAAAGACTGGCAAGAACAACTGGGGGATGAGTGCTGACAAGAAAGTTGGATTCAGCAAGGGAAAGCTACGATGTTTCAACTGCCACGAGCCAGGGCATTTTGCTCGTGATTGTCCACAGCCAGACAAAAGATCAAATAATGATAGGATAATAGTTGTAGTTGGAAACAATCGAAGTGATGCTCAGATAAACAACGAGAAGGCTATGGTTGCACAGTCTTTCGACTGGGAGGATCAGATGCAGGCCCTGAATTTGTTTGCAGCTGAAAATGCTCACTTGGCACAGGTCTGTGATGATGCTCCAGCAGAAATTATGGCAGCTGAAGACAAAATGATGGAGCTGCAGTTTGCGTTGATGGTATCTTCTTCTCATGAACCGAATACAACTGAGGTAAGTCTACCATCATGCTCTCAAGCTTGTATTGATTATGTTAAAATTCTACATGAGAAAATTGAGACATTAGGTAGTGAAGTAGAAAGACTTAAAATTCTCCGTGAACTTAATGACTCACTGAAAAGGGAAGTAGAAGACCTTAGATATGAAGGTTACCAACTCAGAAAAGGTCAAAAACCACTTAAAGCCCAATTGGAATCCAAAATAAAGGACTTTAGGAGACTTCAGGAAGACTACAGTAATAAATGCGAAAATTATGATTATGTAGTGAAACAGAACTCTGAATTAGTGGCTGAAATTGAATCTTTAAAGGGCACATTTGAAATTGCTGATTTTGATGTTAGAAAATATGATGTATCGAGTGAGGTAGTTGTAAATATAATAGACCACTACATGCAATTTAAGAGAAATCAATCAAAGGGTCTAGGTTATAATCAAGTGCCCCTCCCTTCAATCATTCATATCAGCACAAGCTTTTGTCCAAAGAAGAGATTGCTAATGAACCATTTATGGTTTATTGCAAGCCGTCTGGTTTTATTTTGGGAGGATTTATTAATGTTGAAAGTACTAACATTTCTACTTCTCCTACAGATCAATCCTTGAATCAGTCAAAGCATGAAGTTGAAGGATGTGTTTCTGAAAATAAAATCGAGTCTAAACCTGAAGCTTTAGTTTTGAATAAAGACAATATTTTTTCTGATGTTTCAAATGACAATGTTTTTTGTGGTGGTGTTTCTAGTGTTTCTGATACTGTTTTGAATGGTTTGGAAGTGTCTGCTTTGAACAATTTAGTTGACAATTCTGATGTGTGTGATAATGATTTTAAAGAACCACCAGTTTCACAACTTTCCCAATCTAATGCACCCTCACTTGCCTCACAGCCTAATTCTTATTCATGTTCTTGTGAGAAAAGCAAGGGTGTTGAGATGGAAAACAAATATGATCAATGTAGTACAAGTTATAACAATAACAAACAGATTTGTTTCAATTGTGGAGTTGGTGGTCTTATAGCTAGAAATTGTCAAAATCGTATGTTTGTACACTTCGAATTTCCAAGAGAAAATGAATTCAGAGGAAGGTCTTTAACTAGAAAGTCCTCTAGAAATCGTTCTAGGAATGATGATTGGAAAGATGATAGGAGTAGAAAAGGGCCGTTTTTTCAAAATCATAAAAAGGTTTTTCATTACAAAGTCCCAAGCAGTTTGCCAAAACCGAGCACGGTTAATCCAAGGTCGGTTTCGTCAACAAGCAGCAGTGACTCTTCAACCAACTCAGGTAGAAAACCCACATGATTCAAGCAAACTAATAAACATTCAAAATCACCTAGGACTATTAGAAAACCAAATTATCAATGGCTACCCAAACAAGTTTCCAATTCATCTTCCGTGTCCTCTAAAAAATCCAAAAATTATCAATTTGAAAAGGCATCGGGACCACCCAATAAAATAATGCATGGGTTCCCAAATCTGATTAAACCCGAACATTTTGTAGGGACAGTTGCGGGGGAATGTCGTCAGACCCTAGTTCGTCGACAACGGCTGTTCCCGGCATATGACGGGAGATATCGCCCAACTGCACAACATTCAATCATTTAATGGGGGATACATCTCCTTTGCGGGTGGAGAAGGTGGCAAGATCACTCAAAGAGGAACTGTCATAAATGGGATTTTCAGTTTTGAGAATGTTAATTTTGCTCCCGAACTGAAGCATAGTCTGTTAAGTGTATCTCAGATATGTGACAAGGGCTATTCTACGCATTTCACTGATAAGGAATGCATGATTCTCAAGCCAGGATTCGTCATCCCAGAAGAGTGAATTCTCGTAAAATCTAAAAGGGATGGGAATGCCTATATAATTGATATGAATAGAAATCTTCCAGAGCAAGTTACGTGCCTTTTCTCTAAGATCTCCGAACAAACTGCAATGTTGTGGCACAGAAGACTAGGTCTCGCGAATGCCAAGAACTTGAATCGTCTTGCGAAAAATGAGATGGTCCGTGGATTTCCTGTCAAAGACTTCATTATGTTCGGAAAGTGTGTGTCATGTGCACAAGGAAAGCATCATAGAAAACCACACCTACCAAAACAGGTCAACTCAATTAGCCAAGTGCTTCAATTGCTACATATGGATTTGTTTGGACCAGTAAATGTTCTCAACATCAACAGAAATTCTTACCGCCTAGTTGTGATTGATGATTTATCTCAGTTTACGTGGGTCTTCTTTCTATCCAACAAAGCTGGAGTTACTGATTTGATTAAGAAATTCATTGAATTAATTAAGAATCAAACTAATAATCGAGTGAAGGCGCTTCGTACCGATAACGAAACAGAGTTCAAGAATTCTGTACTCGATCACTTTTGCGCAGAAAAGGGTAGCATGCATCAATACAACTCTGCTCACACACCCCAACAAAATGGTGTTGCTGAAAGGAGAAACAGAACGTTGAAAGACGCTGCAAGGACGATGCTGTGTGATTCAAAGCTACCAGTCTTCTTTTGGGCCGAGGCGATAAACACTGACTGCTATGTTCGGTATCACGTGTTGATCAACAAAGCTCAGATGAAGACCCCATATGAAAATTTATATAATCACAATCCAGTCAGTCATTTCCGTGTATTTGGCTGTCCTTGCACCCTTCTTCACTTAGATACCAACCCGAAGTTTAATGCCAAGGCCGATGATTGTTACTTCGTAGAGTATGTTGCTCGCACTACTTATAGAGTCTATAATAATAAGACAAAACAAATTGTGGAATCCTATGACGTGCGTTGGCTGGCAGAAAATGAGACGGACGCTAGAGTGGGTCCGGATTGGCTGTTTGATTACACGTCACTGTTCAAATCAATAAACATATCGTCGAGTGGCTCGTCTGGATCTGTTTCTGGTTCGAAGAAGACTTCTGAAGATGAAGACGAAGAAGTTGTCTATAGACCTCCATCTGCATCCTCTTCTTCATCCAAGGGAAAGTCCCCGGTTTCGTCTGAGGGGGAGTCCTTTTCTATACCTGAGGGGGAGTCCTCTGGTATATCAGAGGGGGAGTCATATGTACAACATGATAGTCAAAATGATACTACTGATGTTGAAGCTACGCCATCTACTCCTATGGAAAGAGAATTCATGTCTAATGACATTTCCGCAGCTTCCTCAACCTTTATGGAACTACTCTTTTCTGAACTTATCTCAAATGAGTTTGTAGCAGAACCTTCTGGAGCTGCTCAATCAGCAAATGAAGGAGGTATCAACATTCACACTCTTCTTGTCTCTCTCTATGACATCAGCCAAGAGATACCTTCAAGAATTCAACGCGATCATCCGATCGACAACATCATTGGTCAGCTGGGGGACGGTGTTAAAACAAGAAGTCAGAGTGGAGATGTTAATGCTTGTCTCTACTCTTGCTTTATCTCTCATATAGAGCCCAAGAATGTTGAAATGGCTCTGAATGAGCCCAGCTGGGTAGATGCAATGCATGAGGAACTGCATCAATTTGAAAAACTCGGTATTTGGAAGTTAGTTGAGTTACCAAAGGGAAAGAAGTCTCTTGACACAAGATGGGTTTATCGCAATAAGCAGGACGATTCAGGGGTTATAGGGCGAAATAAAGCTCGATTGGTAGTTCGCGGGTTTCAACAAGTCGAGGGTCTTGATTACACTGAAGTTTATGCTCCTGTAGCTCGCCTGGAGGCCATACGCATCTTCCTAGCATATGCTTCTTACATGAACTTTACTGTGTATCAAATGGACGTCAAGACTGCCTTCTTGTATGGCAAGGTGAAGGAAGAAATCTATGTTGATCAACCTCCTGGATTCGTTGACTCAAAATTTCCTAATCATGTCTACAAGTTGGACAAGGCATTGTATGGGTTACATCAAGCTCCCCGAGCGTGGTATGCAACTCTAACAAAGCATTTGCTCGAGCATGGTTACTCTCGTGGTACTATCGATCAGACCTTGTTTATCAAGCATGTCGACAATGATCAAATTCTTGTGTAAATCTATGTTGATGATATTATCTTTGGGTCGACTAGTCCGCAGCTTTGCAAAGAATTCGAAGGCGTAATGAAGAAGCGGTTCGAAATGAGTTCGTTAGGAGAAATGGCCATGTTTTTGGGGCTTCAGGTTAAACAGAATTCAACCGGAATCCTGTTACATCAAGCCAAGTATGTGGAGGATATTCTTGAGAAGTTCAGGTTTCACGATGCTAAATCTGCTTCGACACCAATGGCTGAACGACCTCTTCTGACTCCAGATCCTGACGGCGAATCCGTAGATCAGACCCACTATCGATCGATGATCGGATCGCTGATGTATCTTACTGCAAGCCGACCTGACATCATGTTTACAATTTGTCAATGCGCACATTATCAGGCTAATCCTAAACTTTCACATCTTATTGCTTTCAAAAGAATTTTTCGGTATATCAAAGGGAGCCCAAAATTGGGTCTTTGGTATCCGAAGAATTCTGAATTTGATCTTTATGGTTTTGTTGACAGTAATTATGGAGGCTGTGAGCTTGACATGAAATTAACCTCAGGAGGATGTCAATACCTAGGTGACAGACTAGTTTCGTGGCAATGCAAGAAGCAACACACTGTCTCGACTTCCACAGCGGAGGCGGAATACGTTGCTGCATGGGCATGCTGTTCTCAAGGCATCTGGATCCAACATCAGCTGTTGGATTACGGTTTGAATTATTTAGAAACCCCTATTTACTGTGATAATGAGGCCGCTATTCAAATTGCCAAAAATCCAGTCCAACACTCTAAAACCAAGCACATCGACATTAAAATTCACTTTATCAGAGACTGATACGAGCGTTCACTAATTCAACTGGAACAGGTACCTACTGCTAATAATGTGTCGGATCTGTTCACAAAACCATTTAACAAAGCTTGCTTCGATGTGCTTGTGGATTTTCTGAAAATGATTCGTTTTGAGGATTAAGTTTTTTTTATTTTTTCTTTTTCTTAATTCTTCAATCTTTATTTTTATTTTTATTTTTATTTTTATTTTTATTTTTTATTATTATTTTTTGGATAGATTAAATTTGTGCATGTTATTTTTATTTCATTTTATTTTATTTTATTTTATTCTCTCCCATGCACAAATTTAGGGGGAGAAATAAAAACAAAAATCCAAAAACAATAAAAAATCAGAAAAATCCAAAAAAAACAATAAAAATCAGAAAAATCCAAAAACATTAAAAAAAATACGGAACATTAGAAATGTTGTTGTTAGTCTTGTTTGCAGGTGTTGTACTGGGAAATAAAATTAGCAGGTGATAAAGGGAAATCTGAATCTGCGTAACGTACCTAAGTTGAATCGTCTACGCTCTGTGCTTGATGCGCTGGTAGGCACGAAAGTTTTAAACGGACTTGACTAGGGAAAGTTGAATCTAATAAATTTAAGGACTTGACAAACTTTGACCTAATTAGATTCGTTTAGTCTGACTTCATGATGCTCGGATAGGTTGAGCAGGGAGATATACATGAGAATCTACCGGTCACATTAAATAACCTGTATCTAGAACTGTGGATTCACTTTTCCTCGATGTGTGGATTCTGTCCTTAATTCTGGTTGGATGGGGTGACTGGGGAATTCCGATAAACTAGGTCTGTAGAAGGTTATTTTTTTTTCTTTCTGTCTATTAGTCATATGTTGCCTCCTCTGAGTGATCGGGAAATCCGACCTGGACTCTAACATATGCAACTCTATTTCTCCGTATCTTTTATCTATGCAATTCTTTCTATCTGTTAGGCATATATTGTCTCCTCTGTGTGACTCAAAATCCGACCTGGTACACAATATATGCACCATTCTCTTCTCAATCCCTCAAAAACTTCAGTTAGTCATATGTTTCATCCTTTGCGTGATTGGAAGATATCCGACCTGGATGTACAGCATATGCATTCTAAATCTATCTTCTCTCTTAATAATTGTCTGCTCACCCGGTGTAAGGAGTATTTTGGAAGTCCTTGATGGCTAGGGAATGCCAAGAAGCGGGAAACACGTTCTAGTACAATTAAAATTGAACACATACATGTTTGTAGATCTCGCTGCTCAATTTAGGTGGACAACAATATCCATAGTTGTAGTCAGTTAAATGGTCATAAGAAAATTTTATTTAAGAATTAGGGCCAACCATGATAATAAAATTAAAATCATTTACATTAATGTGTCATGTCATTGGTAAGTTGTCCTGAAATTGTCACAAATTTTTCGTATTTAAGTGGACCACAATACTGGCGATCGATCAGACGAAGACGTGAAAATAAGGGTACCAAAAAGTGGAATAAGGTTGTCCAACAACTATGATCCCAGCGTCACAAATTTTTTCTCGATAATTAATTTTTGAGTTGTATATTTTAATTAGAGTAAATTTAATGTTAATTTTATTTTTATTTTTATTTTATTTTATTTTATTTTATTTTATTTTTATTTTGTTAACTGCAAAAATAAAATTGTTTTATTTAATTTTTAATTTTTGTAAAGTTAATTTTATTTTATTTTTAATTTTAGTTTTAATATTAATCCTCAAAAGTTTTTTTTTTGAAAAATAGTGGACTGTGTTGGAGACTGTATTCTACTGAGTGGCTATCAGGTAAAGGTGAAATGGGTATAAATAGGAGTTTACCGCCGAAATCTCCATTACTTTTCTGATTCCGGCCGCAAACTCCTCTCCACCCTCTCTCTCTTAAAAAAAATTTCGTCAAATCTTGCAAATCTAATCCGATAGTCTCGAAGGTAATGAGTTTTGGACCATGAATATGTATCTTATTGCATGATTCACCGCGTTTTTGAGGCAGAAATCGAGAAAGAACAGCCGTCGGAGTTTGCGGCCCAAGCTTACGGCCGTAAACTGCTTGCGACCATAAACTCTGTAGACGGTCGATAGTTTACTGGCAAGGGGTTTACGGTCGTAAACCCCTGTTGACCGCAAACTCCAATGTTGACTAAGAAAATTGATTTTGACCTAATTTTTAAAATTGTCACGTTATTGTTGGGATCAAAATTAAATTGTCTACAATTTTTGTTGTCTGTTTGGTTCTTTCTATCTTACTTGGTATGGTTAGTGCAGATCAATGGTGAACCTCAAATTTACGAACATGCATAATCTGGCTATTGTCATGGCGGATCCTCCAGCTGTTCACTCGGACCTCAAGTCGATGATCCACAGACTCAGGGAGTACTGCCTGTCATTAGCCATCACTATGAATCCAGTCGTCTACCAAAATTTGATCAGAGAGTTTTGGGCGACTGCCAAAATGGAAATGGATGATGCTGGAGTTGTCGTTATTAAAGCTACTGTAAAAGGACGAGAGATAGTGATCAGTGAGGGTTTTATCAAAGATACGTTGCTGATTGACGATCAACATAATTTCCCCACGGAGATTGGGATTGCGGATGCTTAGAGAATTCTAAGGAGGATGGGATATGAAGGCACTTCACCTCCAACTTTAAAGAAGCTCTTACCTTCGTATTGGAGATTTTTGGCGCATGTGTTTGTTAGCTGCATTTCAGGAAGAAGATCAGGAGCTGATGAAATCTCAATGATGAATACTGGAGCGATCGTTTCTCTTGCTGCCGAAATAAAATTCAACTTTTCTATATTTATCTTGGATGAGTTTACAGTAAATATTAGGGCTTCAACCCGGGATACTTTCTTATTGTATCCTAGGTTCGTTCAATTGTTTATCAACACTCAGTTTCCAGATATGGTAAAGGAAGGCGATACTCTTGATATGAAATCGTTGGGTCCTCACACTGTAGGGCTCATCAAGCAAAACCGGAGAGGAAAAGTTATTTTTCAAGGAAAGTATCCTCTAGAGAAGTTTGGGAAGTTCTCCGAACTGAATAAGTCCTCAGAATCTCATGGGTCCTCTAACAAGGCGTCTTCTGAGCCTGCATCTTTTGAGAAATCTTCTGCAAACGACAATGTTATTACCGTATCTGATGATGAGAATAGAGAAGAAGAAAAAGAGACTCCGACTCCTGAAGCTGATGTGGCGAAAGAACATAATTTGATCCCTACTAATGTTCAAAGTGACTTTGTTGAAGGGATTGTAGCAACTGAGACGGAGGCTGAGGGAGATAAACATGATTCTTTTGATGATCTTGATCTTACCGGATTTGATCATGATGATATTGCCGCATCTCTTGCAAGTAGTGCTAATTTTGTCTCGAACAAGAACCTTGACACGATTTTCAGCAATGTCGATGAAGCCGTTCCTCCAACGACAGAGACAAGGGAGCCTGATGAAGTTCTTGAAACTACACCTCCTACCACAAACCAAATGGCGATTACTTCCACTCCTATGGAGACGGTTATAAGACTTCCTCCTCTTGTTTCTCCTTCTCCTACCATAGAGCCATTCATGAGTGATCTTACATCAACACAGACCGTTCAACCCCCATTGAAGAGAGGAAGAAGGGACCCAAGGCAAAGTGATTTAGTTGCAGATCTTGTTAGTGGCCTTCCTGTACCACCTACCACTACTCCCAGTCTTACTACAACCAAGTTGTTTACTGTGGGCCCAGACACCACTTTTGAAGTTGGTGGATCTTCTTTTCCACCAAGTTTTTCTCCTCCTTGATGTGATGACGATGATGCTTCTATGAGATTAGCCAGGCTCTTGGCTAAGGAGCAATTTTCGATACCTCCCCCTCGTGGTAAAGGTATCTCTATTGGGGACGGCAGTTCTGGAGGAGACAATCCCATTATCCCTGGGCTACAGAAGGAGATATCGGTGCTTAGTCAGAAGAACATTGAGCTTGACATCCGTGTTATGGATCTTCAAGTTGAAAATACAAAGCTTAATGTTCAAGTATCTGAACTTCAATCTGACAATTCAAGGCTCGGTGTGCAAGTAGCTGATCTTCTTAAGGACAAAGCGTTAAAGTCAAAGCAGATTTCTGATCTTCAAGATCATTTCAATCTTTTGACTTCAAGCTATTTTGAGCTAAAGAAGAAGCTTGAGGAAGACTAGGGTGATAAGTATCAAACGTCTGCTGATGAATACAAAATCAATCTTCATGTTCAAGCCTTTCCTATTACCATGCCAACTGGTCAGACATCAGGGGATGTTGATCGAGTTGAGAATGAGCCTCCCCAATCCCCTCATGTCTCAGCAATGATACGAGATGCTTAGGATGAAGCAGCTAAGAAGGGAGAATTTTTGTTTAAAAGGAACCCTAACCAGAATGCTTCTTAGGATGAACCTGAGATTACTGTGACTGATCTTGAGGTTGTTCGATTTAGAGATACATTCGGCGATAGATCAGGAATTTTTTCTTGGGGATTTCATGATCCTCTCAATATGTGGATCGTGCTGAGAAAGAGTGGCAATTCGGAGCTTTACAGAGATAGTCATGATTTCGGCTCATGGACTAGGGTAGATTTGATAGAATTGTCACGAGCACCTTTTTCAAATCTCACAAACAATCCGCAGGCGACCCAATTCAAGCACTTTCTTGAAGATCAGGTTAAAAGGGGGTTCCCTGCCATGAAAACTGTTGAGTCCGTTATGAGGGAGCATCCTGATATTCTTGATCCAAAAACCGACAAAACTCTGAAAGTTGTGATGTGGTCTGCAACTAAACCGGTTAAACAGTTCCCTGTGCTTCAAAATTATCAAGATGGATCTCTAAGCTCAATGCAGTGTTGTGTTTTCGATGAAATTACTTCCGCTGCGGTCATCAAGCTCAAGAATGGATGCATTCGACTCTATGATCGAAGAGATTTGTTACAATTCCGAAAGTGGGACATTCATCACCTAAGCAACTTTCAGATATTGGTTGTGGAGGATAGTTTTGAGGATGCTGCGACGGTATATATGACCATGGTTGCTGAGATTCTGAATAAGCGCATGTGGAATGGGGCGATGGGGCAAGTGGAAGATATGGTAATCAACAAGGGTTAACTTCAAGCTAGCACCAAACCAAGGGGGAGATTGAAAGGTCCAATTAGTGGTTTGGTCTAGGCTTTGCATTGTAATAGTGGTTGTGTATAGATAGAGTATTTTGGTGGGTTTGGTAGTTGTTTACGAGTCTGTAATGAGTTTACGGCCGTAAACTGTTCACGGTCGTAGTTCCCTATATATAGAGGGTTAGCCAGTCGTGTTTTGTTGTTGATGCCTAGTAGTTCACGGTCGTATATCGAGTTGTACCAGACGTTTTCATCAATAGAATGTGTGCAAGCTTGATTCCTTTTCTCTTCTACTATTACTATTGTTTCTGTGATTGTGTTTGCCTTTGATCACTGGAAAGATCCATTCTCAAGACCTTACACATACATATACTTTCAGGCATATCTAGGTGCCAGACCTACCCTTTCGGTCCTATCGACCGGACACAGCCTAGCATATCTGGGTGTTGGCCTCCCCTTCGGTCCTTTCGACCGGATACTACCTAGCATATCTGGGTGTTGGCCTACCCCTTCGATCCTGTTGACCGGATACTGCCTAGCATATATGGGTGTTGGCCTACCCTTTCGGTCCTGTTGACCAGATACTGGGGACTATTTCACCCCTCTACTACTACCACATAACATGTAGCACATAATCATATTCTATCTAGTATGACTGGGTATGACTACCCCTCTTTGGCCTTATCGACCGGAAATCCTGGGAACTATCTCCCCTACTGCTACTGGCATATAACATCACCTCATACTGGCACATAATGTATCAGGTAGTAGCAAGCCTAGATAAATATCACAAAGACAATCATCTAACATACAACTCCTACTACTGGGCTGGCATTGTGGCCGTAGACCCACTGCTACTGGAAGGTAACTCACCTTCAACGAGTAGTTGTTGATAACCTGAGCGGGAAATCTCTGTCTACGGTTGCTTCGGAAATCCTCCGGCTGTAATCCCCACAAAACACCCAGTCAGAACCTGATATATACTCTTAGGGTAAAATGACTATTTTACCCCTGACCAAGTCCAAGTCAAAATCAAAGTCAAAGTCAACTTCCAGTTGACCTGACTCGCCGAGTTGGGCCGCCAACTCGTTGAGTCCCTATCCTTTTAATTGTCCTCATCTATGACTCTACTCGTCGAGTTTAGGAATGACTCAACGAGTTCTCCTTCTATACGAACATCGAATGAACCTTCATCTGACACGCCGAGTTGTATGAACAACTCATCAAGTCCATCCTCATTCTATGAACCAGTCCTGCCCTCGACTCACTGAGTTGTATGAACAAATCATCGAGTTCATCTTCAAGAGTTGGGAGATTGCCTTGGACTCGCCGAGTCTGCTCATGCACTCGCCGAGTCCTATGAACTCAAGGACCATTGCTTATCCCAATATGTTGGGTCACTCCCCCGAACCCTCTAAAACCTTTCCAACACTCCATTAGGTCTCTTTGACCCATAACAGAAAAGGGGAGTCTAACCTCGAACTCGCCGAGTCCCAAGAACGACTCGCCGAGTCGATACTGTCAAAGTCTATTTCTTCGATTTTTGGTGTACAACTCTTGTCCAAATGATAAATCTAGGTACCTAAACTCGATCTAGCACGTAAAGTTATGAACTTTACTTGCATGCATGGGACTTTGAGCCTAAAAGGCTCTAAAAGAGACTCTTAAGTTGCATGGGAGCTTCCATGGGTGCAAAAGCAGCCCTTTTCTGCCTTGTAACTCCTTCATGGACCTAGATCTGAAGCCTCAACCCCTAACCATGCTTGCAATCATGGTTGGTTACCAAGAATGGCTTATAAAAGCCCTAAATCTCCCCAAAAAGGGATCTAGCAAATCAACAAGCAAGGTATCGACTTTATACCTTCTGGGAACTGCAAATGGTGCATACACTTGAACTCCCTTGGTCTTCTCTTGATTCTTCTAGGCTTTTCCTTGTTCTTTGAGTTCAAAACCACCAAAAACCACCACAAAGGCTTAGATATTTACACAAATGATTAGGGTTTTCTAGGGGGGGGGGGTTCTGGAAGCAATAGGGACGAAGGGTGGCTGGATGAGATGCTTAAATAAGGTGCAAACCCTTAGATTAGGGTTTTGTCCAGTCAGAGTCTACTCGTCGAGTCTGGAAGCCGACTCGACGAGTCTGTCATTTAAATCTTGTATCAAATCCGCTTCTACTCGACGAGTTGGGCCTTCAACTCGCCGAGTCCCAGGCCAACAATGCAAAAATACTTAAATAAAATACATATCAGGAACCAGGTGCTACAAATATCCCCCACTTATTTTAGACTTCGTCCTCGAAGTCTGCTGCTCGTTCCTGAAAATTTTTTGGGTAATGCTCCATCATCTCATCCACCGGCTCCCAAGTCCATTATGAGCCCTTTTGGTGCTGCCATTGAACCTTCACCAGCTCAACCCTCTTGTTCCTCAGATCCTTAGACTTCCGGTCAAGGATCGCCATAGGCCACTCAATGTAATTCAGGCTGCCATCGACCTGAATATCCTCTAAGGGCACCACTACTGAGTCATCCACCAGGCACTTCCACAGCTGGGAGACGTGGAAGGTGCTGTGGATCTGACTGAGTTCGGCTGGCAGATCTAGCCTGTACGCCACCTTGCCCACCCGGGCTAGAACCCTAAACGATCCGATGTACCTGGGGCCCAATTTTCCCCGTTTCCTGAATCGGATGACGCCCTTCCATGGCGACACCTTCAGGAGAACCATATCCCCGACCTGGAACTCCAGGTCTGATCGGCGCTTGTCGGCATAACTTTTCTGCCGACTCTGAGCAGTCTGAAACCTGCTCTGGACCTGCTAAATCCTTTTTGTCGTCTTGAGCACCACTTCGATGCTCCCCATGACCCTTTGGCCAACCTCACCCCAACATATCGGGGTTCTGCACTTCCTCCCTGTGACATCCCCAAAATCACGGCCAGAAAAGACCGATTTCATTTATGCTTTTTAAAATAATTTCAGAGTAAATCCTTTTGATTTAAAAGTGTTGCGGAATTTGTTCCCAAAACAAAACATGATAAAATAATATTTATCAAAGCATTTCATCAAGAGATGCATTTTCATTATATAATCAAAACTCGGGATGTCATGTTCCGATACAAACCATAAAGCATAAACGATAACATTACAAGTCATTCAACAAATATATACATATACAGACTTGTAAACAAAACAACTTGATGATTCAACCATCTTATGCCCTCGCGCCACTACCTGTAATACAATTAAAACTGAGTAGGTCAGGCTTGGGAGCCTGGTGAGCATATAGGGTTTTCAACCCACAATAAATAAATTATATTTAATTTCACCAACCAACCACTATCCCGATTACCCATTCTCGTTATCCTCACTTTACGTCCCTAAAACAACATCTATCTCAAGGGACCTAATCTAGGATTTTCATCGGGACGTACATCACTGCTAAGGGGTTTCCTCAACAATAGATATCCTAAAGGCAACCATGAGGGGGATAGAGTACACCAGTGAACACATCGTTCACAACACCTACAGGTTATGAACCTGCTAGCGTTCCACTGGACTGTCTAGAAAGACTCTGTGGTCGTTATCCATACTCCGATGAATAACTAGATCAACAACAACAACAACATCGAGGCCTCTCATCTGTTTATTACACACCAACTATCTACCCATGTTCTACCCAACATATTAGTAGATAAAAATATATATTCTCATACATAGTTTAAAACTTGTATATCATTTTCATTCAATACATATTTCACATAACAGATGAGGGACACCCACATAACACGTATTTCATAGAAAATAAATCAGATCTATGAGATAGAAGAGAATGAATATACATTCACACATATAACAACAAAATTATACACATAACACGTATTTCGTATAAAATACTTCATAATTATGCGTTAGAAGAAAGTAACTACACATTCACACGTATAAACCACAATATACTTAATACACTCAAACCATACTTGTATTATTATCGTGTTTATGAAAAGTAGTATACACTCACTTGATCAGAAGATGATCGGACAGCACTACGGCTTGTAGAAGTAGTAATCCTCAGCAGATCTGGAAGATCTCTACAAAAATCGAACTTCTCACGGGTAGAGCTTTGGCTCGGGAACCGCACTTCTTGGGATCTTCGGGATCTCGGGACTTGCTTCGAGGCTCGAGAATATTACCAGGGCTTCGGGGTATTTCTGGCACGCAAATCGATGTAAAACAGGAGAGAGAAGAGAGAAAAATAGCAAAAGAGTCGGCTGCCCTCGCATCCTATTTATAGGAGGCTGGAGCCTCGGAGTACGCGGGGCGTACTGCCTCAGAATCGTCATTGCTTATGTATCCGAAGTGCTCGAGTGCGAGTGTCGACATACCTCGGTGTACGCGGGGCGTAACTCGGATCAGATCGGTGACTCCTTCGGATAATCATCCGAATTAAAGATTAAATTTAAATACAAATTATTTAATAAACTTCGGAAATTCATCTCTTCTTCATACGAACTCCGTTTTCGACGTTCTTTATATCCACGCGAAGGTGAGACTACGCTCTACAACTTTCGTTTAGACTCCGTCGGCTAATTTTAACTTTATTTTTATTATTTATTTTTAATAGGCTGGGACAGAAAAACTTCGTTATAAATTCATAACTTCTTCGTTTGACGTCCGTTCTCGCCTAACTTTTCATCGCTTTGATACCAACAACGAGACCTTCGATCCTCGTTTAGATTGCTTCGGCTAAAAACCGCTCGATCTCAAATCGAGTATTTCAGGCTGCATACCGCTAAGCCGAAACTTCGATAAATCATAACTTCCTCATACGAAGTCAGATTTGGGCGTTCTCTATATATTCGAAAACCTCGTTTCAACTACTACAACATGATCCAAAGATATCAAGTTTATTTTACACTTAAATTTTGACGCTTATTTTTATTCTTAATTAATCAAACCACATAATTAAGCAATTAAGCACAAAACACACAATACTTAAATAATACAATCTTATTATTTCAAAACGGGTTACAAAGGTTAACCTAGACTATCACATTGCTAAAAATGGCAAGCCCGGAAACACAAGCGTTACACTCCCGTATAACATCTCGAAGGGAGGACGGTCAATACTCGTGTGGTAGCTGTTGTTGTACGAGAACTCAGCCAATGGGAAGTAAGTATCCCAACTACCACCAAAGTCTAACACATACGCCCGCAGCATATCCTCCAGAGTCTGGATGGTCCGTTCGCTCTGACCATCTTTCTGCAGGTGAAATGTAGTGCTAAAGTGCAGACAAGTACCCAACTCGTCATGGAATTTCTTCCAAAACCTGGAAGTGAACCGGACATCCCTGTCAGAAATCACGGAGACTGACACTCCGTGTCGACCCACCACCTCTCGAATGTAGATGTCGGCCAACTTCTCGGCCGAGATACTCTCCTAGATCGGTATGAAATGGGCACTCTTGGTCAACCGATCCATGATGACCCATATGGAATCCACTCCCCACGTGGTCCTAGGAAGTTTGGTGATGAAGTCCATGGTAATATCTTCCCACTTCCACAGAGAAATATCCTACGGCTGCATCTTGTCGTGTAGCCTCTGGTGCTCGGCCTTGACCTTCCTGAAGGTCAAGCATCGCTCCACATACAATGCTACATCCCGCTTCATGCAGGGCCACCAATAGTCTAAATGGAGATTGTGACATCCCCAAAATCTCGGCCAGAAAAGACCGATTTTCATTTATGCTTTTAAATATTTTCAGAGTAAATCCTTTTGATTTGAAAGAATTGCGGAATTTGTTCCCAAAAACAAAACATGATAAAACATTGTTTACCGAAGCATTTCATAAAAGAAATGTATTTTCATTATAATCAAAACTCGGGGTGTCATGTTCCGATACAGACCAATAAGCATAAACGAATACATTACAAGTCATATAACAAATATAAACATATGCAGACTTGTAAACAAAACAACTTGATGGTTCATCCATCTCATGCCCTTCCGCCACTACCTGTAATACAATTTAAAACTGAGTGGGTCAGGCTTGGGAGCCTGGTGAGCATATAGGGTTTTCAACCCACAATAAATATCATATTTAATTTTCACCAACCAACAATAACCCAATTACCCATTCCCGTTATTCTCACTTTAATGTCCCTAAAACAACTAACATAAGGGACCTAGTCTAAGAATATTTCATCGGGGCGACAACACATGCTTCGGGGGTACCTCAGCAATATAAGTCAAATACGGCAACCATGAGGGGGATGGAGTACAGCGAATGAACACCCAAGTTCATTAACACCTACAGGTGGCGAACCTGCTAATGTTTCCACAAGACTGTCTAGAATAGCCAGTGGTCGTCATCTAAACTCCGCTAGATGACTCAATCAAACAACAACGAGGCCTCTCATCTGTTTATTACACACCAACTGTCTACCCATGTTCTACCCAACATATTAGTAGATAAAAATATACATTTGTATACATAGTTTAAAGAAAACCTGTATAGCATGCTTTAATCAACACATATATCACAAAACAGATGAGGCACACACACACATAACTCATATTTCATAAAGAAATAAGCAGATCTGTAAGATAGAAGAGAGTGAATACTCATTCACACATAACACAACCAAATATATACACATAGCACGTATTTTATATATAATACTTCGTATTATTGTATTTGGAAAGAAAATAACTACACACTCACTTGATCAGAAGATGATCGGACAGCACTACGGCTTATAAAAGTAGTATTCCTCAGCAAATCTGGAAGATCTCCTCGAAAATCGAACTTCTCGCGGGCAGAGCTTCGACTCGGGAACCGCACTTCTCGGGATCTTCGGGATCTCGGGACTTGCCTCGGGGATAAAGTATGATATCGGGACTTCGGGATAGCTTCGGGGGTTTTTGCGCAGAGCTTCGACACGAAAACGAGAGGGAATTGGCAAAAATACCCGGAACCCTCGCATCCTATTTATAGGAGGCTGGAGCCTCGGAGTACGCGGGGCGTACTGCGTTACGCGGGGCGTACTGCCCAAAACGTCATTGCTTACGTATCCGAAGTGCTCGAGTGCGAGTGTCGACATCCCTCGGAGTACGCGGGGCGTACTCGAGTACGCGGGGCGTACCTCGGATCAGATCGGTGACTCCTTCGGATAATACTTCCGAATTTTGATTTAAAAATAAATACAAAATGATTAATAAACTTCGGAAATTCATAACTTCTTCATACGAACTCCGTTTTCGACGTTCTTTATATCCACGGAAAGGTGAGACCATGCTCTACGACTTTCGTTTAGACTCCGTCGGCTAATTTTGACTTTATTTTTATTAATTATTTTTAATAGGCCGCGACAGAAAAACTTCGTTATAAATTCATAACTTCTTCGTTTGACGTCCGTTCTTGCCTAACTTTTTATCGCTTCGATACCAACAACGAGACCTTCGATCCTCGTTTAGATTGCTTCGGCTAACAACCGCTCGATCTCAAATCGAGTAAAACAGGCTGTATACTGCTAAGCCGGAACTCCGATAAATCATAACTTCCTTATACGAAGTCAGATTTGGGCGTTCTATAAATATTCGGAAACCTCGTTTTAACTACTACAACATTATTCAAAGATATTAAGTTTATTTTACACTTAAATTTTGACGCTTATTTTTATTCTTAATTATTCAAACCACATAATTAAGCAATTAAGCACAAAACACACAATACTCAAATAATACAATCTTATTATTTCAAAACGGGTTACAAAGGTTAACCTAGACTATTACATTGCTAAAAATGGCAAGCCCGGAAACACAGGCGTTACAATTCTCTCCACCTTAGAATGATTCCGTCCCCGGAATCACACATCAACAAACAAATGCGGGTAGCGACTCAACATGTCACTCTCCGTCTCCCAGGTGAGATTCGGCCCATTCGTGTGTTTCCATCGGACAAGCACTAACCCAACCATTTTGCGTCGCAACTTCTTAGTCTTTCGGTCAACAATTGCCTCTGGTTCTTCAATCAACCTTTTGTTCTCATCAATTCTCAATTCAGAAATTGGAATTATATCGGGAACTTCTCCCGTGAACTTCCTCAAATAACACACATGAAAAGTGTTGTGAATTCCATTCAGCTCTTCGGGTAATTCGAGCTTGTAAGCTTGGTTCCCAATCCTCTGAAGGACTTTAAACGGTCCAATAAACCTTGGACTCAACTTTCCCCTTTTACCAAATCTTATAAGTCCCTTCCACGGCGAGACTTTAAGCAAAACTGAATCTCCAACCTCAAAAGTCATCGGTCTTCGCTTCTTGTCAGCATAGCTCTTTTGACGATCTTGAGCTGCTAACATTCTTTCCCTAATTATTTTCAACTTTTCAGCAGTTTGATGAACCAACTCTGGTCCCATAAACTGCTTTTCCCCAGCCTCAAGCCAACAAGACGGCGTACAACACTTCTGTCCATACAAAGCTTGATAAGGTGCCATCTTAATGCTCGAGTGAAAACTATTATTATAGGAAAATTCTACCAAAGGTAAATGTTCATCCCAATTACCTAGGAATTCCAAGGTACATGCTCTCAGCATATCTTCAAGTGTTTGTATCGTTCTTTCACTTTGACCATCAGTCTGCGGATGGTAAGCTGTGCTTAAACATAACTTGGTACCCATTTCCTCTTGTAGACTTTTCCAAAACCTTGAGGTGAAACGGCTATCACGATCCGATACAATCGTTAACGGAACACCGTGAAGCCTCACAATTTCCTTCACATAAGAATTTGCAAGCTTCTCCATAGACCACTTCTCCTTGGCCGCTATGAAATGCGCACTTTTAGTGAATCGATCAACGACCACCCAAATCATGTCGTGACCATTCTTTGTTCTGGGCAGTTTAGTGACAAAATCCATAGCAATGTCTTCCCACTTACCCATAGGCACAGGCAAAGGTTCTAAACTCCCGTAAGGTTTCTGATGTTGTGTCTTGACTCTCGCACAAGTCACACACTCAGCCACATACTTTGCAACATCAAGCTTCATCGTCGGCCACCAGTAGTAGGGTTTTAGGTCCCTATACATTTTAGTGCTACCCGGATGAATCGAGTACATGGTCTTGTGAGCTTCTTCCATCAGAAGATCCCTAATTCCTCCTGACTTAGGTACCCAAATACGATCTTGGAATACCTTCAGTCCATGACCATTAGTACCAAACACCAACGTTTTACCCAAACGTTCCTCCTTTCGGTCATTTTTCTCAGAAGCTTCCTCTTGAGCTTTCTTTATTCTTTCCACAATAGTCGAGACAACTTCAATTCTCAACGCTCTTGGCCTCTTCCTTTCATGATTGACCTTCCGACTGAGAGCATCAGCAACAACATTAGCTTTACCAGGGTGGTAAAGTATCTCGCAGTCATAGTCTTTAAGTAATTCTAGCCAGCGTCGTTGCCTCATATTCAATTCTTTCTGATTAAAGAGGTATTGGAGACTCTTATGATCAGTGAAAAGTTTGCACTTCGTGCCATAAAGGTAATGCCTCCATATTTTCAGAGCGAAAACTACCGCTGCCAACTCCAAATCATGAGTCGGGTAATTCTTTTCATGCTCTTTCAACTGTCGAGACGCATATGCTATCACCTTTTCTCTTTGGGTCAAAACACAACCCAATCCAACACCAGACGCATCGCTATAAACAGCGAAGTCTTCAACTCCATCGGGTAGAGAAAGTATCGGTGCCTCGCATAGCTTCTTCTTTAACTTCTCGAATGCTTCTTTATGCTTCTCACTCCAAGCATAAGTTGCTCCTTTGTGGGTCAATGCTGTTAATGGAGTAGCAATCGAAGAAAAACCTTGGATAAACCTTCGGTAGTATCCAGCTAATCCTAAAAAGCTTCGAATCTCTGTGGGACTTTTCGGTTGTTCCCACTTCGTCACAGCTTCGATCTTCGCTGGATCAACCATTATCCCTTCTTGGTTGACCACGTGACCCAAGAATTGGACCTCACGAATCCAAAAATCACATTTGGAGAACTTCGCATAAAGCTTCTCCTTCTTCAAAACTTCTAACACTTCTCGCAAGTGTCTGCCATGCTCCTCCTGGCTTTTCGAGTAAATCAGAATGTCGTCTATAAACACTATCACGGATTTATCAAGGAAAGGATTACAAACCCTATTCATCAAATCCATGAACGCTGCCGGAGCATTGGTTAGTCCAAACGACATAACCAAGAACTCGTAGTGTCCATATCTAGTTCTGAATGCAGTCTTCTCGATATCTTGCTCTCTTACTTTTAGCTGATGATATCCTGACCTAAGATCGATCTTCGAGAAATAGCTCGAACCTTGCAATTGATCAAACAGGTCATCAATCCTCGGCAATGGATATCTATTCTTTATTGTTGCCTTGTTCAGCTCTCTGTAATCGATGCACATTCTCATACTTCCATCTTTCTTCTTTACTAATAACACCGGAGCTCCCCAGGGCGATGAACTAGGTCTAATGAAACCTTTGTCCAACAACTCCTGAAGTTGCATCATTAACTCCTTCATCTCCGTCGGTGCTAATCGATAAGGTGCTTTTGCAATTGGCGTGGTTCCTGGTAACAAGTCTATTCTGAACTCCACTTGTCTATCAGGTGGTAATCCAGGAAGATCCTCGGGAAATACTTCCGGATAATCACACACCACTGGAATACTCTGCATCACCTTCTTTTCTTTCTTAGCATCAATCACAAATGCTAAATATGATGTACATCCCTTGGTCAAACACTTTCTGGCTTTCATTAGAGAAATGATTCCAGAATTCACTCTGCGTTTGTCCCCATACACCATAAACGAATCTTTTCCAGGCGGGTTTACTTTAACTATCTTCTTCTTGCACAAAATTTCGGCATCATTGGCGCTAAGCCAATCCATTCCCAACACGATGTCGAAACCATTTAGTTCGATAAGAAATAATTCCTCGTGAAACTTATTCCCATTAAGGTCGATCAAGACGTTTTTCATACGATGGCTAACAGGTACAAACTTGCCACTAGCTACTTCGACTAATAAAGCATTATCTAGTCTATCAATAGGCAAAGCTAGTTTTCTACCAAACTCATGCGAAATAAAGGAGTAGTTGGCTCCAAAATCAAACAATATATGAGCAGGTAATTCGTTTACGAGAAAGGTACCTGAAGCGACATCAGCTTCATCTTTAGCAGCCTCAAGTGTCATCTGGAAGGCTCTCGCCTTCGGCTTTGGTGGAATGTTGGGCCTAGCTGCCTCCTTCTTCTTCGGACAGTCTTTCAAAATATGCCCCTCTTCATTACAACCAAAACACATCCTTTTGTTGTTCGGACATTCATTGGCAAAATGTCCAACCCTACCACACTTGTAGCAGGTCACATCCTCGCTACATTTCCCAAAGTGCCTTTTCTTACACTTATCACACCACTTTGCTTCGCCTCCTTTTCCCCCAAACTTTTTCGAATCAGATTTCGAAAATTTTCCTTTCTTACCGGAACCAGATGTTCCCTCAAACTTCCTTTTCTCACCAACCTCAACTTTGACGGTGGTTCTCCCCTTGATCATGTTCTCAACAGACTTGGCAGCCCAAATAGCTGCCTCTAGAGTAAGTGCCTGACGTACTGGCACCTCGTACTCCCATGGAAGTCCCTTCGCATACCGGTCCACCTTTGTCAACTCGTCTGGAACGATACGCAAGGCAAACTCCATCTTATCGGTGAAGTTATTGGTGTACTCATCCACTGACATGCTACCCTTCGTCAATGTCAAAAACTTATTCTCCAACTCCAACAGATTTTGAGCCGAACAAAACTTGCGCTTAAACTGCACCAAGAATTCTGCCCATGACAATTGCAGTGTCTCATTAGGGCTTAAGGTCTTCCCTAGAGTGTTCCACCAACGAACGGCTCCACCTCGGAATTGACGCACGGCATAGATAGTCTGCAACTTGCCTCTACAGCCACATGTCATGAAGGCTAGCTCCATTTCGGAGATCCAATCCATAACCCCAATCGGATCCTCCTTTCCATTGAAGGTCGATGGTTTGCAAGTCAAAAAGTCCTTGTACTTGCATCCCATTCCATCATTCCTTCCTTCACGGTTATCTTGCCTAACTATCGGTGGGTTGGCTGGACCAACAGACCCACTGAAGTTTCCACCTTCTGAGTGCCCTTCATTTAATTCAGGCTCTTCCACACGAATCGACAGTTCTTCACGATTTTGTTGAAGCAACCGTCTAGTTTCATCCATCTGACGATCCAACATCGTCTGAATCATCAATTGCACACCAGCCATGGTTATTGGCTCAGGTGCTGCTGCTACGACAGGTATTGGCTCAATCACTGGTGGTTGATTCCTGTTTTCGTCAGCATTTCCAACTCCACTTCTTGTTCTCACCATTTTGATCTACACACCGAATAAGGTGAAATTAGATCCTCAATCATGATAGATATTCAGATCATCCTTATCACTCCGAAACGTTTATATGCTAGTTCTAATATCGTAGACGTACGCTTAGAATCCTACACACATAAGGTTTCTAGATCCGGTCGGCAACAGACCATAGATCCGAACAAATAATATCATATATGGCAACATATAGCATTTAGCACATAAAGGCATTTTAGGCAACTTTCCTAAAATAAACTAGTGCTCGTGTCTAAATCACAACAGACACACATCTCAAAACTTCACTTAGCATTCTAAGTTTAAGTCTAGAAATCCAACAAATTCCTAGTTCGCTTAAACTAATGCTCTGATACCAACTGTGACATCCCCAAAATCTCGGCCAGAAAAGACCGATTTTCATTTATGCTTTTAAATATTTTCAAAGTAAATCCTTTTGATTTGAAAGAATTGCGGAATTTGTTCCCAAAAACAAAACATGATAAAACATTGTTTACCGAAGCATTTCATAAAAGAAATGTATTTTCATTATAATCAAAACTCGGGGTGTCATGTTCCGATACAGACCAATAAGCATAAACGAATACATTACAAGTCATATAACAAATATAAACATATGCAGACTTGTAAACAAAACAACTTGATGGTTCATCCATCTCATGCCCTTCCGCCACTACCTGTAATACAATTTAAAACTGAGTGGGTCAGGCTTGGGAGCCTGGTGAGCATATAGGGTTTTCAACCCACAATAAATATCATATTTAATTTTCACCAACCAACAATAACCCAATTACCCATTCCCGTTATTCTCACTTTAATGTCCCTAAAACAACTAACATAAGGGACCTAGTCTAAGAATATTTCATCGGGGCGACAACACATGCTTCGGGGGTACCTCAGCAATATAAGTCAAATAAGGCAACCATGAGGGGGATGGAGTACAGCGAATGAACACCCAAGTTCATTAACACCTACAGGTGGCGAACCTGCTAATGTTTCCACAAGACTGTCTAGAATAGCCAGTGGTCGTCATCTAAACTCCGCTAGATGACTCAATCAAACAACAACGAGGCCTCTCATCTGTTTATTACACACCAACTGTCTACCCATGTTCTACCCAACATATTAGTAGATAAAAATATACATTTGTATACATAGTTTAAAGAAAACCTGTATAGCATGCTTTAATCAACACATATATCACAAAACAGATGAGGCACACACACACATAACTCATATTTCATAAAGAAATAAGCAGATCTGTAAGATAGAAGAGAGTGAATACTCATTCACACATAACACAACCAAATATATACACATAGCACGTATTTTATATATAATACTTCGTATTATTGTATTTGGAAAGAAAATAACTACACACTCACTTGATCAGAAGATGATCGGACAGCACTACGGCTTATAAAAGTAGTATTCCTCAGCAGATCTGGAAGATCTCCTCGAAAATCGAACTTCTCGCGGGCAGAGCTTCGACTCGGGAACCGCACTTCTCGGGATCTTCGGGATCTCGGGACTTGCCTCGGGGATAAAGTATGATATCGGGACTTCGGGATAGCTTCGGGGGTTTTTGCGCAGAGCTTCGACACGAAAACGAGAGGGAATTGGCAAAAATACCCGGAACCCTCGCATCCTATTTATAGGAGGCTGGAGCCTCGGAGTACGCGGGGCGTACTGCCCAAAACGTCATTGCTTACGTATCCGAAGTGCTTGAGTGCGAGTGTCGACATCCCTCGGAGTACGCGGGGCGTACTCGAGTACGCGGGGCGTACCTCGGATCAGATCGGTGACTCCTTCGGATAATACTTCCGAATTTTGATTTAAAAATAAATACAAAATGATTAATAAACTTCGGAAATTCATAACTTCTTCATACGAACTCCGTTTTCGACGTTCTTTATATCCACGGAAAGGTGAGACCATGCTCTACGACTTTCGTTTAGACTCCGTCGGCTAATTTTGACTTTATTTTTATTAATTATTTTTAATAGGCCGCGACAGAAAAACTTCGTTATAAATTCATAACTTCTTCGTTTGACGTCCGTTCTTGCCTAACTTTTTATCGCTTCGATACCAACAACGAGACCTTCGATCCTCGTTTAGATTGCTTCGGCTAACAACCGCTCGATCTCAAATCGAGTAAAACAGGCTGTATACTGCTAAGCCGGAACTCCGATAAATCATAACTTCCTTATACGAAGTCAGATTTGGGCGTTCTATAAATATTCGGAAACCTCGTTTTAACTACTACAACATTATTCAAAGATATTAAGTTTATTTTACACTTAAATTTTGACGCTTATTTTTATTCTTAATTATTCAAACCACATAATTAAGGATTTAAGCACAAAACACACAATACTCAAATAATACAATCTTATTATTTCAAAATGGGTTACAAAGGTTAACCTAGACTATTACATTGCTAAAAATGGCAAGCCCGGAAACACAGGCGTTACAGAGATCCTTATACATCTTCGTTGCCCCGGGATGAATGGAGAATCGGGATTTGTGTGCCTCTTCCATCCGCACCTGGCGCACACCCCCATAGTATGGAACCCACACCCTACGGTGTAGTGTCAATAACCCTCGGCTATCATAGTCGAAGGAGGAAACCTGACCCACTATACGCTCACTCTTCCGATGTTCCTCCTTCATGGACTCCCGTTGGGCCTCTCGGATCTGCTCCAATAATGGAGTCACTACTGTCATCCGCATGCAAATGTATCGGATCGGCATGCCTAGCTGCTAAGCGCATCAGCCACCACATTGGCCTTCCCTGGGTGGTAAAGGATCTCGCAATCATAATCCTTCACCACGTCCAACCACCGACGCTGCCTAATGTTCAGATTCGGCTGATCCATGAGGTACCTTAAACTCTTGTGGTCCATGTAAATGGTACAACAGACCCCATAAAGGTAGTGAAACCAAATCTTGAGGGCAAAAACCACCGCCCCCAGCTCCAAATCATGCATCGGGTAGTTCGCCTCGTGAGGTTTCAGCTGCCTCAAAGCGTAAGCAATAACATGTCCTTTCTGCATCAAAACTGCACCCAAACCCGGGATGAACGCATCGCAGTATATGAAAAAATCCTCCATGCCCTCTGGAAGAGCTAAGATTGGTGCCTCGCATAATCTTTGTCTTAAAGTCTCAAAAGCAGCCTGCTGCTCAGGCCCCCAACGAAAGACCGCGACTTTCCTCGTCGGCCTGGTCAGGGGTACGGCTATCTTGGAGAAATCCTGGATGAATCTCCGATAATAGCCGGCTAATCCTAGGAAACTCCGAATCTTAGATGGAGACCTCGGAACCTCCCATCTCATCACGACCTCCACTTTAGCCGGGTCAACCGATATCCCGTTCTACTTGACAAGGTTCCCAAGAAACTACACCTCGTGCAACCAGAACCCACACTTGGAGAACTTAGCATACAAGTTCTCCCTCCTCAAAGTCTCCAGAACCTCTCGTAGATGCTCCTCGTGCTCCTCCTGCATCTTGGAGTAAACCAAGTTATCATCAATGAAAACTATCACAGATCGATCCAGCATCGATCCACATACGCGGTTCATGAGATCCATGAACGCGGCAGGAGCATTGGTGAGCCCGAAGGGCATCACCACGAACTCGTAGCGGCCATAGTGAGTCTGAAACGCAGTCTTCTGCACATCCTCCTCTCGGAACCTCATCTGATGATAACCAGAATGAAAATCGATCTTGGAGATGCTCCCTATAGCTGGTCAAAGAGGTTGTCAATCCTCGGGAGTGGGTAACGGTTCTTCACCGTTACCTTGTTCAACTCCCGGTAATCTATGCACATGCGATGCGACCTGTCCTTCTTCTTTACAAACAGAATCAGGGCTCCCCAAGGCGAGCTACTCAGCCTGATAAATCCCTTGTCTAGCAGCTCCTGCATCTGTGTAGACAACTCCTGCATCTCGGTAGAAGCCAACCAATACGGTGCCTTGGCTATCGGAGCCGCACCAGGGACTAGGTCGATCCTGAACTCCACCTGTCGCACAGGAGGTATCCCAGGAAGCTCCTCTGGGAACACATCTGCATAGTCTCACACCACCGGAACGTCGCTCACCGTCGCCTTACCGGCCTCTCGGGTATCCATAACATATACGACATACCCGGCACAGCCCTGCTGTAGGTAGCGCCTTGCCCTTGCTGCTGAACACACTGAAGGTCCATGTTGTGGCCTCTCACCATGGATCACCAACTCTCCCCCACCTGGGGTCCTGACTCGTACTAGCTTCTGTGCGCAATCTATCAGTGCCCCATTGGGGCTCAATCAATCCATGCCTATAATTACCTTGTTCCCTCGGAACAAAATGGGAACCAGGTCTACCAGGTAGCACTCCTCAAATAACCTCAACACACAATCTCAGAAAACTGTTGATGCTCGCACCGATCGATCATCGGCAATCATTACCTTTAAAAGGCAATCCAACATGCCCGAAGACTCAGAAAACCTCTTGCTGAGTGCAAGAGAAACAAAAGATCGAGTGGCACCTGAATCAAACAACACCTGTACCGGAATACCGTTCATATGGAACGATCCTAAACATGTACACACAGAGCATATATCAATATCATAAACATCATATAAATAGATCAGGGAGAAAGAATCATACCCGTCATCACATCGGGTGCGGCGCGTGCCTCCTCGGTAGTCAACTGGAAGGCCCGATCCTCACCACTAGAGCCTCTGACTTGCCCTGCTAGCCATCAGTGATCCGCAGGATCGTTGGGGCTGGCGCCTTCACCGGTGCTGCTGATGTCAACTGAGGGAAACTGGCCTTCTTATGGCCCCTTTGGTTGCAGTGGAAACACAACAACTCGGACGTCTGAATAGTGGGTGTAGGGGCGGTACAATCCCTGCTGAAATGCCCCGTCTTGCCGCACTTTTAGCAGCTAGACGCTCCCAACCTACAAACTCCCTCATGCGACTTGTCGCATTTCCTGCAGCGGCTACGGCTTTGTTGGCCTGTTGGCCCAACATCGGATCCCTTAGGCTTCTTCCCTGAAGCCCCAGTCACCTGCCCCTCCACTACCTTCCTCTTCTGGATGTGTTCCAGATCAATCTCCCTCTCCCTTGCCTTGGGAATCATGGAATCCAGGGTAGGGCAAGCTGAAAAACTAACATGCTCCCGAATGTCGGCTCGCAGCATGTCATGGTAGCGGGTCCTCCTCATGTCCTCATCTCCCGTATACTGGGGCACCAGCAACACCCTATCTCGGAACTTGGCGGTGATTGCTGCCACATTCTCCAAAGTCTGTCTCATATCCAAAAACTCCCTGGCCAGCTACTGAAGCTCCACAACTGGCGCGAACTCACTCCTGAACCGGGTCACAAAGTTTGACCATGTCATACCCTCGACAGCCGAGGCTCCCAGAGAGTCACCAACCGACTCCCACCAATATCTGGCCTTGTCTCTTAAGCACCCTGCTGCATATCTCACCTTCGACCCCTCAGGGCAGAAGCTGGTCAACTGTGCAGACTCAAAGTCTGCAATCCATCACCTGGATGCAATGGGGTCCTTTGCCCCATGGAAATCCGGCGCACCACTGCCGCTGAAGTCCTTAAAGGATAGTATGTGTGGTCTGAACTGGCTGGTCGCCATGTCGCTCCT
This sequence comes from Lactuca serriola, assembly GCF_051521515.1. Classification (NCBI taxonomy): domain Eukaryota; kingdom Viridiplantae; phylum Streptophyta; class Magnoliopsida; order Asterales; family Asteraceae; genus Lactuca; species Lactuca serriola. The sequence continues at coordinate 92,675,562 of NC_136408.1, forward strand.
GAACGCCCAAAGGCGATCCTCCATCAGCTCGACAATCCCTTCCTTGATCGACCCAAAGATGATCGGGGTCGCATCAAGGATGCCTCTAGTGATCTCAGATATGAGGAAATCACGTAGCCTCTCATCCACTGGTTCAGAACATGAGCCCGAAGCAGATCCCTCTCCCGAACTGCCAACTGTTGGCCTCGAACATAGTACCACCATTCTGCAATACATAATGACAACCGTTAGTGATACTGATAGATCTAGGGGATCACATCCATCACAAGTTCCCTGGTCTTGCCTCAGCCTTCCTTGATTCAAGTACGGATCCTCTGGTTTCAGTACTACGGGCCCATACTACCTTCCACATCTATCTGTACTTTCCTCAAGAACCGCCTCGACTCCACCAAGTCCCTTCTACTACTATTGATCTCTGCTACTCCCATCCTAGGCTCTCCCTAGGGTACCTCTGACTCCACCCTAACTAGTCCTCAGCTGCTGAAGGCCTCCTTGTAATGCCAATTAGCCATTACCTTAATACAATCACATGCAACGAGGCCCAGATAATCCTTCAAGTAAGGGACTCATCCCTACAATAGTTAGGACTCAAACAAGAGCTACAAAATAGGGTCAAATCCAATCCTCTGAGATTATCCAACCCTGTTCACATGTGACTTTAACGTATTCACCTAATAGCTAATTCCCATCACTTAGAGTTCCACAAAGCACAAAGCAAGCAACATTCAGAAAAAAAGGGAACAATCTCAAGCAATCCTATCCTCATAACAAAAATCTGTACTAGCATACAATGCTAAGCTCATACTATCAGGCATAACCTAAACAGGCTATCCTACTGTTGTCTACTCAATACTAGCATGCAATTCTCATAAGCTGAAACACATAAAGCATGAACATAAGGCATCATTCCTAGATCCTCTGTCCTATTGTAGCATGTTGTTCTACTGAAGCAAATAAACATAACATAAACTTGGGTACTTTGCGGAATACTTACTTGAGCTCAGCCGGTCGCGCACATCACACACTTCATTCTTTCTCAAAACTCATTTAACTTATCTTTTAGAAAACTATTTTTTTGTAAAAGCTTTTACTCCCCTGATTTGAGTCCAGACACCCCGAGCGTGTGTCCGAAACCCTTAAACTAGAGCTCTGATACTAACTTGTAACATCCCAAATTTCGAGTCCAAAAATTTCATTTTAATTAACTGAGTATAAAAACATTCATAAGAAAACTACGTAGAAATATATCATTTCGTAAATCAACATATCATGCCTGAAAACCCAAATCATAAAATAGAAACATGTCAGAGTACAATCCCAGAATATCTCAAGTGCAGAAAATCAATGCGTGTGTGTATGATGTGCTGCTACCGCGCCAGCTCCTTCCTCTTCGCTGAAGAGGTACCTGAAACCAAAACTGTAAGCACGAAGCTTAGTGAGTTCCCCCATCGTACGACATACCATACAATCACATAACATACATACACTGTCAGACATATATGGGTGCCCGACCTACGCCTTCGGTCCTGTCGACCGGATACTGCCTAGCATATCTGGGTGTTGGCCTCCGCTTCGGTCCTATCGACCGGATACTGCCTAGCATATCTGATTGCTGGCCTACCCCTTCGGTCCTGTCGACCGGATACTGCCTAGCATATCTGGGTGTTGGCCTACCCCTTCGGTCCTGTCGACCGGATACTGGGGACTATTTCACCCCTCTACTACTACCACATAACATGTATCACATAATCATATTCTATCTAGTATGACTGGGTATGACTACCCCTCATTGGCCCTATGGACCGGAAATCCTAGGAACTATCTCCCCTACTGCTACTGGCATATAACATCATCTCATACTGGCACATAGCGTATCAGGTAGTAGCAAAACTAGATGAATATCAAAAAGACAATCATCTAACATACAACTCCTACTAGTGGGTCGGCATTGTAGCCGTAGACCCACTGCTACTGGAAGGTAACTCACCTCGAATGAGTAGCTGCTGATAACCTGCATGGGAAATCTCTGTCTGCGGCTACTCCGGAAATCCTCCGGCTATAATCTCCACAAAACACCAAGTCGTAACCTTATATCTACTCTTAGGGTAAAATGACTATTTTACGTCTGACCAAGTCCAAGTCAAAGTCAAAGTCAACGTCAACTTCTAGTTAACCTGACTCGTCGAGTTGGGCCGCCAACTCGTCGACTCCTTATCCTTTTAATTGTCCTCATCTATGACTCTACTCGTCGAGTTTAGGAATGACTCGACGAGTTCTCCTTCTATATGAACATCGAATGAACCTTCATCCGACTCGTCGAGTTGTATGAACAAATCATTGAGTTCATCCTCATTCTATGAACCAATCCTGCCGTTGACTCGCCGAGTTGTATGAACAACTCGTCGAGTTCATCTTCAAGAGTTGGGATATTGCCTTGGACTCGCCGAGTCTGCTCATGCACTCGCTGAGTCCTATGAACTCCAGGACTATGGCTTATCCCAATACATTGGGTCACTCCCCCGAACCCTCTAAAACCTTTCCAGCACTCCATTGGGTCTCTTCGACCCATAACAGAAAAGGGGAGTCTAAGCTCGGACTCGCCGAGTCCCAAGAACGACTTGCCGAGTCGATACTGTCCTAGTCTATTTCTTTGATTTTTGGTGTACAACTCTTGTCCAAATGATAGATCTAGGTCCCTAAACTCGATGTAGCACGTAAAGTTACGAACTTTACGTGCATGCATGGGACTTTGAGCCTAAAAGGCTCTAAAAGAGACTCTTAAGTTGCATGGGGGCTTCCATGGGTGCAAAAGCAGCCCTTTTCTGCCTTGTAACTCCTTCATGGACCTAGATCTGAAGCCTCAACCCCTAACCATGCTTGCAATCATGGTTGGTTACCAAGAATGGCTTATAAAAGCCCTAAATCTCCCCAAAAAGGGATCTAGCAAATGAACAAGCAAGGTATCGACTTTATACCTTCTGGGAACTGCAAATGGTGCATACACTTGAACTCCCTTGGTCTTCTCTTGATTCTTCTAGGCTTTTCCTTGTTCTTTGAGTTTAAAACCACCAAAAACCACCACAAAGGCTTAGATCTTTACACAAATGATTAGGGTTTTCTAGGGGGGGGGGGTTCTCGAAGCAATAGGGACGAAGGGTGGCTGGATGAGATGCTTAAATAAGGTGCAAACCCTTAGATTAGGGTTTTGTCCAGTCAGAGTCTACTCGTCGAGTTTGGAAGCCGAATCGACGAGTCCATCATTTAAATCCCGTATCAAATCCGCTTCTACTCAACGAGTTGGGCCTTCAACTCGCCGAGTCCCAGGCCAAAAATGAAAAAATACTTAAATAAAATATATACCAGGAACCAGGTGCTACAATTTGCTACAATCCTATTTATGGAACGTCTGTGATTAACCGACACATAAATTCGAGACATAAAAGAAAACTAATGAGGCAGTTGTGGTTGTGGTTAGCCGGTATGTTAATTTGAGAGCCATGACATAATCCAGGTTCAAATGTTCTTGCATGGTTGGTTCATCATCGTGTTTGTGACTCCATGGTATCCCTCGCACAAATAAAGGATGTGTAAATCCGAGATTAACATGCCAATAAATAGTTTTAATGAATCTAAAAAGAATTAGGAGTTTCACGGTGATATTATGTACCTAAATAACTTTGTGGTGTGTTGATGACATCCCTCTTCACATCACAAAGCCAAATATGATCCTAGCATTAATAAATAATAAATTAGGGTTTCGATAATTATTTTAAGGATCAATAAAACAAACAAGAATGGAATTAAAATTTAATGATGCCAAATATTGATCCTTTTAACCCTTACATTCGTAAACCGTTAAGAACAGTTTCGTATAAACATAATGAAGTGAAATGGAATTTCACTTAGTTAGGAGTTGACAATGGTTACTAACTTAGCTGATAATGTGTGTGTGTGTGTGTGTGTGTGTATATATATATATATATATATATATATATATATATATATATATATATATAATTAGTTCAATCTGATTTTGATATGAACAACCTAGAATTGTCCATTAAGGAGTTGAATGGATGTAGAGTCCCTTTAGGAATAACATAACCAATCATAGAAACTATAATGTCAAAGACTCCCATATTCACTATCATGAAGAGAAGTATCAAAAAGAAAAATGAAAAATAGCCCATATGATTTGTGGTGAAATACCTAAATGCAAAGGACAACAGGAAGGCTTGTTCTGAGACTTCTTCTGAAAAACTATCATTTGTAAAATTAAGAAAAAGGACTAAGAAAACATAAAAGCCCAACATGTATGATAGGAAAGAATAAAACATAACAGAGATAATTTGATCATGGATTACGAGTCCATGCTAGTATCCATAGGATCAAACGATAACTCGTTCTCGTAAATGTTTAGTCTACAATCAGTATGAAAATTCATAATACCATTGGAACATTACTTTTTATCCTTGAGTATTTTACTAAGGAAAAAGTAATGACATTTGCAAGAATATGCATCGAATTAAAGAAACTAAGATGACTGAAATAAGGAGAAGTAGGGTTGATCAAGAATATTAGGCTCTTGTTAATATTTATATGATCAAAAGACATCTCGTTCTCCCAAATGTTTAGTTTATGGTTTTATGATTCAAAAATTTTTTATATAAGATTTCATAAGAGTATTATGACTTATTTAGAATGTTTTAACGTGTTTAAAAGAAAGTCGCAAATTTGTGAACTTTTATAGTAACAAAAGGTTAATTCAAATATTTGAATGAGAAGTATTATTATGGAAAACCCATGTCATCACTTATTCTTGAATGTTGAATTGCTATATTTACTCCAAAAGTGTCTGCTTCTTCTCCAACTCGAAGATTGAGTTTGGACTCTCTAATATCCACCAAGGCTCGGGTGGTGCTCAAGAAGGGCCTTCCAAGGATGATTGGGATTTGTTCGTCTTCCTCCATGTCTAAAATGATGAAATCTACGGGAAAAACAAATTTGTCAACTTTTACTAATAAGTCTTCACAAATACCTCTTGGAAAGGTCATCGTCTTGTTGGCTAAATGGATGACCATGCGGACAGGTCTTCGTTTTGGGAGATCAAGCTTTTTGAAAAACAAATAAGGCATCAAATTAACACTTACTCCCAAGTCAGCTAGAGTATGACTAGTTGCTAGATTCCCGAATTGGCATAGTAAAGTTATGCTTCCTGGATCACCCATCTTCTTTGGTAACATGTTTAGCATTGCAGCAGAGCAAATCTCATTTAGTACCACCTTAGATAATCCTTCCATTTTCTTGTGTTTTGTTAAGAGGTCCTTGTGAAACTTAGCATATGTTGTCATTTCGGCTAAGGCTTCAAGGAATGGTATGTTGATTTCAATGGATTTGATAGGATCTAAGAACTTCTGGTAATCTTCATCATTCTTCTCTTGTATCTCTCTACCTAGAAAGAGCAGTGGTGGGAGATATGGCTTAACGGGTTCAGAATGTTTCTTTTCAAACTCTTGCCACGTCGTGGTATTATCACCACATCGTGGTGACTGTTCAGTTTCCTTGGTTTGACTTTCTTCTCGAATTTTTTGCTCCACATCCGGGTTGCTTCTGTCGATGAGAGTCAAATGAGTAATGATTTTCCCGCTTTTTGTTGTTACAGCTTGGATGTGGGCTCCTTTCGGGTTTTGTTTAGTATTTCCTGGAAGTCCTCCCAATGATCTTTCATTTATTTGCTTAACTAGTTGCCCAAGTTGTTTTTCAATGTTCAAGATGGAAGCTTGTTGATTTGTTAGTAGAGTTTGCTGCTCCCTCATCATAGTTTGTTGTTCACAAATTGCTACTTCTATTTCCTCGTGCCTATTTTTCAGATGCAACAGCAAAATGATTAAGCATTGACTTGAAATCGAGTTTATTTCGGGAGTTGGTTCCTCTCGTTGGTAAAAGCCTCTTCCTCTTTATTCACATTTCTCTTCCTTGGCTTTCTTGTACTCATCATAAGGTAACCACTTCTACTTGGGGTTTCTCCAATCTTCATCAAATCCATCACCACTCGAGTAGAAAGCTTGAACCTTTCGATTTCCATTCTCATCAAGATCATAGTCCTTAGTCAAATGTGGCCTGTTATAGTTTTCACACCCAACTCTTATTGCATGGATTGTTTGATCCATCTTATTCATCCTCCTATCCATGTTTTGCAACATTGCCAAAACCGCCGACACGTCTTTTGAAGTAGCATTCGCTGATCCCCTTGTTACATCATTCCTCAGGTTATGGTACTCTCTAGAGTGTTTAGAGAATTCTTTAATGAGCTCCTTGATTTCCACATGATTTTTCTTGGTTAAGGGGCCTTGAGAATCAAGGAGTTGCCTAGTTGTGACATTCACCCCATCATAAAATATAGAAACCTCTTGTTGCACATTGAGATCGTTTTGGGGGCAATTCCGAAGTAGACCCTTGTAGCGCTCCCATGCTTCAAACAGCGACTCCCCCATTTGTTGTTCAAAATTAGCAATGACCTTTTTGGGCTTAGCAACCTTGGATGGTGGAAAAATTGTTCCAAAAACTCCTCATGCATTTTTTCCCATGCAGTGATTGTGCTTGTGGGAGTGCCTTTAGCTAATCCTTTGCAGCTCCCTTGAAAGTGACAGGGAGCATTATCAACAACACCGTTTCTCGTGGAACATTTGGAATGTTAAAGTAACCGGCGATTTCGTTGACTTCATCAAGATGCTTATAAGCATCTTCATGATCCTTTCTGGTGAAAGGAATCTCCTTAAGCGCAGCTAGGATGTGCCCCTTGAGTTCAAATGTGGTAGTGGCAGGTATGGTAGGTTGCACAAGGCCCGGTCTAGTGTCATCACAATTCCTCTTCTTGTATGCTTCCATGGAAATGTCAGCAATGTCCGCCATGATGTTGTTGGGTTCGCTTTCTTGATTACTACCTTTTTCTTATTCGTTATCGCTTTCTTCTGTTTTGTATGTGCTTTCGTCTTTTGTTACCTTGTTGGATTCTCCCACTTGCTTTCTCTTCTTCTTACTAAAAACCAATTTGAGATTCTTAAAAGGTGATTTCTTTGGTTTTGTAGCTTCTCCTACGGTTTTATCTGTGTTTTTACGAAAGGCGGACTATGGGTCTTCAAGTGGTGGAATTAGTGGTGTCTTAGATCCTCTGGTCATAAACTTCTGCAAAAGAACAAATAAAACGCGTAAAAAGAAGAAAAACGAAAAATAAAGGTTTACTGTTACGACATCACGACGTGGTGGTAATTACCACGACATGGTGAGTTAAAAACGAAGAAAAGCCTAAAACAAAATTTTAAAAGCAAATAAAAAGAAAATTTCCTAAAAATAATAGATTCAAATTAACCAAATATGGACGGTTCCCCGGCAACGGCGCCAAAAACTTGATGCATAAATAATATGCACTAGTTAATCCTACTAATGTGACTAAGTATTTCCTAAGACATTGTACCTTGTTGAAGATAGTATAGCACACTAGACATGTATCGAACACAGGGAACGGTGTTTTAGCTAATTTTTATCTACTACTAATTTATTACTAATAAAATTGAAAAGGGTTTTTCTCTAGTTTTGCAAGACTAGAAACTTAATTTACCAAACTAACTAATTAAGCTAACACTAAAACTAAAGCAAAGAAAACAAAGATGATTTAACCAAGGTAAATAAGAGACTTTCGTTTAGCTTTAGAATTGTTTGTTATTATGGTTGATTTATGGAAGTGCAATTGATTTTAGTTTCATTAGTTACAAATTACTAAGATGACTAAATTAGTGTTCACTAACTTAATCCTTTAGCAAACTAGCTTATTTATACGGTGATTAGGCGGACAAACTAACAAGTTTACTATTTTTCGGTTCGAGTTAATTAGACATATAACAGATTAATCAATTTAGTTTATTGATTCAACTCAGTATATGATTTTTCGTCATATATTATCTCCAATACCTTTTTACCCACTTTTCTACCTAACCCTAGGTTTTGCTCAAAACTCTAGTCCTATAATTTTGCAATTTACAAGATCATAAGATTCTAATTTAACTAAGGAAGATAGTCATACTAACTTAATCAAATTCAACAATAAGTAAAGAAAATGGTTATCAAAAGTACGTAAGGTTCTTTAATAAGCAAAATCAACAAATAACCAAATAACTAAATCCAATCCATAAACTCAACCATAAATAAACCAAACAATCCTAGGCTAAACGAAAGTCTTGAGGCTTTAGCCCATGATTTCAGCAAACAAGAACATAAACTCGAAATTCAATGTGCTAGACATAGTAAAATCTAAGTAAAAGTCAAAGTATAGAATTTGGTTACCTTAATGCTCCTACTTCCAAGGTTATAGACGAAATCCTTGCTTCCAAGCCTTAAAACAGGTGTCTTGCCTTCAAAGCCGATGATTGCTTCCAGAGAGAGAGGTCCCAATTCGGAGGAGAATGTGATTATTTATAATTTTTCCCGAAGTTAGGGCACCACGACGTGTTGAAGCCACCACGTCGTGGTTTTCGTGATTATCCCGTATTCCACAAGTCTTCAAAGTAAATCGGGACACTTCAAAACACCACGTCGTGGTAGGGTCACCACGACGTGTTTAGTATATTTTCTTCATCATTTTAAAAGTCTCTAATCAAATCCCTTAGCTTCCAACTTCCCGCTTCCAAGCATGTCTTTTACCCCTATAACACAACTCATAAGAAATTGAGTACCTTTTGTTCTAATAAGGGCATAAAATTAATTAAAATATTAAGATATTATGTATAATTATGTGTATAAATATACACATATGAATAACTTAATCACATTTGATGGTGGGAGTCAAAGTAGGGGTTGACGGTGGCAACAGGTGAAGGTGGTTGTGGGGTGGTAGGGGTAGTAGGGGTCGGGATGGTGGTGGTGGTGGTGTGTAAATATGATGGGTGAGGGTGGAAATAGTGGATATTACATGGTATATTCTCATGTGAATATGAATATATCATTCAATATTCATATGTGAATATTACATGATATATTCAGTTATGAATATTACATGGTATATTCACATTTTAGTATCATATGTGAATATTCATATGTGAATACTATATGATATATTCACATATGAATATGTTATGTAATATTTATATGTGAATATACCATGTAATATTCAAAAGTGAGTATATATCATGTAATATTCAAATGTGAATATATCAACTATCTACATGTATAGGGGTAGGTGAGTTAATGGGTGGGGTGGGATGGGTGGATATGGGTGGGATGGTGGGGTAGGTCAGTGGTGTAAGTGGCGATGGTAGTCGCAACAGTAGTGGTGTTAGTCTTGGAGGTCATCATTTAAGCACATGTGAATATATTTTAATACATATAATAAGAAACATTATTTAAAACTAAAAAAAATCGTTATCTACATATTCACATAGGAATAACAACTTTTAATCACATGTGAATAGCTTAATCTTATGTGAATAACATGATTTAAATACATGCAATATAATAAGAAAAGTTATTAAAGAATAGAGTAAAAATACACGAATGGTCCTTGTGGTTTGGGGTAACCTGCGTGCTTGGTCCATAATTCTTTTTCTTAACTCAGAAGATACTTAAAATATAATTTTGTTGTGCAGTTGGTCCATGTCAGACCTAAAAAGACTATTTTTCCCTTTGTGATATATTTTTATTTTGTTAATTATTTTTTATTCCTTCAACAATTATTAAATAAAATAAATTATTAATAACTGTTTTCAATGGACCCACCCCAACTTAATATTCTTACCTTCCCACACTGGAGGGAGACTATCCTCTTTCCCGACACCATCTTCGACCATATATCCGATACCAAAGAAATCACCATAAAGTCACAAAAACTACCTAATATTCAACCATAAATATGAAATACATATAAAATCAAAGAAAAAACTCAAATCCAAAACAAAATTCCAATCTATAACTCACATCCAAAACTAAAATCCCCAGGAAAAGCCCACATATACAATCCGGATGAAACCCACAAATTGAGTTTTTCCATCTAAACCCATAAATCAAAATCGAAATTAAAATCAAAAGCGAACTATAAACGCAAAAATCGAAATGATTAAAATCTAATTGATGATGAATCCTAGCAATCAACCCTAGTCTCGAAGACAAAGGTCGATGTTTGTGAAGACGAAGAGCATCAATGATGGGGGTACACTCAAATACTTGTAATTTGAGTTTGCCAGTTGAATCACCAACCTAGTGAAAAAGAAAATCACAAATTATAAACCAAATGGATCGGTTCGTGGGGCAACATTTGAAGTAGTTGTGGAACCTTAACACCACCAATGTCTGTCCATAGGTTGATGGTGATCCAAGCAACAGTGGTAGGTCGCTAACACAACCTTCCAAGTGGGGATTGAGCAATAGTGTAAAGCCCTAAGCTCCTATATCACCTTTTATTTCTCGATTGAGGGTGAAGAAGAAGGTGGTGTTGATAGAGGAGGGGTCGTTAGGTTTTCTGGTGAGAGAAATTGGTGTTTGACATGAAATGGTAAGGAGGTGGCTGAGAGCTTTTGGGCAAAGGAAAAAGGAGGGGGGAGCTTTCTGGTGACATTATGGGAGGAGATGAGGGATGAAGGAGCATGTAATGGTGGTAGCCAATTGTGTTTTATTTTAAGAAATCGGTCAATGATAATGATTAAGAGGCGATGTGTGGGAAGGGTGAAGGTAAGGGGTGGGACCCGATTATTTTAATAATATTATTTAATAAATAAATAAATAATAAATAATTAGCAAATTAAAATAAAATTAAAAAGGGAAAGTAGTCTTTTTATGTATGATAGGGACCAAACGTGCAACAAATTTACATTTTAGGGACCATCCAAGTTAAGAAAAAGAATTAGGGACCATGCTCGCAGATTACCCCAAACCGCATGGACCATTCACGTAATTTACTCTAAAAAATAATAAAATCCGTTATGTGTATATTCACATGTGAAATAACATGGTTTATGAATAACATGCTTTAATCATATGTGAATATATAGTTTAATCACATGTTAATAACTTAATCGTATGTGGTGGTGGTGGGGAACAAACCGCATGGACCATTCACGTAATTTACTCTAAAAAATAATAAAATCCGTTATGTGTATATTCACATGTGAAATAACATGGTTTATGAATAACATGCTTTAATCATATGTGAATATATAGTTTAATCACATGTTAATAACTTAATCATATGTGGTGGTGGTGGGGAAGTCAAAGAAGGGGTTCAAGATGGCGGCAGGTAGTGGTGTTGGTAGGGTGGTAGGGGCTAGGTGGGGGTCAAAGTGGTGGTTAACAGTAGTGGTGGATGTTGGTGTTGGTAGGGATATAGGACGGCGGAGGCTCGAGTGGAGTAAAGTAGTGGTATTGGGTGGCAATGGTGGTAGGTGGTGGTGATGGTTAGTGGTGGTGAGTGTTGGGTATGGGTGGTGGTATTGGTAGGTGTGTGTGGTGGGTGGTGGTGGTGGTGGATATTGGGTGAGGATGGTGGTAGGTGGTGGTGATGGTGAGTGGTGGTGGGTGTTAGGTATGGGTGGTTGTGGTTGGTGGTGGTGGTGGTGATGGGTAGTGGTGAGTATAGGTGGTGGTAGATGGAGATGGTGTGCGGTAGTGGATGGTGGAGATGGTTGGCGAGTGGTGTTGGATGGTAGTGGTGATGGTTTAAGAATAACCACAATAATTTTTTTTCTTTTAGTTTAATTAATATTTTATATTTTTTGGATTTTTATCTAAAAAAAATAAATGGATAAATATGTGTATTCTCACATTCTCGATTATATAGTTGTTCTCATTTGAACATTTTCCATTTATTTTAATGGTTATTTTGGTGAATAAAATTAAAATTAAATGCAGGTATACACAAATCTTAATCATGATGTATGACGTCAATGACTCACATGAAAATCAATGTTAGTAAGGCTATGGGGTGAGGTCACTACATGTTCACTAGAAAAGTGATGACACTAAACTTTGATCCCCGATTCCTGCTTAGTCTAATGTCTGGTGCGTATGGCGGTACACTGAGAGCACCTTTCAAGTCGGCTGAAAAAGAAAGAAAAAAGGCTTTTGTCGTCTTTTTGTTGCTTTCACCTTCAATTGCGATGGGCTTTTTCTCCGGTTTTCAATTCCTCTCTGGTGAGGTTTGAACTTCGCATGGTGGGAAGGCCTTCATGATTTGCATCTTCCCGTCCAACAAAGAAACTAAAGGGGAGCAAACAACGAGTTGGAGGATGCTGCATAACCGTGTGATTGATCCATCTACACTATTCCCTAATTGAACAAAGTTGTAAAGCCTTCATAACCTCAGTCCCTACCATTTTTTTAAGAAAATGAAAGTTGACTGTGGTGAATCTTTCACTCTACCTCCTCTTATTAAGACTATAGAATGTTCCTGTGAATTATGACCTTCCCCCGGAATGTGAGCAAATATATCATGTCGATTGCTTAACCGTACTTTGTCTATCTTACGCGGAGCTGAATTTGGTTTTTTCGGTGTTCTCATTGGTACACGCGGGCGTACTCCTTGCTTCTAGGGACATTGATCCGAAGCTCGACTACGATCCGTACGCCATTTTTCTTCTCTACCTTGACGAATCAATTGATTCAATGTAGGCATCAGTCGTTCTTTCTTTCATTTGTCCTTCACCCTGATTTTTCCCCTGTAATGTAACTAGTGTTTACTCCCGATCCGAAGCAATATAGCTATCAAAGTGGATTAGCCTTGGAAACCTTTGAAATGTTTTAACTGTGGGGCATTCAACTGTCAAGTGCTAGTCTTCATAATAAGCCATGTTGCCTTACCCCTAATCAAGCTTGCTTTCAGCCGAGATCACCCTTCAGTAGTTGCCCTCCCCGTCCCCATTCAATAGAAAGTTGACTTACACGCCTTACTTGATAGGAGGCTTCAAGGAAAGAGATCCGGGAGTTTTGACAGTAGTGGGAAGAGTTTGAAGACTTTCCGCTCTTCTAGTGTTGTAAGACAGGTAAATGCCACGCAAATTTTTCTTATTCCTAAGGCACCGACTGTTACACCCCAAAACCATGAACAGCGGAAACGTTCTGGGGCGGAGGACGTCATGTATAGTATCACAACAATGAATAATAGTAAACAAGCAACAACATCATCCATTGCATTAATAATATAATTTCATACATGTGTGTTCTGTCAAGTTATATAGACACTAAAATATACATATCAAAATAAAAGATGAGTCTTGAACGAACTCCGTCTTCTCAAAAGCCTGGCACCTGTACCTGTCTATTGGTGACCTGAGAATACAAGTTAGAGAAAATTACACGGTTGGTCCCTAGGGTTTGCTCTTACTTGCACGCTTCGTCCCTGGAAAGAATTTTTAACTCGGACCATCCCTATAACTTTATTTCGTTACCCGCCTAGTCCCTTTGTTAAATTTTCGTCTTATTTGGGGTTAGGAACTACTCACGTGAGTGGCACGCTGGGGGCATTTTTTTTCTTCCAACCCTACAATATATTAGCGCCATTTAGAAGACGGATGGTTTTACGATTCCGATCATCGTTAAACTAAAACACACACAAACACACACTTGTCAGACGAATTCCCTTTCTTCTCTCAAACAAAAACCCTAGTCGCTAGCTAAAACTTTGTATGCTTTTCCAAATAATCAACAATGCCGGTTTGGAATTTAAGTGAAGCACGAGGATGGATGATCAGTGAAGCAGAAGTTCGTCTTCAATATGGTAAGTACGCCTAGTCCCTAATCTCGTTTTTATTTGCATTTGCTTCGTAAAATCCTACAACCCTAATCAAATGTTAATCAAAATTTTTGGGGCATTTCCTTAATAGGTGATCATCCGACCATGTTTTGCATGCTATTAAACCATGGTGGAAAGTTTACTAATTTTCCTGGAAGGAAGTATGTAAACGGAAAGAGACATTACGTTGAGTTAATAGACATCGAGACTTTCTGTGTTCACGATATTGATGACATGATGGTGAAACTTGGGTATATCGATGAAAATCTACATGTGGTGATGTACTATCATTTTTGAAGGCCACCGTGCGATTTGGATTTTGGCTTGTTTGCTTTAGCTTCAGATGATGATGTAAGGCATTTAGCAAAATATGTTGGCCAGCATAAGCTAATAGAGGTGTATACAGAGCACGGGCAAACGAAATTACACACATACTCGATGTCACCAAACCCATCTAAGGTACGTATAGTTGAGATTGATTGTACCCCAAAAAGATTGTTTTTGGAATGGCATGATACACAAGTTGAGCCTAATGATGTGTTGACATTTGAGCCTAATAGAAACAACCCTCCTGTTTCACCTACTAGAAATGAGCCTTCAATTGACAAGGTGTACATGGTAAGTGATAATGCAAACATCATGGAAACTGAAATTGAACATAATAGTGATGATAATAGCAGTGGTGATGAGATCAACAGTGGTGATGATAGTGAGAGTCAAGATGGTGACTTTCTTGTGGACGAAGACAATATCATTGATGATGTTGAAGTTGACATGAGAGAATTCCACTTGAATGTTGACCCATATGTTGAGTGGATTGGAGGTGCTTCTAAAAGAAAGAATCATGTAGTTACAGAAGATGGGAATGAAGCAGACCTTGAAGTTATAGATATGGAACTTTTTTTGTCTGACTCTTCATCGGATGATGGGATAGAAGGAGAAAGAAACAAAAACATTAAAGCTATTAGAAGGGCGCATGAGAACGTTTTTGTCCGACTCTTCACTGGAATGTCGTGCAAACATGTTGTATCTGCAATCTGGGACATGAGGAGAAATAATGGTGCAATTGGTATTCCAGAAACCTTTGTTCATGAATGTTATTGGCTATCAACCTGGAGGAACATGTACTCTTTCAAAGTGGATCCGATAAATGGTAGAAGAATGTGGATTAAGTCACCTTGTCCAACTACTTTGTTGCCTCCAAAACACCGTGTCCTAATAGGAAGACCAAAAAAGAAAAAAAGGAAGTCAGCTACAGAAAAAGAGGATATGATCAAAGGGAATACAGTTTCTAGAGCACAAAAAACTGTTACATGTACCAAATGTAACAACAAAGGACACAATGCCAGGACTTGCAAAGGGCAGTTACCAATTGTTGGGAAGAAGAAGGGAAAAAAGAAGAATGGGAAAGGAAAAGAGAAGGAAAAAGGAAAAGAGAACGAGAAAGGAAAATAGAAGAAGAAAGGAAAAGAGAAGGATCCATCGTAAACTCTTTTATCATGTGATGCTCTTATTTTGGTTAAACTATTATGTAATGTGATGTTTGTATTTTGGTTAAACTATTATGTCATGTGATGTTTGTATTTTGATTAAACTGTATTGTGTTTAGTATCACCAAAACAATTGCAGTTGGTACTTAGACATTTGTTTTTGGTTAAACTCTTATGTAATGCTTTTGTTTTAATGTTATCTAATGGATCAATTATTGGTATGTTTTTGGTCATTTCATTTGGCATGTTTTTGGACATTTCATTTGGCATGTGTTTGGTCATTTCATTTAATGTTATATAATGGATCATTTGGCATGTTTTTTGGTCATTTCATTTGGCATGTTTTTGGTCATATGTTAAATGAAAAATACCAAAAGATTACAGTTGCATTGCATCTATTAATTGTACCAATAGATACCCTTTCTCTCCCAATTCCAGCAATACAAGATGGTAATAATCCATGGTAATCTTTTATAAGACAACAAAGTGCAACTATTAATTGTACCAAAATATACCATTTCATTAAAATGCAGCAATACAAACATGCTAATATTACCCTTTCATTAGATCATCTTTAACCAAAAACCACTACTGAAATACCTAATACTACAACTTGTAAACAATTATCCCAAAAAACAAAATCCAACTGACAACTAACAACATTTTAAGGTTCCGATTTTGGATTTCAAGTTCTTCATTCTGGATTTCAAGGTCACGATTTTGGATTTGAAGTTCTTCATTATGGATTTCAAGCTCAAGATTTTGGCTTTCAGCCTCATATGTATGATTTTCTTCATCTACCCACGAAATAAATCCACTTCTTGGTCCCTGAAGTTTTCAATACCCTCGATTAGCACAAACTAGGGTTCATCCTAGAAATTACCAAAAAAAATTGATAACTCAATACCTGTAAAGGGCATGCATAAAAAAGGCCTACCAGGATTTCTCTTTGTTCCTGAAGTTCGTATGATCCCTACAGCTCCACACTTGCATTTCACCATAATCAATTTTGTGGATCTTCAATCTTCACGAGCAAAAGAAATGGAGTAGAAGAGGAGAACTGGAAGCACCGATTGAGAAAAGAAGGAAGGAGAAGTAGTTTTAAGTCCGTTGTAGGGTTGAAAGGACAAAAATGTCCCCAGCGTGCCACTCACGTGAGTAGTTCCTAACCCCAAATAAGACGGAAAGTTAACTAAGGGACTAGGCGGGTAATGAAATAAAGTTATAGGGATGGTCCGAGTTAAAAATTCTTTCCAGGGACGAAGCGTGCAAGTAAGAGCAAACCATAGGGACCAACCGTGTAATTTTCTCTACAAGTTATTTTGAAAGCGAGTATCAGCTTAAAGCTGGTGAGATCATAAGTATATTAATGTCTGTGTTTGTATGAAAGCATTTGTAAGATGTTTTGTACAATGTTTTGTACAATGTTTTGTAAAATGTTTGAACTCTCCCATAAAACCCTATGTTTCCTGCTAATGGTAGCCTTCTACCAAGGCATCTAGTGTCTGTGTGTATGTCTCTTGTAAGAGTGTGTATTTTCCCAAATCCGACTATCATTAACCAAAAATATAGTTTTTACATTACCGTGCATCGTGTGAATATTCACGAAGTGAATGTAATGGGAAAAATATCGTAGTACTATAGTATTTGTAATAAGTGACTACTGCTGTACTAACTACCTTAAAAAAGGCGTTTAAAGTAACATGTGATCGACCTGTATCCTGCTACTGACTCTAGTAAAACGACGATGTAAGACGCCGTAAGAAATGACATTTGGCACCCGTAGACTTGCAAGTCCCACTGTAGCGAGCAGCAAGGTGTAGGATAGTCAATCCAGTATAGATCTATACACAAAATCATATGCTCCCCAATTAAGGAGATTCAGGATACAAAAACGGTCATGGAAGGAAGTGCCATGACCCATCTAATGGTTCACATAACTACATGAATGTACATGTAATGAATGTGCTAACTGCAAGGTGTACTCTTTCTTTGTCTAGCCTGTATGTACTGAAATGTTCTGCGTATGCTAGCTGTAATGTATGTTATCTCTATCTATCATGTATAGTAATGTACTGTATGTATTACTCGTACTGACTCATGAATGAACCGACTCATTGTATGTTTCATTGTTCTAGTAATAGTATTAGTATCCTCCCTATGCTACCCCTATGGTAGCTTACTAGTAATGTAACTGGTACATATGAACATGGAAGTATACCCTTGCTACCCAAGGGTATTGAATGGACTGGAAGAACCTTTATGTCTATATATGTATACATAATATATAACTAATATTTAGACGACTTTCGGACGGATAACCGATGCCCTACAACCACATCCCAACGAGGAAAAGGAGATAAAGCGAGCTGGCCTTCCTAAGCCCTTTAAACATTGCTTATATAACTATACATACATAGGCATGCATTTTATAATAAGTATAAAAGAGTTTAAGTAATAGTATTTGATAAGTAAAAGAGTTTGTAAAACAGTTTGAAGCAAAACAGTTTGATAAACAGTTTGAACAATAAGAAAACCACTAGTTTTGTAGTTATTAATCACATGTGATTGACGTAATAACTATAAGTATTTCACTTGTATTTACCCCCCCCCCCCCCATAAAAGCATTTAAAAACATTTAAACCATTGATTAGGGGTATGAACTCACCTGTAGTGAGGGGTACGGATGAACTGAAGATGTAGGATTGCTAGGTGTCAAATGAAGTCTTGAACACACTCTATGATCCTAGTTAACATATAATATCACATATATGTATCCAATTAGTGTTTAAACAACTAATAAACAAAGTCAAGACACCCTAGGACATGCTAAACACCTTATACAAGTGTTATAAGCCCCAAGGATTGCATCTAAGTGTTGTAGGGAAAGGCTAGTGTGTTTGGGGTTCAAGAAAAACTCCATTAGGGGGTTTACGGTTTTGTGGTCACTAACAAAAGGGTTTAAAGTCATAAACCCTTGGGTTTACGGTCGTAAGCTCGCCCATTTGTTGACCATTTGATGTTTGAAGCCTTAAGAGTCCCTAGAAGCTTTTCTACTTGATGTATGTGACCATGGAAGGTACTAGGGCACCATTTCACTCCTAATTGGAGTTTACGGTCCCTAAACCATTTTCCTTTGGGTTTAATACCGTAAACCCATAAGGTTTATGGTATTTGGGGCTTTTCAAGTCCTTAGCTCATCAAGGTAATAATCTAGGTTAGATTCTAGGCATAAGGAATAAATATGGGACATTTATACACCCTTTGGGATGTTTACGGTTTTGGGAGATCCCCAAACTATAAACACATATAAATGAGTGTTTTCTTGTGCTTTTTATGTGATAAACACATCAACGAAGGATCTAGATTTGTTACAAAGGCTTGTGAAGTACCTAGGCACCCTAAGGCACCCTTTGGCACCATAACTTGGTGTTTACGGTTCAAGAACTTCTTGAACTGTGAACACCTTGTTCTTGGTGTTCTAGGGACATTTCCTTGATATTAAGATGTATAGCAAGCTTTAAAAGACTCTAGGATAGAAGTACTTACTTTGTGGAAGCTTGAAATGAGCTAAAAGTCCAAGAACACTAGTGTGTGTTCTTCGTGAAAAGGAAGAATCAACCTTTTTGGAATGATTTCACGGTTAGAAGTGTGTTAAAACATCTAAGCATATAATCACTTAAGGAAGCTAGAAACACTTACTAGATTGAAGATCTTGAAAATCTTTTTGGATGATACTTGAGAGAGAATGGGTTTTGGATCTTGAGTTTAAGGAAAAATGGTAAATAATGACAAGTTCTCATATATATATACTCTCAGATTTAGGGTTTTTGTCAGAAAATATTTTATTCAAGCAGTAAACTCTAATTTCTTAGAGTTTTGGAATAACCGCGTTGCACAATAACCCTAGAGCATTCTCTCTCCTGTTATCACTAAAGTGTGAAATCCTGAAATACTCAAACTTACTCTAAAAAGTCTGAAAATTGACAGCAACTGTTCTGACTTCTATTGACTTGATATGTTTTTACAGAATAGAAATTTCGGGTTGTCACACCGACCATCAGAGATTTTCTCCCCATAAGTGGAAGGGGCGAGTTTAGGAGCACAAGACTTCACATTCATGGTTTGAGTTGGTCAACTATAAAGAGCAGAAAGGGGAATGCCCAATAGGATAGAATCAAAGACGGTCTCGATGCGATTTCCAGCTTTTCTTTAGCGGGAAAATCTCTTTGGGAGCTGTAGTAGCAGTTAACGGTAAACAATAGGGGAGGTGAGTCTAGAGGAAAGGAGCAAACCCCTATGCGCCACATCACCTTCACTACATTTTCACTACATATTCACTAGTCCTAGGAAATGATTATCAATCCACATTGTTTTCAATTTTTTTAATATTTAGATTAAATAAAAAAAACATAAATAATAAACATAAATAAATATTTCACATTACATAACTTAAATTACTAAAAAAAACATAAAAACATAAAATTTCAAACCTAAATTACTAAAAAAACATAAAACCATAGAAATTTAAACCTAAACGACTTAAAAACCATAGAAAATTAAACATACAAATTAAAACGTTAAAAACCAAATCTCCATACTTGTCACGAACTTGTTTTTGGATTTTCAGAAACGCGGCTAAATTTTCCGGGTCGATATCCGGTTGCGACTTTGTGTTTAAAATTTGAAGATCGGTAAGTGTTAGTTTCCGGTGACGAGCTTCCTCCGTTGAGTCATACTTTTTTTTGCAAAAAACTTAGAGTTTTATCAAAATTTGCCCCAAATATGTCTTCACTATTCGCTTTTTCGCTTGAGACGCCGCTTTTTTCCCTTTGTCCATTTCAGGTGGTCGACGAAGTTAGACTTCCGGTGGACCCTCCCCCTTCGGTGTTGTCGAGTCTTCGTAGAGGTTGACATCAAAACCCACATCCCAGTCGAAAGTTCTTGGCCTTTTGTTGAAGCCGGTGGTCGATTCCGAATACGAAGTCTCCGGTTTAAGGACCCATTTTGGACCCTTAAAACAAATTTCCTACGCTTTTTGGTGGCCGAATGCTTTACCGCCGTTGGTGACCTTGTATTGTTGGCAAGCGGTTGATAAAATATTGAAATCGTTGCTACCACTTTTATGCATAATTTTCAGATTTTCAAATATGTCGTTAAACTTGGTGCAAGCCGTTCGTAGTTGACGCTATTTTCCATTCACCGCGTCATACGTTCGACCCGTTTGCCTTCCCAAAAGCGAGTGAAAGTGATCTAAAACACGAACTCAAAAATTGTTACTGTGTACGCGTTGCTTGTCCTCGAGTCATACAATATAAAAATCTAAGCTTTAGCCAAAGCTTTCTCCTCATCTTCGTTCCAAGTCGTTCCTCTTTTTTTGTAGTTTTTCCTTTTGGTTGTCTTTCTTCTAGATGGTTGTGTTTCTTCGACCCGATCTTCCTCGTCATTATCCAATTTTATAGGTGGGGATTGAGATAAAAAGACTTGAGATGATTATGTTTGAAATTATTGAGGT
The DNA here is from genome assembly GCF_051521515.1 of Lactuca serriola. Classification (NCBI taxonomy): domain Eukaryota; kingdom Viridiplantae; phylum Streptophyta; class Magnoliopsida; order Asterales; family Asteraceae; genus Lactuca; species Lactuca serriola. The sequence goes on from NC_136408.1 coordinate 92,696,338, forward strand.
TGAAACTGTTGAAAAGCTTAGAAGTGGAGTTGATTGAATTGTTGTGGTCTTTGTTGTTGGAAGTATTTTGGTTGATATGAAATGTTGGTAAATAGAAATTGTTGGATTGAAGATGTTAACATTTACATATAACATTGATATTGATCATTTGGAATGTATAGAGTTGTTGATGTGTTTGGAGTGGTTGGAGTATTTTAATTTTGATCCATACTTTTGAGAAAAAAAAAATAAGAGAATAGAAAGATATTTGAATGGTTTTATAGTGTGAAATGGTGTAAAAATGTTGGATATTTATATGGTTTAGTTTAAGGTTAAAAAGATAGTTTTTTTTTATTGTCTAACGGGTCAAAAAGTGACCGTTTGCCACAAATCGAATGCTATTGGTTGTAAGGATGTATAACTGGTCTCAATTCATACCATGATTACGGGCTAGGTGGGCGGTGTTCAAGCATGAACACTCCTGCCACATCACTTTTTACGCGTAAAAACCTTCTCCATACCCGATGGCCTAACAAGGTCAAAATTATACGATGAAATCTCAATTTCTTTGGAAAAGTAAAACTTAAAAGTGGAAAAAAAAACTTATGAAAATATATAGACCGATTAATACCTAATTATCGACACCCACATAATGTTTAGTGTTTAATCTTGATCGATTAACAACTTTTTTGAATTAGATGTTGATCCTTTAATGGCGGTAGTAGAAATAAGAAAAATAATAAAATTTTACCAAAAAACCCAAATCTTTCCCTTATTATATGTGTGAGAATTAAAGGATTGATTGTGATACAAAGGGCAAAATGGTACTTTCACCTGCAAATAATAATGATTCAACTTCTTCATTCTCATCAACACGGTTAAAAATGCAAATTAAATACATCAAAATATACTCCGTTTTCATAAAGTAACCAAACCCTTATTCCATTAAAAGCTTTCTTTCATATTCATTGCCGTAGACTACTATTTAATTTGCCTGCAAATTCTGCCATGTCACTTGTTGGTAAGTGTAATTTTTTCATTTATCCATCATTCTTTATCTGTTTATTTTTTGTATTTTCTCTTTAATTAACCAGAAAAGACAAATTTTCAATCCTCGTTAGGATGACCCACAAGACAAAAATTAACCACATTACTGTTCTTGGGAGAAAGTTGTTATCTTTAATCTTTTTGCCACATAAAAAACGTTGGGTTTTTGTTTAATTTCAAGTTTTTCTTTCGTTGATCGATAATTTTAGTTAGACCCACAAAAGATAATCAACAAAAATGAGTAATTGAATAAATAACATTTCAGATTCGAGTTTGAGATCTGGAACCTTGAAAAGCTTATTCTTATGAATTATATATTGTTTATAAAAACTAAAGTTTTATTATAACATCTGATTCTTGATGTAAATGCATATCCTAGGGATTTGTCTTTTCAAGAAACCTTTTATAGAGAAGGTCAGAGAATATTAAATACACATTGAGACTCGATTAATAATAAAACTGTAATAAAAAAAAAAAAAAAACCCTTGATGTTTTGTTCATATATGGGCATATTCCTGAAAATAATTATTTATTATTATGTTACTATATGATCTCTCTTACCCATATTGTACATGTAAATATCTTTAGAATGTCAGAAAAAGATTTTGTAGCTGACCAAACAGCAAACCCTTTTACTAAAAAAAAAAAAGTTCACTTTTTTTTTTTCTGAAATGAAAGATCAAAAGTCTGAATTTTGTTGTACTTCTTGATATTCTAAAGAAATTCATGGCTACGATGGCTGTAATATTGTACTCCTGTTGCTGTTTCAACAGGCCTAATTTGGGCTATGGATGTTTTCTTTTGATTATAGATACAGCAACTTCACCTATATGTTCATTGGAGCTCTTTTCAAGATCATTAATGGTGATTGAAACTTTCAGTTATTGAAATACTGTTTTTGTTCTTGGTTTTCTTGAGTCACATCACATTTGTTACAAACATATGTTACAAGATTAATTAAAATCCCATTTCGTATAAAGTTTTTTTGGTTCAGAAAGAAGGTTTCGTTTTCTCTTAATTTCTCCAGTTAACTTCACATGTAAAAGCTCATGTTTTATACGAACTTCTTGTTATTTTATGTGTTTTTAGTCAGAAGATAGAAAGCTGAAAAGGGTTGAACAGAAAGTGCGATGGCAGCTTGTTCGTCTACAGAAGAAAAGTCGATGCAGTATTATTTATATCCACCTCCGATCGCTAGATATGAAGATGTTGTAGTTAATCAAAAGCTCTTCATGGATACTCTTGGCAACTTTCATGCAGCAATGGGGACGAAATTCATGTAAGATTTTTCTATCCAGTTCAATTTTTGATAATTTATGCGAAAAACGAACTTATTTACTTGTTTTCAAATGGGATTTCTTATTTTCTTCGCTTCGTGATTCTATGTGTATAAAGAGCATGAAATGTTGCTTAGTATAGAATAGTATTCCTAATGATGATTTTGTGTGAAACAAGATCATATATCGTGAATCATGTTTAGGGTGTGTTTGGACGAGCAACTAAATTGATAAAGGGTAAATATGTCAAACTATAAAGTAGTAACAAGAATTTTATATGTATATTTTTTAAAATACTAATAGAATGAAATGAAAGGAGGATGCTACAATACACAAATATATAAGAAACATTGCTATTTCTTGTATTTAGCCTTTAGCAAATTGGAAATCCTTTCTTTCTTTTATGTTCAAAAACACCTACATTTGTACTTATCATGATTTTGCATGATTAGCCTTTTGAAGCTTATGTTTGAGATTACCAATTTGCATATATTCTCATTTTAAAGATGGATTTTAATTCCTTTTGCACATTGCAGGATTCCTATTGTTGGTGGGAAGGATTTAGACTTGCATCGCCTCTTTGTGGAAGTCACTTCACGTGGTGGCATTAAGAGGGTAGTGTTCATCTTTCTTTAATGCTTTTAATTTTTAATTTAACTTAAAAAGCTTGTTGTGCATATGTTTGATTATTAGAAGGGTGAAAATGTAACAATTTTCATTTTATGGGTCTTATTTATATGTTTCTTTTAATATTGTAGGTTTTGGGAGAGAAGAAGTGGAGGGAAGTGACAAATTCTTTCAATTTTCCACCTTCGGCTACAAATGCGTCTTTTATCCTAAGAAAATATTATATGTCACTCATTCACCATTTTGAACAAGTTTATTACTTTAAGGCGAAAGCATGGACACCTGTTTCTACCGGTTTGTGCACTTCTCTTATACTATGTTTTATTTAATGAGCTTATCGTGTTAAGTAGTTAGTTAATCTGGACAATTATATAAGGTTGTTTCTTTTTTACTTAATCTGGGATGAATGGCTTAATGGGTTAAAAAAAACCCTAAGACATTAACCATTTACATATTTGTCCCATTAAAATCGATGAATATTGTTCATATTTATGAACATTATGGAAATATTTTATGTTAATCAAGGATAAATGATCATAAGTCTCATTCAAATAGATTATTCAATATAGAATACAAAAGAAACAGACATTATGTATACAACACTTTATCTAAGCAGACATTCATCACCCATTCATACAAGACTTAATGTGGAAAAGATAGAAGATTGCCGTTTTTCCCACCCAAAAGACATAAATGTTCTCCTCATCTTCATTATTGAAAATCGGTATAAATAGTTTGTCTAGTCATGTCTAGTTGTGTCGCGCGTAACAGAAACAGCCTTATTGATCAAGAATTTCTTGTTGTGGGCTTTTTTTAATGGTCTTTTAATAGTATTTTGTTTAGATATTTGGCAGAGTACAAAGTCTACAATGACTTTGCCTTTTACTCAATTTCAAATGGATCGGAGGTCTCCATATGCAGAAACTCAAGTGACACAGATGAAGAGACAAAGGACTACTATAGAGGACTCATTGCCTAAAGGTGGATTTTTTCTTTTCATCCTAGTCCAAGTATATTTGTACACTTATTCGTGTAGGGGTAAATAATCATTTTCAAGCTTTAATCATCACATGCTACATTTCTTATCTCCTAAATTTTCTTTTACACCATTTTTACCAAAACATAAACTACCAGTTCAATCCTATAATAATTAGCCTACTCTTAGAATAATAGACTATTAGTTAAATTCATCAACATACATTTTCTAGTACCAAAATCAGGGTGTTACACTTACTTTCTTCGTTACTTTTATACTTGTACATTCACATGAGTGGGGAAAATAGTCATTTTACAAGATAAATCATTGCAGTGGTCAGTGGAAATCTCTCTTTTTAGTTTGTACCCTGTTTTTTTGGGCATTTCTATGGGTACAATAGTCATTTTACTGGTGATAAATTATTGTCCATACAGGGGTATAATAGTCATTCAACAAGAGATTAAAATTCGCAAAGTCTATTTTTCTTTGTTTTGTTGAAATTCTTGATAATAAAAGATTGTTCCAAGTTCTTGTGGCATGTGGCCATTCTCATCCTAGTTTTTCTATAATTATACATTTACATGTATAGGGATAAAATAGTAATTTTTGAAATTGAGATTGTTACTTTCTTGGTTATATCTTCACTTCACATTTCAAAGTGCAAAGCTAACAGACTTCCAAATTACGTTGTATTTTGTTTCATTCCCACCCAGTTTCACCTTTTGTCCTTCTAATCCTAATATGATTTTTAACAGCAAGCATCATAGGGGTAGAATAGTAATTTCACAGACAGTTAGATTTTTTATTAAAGTTATTTTGCATTTGCAGCTTCTTCAGAACCGTCAATCGGCTTCCCGGTGACCGGAATAATCGACGGAAAATTTGAGAGTGGTTATCTTTGCACCGTCATGATAGGCGGAGAGCAGCTACAAGGCGTTCTTTTTCAGTCAACAGGAGACTCGTCATATCAAGCAACTCAAACTCCAACTTCAACCGGAATTGCAAATCCACCCTCAACAACCGGCAGGCGGCGGCGCCGGAAGAAATCCGAGATGAAGAAACGGGATCCCGCTCATCCGAAACCGAATAGAAGTGGGTATAATTTCTTTTTCGCCGAACAACACGCCAGACTCAAACCACTTCACCCCGGAAAAGATCGAGACATCAGTAGAATGATCGGCGAACTTTGGAACAATTTAACGGAATCCAAGAAATCGGTAAGCCGGAGAAGATAAACTTCCATTCGGAGATTTGAGGTTGAAAGCCCAAGGCTTTATTCAAACAATTGGGCCTCAAATATCTGATCCATATAGATAATACCCTAATGAAAACTCGAAAACTGTATTTCGATCTTGTTCCTTTTCGTTTCTTGATGGATTTATCGGTTAATTTTTGCTTCAGGTTTACCAAGAAAAAGCGATGGAAGATAAAGAACGATATAGAATCGAAATGGAGCATTACAGGGAGAGTTTAAAAACGGGAAGAGTCGTAACCAATGCAGTCCCGTTGCTGCAACAGCCGTTTACCGGTGGCGGAGCCTCTCCTGAAACTCCCGAAAACGAGCTTACGTCTGCCTGTAGTGACAAAAGCAGCTTCGAAAATGAAGCAAAAACTGCAGATAATGACTCAATTTCCGGCCTACCTCCGCCAGTAGCAGAAATTGTGACGGAAATTAGAGATGAAGAACGCCGAAGGGACGTTGTAATGGACCCGAAAGCTGGGAGTTTGCTTGTCGGAGAGTCAGATAAACCTAAATCTGTGTCTGAATCAAAACATGCTGGGAAAAGTTATTGTGATAAAGATGAAAATGAGTCAAAAAACGAGTTTGGAGGAACAGTTGAATGTAGGCCTTTGAAAGAATCGGTAGGTATAAACGAGAATCTTGATGAAGAACCAGATGTTTTCCGGGAAGACATTTCAATGGCGAGGGGTGATGGGGTTCAAAACGAAGCAATGGCTGCTAATTCTGAATCACTGCCTCTTGAAGGAAGAGGGGCAGCGGCAAATGATTGAAGATTCCTTAGCATATTGTTTTTTTCGCGAAATTGTAGTTATTAGATATTGTAGAACGTAGATTTCTTGAAGAAAATTGCTTTAGAGATGTTAATACCTTGTTGTAGATTCTATAATTGTTTCGTTTAATGTTGTGATTAATTCTGCATGCTTTTACCGTAAGTATTGAGATGTGTTTGTAAGGAGGTATGAATCCATAAAGGATCCAACTCCTTTTTTAAGATATAAGGCGTTTTTGGAAGGGTTATTACGGAAGTCCCAATAAAGTTTTTGTATTGGTTTTAAAAAGCCCATAACTTTTTTTTTTTTATAAATAATAAATTACACAGTCCCAATAAAGTTTTTGCATGAGGACCTCCACCTCCCCTAATGCTTTGCCTGTAATGTGTAGCCGGTAGGGATGAGGAGCTCCACACAGGTTAATCCCTTAACATTTCGTTTATTGCTTCACATGTCATCATCTCTTATTTGTTTCAACTTATGCAGGAGATAAGCCTCTTAAGGTTGGAGAAGAAAGTTTAAAAAGGCAGAGGTAATGGTAAAGGGTGCAGTAGCGTTTGTGTTATGTCGCCGGTAAAGGAAAAAGAGAGACCTTTCATTTTTTAATTATTAAAATGAATAAATAATTATTAAATTGTAAGAATAAAGAAAGAAAAATGAAAAATAAATATCCAAAGGGTATTATAGTCATTTCAATTTTTGGAGGGACCATTTTCACATACCAACCACTCCAAAAGGACTACGAAACCAAAAAAGTCATCGTTTGAACTAAAATCTCAAAAATTTGCATACCACAGGGACTATTTTTGTAATTTTATCTTTCAAAAATTAATTTACATTGTTTAAAACTTTGAAACTTTGAAAGGACTATAATGTCTTTATCTATTTATTTTCCATTTATTTTTCAGATGTTTAATGTTTTTTAGTTTTTTTTTTATTGAAAAAGAAATTTAAGTGGGACCCACCCACTTTTATACATCACCCTGACGAGTTTTACCTTTCTTCCATCTCATTTTCATAAGTTCGATTAATGCAATGTGAATTTCTTTACGTTAAAGTTGAAACCAGCCTTGTTATAAGTTTATCTACATCTTTCTCTTGTTCTTATGTTAAACATTTGAAAGGCAGCAAGTATTTTAGAGATCAAATAGAATGGCTCAATGATAAAACTTATTATTAAACCTAGGGGTGTTGAACGGGTAATTTTTTCAGGTTTCGGGTAATTCGGGTCGGGTAATACGGATTTTTCATGTTAGAAAAATTACCCGTTACCCTACCCAAACTAAATTCGAGTAATTCGGGTTTGGATAATTCAGGTATCGGGTCGGGTTTGGGTAATTCGGGTATTACCCGAAATATATAATTATTTTTTTTTAATTTCACCTGAAAATAAATTTAATGAAATAAATACATCGTACTTTATTAGTCTTGTTTATATAAACAAACGAGACATAAACGAAGTTACTCAAGCTTTGAGCATTGAGATTTTTTAGTCAATAATACATGAGATATCAAGTAATTTTTTAACAACTTAATCTAATATAATAAGATGTCAAAAAAAATAAATACCTAAAGATCTTAATTTAAAAGTTTAAAATGATTAAGATAAACGTAGCCATAAGTTTTGTCATGTTCTGAAGTTTCGTCAAGATAATGAGTTTGTTAGTTGCAATAAAAACTATAATCTAGAAAACAGTTAAGTTTTAAAGAACGTGATGATATATAAAAATTACTTTTAATATTTTTAGTGTCTTATTGTCATAAAAAATATATTTATGTTTTACAATAATGATAGTTAGTTTAAGCGTGGTCAAATACCTGCTATATAGTACAAGCTCTACAAAAAAAGGAATTTTTAAAATAATTTGGGTAATTCGGGTATACCCGAAACCCAAAAAATGTACCATTTACCCGACCCGAAAAAAAATCGGGTAACCCGATTACCCGGAAAATTTTACCCGATACCCAAAAAAATCGGGCGGGTAATTCGGGTATCGGGTATTTTCGACAGGGCTAATTAAACCTTGTCTGCGTGATTATCGTTGACATGAAACTAAGCACATCAGTCCGTGATTTTCAATCAGAGCTCCTCCCAGAGTGGTAAACATTGACCGGTTCTTGGTTTTTCTTTCTCAATCTCTTGATCCATCCCTTTGATCAGCCGAATGAACCACTTCTAATTTGTTCCATAAATGAGACCTCATCACTTCTTCAATCTCCTTCCCGATTTGTTCCTCTATTGGCAATATCTTGTAAGTTTCATCAAGATACACAAGTTGTCCCCTTCTTCCTCCTTGCTCTCTTCTCATAGCACCCTCTAGCGAGTTCTCCCCAGGGGCGGAACACGAAAAGTTATACCAGGGGAGCCGAAACTAAAATTTTAAAAGAAGCTCTAAAAAAATTTATTCGATTCAACGTCATAAAATATAAAAAATCAAATAAAAAACTTAATATAAAATATTCTAACATCGCTCATTAAAGTGAAATTTGTCGATCTTTAACGTCTTTAAATTCTTGCACAATCGTCTCTAAAGTAATCTTTTCCGCAAGCTCCCTTTCGATGTATAAAATCAATGAGTCGTTTAAAAATTCATCTTCCATTTTATTTCGTAGCCTTGTTTTAATAAGACTTATTGCTGAAAATGATCTCTCAGCTGTAGTAGTGGAAATCGAAAGAGTGAGTATAAGGCTAAGTACTCGATAACTAAGATAAAAGTTGGTTGCTCTTCTAGTCTTTATCAACAATTGACATAATTCTAAAATAGATATCAATTGTTTATATTCTTCATGTTGAACAACATCCACCTTGTAATGTTGGAGTTGCATCTTCAAAAGATTTATCTCGGTTTCATTGAAATCTTCAGGATAAAACTTTTCTACTAATTGACATACATCGCATCGAAAAGGCTCATTAGAATTTTTAGGATCTAAAGTTGCTGAAAGATGGAGTAACTCCATCGAGCTATCATTGAACCGATGACCTAATTCCATTAACTGGCAGTTAATTGCTTCGATGAAAATATCAACTCGATAATGATGTTCAAGTGTATGATCGCTATGCTCATTATGAGCTCGAGCTCCTCTACTAAAGTAAGAAGAAGACAAATTAGGGATATCGATGTTGCGTTCAAGACAAAATGACTTAACATGAGCGAGAAAACTATCCTATTTTTCATCTTTCATTTTTTGCAATAGCAATTTGGTGGATGCAGCTAGCCTCAATGCATTCAATATATCTTGAGATTGTCTTTGTAAAGCTTGGAAAAATAAATCTGTGATCTCCATTATTTCTTTCTTGAGATGTAGAACAAAAATGAATTCAAATGTAGTAATAGTATCATATGATGGATCTGCATCTCCATTGATCGAACCAATGTCATCCTCAATAATTTTAAGTAAAACCTCACAAATTGGACTAAATATTTTTATTAAGCTCAAAACTGATTTCAAGTGAGATCCCCATCTGGTATCCCCGACCCGTTGTAATGCACCAAACTGATTGAGGCCTCTACCAGTCTCCAACTCACCAATAGATTTAAAATATGCCATTTGTTCGGCTTGTACATCTCTTAGTTGGTCAAAACGCTTGGAAGAAGCACCAACGACGTTGATAACAAAAGATAATTTAGTAAAAAACTTTTGCACCACAATAACTCCTTGTGAAGCGGCCATTAATGCTAATTGCAATCGATGAGCAAAACAATGAACATAATATGCAGATAGACAATCCTTTGAAATCAATGCTTTTAAACCTTTGAAATGACCTCACATATTTATTTACGAATCTCAAAACAATAGAAATTTGTTATCTGTTAGACTCATCATGTGCTTTATCAACAAGTAAACAAAAATTTCCACCATCAGTCTCCTCACAAATCATCTGTCTCACCCTATTAGAGATAAGGTTTAAAATCTCCTTTTGAATTGTTGGTGATGTATATGATGCATGTTTAGGAGTTGGGCGAAACAATTCTTTCATCTCATTGTTAAAAGAACAAATTGCCTCCAACATTTCAAGGGAATTTCCTTTGTTAATGGAATCTGGTCTTTCATTATAACCTCTAAATGCAATTGCTTTAAAGGTACACCAACGGACTGCATAAATAATAGCTTTCAATCTCAATCTATTCTTCTTACGATCCTCATCAGTAAATTTCTCAAACGTATTTTGTATATTTTGAGTCTCATTTAACAAATCATCGTATGATTTTTGTGCAACATTGTGAAAAGATGTACACTCAATTCCCATATGCTGCAAAAAAAACACATTTTCCCCACCTATTTTCTTCCAATTTTGAAATCTATCTATAGTAAATGCCCGTTGGCCGTAGTATCCTATTCCAGAAGGTTTGTTAAAAAGGAAACATGGAAAAAAATGCAACATCTAAACTCTGTGAATATTCAAGCCATGGAAATTGCTTGAACCAAGAACCTTGAAAGCTATGTTTATGGTCTTCTGGTCTAGATTTTGGATATGCAGAAAGTGTTGGTTGAAAGGGACCAAGATTCATATAAGCTCGCCGAACTGTATCTCGTTGATTGATTGGATAATTGTAAATTTGGATACGCAAACTAGGATCCGGTTCTAGTGTATTAAGATCAATATTAATCATTTAAAGACAAGGTTTTTTTGGGTTGATTCGCGGTCACAGGATCACTATCATTAGGAGTATTTGCATCTATAACATTTGGGGGTGGCTCTACTGGTACTTGAGAAGAACTTTCATGTTTTCTTTTTAAAAATCCATCAATTGTTGCTTGTTTTTTCATTTTGGCGTACTCTACATGACATAATTAATAAATAGTTAACAAATAACTAAAAAAAATAATAATATAAAAAATAATAGTTAACATATTATTATTATTATTATCATATATATATATATATATATATGATAATAATAATAATAATATGTTAACTATTATTTTATATATATATATATATATATATATAAACAAATAATCAGAGTTTGTTCTAAAAATTTCTACTAAACAAACAAAACTTATTCTAAAATGTTTTATAAAAAAATGATAGATAATAGTGTTATACAGTTAAAAATTATAGCCTTTTAATTTGATAGCTAAGAGTATTAAACAATTAAAAATTATAATCTTTTAAATTTGACAGCTAATACCTACATGTCTTCATTCTCCTATTAAGTTTCAAACATTAACATATTATAGAGAGAGAAACACAAACGTCATTATGATACTATAGAGAGAGAAAGAGAAAGAAAGAAGGAGACAGGAGAGAGAACTAAGAAGCTTACAAGGGGATAGCCGATCGGAAAGATTGAAGAGTCGCATTGTCTAGTTGGAGATCGATCTATCGGTGGGTGGAGACGCAAAAGTCAGAAAGGGCGTCTGGTAAGCACTCTGGTGGCGGCAGTGGCGGCTACTGTAGCGATTTGTGGTCGGAAACACAGAAGATATCAAGGCAATGTTAGTTGGATTAACATAAATTAGCAATGGCGGTGTCGATCGGAGACCCAATGGGTACATTTTCCAGCAATGAGTTTTTTCCCATGCTAACTCAGGCGGTGGATTTTTGGGCGACTCTAGCGGATGAGCACTCCGGCGGTGGGTATGATTTCCGCCAGAAGCAAATTTGATGATCTCTTATCTTGTTAATAATTTAGATGTTAAATTTGTTGTTTGGTTTTCTTTTATAGAGTTTTAGTTTCCTAAAATGAGTATTCTAGTTTTATTAGAATTATCTTGATTTTTTTCAACAAACTTCTGGCTTCTGTTGGAACTAATTTACGTGCATAATAATCAAAGATAACCGATTTGTTGATTATTTAATATTCATAGTTAATTACATTTTTAAATAATTTTTTCAATTATAGAGTATCCTTATTATAATACCTTACGGGGGCCAAGACGTTAGCAAACTGATAAATCTATTATATATATATATATATATATATATATATATATATATATATATATATATATATATATATATAGAGAGAGAGAGAGAGGGGGGGGGGGAATGATCATTTGAGAACACAAAGTTTCCCGAGAACCCGAGAACTAAAAGTGGAGTGTTAGATCAATTATTTGTATGGCTTAGATGATTAGTGGTAAAATTTGCAAATATTAATAAGTTTAGTGGCATATCAGGTTTACTAAAAATAGTCATGAGGGTAAACTTGGTAGAAAAATGTTCTATCCTTAAGATCAGGTAACCCACAGATTACTACCCTAAAACCATCGTCGTCCTTACCAACCCCCTTCTCTCTCACCTTGATATTCCCCCAAATTCAGACTTTCTCTCTCTAATCCCTTGATTTCCTCTTTCTTTCACAACTTCATCGTTGATTATTTGATGAAATCCAATGCCACCATCTGAAATCTATGGCCGCGTCCAGTAATCGTCACGCCATCAATCGATTACCTTCGTCATCGTCGATCTTCTGTCTCCATCAACATCTCCATAGACTGAAATTGATTCTTCTTAGGTATATCTCAATCCATCGGTTGCATATCGTTGTTATAGTCACAATTTTCTATGACTGGAGCTTGTTAGGTGCATTTCATGCATTCATTTTGTAGTTTTAGTTCATAAAAGTGCATTGCATTTAGGTTTAAACTCATGCATTTTGCATATTTTTCGGGATTTTTCATGATGCAATTCCATTCACACACTTTTATGATATTTCAGGGACTTTTTGAAGGTTAGAAATCGTTGGAGGAAGTTTAAAAGAACTGGAGACAGAGTTACAGAAGTTTTGGAGCAAAGAAGTGAGAGAATGAAGAATTTGGCTTCTCAGAAGTTTACACGGCCGTGTAAATGATCCCCTTTAATTTACACGGGCTGTGTAAACGTACATGCAAAGGCATTCTACTTCGGAGACCTTGAAGAATTGAGCATTTTACTTTTATTGTTTACACGGCCGTGTAAATGTCACCCTTTAATTTACACGGGCCGTGTAAACGTCTCGACAATTTTAAAGTGGTTTTATCCTCTTATAATTCAGACAATCGGTTTTGTGAGGAGTTAGGTCGGATTTTGGGAGAAAAGAAGGCGATTTTCAGAACTTTGGCAAGTAGATTAACACTTGGAAACACTTTAATTTCCTTTTTGTAAGTTAATTTGAAGTTTAAATTTGTTTGATTTGTAGTTCAACCTAGACATGTGTGGTTGATTTCATTATCATTTCCGAATCTGAATTCTTAAGTATGTGTTGTTAGGTTGTAACTTGAATTTGACTTGTGTTTAACATCTAGTAATATTTGATTTGATCTTAATCATGTGTTTGTTTGGTTCTCTTTTTCACTTGATCAATGAATTAGGGTTCTAGTCAATCTAGTTAATCAAATTATGAAATTTGTATATGTTTTATGATTTGATGTTAGTAACACACACTTACTTGGTTGTAATTAGATCAAAATTAGTGCAATCAAAGATTAAATGTTTATATTCCCAAGCTTAAGAGGAATGTTAAACATTGTTGGTAATTAGTGCAAGAACTTAATGTCATTTAATGATTTGATGCAAGAACTTATTTGAATTGAATCAATTAAATGAAGTTTTATTTGAAGATCTTGTTTTGAATAAAATACTTATGCCAATTTGGATATTAGAGTTTATTAATATCCAAATTACCAACCTAGATTGAACATGAGTTATAATCATATTACATCTTTCAACATAATACATGTATAAGAGTCAGAATCGGAAATGTACTTCTTTTACTGTATTTGTTATTAATCTTTCTTATCTATGAAGTTTAATTCAAGTTCAAACACAATCCCCCATTTTAATATTATTTGTATTATGTGTGAAAATATGGCAAGATAAGAAGTCCTGTATTCCTGTGGACCGACTCTGCTTACTCTATACTGTCTTTAGTATTAGAAATAACAGTGATTTGAGTTTTATTAATATTATTTTATCCCATCATTTGTTGGTTTGACAGCCAAACAAAGCTCTGATTCATGTCTACTGATTATACAAACAAGTCGATTCATATTATACAACAGAATTTTATGGCGATCAGATCAGTTGCAATTTGTAAGATCGACAAGGTATAATTCATTGGTCCATCTCCATCTCGACTCAAGGTTTAACCCGATTGCGAAATGTATTGTAACATTTGATTGATTTTTCAAGTCGATTGTTGGTTTTTGTTGTTAATGTATGATAATTATTCTCTATTCATCAATATTCTTCAATCGAGGGACACACAAGTTTCTCTTCTAGTTAAGTTCCTCATGCACACCATGTGTTTGTGTTTATGTCCCAGTGAGTTTATTTTGTTGCTATCATCATGTTTTTTTATGTATACAGGAGTTCAGTGAGTTGCATATGTTTATTTACATACTTGAATTAAACCGGGTGCTGTAAGTCCTATAAAACTTTGTTTCCCTACAAGTCATACTTGTTAACTACATGACTCCTATCACCACTTTTTTATACATTAGGACAATCTATAGAGTTTAGCTATCATTTTTTTTAACCTTTTGTATAATAATCTTTATGGTGCATAACAGGAAGAGAGAAATCATTCTCATCACTATGTTTTGCACTTGCACTTCATGAGATGATAGAAGCTTCATTTAAGCTATGGATGAGTTTGATGTGTTTATGGTAAAATTACTTTACATGAATAACTAGTTGTACCACATTAAATTTCTTTTAATAAAACACAATCAGTGGAATGGTTTTAACTTTTAATGATCTTTATATTGCAGGATGTTGTGAGTAGAAAAATAAGCTTGGACACGATTGTGGATTTTGCTTTGGCAAAAGGATCACAGTAGACATTTATTACACCTCATGATATAAGGTAAACCACTAAGTTCAAGTTTGTTTCTTTTTTGTTATTTACTTACAAAAGAGACGTTTATAACATTTTATGACAAGTTCTGTAGTAAAGAAAGAAAAAGAATAGTGTTGTAACATTTTATTTAATTACTTGATATATATATATATATATATATATATATGTATATTTATTTACATCATGGTAAAACATGATAAAGAAGCAACAAATGGCCGCCCCTTTCTCATAAAAAAAAGGTTTGGTTTGGTTTGGTTTGCTTTTGTTAATGCATTATGGTGTACTTTATAAAAATGGGTTTTTATAAAATAAAAAAAAACCATTACATGTCACAAGTGAATCACATATGAATTACATGTGATTCAGATGAAAATCACATGTAATTCACTTATGAATAACATATAATTCACAAGTAAATCACAAATGAATTATATATAAATTATATGTGAATCACATGTCACAAGTGAATCACATATGAATTACATGTGATTCACATTTAAATCACATGTAATTCACATATGAATTACATGTGATTCACATGTAAATCACATGTGATTCACATGTAAATTACATGTGATTCACATATCAATCAATTATAATTCATATATGAATTACATGTGATTGACATGTAATTCACATATGAATTACATGTGATTCACATGTAAATCATATGTAATTAACATATGAATTACATGTGATTCACATGTAAATCACATATGAATTACATGTGATTCACATGTAAATCACATATGTATTATTGTGAGTGTTATTGCATCAATAAATTTCTTTTTATTTTTCTTGTAGATTTGAAAGAAATTGTATTGAATATTGAAGAGATGAAAAATGATAAATTGAAGACAATATGGAAATATTGACACGAAGACATGAAAACACTTTGAAATTTTGTAGCATTTTTTTTTTGTTTTTGATATTTTACATTGTATCGAATAAAATATTTATTGTATTGTGTTTATAGATTAGTAAATAAAATGAGTTTTCTTATGATTGATTTACAAATATTATAATATATGAAATATGCATATATGCACTTATAAAAATTGTATAAATGTACCAAAAATATGCATATATGCACCTAAAAAAATGCAGTTTTTTTAAGTAGTGTCTTTTTGAAAAAATTTGGTTTCTTAAAAAACTATAGTTTTTTAAAATAAATGCATTTTTTTAAAAAAAATACAAGTTTTTTATAAAAATTGTAGCTTTTTTTTCTCGAAACGTTTGCAGTTTTAAATAAAAAATGTTGTTTTTTTAAAAGGAAATACAATTTTTATTTTTATTTTTATTTTTGAAAAAATTGCAGTTTTTTTTTTTTGAAAAAAATATATAGTATTTTTTTTAAAAAAATGCAGTATTTTTTTTAAAAAAAATGCAGTATTTTTTAAAAAAAATGCAGTATTTTAAAAAAAAAATACAATTTTTTTTTAAATGCAGTTGTTTTTTGAAAAATTTGCAGTTTTTTTTTATTTTTCATTTTTTATTAATAAAATCATATTTTCTTAAAAAAAAATTAAAAGATCTCCATTTAAAAAAAATCGAAAATAATTTTAAAAAATATCCGAAATTTGAGTTATTATGTTAATTTTTAAAACTTTTTATTAATGTTTCCAATAACACAAAAAATTAAACATTAAATGAGATTGGTAAGATGACGATCATGCACTTAATGAATTACTTTTGATCCAACTCTCAATTTCTAGTTCTCGGGTTATCGGGAAACTATGAGTTCCCAACCGATCTCAACCCTATATATATATATATATATATATATATATATATATATATATATATATATATATATTACAATGCCAAAAATCAGGGAGGCCATGGCCCCCACTGGCCCTCTCTTAGCTCCGCCGGTGGTGCTCCCCTTCTTCCATCTTCTAAATCTCACACAAATATTTTCTCTGTTTTCCCTACCCTCATTTAAATCCATGTCGGAACGAAGATGATGGTATAAGGTGGCTTAATGGTGGAATGGTGGAGAAGACGATGAATAAAGCAGTGGGTCAGAGATAAGGGATGGAGTCTATGTGATTTTCTCTTTCCCATTTTCTTTATTTTTCTTATCTAAAATAGAATCATTGTAGAATAGGAGAATCGGTGAGAAAAAAATCTCCACCTGAACACATCTCTATCTTCTTCTCCGACCAACCGACGAGTTGCAGGTATGGTGGTGGCGGCTCTGAGTTGCAGAAATGAGCTTCTTTGTCCCTTATAAATACAAAAATCGAGGAGTAGATCTGATACGTGGAGTTGCATAAATGAGCTTACTTAATTGAACTTTCACTGGTTGTGGATCATCGGTGATGTAGTGGTGACCGGAGGTGAATAGAACGATGGTGCTACGGCGTTCATGTTCCAGTGTTGTGGTTTCTAGGGAAAGTAGAACGAAAAGGAAAAGGGAATTAAAGGGAGGGGAGGGGAGGGTTGGGTTGTGGTTGGTTTGGGGGGGGGGGTTAATTAATTTTTTTATTTATTTATTCTTTTAATTTAAAATTGATAAAAAAAAATTAAAAAAGAAGTTGATAAGGACATAATAGTCATTTAATATTAGTAAGGGACTGTTAGAGTGATAAAAAAAATTAATATATGGACAGTCCGAGTTAATTTTTGAAAATAGGGACAAAACATGTATTTTGGCACCTCTACGAGGGACGATTTATGTAATTTACATCTTTTTTTATATCTGATCCTATTAAAGTTGGAAATTACCTGCTAAAATAGGAAAGGGATCTTTTAACCGGTTACAAGGTCAGTCAATAAAAGTCTTTGCCTACGTGTATGTATGATTCAGTCCACATGTCTGCCTTTCTGTGTTCTAGATACTAGATTAAATATCCGATGAAGTAGAACCATCTTTGTCAATATGAAAGACCCACTTTCTGTAATATAAATATGATCAATTATAACAAGTCACACACTCATATTCCAGAAATACAGTAATAAAGAAATTTCACTCTCGAACTACTAAAATAGAATAAGCTAGAAATCCGAGCTCTAAATGATTCATTTCCTACATAAGCTAGCTAAGGGTTAACGAGATCAACCCTCACAACCTTGTTTCCCTCTTACGAATGCTTCCAACAATCCCATCCAGATCTGAATCAAATAATATCTGTTTTGGTAAAAAATTACACAAGTATCGATCAACCAAATTGAATGAGAAGTTGTCATCTTCAAATTATGCAATATAGAAAAGTAAAGAGAATGACACGATTGTTTATAAGGAAAGCCCTTGATCTTTGCTAGAATCTCCGACACAAAACCTTGGGAGGTGATAATGATCACCTTCCTTGATGATTTTATTAGTAAAAATGATGATTACAGAGAGTATTTTAGTAAAAACTAGTGAAAAAGTTTGTAGAGTAAGCTAATAGTAAGCAGAGTGTCTTTTTTGTGAGATACAAGTGTCAATTTATAGTCTAAACTAGCTAACAAGATGTCCGATATTCCCGGGATCCTCTATGACCAGCTTTATGAACGTTGGTTGACTTGGTATTCCGGGTCTTGAGCATAGTTGACACGAAACTCTGTTGAGAATAAGTCTTCCCTTAACTATTTCTGCACACATGCTAGTTGTGAATGAAATATAACCGTTATAAATGTTAATAAATAATAATAACGATAATAATCGGGATCCTGAGATAGTTGAGGACCCTGAATATCTGATGAGGGTTGAGGATCCTGAATGCTTTGAGGATACTGGCCCTAACAATTGCCCCAAGTTATTCCTACAAATGTGAGAATATTAAAGAAATAACTTAAATTAAAAAATCAGATAAAGAAGTGTTTAAAAATTATTCCTTAATGGATAAGTTTTATCTAACTCGAGGTAACCGAGAAGCAGTCAAATCATATTTCTTATCTCTTATTTGTTATAAATGTGGGTTTCTGGTAATTTATTTTTTATTTTCTCGAGTCGTCATCGTCTCATTGTGAAGATAAAATTTTCCTCTTATTCTTTTTCTGTTGCTCCACTTTTCCTCGTCATGGCTAAGAAAACTAGTCGTTCTCGAGCTAGTGCTATCATTTCCCCCGAGAATGACTTCAGTGATCAGGAAATCTTATCTTATGATGAGGTTTGCTCCTTCAATGATGAGGATATGGAATCATTGAAAGCCATTGGGGCTTTTCCTTCTGATGTATTTTTTCGACCTTTTGAGGCTACCATTCAACCAAATTCTGTTTCCCCGATGTGGGTTTGCTTTCCTGAGTACCCATTTACTCTAGGTTTAACTTATCCTTTTACTAGTATCATTCATGATTTCTTTTCGACTACCCAAATTTCTTATAACCAAACTATGTCTGTGGTTTGGAGGATCCTGTTTTGGATTGATCGCTTGAATCAGTCCAAGAATATGGACATTAGGTCGCCCGAGTTAGCTCTCGTTTATGATCTTGCTACTTTTGGTTCTTCTCGTTTCATGTTAAGGGTTAAGGTAAACAAACACCACCTCATTCTGAAATCGAAACAAAATGATGGTGCTTGGAAGGAAAATGTGACATTCCCATTTTCACGACCAAAAAACACTGATTTGTTTATGCTTTGTTTGAAAATCAGGGTAACCTTTTAAAGAAAAGTGTTGCGGAATTTGTTCCTAGAAAAATATGATAAATATGTTATCAAAGCATTTCCGAAGAAATGTATTTTATTCATTTTAAAACTTTGGAGCACTAGAATCGACTGAAATGAGAAATGGATGATGGAGTCGATGAGTTGGGGGACTCAAATCGACGAGTTGAGTCGATTGTATCGGTCCTAAGATTCAGAGTGAACTCGATGAGTTGAGGGGACAACTCGACGAGTAGCTAGGGCCTTCTTCGATGTCTCGAACTTCCACATCATCAAAGTCAAAAATTTTTGAAGTAGAGGGTTTTCCAATGTCATTGTTAACCATCGAATCATTAACAATTTCTTTACCATTGACCTTAGATGTGATATGAATGATAGATAACTGAGAACAATCAATACTTTCTTCTTCTTCAATTTCACTGATTTCGCTAAGAATATCCGAATTCTCATCGACATTAGCAAAATTAAGTTATGAATCAAGTTTTGAATGTTCAGTTCGTTTCAAAATTTTCACTTGTTTATCTTTTGTCAAACTTTCATTAACAATATTAACCAATTCATCAGCATTTTAAAACTCATCTATCTTAACAACGCCATATGCAAACCTATCGTCTGGTACTTTGTTAAAATCAGCTATTGTGTTTTTACAATCATATGACATGACATCAACTTTTTCTCTTTCGAATGCAAGAAAAGGTAACAGTTTACGATGTTGTTCTTTACTAATGTCAGAAGAATGATGTAAAGCAGTTAATTTGGCATACAAACGTTTTGCATAGTTACAATATATGTTACGTTGTGCCAACAACATCCTTACATCTTTGTCTAGATTCTCTCTATCATTATTGATATTTCGTAATTGTAACTCTAGATACTCTACCTTGCTACATTTCGTGTCTAGCAACTTTTGAGTCTCAAGCAATTGATTATTAAGTTTCTTTGCTTCGTTACTAGCAGACACGACAATAGCATCAGAGTAAGCAACCGTATCATCAAAAGCAATTATTTCAGAATCATATGCATGTAAAGGAATATTAAAAGATTCGAGTATAGAACATACCTTAGTTGTCATAGGATATTTGTCACTTGACTTCGTAACAAAGCAACGTCCAGAAATCTCCTCTTCTTCTTCATCATCAAAGCTTGCAAACATGGCACCATGAGTAGGATGCCTCATCTCCTCATCATCAGACTCGGATGACCAGATCTGATAAGTGCCACTTTCTTCGTCTTCACTCTCTCGTCTTGCCACAAGAGACAATCCCTTGGCCTTCTCACGAACTTCCCCTAGTTTTTCAACATAATATGCTCCGTCCTTAACTCTATTCTTCTTTTCTTCTTTCTTTCGAAGCATACAATCAACTGCAAAGTGATTCGCACCATTGCAATAATGATAGTATATGCCAGAATCCCCTTTCAATTTCTTTTCTGCCTTGAACTCTTTCATCTTATCATCATTCTTCTCAGACTTTTCAAATTTCTTTTTCTCTTCTCCTCCAGACTTCGTAAAATTTCCTTTTACCTCACTCTGCTTTCCCTTGGGATTAAAAGGCTTTTTGAAAAACATTTTAACTCGATTATTCAAGTAAAAAGCTACAGCTTCATCATCCGAATTTAACAGAAAACCTTCTTCGTCAGAATTCTCCTTTTCAGCAGATTCTACCTCAGACACTTTTGAGACTAAAGCCAGTGGTCCTCCTAAACTCTACTTCGATTCTTCAGCTATTTCAGAAACTTCACTTTCATGTGTCTATAGCTGATTGTAAACATCATTCAAAGATGAACTGTCGAAGCTCTGCTGATTTTTGATCATCATACTTACACTTCTCCATTCCTTCCTTAGTCCCATAACAAAAGTAAGATTATACTCCATTAAGGACCTTGTAATTCCATAGCGATTGCACCTGTAGATCAACTCATTCAGACGATCGTTGTAGACTTTAATTGTTTCAGTTTCCTTATGTCTGAACTCCTTCAGTTCAACCAAACACTACTTAACGGAATTGATCTTTGTCTTCTCACTTCCTTGATACTTTTCTTTGATAGTATTCCAAATCTCCTTAGCAGTTTTACAACCACGAATGTAGTTGTAAACAACAGGTGGCAAAGCACCTCTCAACTCTCTCATGCATCGTTTTTCATTGTTCTTCAGTCTTGTTTGTTAATTTTCAACAACAGAAGTAGTTCCAGATGAACCTAGGTTTTTAACATTCAATGGAGGTTGAATTGTTCCATTGATGCAATTCCACAACTCTTCATCAAGCCCATTCAAATAATCCTGCATACGATCAGCCCACTGATCATAATATTCAAGAATTAACATGGAAATTTTAGTTGACGATCCAAGCAGATGAGAAAATGAAGTCATTGAATTGAGATTGAAATTCACCATTGATGAACAGATGAAATTTTTATAGATTTTTGAAATAACAACGAGACTTTGAAAACAATTATCTGAAACGGTTCACAAAATCCAGTAGATCACTCGATTCAACAATCCAAATGCAGAATCGAATCACAATCTTAGATCTAAGAGAATTTCTCAATTTCAAAAAGCACGGAAACTTATGAACCAAAAAGTTGATTCAAAAACTTTTTGAACAATTGAAAATCAGATTACAAAGATGATTCATGCTCTGATACCAATTGATGAATCAATGAATCAAGTAAGATATTAATCAGAGTTAATATTGAAGAAAATATGAGATATTGACCACAGGTTGTAAATAAGATTTCGCTTCAGCTTTATTACACTTTGAGTTTACAGAGTACAATAGACAAGACTGTAAAAGTTCTTTCTAACTCTATTAAATGATCCTATTTATAGGATACATAAAGCGTCAAAAAATATAGTAAGGCATAACCACTTAAGCTTCGTATAAAAGCGCCCTAGTAAAATAGATTACAAATCATGCGAAGAGTAAAAAGTATACTTCGACTAATTACAACAAAAACAACCCTTACAACTATTTCTAATACAACTTTATTTAAAATATAGTAATGTTATTAGGACCTTATAATAATTATTTGGGCTATTATTATGAGTTATATAAGTGTCGTTATAATATCTTTTTAACCACTCGCGGTACGGGGAATCTGGTTTAAAGGGTCGCATAGGGTTGTTGGATTTTAGAAGTGCTATATGCCAAAATGGTCCTGCCCTCCGGTGTTTTATTTCTGGCCTCTGTCTGTACATAGTGGTTGGAAAATATTATTTAAATGCTTTTAATAATAATAATAATAATAATAATAATAATAATAATAATAATAATAATAATAATAATAATAATAATAATAATAATAATAATAATAATGCTAAGACTAATAATTAGTCACGGTAAATATTAGACTAAAATCTAATGGTAATAATACTAGGTTTCGTCGAAGGAAATTATATTGTTAAGAAGCGCAATGCTGTCTGAGTTTGGAATCATGACTTTAACAAGTGAGTACATAGTTACTATCATCTTACACATAGATATGAAGTATTTTATATAAATTACGTGCCATGTGTGCATATTATCTGGATACTTGATGTCTATGCTGGATGAATGATTTTATACATGTTTTAAATGATTTAAACTATATATTTATTTGATATCTACAAATATGTTGGGATAAAACATGGGTATATGAAATAGTTGATGTGTGATGAAATAAAATGATGAGAGATATGTGATGATAATTAGGTGAGGATAGATAGGTGATGATGAATCGGTGATGTAGGATGAAAGATACTATAACTTTGTCCGACAATTTGGAGATGTAGTCATCTACCAGAGTATAGATGGCAACCACGTACTATTATAGACAACCCCATGGAAACACCAGTAGGATCATAACCTGTAGGTGATGAATTACGAGTTCAGGCGATGTTGTAACTACGTATTCATGCTATGATACTCTGACCCCTTACTATGAATTACGAGTTCAAGCAATGTTGTAACTACGTATTCATGCAATGATACCCTAACTCTTGTTGGGCACTTATCATGGGAGTAATCCCTGAATCAATATTGTCCATGCGATGTAGGCGATGATCCTTAGGGAGAGTCCTTAGGAACAAACATATAAGGAAATGCGATGTAAGGAGATGAGAGGTAAATATGATGTAGGAGACGACCCTTAGGATGAATCCTTAGGGAAGGTACTTAGGAATGTAGAAGATAATGGGGATGGGTAATTGGGTTAATTGTTTGATGATTAAACATAATAATTATATTATTGTGGGTTGAAAACCCTATGTACTCACCAGGTTTCCCAACCTGACCCACTTAGTTTACTCGTATCACAGGTGACGATGTGAAGTTACATTACACTAAGAGATTAAGGAGATATAGATAACTAGTGTAAATGAATGTAAGTTTTGTTTATGCTTATGTTTCTGTATTGACGATGACATCCCAAATGTTTTAAAATGAATAAAAATACATTTCTTTGGAAATGCTTTGATAATGAAATTATCATGTTTTTCTAGGTACAAATTCTGCAATGTTTTTATTGAAAGAGATACTCTGATTTTTGTAAAGCATAAACAAAATCAGTATTTTCTAGCCGTGAAAATGGGGATGTCGCAGAACTCTTCTCCTCACTTGCAAAATCACACCAAATAGCTCAAGATAGATCTTTCCCTCACTCTACACACTCAAGCTCGCTAAGGTTCTCTCTTCTGGAAAGGAAACAGCAATTGAAGGCCATAAGTGCCTTTAAATAGGGTTCAGGCCCAAAGATTTAGGGTTTTTGCCAACAGCGCGGACTCGTCGAGTCCATTCATTAATCCGAGTCATCAGTCGCGACCTTACTCGACGAGTTTAGGCATCAACTCGTCGAGTCCCTCTTCTTAACTCAAAAGTAAATACTTAAATTATGATACCTGGAAATCCGGATGTTACATCCCTTATTTCTAATTTCCAATACAACACATGTTCACGGGAAACTTACCATCCCTGCTTCCCTATCTCACGTTATCTCACATTTTTGCCCCTGTTGATCATTCCTTCCAATCGTAACCTCCATATTCGGCTCTATTGTCGCACACGTATGCATCACGCTAGCATCAGGTGATTGATTGAACCATATTCCTATTTTCCATCTCTAATTTCGTTGTTGCTGATTTCGTTGTTGTTGATCATGCTAACTACAATATTTTCAGCGCATGAAGTTATGAATGAAGAAGATTCACTATCTGAAGATGTTTAGAATATTGGGTGTTCACATGTTTGTAAAATACTTGTACTCCTTAGTTCTCCTTCAAATATCCACTACTAGAAAAACAGCCTTTTACGACGCTCATTGCGCGTCGTAAAAGGCTCAGACGACGCGCAAGTGCGCGTCAAGGAAAGCCCTGTCATAAAGAGAGACGACGCGCTTTTGCGCATCGTCTATAGACAACGCACATTTACGACGCTCAATTACGACGCGTGTTTGCGACACGCAATGCGTATCAAGGAAGGCCCTGTCATAAAGGAAGACGACACGCATTCGCGTGTCGTAACCTTATGACGCACGTGTTATTGACACGCAATGCGTATAAAGAAAGCCCCTGTCAAGAAAGGTCATGTCATAAATCAAGATGACACACATTTTTGCGTATCATAATTTTAAATGTTTTAAAAAATATTATTTATAGATTTACTAATTTTCAAATTAAATAATACATTAAAAATCTCATAATACAAAATAAAATACCATAAATAACAAAGATAATTCATTTCACTAATATGTCAAATACAAATAATTATTTCAAAAGTGAGTAAATGTTATAAAAAAAATGAACTCATTTATATACAATTGATCATCTAGCTTACTATGTGCCAACAACTCTCTGTGTGTTTACTTTTGCTTGAGTCTCGTTTCCTCCAAAGCTTCTAGCCATGCCAAAAGATGATATCTTGAGTCTCATTTGAAGAACCAAAATCACCTTCAATCACCCAATTAAACTCTAATGTTGGTAGACTGAGAGTTCCAGAATCAAGTTTACATCCATCACCTTCAATCACCCAATTAAACTCTAGATCTTCTGTTGTTTGAAAGAAATTGGTGTTTGTAATCTATGAACAAAAAACACAAAGACCAAGGTTAACATTTGCTATATAAAAAGCACAACAGCTCGATTGCTATTCTGAGAAAACCACATTAATTTTCCCAACACATCCTGCATTTATATAAAAAAACTTTGAATTTTGGTAAATAAAAAATTATGGATAAACCTTTTCAGAAATATAGAAGGATCATGATTGCACCTCTCCAGCTTTAACATCATGGATATGCGGCATGAACCCCACTCCTGGTGAACCTAAAAATGGTTTTTACCATGTAAGCTAATCTTAAGAGATGAAATGACCAAATTATCCTCAACATGAAAACGGTTACATACTTGCATATTAATCTAAAGGATAACCCAATCCTGTAAAAGCTTATGCTTGAATGAAATGTGGAAAAAAATTAAGAAATTTCTTTTTGTATGGTTTTAAACGATGCATATGGATTATGATATAACAAGCTGAATAAAGACAAACTTACTAGCTTCATGGTCTTTCTTTAAAGCAACTGCCATACTCAATGCGGTCCACACGGGACTAGGTACATCTCTGGCTTCTGTAATTTCTTTAGAGGATGCCATTTCAATCCATCGTTTAACAACAGCTACTTTTAGGACTTATTGATTCATCTTAAAAACATACTCGAATGTTTACAACCTCCTAAAGCGATTCATTAAGAAAAGTTAAATAGTTACTTTAGTAATATTTTGTTATCATGCTTATACTATTTATAATATGTAATTACCAAAGAGAAAATTCAGACCTTGACTGCATCCAAGAAGTCATTAACAGGTTCATGATCATGGGTCCAGGGTTTCTTGAAATGCTGAAGTAAATCTAGACGCGATTTGTCTGCATAATTATATAAAACATCCATCATAATTCTTAATTTTTCTTTCGTTTTTATTAAAAATGTGTAGATATATATTCATTCTAACCTGATTTGATATCTCCAGAGCTATAAGTTCAGCAATTCATGTGCCAGCCTGCATTAACATAAACAAAAGCTTATAATTCAGAATAATAATAATAATAATAATAATAATAATAATAATAATAATAATAATAATAATAATAATAATAATAATAAAAGGATACAAATTAATAACTTCTATCAACTTACTTAATCCATATAGTAGGGAGAACAAGTTGGAGGTGATCCAATAACGGAAGAGGGCCTGCATGAAAGTGAAAATGGTATTTGAATTTGAGGGAGGGGTAGTTTAGTAATTAAAAAAAAGAGAAATGGTAGTGAACTATCCTTTGGGAAACTTGCAGTGAGGGGGACTGTAAGAGCAGCAAAACCCCTTGAAACATTTTTCAATGTGGCAGCAGCAGGGTTACCTTCCAAACTTTCTTGCATGTATCGTGTCCATTTTAAAAACAGGATATCCAAACATCAGTAGGTATTCCATTTTATGTGAGTATCACGTAGAAGGGAATCATTGTAAACTTGATTCAATCATTGAACATGCCCACAATCAAGCAAAACAGAAGTTATTAAGTTTTGTAATTTGTAGTTTAGAAAATGGGATTAAATGTAAAATGCTATGATAAACAAACAAATGATCCACACCTTGTCATAAAATCAAAAGTATAGATTACATGAGTGGCATTTGGTTATCAATCATGATTCCAGTTTCTTTTCTTTTCTTTTTTACTAGAAACTGTACATAAATTCACACCCACATAATGGAAAAAAAAAAATTAAACCAACATTTTCATTCTCATACATCACTGCATCACAAAGCAGAAACTGCCTCGGATGCTTCTAATGTTTCTCTCCTGTGTTCTGGAATGAGAAACAGTGAAGATGCTTCCATAGTTGCTCTGGTTCTTCACCTTCTCTCACTATCTGTTCATCATAATCATGCATATACAAAATATTATAAGCAATAGGGACTTGAAGATACAAGCAAACTATTTTATAGAAGCTTTTTCAAATTAACACATTACCTGAACAATAGAGCTTGTTGCTAGACCTTTTCTAACAATGAAGTCATCACCAACAATCTGCCACTGGTTATCATCATCTTCCCCACTTGTTCGCCTCACCCAAATATACACTACATCTACAATATAAGCTATATACACACATCTGGAATCAGGAATTCCCATATAACTACACATTTCAACTTTTTCCATAATAGGCCACTGATAAAGAACAAACTCAGTTTCAAACATTGATATTGATACTTGGAGCTTTTCTCTCTTGATATATATCACATGGAGCTGGTTATTTGGAATCCTTTCTCTGTTTTCTGATATAATCTACAACAATTACCAAATAATATCAATGGAATATATAACTTCTTATATAAACATGAAGCTTGTGACATACATATAGGTTAATATTTTCAACTAAGAGTTTAGTCTTGAAACCAAGCTAATTCTCTAATTTTACATCTTATGTTCGGTAAGATTAAAAAAACTCATTACAACCTCAAGACAATCTGCACAAAATCAATTCAAAACACAGAGCTTACAGACTTACAGACTTTGTAACGACCCGTTCCCGGTATGATAA
The DNA here is from genome assembly GCF_051521515.1 of Lactuca serriola. Lineage (NCBI taxonomy): Eukaryota > Viridiplantae > Streptophyta > Magnoliopsida > Asterales > Asteraceae > Lactuca > Lactuca serriola. The sequence continues at coordinate 92,724,205 of NC_136408.1, forward strand.
TTCCTTGGTATTTATTTTGAAGTTTTGTAAAGGGACTCGGCGAGTTCATAGCCTGACTCGCCGAGTAGGGACGGGATTTCGAGCACGTGTTAGTTGGCGACTCGGCGAGTCCATATTCTGGACTCGGCGCTATAAAAAAAAAGCCATTTAATGGCATACAAAAAGTGCCACAGAAAACTTAAAAAATGCCACTAAAGACCCTACTAAGAATCAGCGGCACATAAAAAAAGTGCCACTAAGAGTGATACCACTAAAGCCTTTTAGTGGCACTTTTTGGTTTGTCACTACAAACCTTTAAGGTTTTAGTGGCACTTATTTTTGCCACAATATACAAAAAAGATTTTGTGGCACAAGTTTTGTGCCGGTAAAAACTATTGTTATTTAAATGTCATTATGGACCGTTAACATATTAGCTTTGATTAGTTAAAATCATTAATTATAAAAGATAAACAAAACAATAAATTGTAAAATCATAATACCATCATTTCAATTAAAAGTTAAATCGTTTTCCAAAAACGTTCCAAATGTTTGGAAACAAATTCATACTAAGTGTCAATTTAAGTCTAAAAATCTAACATAAAACACAAAAAATCATTACGCTCTTAAATCTCTCTCAAAGTCTTCATGGAAGTAATGTGATCCTCGTGTAAACTCTTTCTTACCAATGACACTAGTGGTTACCTGTTAAAAAAAACAAACACCTTTCAATATGCATACAATGAAAACATGATTCAAAATGCAAGTAAAAGTTTTGTCCAATACATATGTGAAAAGTTGAAACAGTAAAGTATATACCATTGTTATTCTGACTTCTTACTGGTGATATCTGGTTAACTGATATAGAATTGTTAGGGACTGAAGAAATACCAGGGACCTAAAACATATTAATGAAAACAAATTAATATGATTAATACATAAAATATAAACTAAGTAATAGTGCATGTAATTACCTCTATGTTCATATTTCTAAGAACTGCAGACAAGTTTGCATTAGGGATATGTTCTTGGATGATGTTTGCCATAACGTTGACAACACTCTTTAGTTGATGAACAGTTTGTGAATCTGATGAAGAGTCACCATTCTTTTTTGCAGCCGGCATCCTTCCTACTAATCGAACATACCCCCTTTTCTCTGGGCCTTTAACCTTTGAGTAGTCATCATTTGTAATATCACTTGAATCTCTAGGTGTGCTTATGGAGTCACTTGCAATAGCTTTCAATGAAGCCTAAATATATCATAACACATGTAATATTTAAAAAATAAACATACATATGATAAAACATAAACATATATATGATAGGAACATTTAAAATACATAAAAGTGCATTACCACAACTTCAGCAGCTTTATCATCAACAATACTTCCATCTTTACGAGTGCGGGTTGTTACATACATTTCTCCTCGTGATGGGTATACACCATTATTATTTATTGCCTATAAAAGGAAAAAAGATATGTTTAATATATAGCTATTAAAGGAAATAAAAACCAAAAAAGACAAAAATAAATAAATAAATAAATAAATAAAACTAAAAAAACAAGAATAATACCATTTCATGAGCAAGTCTAGCAAATGATTTCGTTCCCGTAACATGAGGCTCGTGCATCTTTTCACGACTCATTCTTTTTACAGCACATGTACTCTAAGGTAAATAGTAAATTATTACACATTCTTCAAATACACATAAAATGAAACTTACAGATCTACCTGAAATTCAGAAGTGAACCAACGAGTAACTAATTCTTTAAATTGAGTTGGATTCACTCTATTGTCTTTTTTAGTTTGCTGTGTCACAATTTCATCAATAGAAAGGCTAGGATCATACGCACGTGTCTTTAATGAACCTTTACATGTTCTCCATTTTTTTCCCATGCTATGAAAGATCCATTTTCTAATCTCACTAGTCTCAACTGGATGAAATATAAACTTGGACTACACATAAAAGAATTAATATGTTAGCTTATATGAATACAAAAAGAAAATCCTTTATCAAGTATTATAAGTGATATATACCTTAACCAGTGAATACATATCCTCTTTCTTTTGTATGGGAACCTTTCTCCAATCAGAATATTCTATTGAAACATGATCGGCCATCCTCACAAGCATTCCAAGGTATTGAACAAGTTCATTACCTTCATCCCCCACTGGCTTTCCGAAGTTATTAAATGTGACAACTATTCTTTGTGTACTATTCATTTTCCATGTTTCTGATTTTTGGGTATAACCTCTGACCTTTTTGGGAGCACCTAAACAATAGCAACCAAAAAAATGTAACTCAATAGCAACCGGGGAATAATCAACAAAAATCGAAATAGTGACATTCTATCATATTTTGTCAACAAAGGGACCTATTTTGTAAATTTCATAGGACCAAATCTGTAAAATCAATTCAGCAAAAGGACCTGTAGTTGATCATTAACATATCAGTAAAACGACAATTTTTGTATAAATAATTTAGCAAAAACATGGTTATTGTTAAAAAAATTGTTAGATAAAATCTAATTAAAGAAGATTTTAACAATATCAAATTTTAAATAAATTGTGAAACCTAAGGGTGTAAACTGAAAAGTTTAAAACCAAATATGAAAAGAAATATGGGATGAGGGGTTACAGGGGAAATAAGAGTCAAAACCAGGGACATATATTGTAACTTTGGATTTGAAAGCCAAAAGCAAAATTACGTGGTTTCTTATTCTGTTTCTTACGTCTTTTTCTTTTTAAAGACAAAAGAAAATATCCTACCAATAAACCTCTGTTTCTTTTATAATTTCAAATCGCTGTTTTTTGTAATGACCATTATACCCCTATTTCTTTTTAATTTTCATACACATGTTCTTTATAATGACATTATAACCCTCTTTCTTTTTATATTTCAATCCTCTGTTCTTTTATAATTACCATTAATCTATTATACCATATGGTAATTTTGTGTTGGAGTAACTAAGATACCTTGTTCGTTTGCACCTATCTCACACTCAGAAGATTGTTGGTTAGATTGTTGATTAATAGACTGACATTCTTCACAATTTGATTGAACACCTTCAGTTTCAGTAGCCCCATGGTCTTCAATGAGCTCGTTGATTTCAGTAGAAGTGATACATAGCCTCTTTCGCCTTCCCATACTGTCTATTCAAAACACATGCAATACAGACATCAATATTGGCCATATAATTAATATTAAAATAATATGCAATAAACAAAAGATGCATTGCAAGTATCATAAATCTAACGCACACACATGTATAACAGATAAAAACACCACTATATAGCACCTAATGATACAATTGTCCAAAAAGTACACCAAGATTTAAGACATAATATTAATGACTAATCAAAAAAGAATAAAGTCATCATCGCTTTCTTCAACATCTTCTTCATGTTCCATCTCAGGGGTAATGTCTATGCCATCTTCACCATCATCCCCAATCCTATGCAAATTAGGCACATCAAATGTGCAATCATTAGAATAGGGAGAAACCTGAGTATCGACACCTCCCATGTCAAATACATCTCTTAATTTTACATGTTTGACAATTTCCCAATCTTTCTGCTTAGGATCTGTGACATAGAAAACTTTCTCAACTTGTGATGCCAATACGAAGGGATCATCTGTTAAATTAGCACCTGTATGTGCCCTGTATGAGAAATTCACCAATGTTACACCATTATCTTTCTTGCAGCCCCTATTGATGTCAACCCACTCACATTTGAATAAAACTACTCGTATTTGACCTGAGTAGTTTAACTCAATAATGTCACTCAATTTACCATAGTAGTTAATCACGCTATGAACAGGCCTTGTATCTCGACTACTAGCATAATTTGCACCTTCTATAGTAACAACGACACCACTATTTTGGGTTCTTAGTGATTTCTCTCGATTTTTTGTATGAAAACGGTAACCCTTAACAAGGTATCCAGAGTATCGTTGCACACTTCTAAGTGGACCACGAGCAAGCCATTTTAGGTCTTCAGTTACTTCATCACCTTGTTCTTCCATACGTGCAACCTACAACATAGATGTTAATAGTCTTAAAACTAATATCCTAAATGAAAAATTATAACATATTCAACATTTTTTTCGAATTACCCTTCTCTTGAACCAATCACTAAACTGTTGGGCATGAATCTTGTCGATTTCATAATCTGGTAGCCGACGAGAACGGTTTTGTCCCTTGACTATCCGTTTGTGTTCCCTTAAAAAAAACCCATATTAATATTTTTGTGTGAAAGATGAATGAATAGAAAGAGTTTCTAATAACATAAAAATCATGTATTGTCTTACTCTCGAAAAGGTGAAACTGACTCGACATTGAATAGTACATAACGATGAGCTTGAGAAAGTGACTTTTCATCAATGACTGAATTTGAAGATCTCCTCCTTCTTTTGTGAAAAGATAGTCCCGAATGCAATTTATGCCCTATAGCACGACCGGGGCAAAGATTGTTGGATTCTTCAATGTCATTTTGTTGACCCTCATCATCATTCCTAACTGGTCTACTGAAGACGGTTTCTACTTTCGATATATATCTGGAGCAAAAAGTTATACTTTCTTCAGCTATATAACCTTCAGCAATTGATCCTTCCGGACAAGCTCTATTATGAACGTATGACTTAAGTTTACAAAGGTACCTGTAGTGCCATAGTTACAAGTCATTGATTATTTATAAGTTTTAAATTGTTGAAAACAATAAATAAACTTTATAGAAATGTTACGTACCTTTCAATAGGGTACATCCAACGAAATGCAACAGGACCTCCAAGCCTCACCTCTCTGGTTAAATGGATTACCAAGTGTACCATTACAGTAAAGAAGGAAGGCGGAAATATATTTCTCTAATTTGCATAGAGTGAGAGAAACTTTAGCCTCAATAAAATTTAGATCATCATCAGATAAATCCTTGTAGCAAATGATCCTAAAAAAATCGCATAATTCAATTATGACCGAGCTTACATGGTCCGGTAAAGTTCCACGTAATGCAATCGGCAAATACTCTTGCATCAACATGTGACAATCATAACTTTTCATCCCAATTAGTTTGCGCTCATTTAAATGAACACATCGAGAGATATTGCATGAAAACTCATCAGGTGGTTTGATTGACTTGAGACATTTTAAAAATTCAGTCTTTTCAACCCGGGACATCTGATAGCAGGCTTTTGGTATGAAAGTAACATTACTTCTAGGTCGTTTCTTTGGATGCAATTCCTTTCTCATACCTAATTCTTGTAAGTCAAGCCTTGTTTTATAGTTATCTTTGGACTTTTTTTCTTGTCCTAATACTGTCCCCACTATGTTGTCTTGCACATTTTTTTCAATGTGCATCGGATCAAGATTGTGACGTAAAAGCAAATGTTCCCAATATTGCAACATAAAAAAATACTTTTCTTTTTCCATGGACCGCCATTAACATTGTCAACAAGAAATTCTGTATTTTCTAGTTTTTGTAGAATCTCCTTTCCAGAAGAAGGAACTGGAGCTACTCTTAATTCGTGGCGTCCAAGAAATGATCTAGTGTCTAAACGCCAACGATGGTCAACTGGAAGCCACCTCCTATGACACATATAACACCACTTTCTTCCATTGGTTAGCCATTTGGAATCAGTATCAAAACCACATATAGGACATGCAAGTTCTCCTTTAGTGCTCCATCCTGACAGATTGGCATAACCTGGAAAATCTGATATGGTAGAAATAAGAGCAGCCTTCAACTGGAAGTGTTGTTTCGTTGATGCATCAAATGTATTAACTCCATCCTCCCATAACTCCTTCAACTCTTTAATCAGAGGTTGCATATACACGTCTATTTTGTTTCCAGGACTTTTTGGACCCGGAATGATTAAAGAAAGAATGAAATTTGGTTGCTTCATAACCAACCATGGAGGCAAGTTGTATGGAATAAGAAAAACTGGCCAAATACTGTGTGCCACATTCATTGTCCTAAACGGGTTGAAACCATCACTCGACAAAGCTAGGCGAACATTACGGGGATCACGAGCAAATTCTGGAAACTTTTCATCAAAATCTTTCCAATTTAATGCATCTGCTGGGTGTCGCAACTTTCCATCTTTTACACGATCCACATGATGCCACTTCATAAAATTAGATGTCTTTGATGACATAAACAATCTCTGAAGTCTAGGCTTTAGAGGAAACCACCGCAATATTTTTGATGCCTTTTTCTTGGGAGGGCTCACTTCTTGTTCTGGATTAGCTTCATGAACTTCCCACCTAGAAGACCCACAAAAGGAACAAACTTCATCTTTCTCCTTGTCATCCCAAAACAACATGCAACCATTAGGACATGAATGAATTTTTTCATATCCTAATCCCAAGTTAGCCATTATTTTTTTTACTTGATGTGTTGATTTAGGTAACACATTTCTTTCAGGTAACAAATCCTTTAAAAACTCTAACAACATAGAGAAAGATTTGTTACTCCAACCACCAAGACACTTTAAATGGTACAAATACACCACACATGATAATTTGTTGTATTTGCAATTCAGATACACTTTCTCTTCAGCCTCCTTCATAAGGTCATCGAATTTATTTCTCCCATTTCCCATCTCTTGACTATTATTTAAGGCATTCTCATGTATTTCCTCTCCCCTTCCACCTTCCATCTCAAAAATATCATTCAACATTTCATGCATTTCATGGTGAAATATGCTTTCTTCTTCGTTATGGGTTGTGCTTGTTGATGCAACTGTTGTGTCCTCCCCATGATATACCCATTTCAAGTAGTTTGGACAGAACCCTGAACATATGAGGTGATCTAGAACAATTTGTCTATTCTGATATTCCATGTTTATACAGTTTGTACATGGACACTTTATCATCCCCCCATTGACACTTGTTCTCTCAAATGCAAAATTCAAGAAGTTTAGCACACCATTAACAAAAGTTTGACTTGATCTTGGTGCAAGATACATCCAAGATCTGTCCATGACTTATAGTGAGAAACAACAGAAGATTAACTATAAAAAAAAGAAATGGTATTAGTATAAGATGCTTCTCAAACTTTTTATCAAGCATGAGTATGAGTAATTAGGTCTCACAATTAGGAAACAGAAATGACAGCACTAAAAAAACCAACAAAGAAAATAGAATGAATACCTGCTGAAGTAGCTAACTCCTATGGAGGAAAATGTAGCAGAGAAAAATCGTAGTTGCAACAAGGAACCAATTGACCCAGTAGGCTTGGACCAGAGATTGATGGTGATACCTGTAATCGAATCGTTAGTAGGAAGCAGAGATCGGTCGAATTTTAAAAGGTGCTAGTGAACCCGAGTGAAGGTGAAACTTAACCTAAAGTTTGCCAGTAAGGTTGGTTTTGTTGAAATTGTTTGAAGGATGAGGAAATCACGACTATAACCATTCAAAACTATAATTTCACAGCAGGAATTTTCAGTAGAGGGATGGGGAATTTCCCTGGCGGTCGATTTCAACTTTTAATGGAGGGAAACTAAAAATTTCACCTGATTCTGGAGGGAAAGGGGAAGCCAAGCTGAAATTTTTACTAGATGCACAAGAGAAGGGGAAAACAAGCCACAAATGAAAATGAAAGTTAGGTCTAAATTAATGGCACATTAGTTCTATTCTAAAGTACTTTACACGCATCATTTAAAAAGTGAATATATTTTTCATTTACAATAAGATAAGATGCTTTTTTAGGTTTTAAAGACACATTATATTTTTATCCCATCGTTAATTCTAGGCCTCATTTTTTAAGTTTTAATGGCACATATTTTTTTTTATCCTATCCTTAATTCTAAGCCTCACTCTATAAATATATATATTTCATGTAAAGATAAATTGAAGCATCGTAATATGGGATATATATATTTGTTTTGTTCCACTTAATTCTATATAAAAGGAGATAAAATGCAAAATGCCATTAAAACTAGTTCTCTTTTTTATGGCATATGCAAAGTGCCATTGAAAAGCAAAATTAGTGGCACAAAAGATAAATGCCACTAAAAATGTGTGCCACTAAATGGCTTTTTTTTTGTAGTGGATCTGTCCGTCTGGGAGAAACCCTAAATCCCCGGGTTGCCCACTATTTAAGCCACCTTATAGCCCCCAATCTCGCCTCCTTCACCCTCTAAAGCTGTGAGAAAACCCTAATTCGTCCTTGAGTGTTTTAAGTGATCTTGTGTGCATTTTGTGAAGGATTGAAGAAGGAGAAGAAGAAAGGAGCAAGGAGAAGAATTGTAGAGCGAAGATTCAAGGGAAAGCAAGAGTTCTTTGAGGTATTCTTCGGATTTCCTTTCCTTTTATGCTTTAAAATCCCCTTTAGATCTAGTTGATGCTTTTCTCAAGCCTTATGTTGATATGGAAGCCATTTGATGTCGAGATATCCTTAGATCTGTTCATTTAGGGGTTGTAGAGCCCAGATCTATTGTCTTTATGGAGCCATTGTGCATCATAACCCTAGATCTACCCTTTTAAGTGCCTTTCTAGCCTTTATTCCCTTGTTCATGTGTTTGTACACGTAAAGTTGGAAACTTTACGTGGTAAATCAGCTTATTGGACCCAGATCTATCATTTGTATGTATTGGATTGGAGCAGAATCGAGTGTAGAATAGTTGCATGGCGGTGACTCGGCGAGTCGGAAGAACGACTCGGCGAGTCGAGTCGCGAGTCCCCGATTTCTTCCTTTTGAGCGATGTCGAGTGGGCCCAGTGAGTTGTGGAGTGGACTCAGCGAGTTCGAGGGTAGACTCAGTAGTGGAGGGACTCGGCGAGTTGTTCATACAACTCGGCGAGTCCAAGGCAATCTTCTTAAGCTCAAGAACAACTCGTCGAGTTGTTCATAGGACTCGGCGAGTCAGATGAAGATTGTTTGAGTTCTTGATCGGGAGAGTACTCGTCGAGTCGATGCCATACTCGACGAGTAGCAGCGGGTTGAGTCGAGGAGTGGGAATAGGGACTCGGCGAGTTGGCGGCCCAACTCGGCGAGTCAGGTCAACTATGGGTTGACTTTGACCGAGAGTTGACTTTGTCTGAGAGTTGACTTTGACCAAGGGTAAAAGAGTCATTTTACCCAGTGCAGTGTTTAGTATTTGATTGAGTGTGTTTATGGACTTGTAGCCGGGGAGACGCCGGAGCAGCAGCAGCTAGCTTCCAGAGCCATACACTCAGCAGCCAGTTCACGAGGTGAGTTTCCCTTCAGTAGGAACGGGTCTACGGCCACAATGCCGGCCCGTGTAATTATCAGTAGTTCCGGTCTTTAGTTTGATGTAGTAGCTAGCTGGCTGACGTCTTTGTGATTCAAGCATATTTGTGTTATGAGTTCCGGACTTCGGTCCGATGCAATATGCAGTATGTGTGAATATAATAGTTGTTATGTGATATGCTATGTCATGATCAGTCAGTTCCGGACTTCGGTCCGATGCAGTCAGTTCCGGACTTCGGTCCGATGCAGTTAGTTCCGGACTCCGGTCCGATGCAGTTAGTTCCGGACTCCGGTCCGATGCAGGGGACAAGGTCCCAGTCAGTTCCGGACTTCGGTCCGATGCAGCTAGTTCCAGACCTCGGTCTGATGCAGTGGGCAAGGCCCAATACGTGCTTTATATGTATTGTATGGTATGTGGTAGTTTGGGGGAGCTCACTAAGCTTCATGCTTACAGTTTCAGTTTTGGTTTCAGGTACTCCCGCTTGTAGAGGGAAGAGCTCGGGATGATGGCATCGCACACACCACAGCTTCAGCTTTTATCCTGGGAGTTGATTTGGTTCTTGATTTTTATATGACATGGATATGATACAGTTTTCCGCACAGTGTTTTTATTATTATTTTGAGATACATCATGTATGGTTTATGATATGACACTCAGATTATGGTTTTTGGTTATGTTGAAAAACGAAATTTTTGGGTCGTATTTTTGGGTCGTTTCAGACTTGTTCCTTTTTCACTTAATAAAGAAAGTCTTGAGGTTTCCCTCATATACTTCAGTTTTCCTTCCATACAACTTCTACCTTGAATTCAAGACTTGTCATCATGTGAGGTTAAAATGTTTACTAGACATGTGAAGCAGAAAATAACGGAAGATGAAGTTTTACCTTTGAAGATGACTATTGGTTAGGGCTATCAGCAGCACCATCGCCTCTACTACCACTCTGTAATAAACAAAGCACCTTTGAATCGAAGGAGGGGGGAACGAAAGAGTGTTAGAATCGAAGTCTGTTTTGATAAAATACAAAGATGATGATGGCAATTTGTTGACTGTAACATGTACCTGTGAGCTCAGATTAGCTGAATCGATTGCAGATGGCCTTGTGCTTCAAGATAAAGAACCCTATACCTAAAAATTTGACTTATTTGGGGTTTTTAAAATGCATATTGCCGAGATTACCCCTGAGCAGGAACCACCATTGTTAGAAGAAGTAGAAGATGACGAAGTGGAAGAAGAAAAGTCAGTTGAGATCGAGAGTATTGAAGTAGAAAAGAACGGGTCCCATTCCAATTTCGAAAGTGAACAAAACCGGAAAAGGAATCTGAAAAAATACTCGATGATCCAGAGTTGAAAGAAGTTGAAATGGAAGATTGATTGTTTGAATTCGCTTAGTTATTCCGAACCCTCGCACGTACTGGGTTGAGAGAAAACGAGAGAAGCGGAAGCTTGAAAGAAAATAAAACCCTAGCACGTGCTAGAGAGAAGGGAGGTGGCGATGGCTTAGGGTTTCCAGAGAGACGGGAGGTAGAGAATGAAGGGAGATCTAGAGGAGAGAGTATCAGAGAGGGGAGAGTGGATTGCAAGGATGAAAGATAGATAGAAGATAGAAAAAAACGAGGCGGGTTTTCAAAATTCTGGGGATTTCGTTTCCCCCTTGTCTACTAAAAGCGCATTTCGTTAAAATTATAAAGCGACAGGTAAAGACGACGTGCGTTTAAGATAAAGTGCCCTCAATGTTTTTTTTTCTTAAGACACTAAATTAAGGGCACGCAATAATGCGTGACGTAAATTCTTAAATTTTTTGGAGAGATAACACTATTTTAAGGGCACGTCCTTTTGCGTATCATTAATCAGTGTGTGTTGCAAAAAGCGCGTCATTAAAGGTCTGTTTTCTAGTAGTGATCTGTAAAATACTTGTACTCATTCTTTCTCGATTGCAATGATTTTTTTGTATGTGGTTTGTCTTGAAATTATCATTTGTGTATCAACATTTGGGTGTTCACAATTATGATGGCATCAGGTAACGAACACGTGTTTGTGTTGATTTTCTTTGATTCCACAACTGAGGGCAATTCCGGTATTTGTAGATGAAATGGGCTAGGCGTAGGTTCATTTGTTGCTTCCAAAAAAACCCCTGTTTTTCTATTCCATCAAGGAATGGAACAATAAGATTGAAAATTGAAAATGAGTATTAAAGAAAGAAAATAAAATGAAAAACTGAATGCAAAGAAAAAGCTTAACTGAATGAAACTCGATCTCCAAGCTCTGATGTTGTTTTTTTGTTGGTATCATGTGTTTTGAGTAGGCTCTTAGTTGAAACCACATGAAAGGGATAATCCATTCAAGTTTCTTATCTGTCAATCGATCATCACAACAGCCAAAAGAGATTATTGTGATGCGTGATGAGTGTGTGCGACACCGGGGAAGCAACAATCTGAAGCTGCAATCGAAAGTATAAGGGATCAGGCTCGATCGTGATTTTGTGATGACGGAAAATGTGATTTGAGGAAGTAAGTACCAAGGGCAATATTGTCCATTTAAAGTTTTTTGAATTATAATGCTTTAAGATTATGAAATTGAATTATAGATTAATAAAAATGATCAAAAAAATAGATTTAGGTATTATATGATATTACGAAACATTAAGAATGACAAATACGATATTTGAAATTTAGGCCGGACATATATGATATTTAGTTGTTTAACAAGGGCATATACGAAATTTTCCCTGAATAACACAAAAAGGTTATGTCTATAAGAAGAAGGCTGGACAAGAAAATAGAACAAAAGATTTACAAGATTCCTTGTAGCTAAATTCTCAAGTTAAATTATAATCATGTTTCCACAAACATGATGCCAGATATTAATAAATAAACACTCAACATAGAAAATTTATAGATAAACCGAAATAACAAATGTTAACGATGTGGGAGATAGGGAGCGAATCCATGCCTCATAATCAATGTCTCATTTGATTTCATGTGATTTAGTGAGACATAAAAATCCAATTTTTATCTTATTGACTAGAGTATGATGGTATCAATGCAAAAGAAACATTATATAATCGGTTACATCATGTGATGTTATGCGTAAACTACGACATCTGACTTCTAACGTAGCACGAGCTCGGGATCCGAGTAACCAGATCCGGCCGCATTCATTGTGTTTCAACTTATGTTAATCAAGAATCCAAATCAAGAAGCGAATCCCATATCATATCCATGTCTAAAGAAGGCATCTTGCTAAGCTGAACCCCATCAACAACATCGGATGATATAGATTCTAACACTTTCTTGTTCTTATCAAAAACGACCTCAGATCCACCTTCCGCCCTATCTTTTTCCGGCGAACCCAACTCCGGCACTGGTGGCGCTACACCATCACCCGCCATTGACATCCCTTGTAACTTGGCGTGTAGAAGGGCTGCAGTGTTACCATTGGCCGAATTCGCCCTTAATTGGTTCTTTAAATTCGGGAAATTTAAATTTGCAAAATCGCCACGTAAAATATACGCAGCTGTATCATATGCAAACGCAGCTTCTTCAGCTGTTTTAAATGTCCCAAGCCAAACCCGCATCCGGTTTCTTGGTAATCGGATTTCTGCCACCCATTTTCCCCAATGTCGTTGTCTTACCCCTCTAAACTTCTTTTTTGCACAACTTTTCATCCTCCAAGGGGTAGGACTGTCATTTCGTATCCCCGGTTGAGCCTTCGAGCCACCGAGCCGGTAGTCACCTAAACCCTTCGAACCATGGTTCATGAATTCTTCACCGAGTGCCCGATCGGTTTCTGGTTCGGTTTTATTCATAACTAGGGTTAGGTTCACCAATCTTGAATCTTGTGAGGACGTTTCAAGAAAATTTACAGGAAGAAAAGAAGTAGTTGCACCACCACCACCTCCGCCACCTGCACCACCATTAACGGCGTCCCAGATGGTGGAATTGCTGGAAACATGCATTGCTTTTGTCATTTCTTGATTAAATGGAGGGGAAGATTCCGTCTGGAGGTTGGTTTTCGTTTTGAGAAACAGATGAGTCGCCATTAGAGAGAAAGTTCAAGTAAAGATTCATGGGAATGATAATGGTTTATATATTGTTGGCTTTAAGTAATATTTTGTTATTGAAAGTCAAAATCGGTATTAAAGTCAGATCTACTTGGTGATAAAAATGGAACTTCCCGACACAATTCCACGCATGCATCGTGCTCACCATTCATTGAAATGCTTTAACCGACCAATAGAATTGTGCCACCTCACATCCGATGAGGTCTCTGCTTTCCGAGTTTGGCAAAGAGCACTGTAAATTTGATGACAATCTTTTCTAGAACCTCCCCATAATTCCACGAGGGGTAAGTGATCATAGCTATAAAAAGAATTAAATGTTGTTGGATGAAATTTGAGAAATAGTCCTTGTGCTTTTTGAAAATGAGCATCTTGAGGATATCTTTTAGAAAAAATCATTCATTGAATTCATCATCTCATTCCTAAATCATACCCAAGAGTATCATTCACTTTACATAATGATTCAATCCATCCATGTCTATTAAATTTGGAAAACATATATAAAAATTGGATTTTATACAAATAAACATGTAATCCATTTTCTAGATTAATTTATATATATATATAAAAACTTACATGCAATTTCCTTCCCGAAATTGTTGCTATTGATTTTTTTTTTTTTATCAAATACATACTTAGTAGTATCTTTAGCTAACGGAACGAGCGACTGGAGCTTCTTTTTTTTTTTTTTTTTTTAGTTCGTCTTGATTAGAAGCTTTATCATCTAAAAAAATCAAAGAGAAGAAGACACTCTAAAAGATCATCAAAATGTAGAGACAAATTCTAGAGCTAAATCGGTAGTGATGGGTGGCACACTAAGAGGAGATGTGTGGAGATCCAAATTTGAACATGTCGGGGGAAATCAAAAACTTATATGAAATCTGAATCCAAATCAGAACTTCATGAAGAAACCAAATTGGAACAAAAGAGTAATTCAAAAGTTGTAAGTAAATTATAAAAATAGTCCCTGAAGTTTATTATATATATTTGTTTAAATTTGATCAAATGGCATATTGGTTGTTTAAAAAAAAAATAACAACTTAAAAGTTAGATTTAACGTCTAGACCGGTCAATCATGCAGTTTTTGGAAACTACAAGGGCATATTTGAAACGTTTTTGAAAGATATCCACAACATGTCGCTTTTGGTTAAATTTTGTCATATTGGTATTAAACAATTAATCTAATAATTGTTTTCTTAGGTTTTTAAAATATATCAAGTGCATATGAATTTAAAAAAGCAAGGAAAAAAAGTATTGGCATGTAAATGCAACTCGTTTTAACTTGTACGCATGTGAAATTGAAGTCATAATCATTAGATGTTCAACACATCAATACACTCCCCAAATTAGGTTATTTTGTAGTTAGGGACTAAAGCTTATAAAAATGATGGTTGAGATAACTTTCTTTTTTGCATTCATTTTTAAGCTATCTAGATATGTTGACTATTCTTTATCCATTTTTCTCCCAAGTGAGATGAACACCACATGTGGAGATTCGTAAAGTGTCCAAGTTCATGTAATTGTATGGTTTGCTTTTTTTATCATTTTACTATTTATATATAAAGAGTTTTGGAGGTTGCACATGGTGCTTGTTGTCCATGTTGTAAGCATAAACATGACCCCACGTTTTTCCATGCTTCTTTTTACTTTTCTTTTTCTATATTTATATCTAAAAAAAAGAGATTAACTTGCTTTTTTACTAGTAGATGTTAATATTTAGATAAAGTAACGTATTTAATAAGACTGGTTACACACTACATTAAAATTTGATACCGGCAATTAGTCATCTTGAACAATCAGTCGAAAGTCGAAACTTTTATTCAATCATTTTGAAACTGCAAAAGTCTTGATGCATTGGGATTGATAGTTTCATGGTGTTTCTTCCTTGTCAATCACTATTTCATATTCCTTGTTGTGGTCCAAAGCCCACAAAACTATGAGAATAAGAACATTACCTTTGGTCTTTAATCACATGGGAGTCTTGATTACAACATAATGGTGACATTAGCTTTAAGCAAGAAAACTTGTCTTTTTGGTTCTTCCAAACTTTAATGAATATAATATCAAATGTATTTTAGTGTCATTAAATATTTTTGGCTATATGAATTTATAAAAGTACAAAAAAGGATTTGGATACAATCTTATAAGATTAAGGTAGTGTGAAATATACACTTTTATAAGACTATTTGATCTCAAATTGATGGTTTTCCTAAGCTTGATCACTAAAAGCCAAAACGGTACCAATTACTATGGTTAGCCGAAAATTGTGACTTTAGTCCAAAAATGTTTGGAGTAGCACCAGAGGTTCAAAGTTTTTATTTTATTGTAGAGTTTGGTCCATTTTGCTTTTAAATTTTTTATAACGATGATTTTGCCCTCTTTTTATTTAGTTTACCAATTTTCTAAATAAATAAAAGAAGAATCAACTCCACCCCTACCTATTACTAACCCACCCACCCACCCACTTTCTCATTATTAATAACTTCATCTTTGTTTCTCTCTATCGAAATACCATCAGTAGCCGGACCACCATTATCATCGGAACCACCGCCATCGTCGGACCACCATTGTCGTCGGACCACCACTCATTGCTAGTCTACCATCAGAGACATCCTTACTCAACCGCCACCCACTTCCAACATTTGTTTGTCGATAGTGGAGAAAACCGGTCGGACCACTGGCTTCAACGAAAGCGACTACTCGTCGGGAAATAAGAGAGACTGATTAAGGAAACCCACTGGACCTCCGTCCTTTTCATCGGACCTCTACCTTCTTAATTAAACTCCATTCTCCGCATCACAGATCCAACTAAAATATAGATATATCGATGAAGATGACGATGCTAGGGTTTTTGACGACCACCATTGCAGACCCAGCTCCGATTAAGATTATCATCTTCAGCCCCCATCATCTCTGCCACCACCAAACTCTGATCTAAAAGTTGTCATCACCTATAGACAACCCTAATTGATGTGAAGTCGTCGTCACTTGGATAACTAGAGTTTTGTCTCCCTCGGTAATCTGCAATCCTAGCGACATCAAGCCGAGTTACAATGTCGTCTTCATAGCGTCCCTTCTTTGGAAGGGCAAATCACCGTCAAAAGTTAATGGGGACAGAGACCATATAAAACTTTGGGAACAAAGGAAGAGGGAGAGAGACAGGATTAAAAGTGGGGTGAAGTTGTCCAGGTTGTTAAAAGGATTAGTGTATAATTTCCTTTTTGTTTTTATTTTAATGAAGAAAGTTTTTAAATTAAATAAAAGAAAAAAAAATAAAAATACAAATGGCAGAACTGTCATTATAATGAAGTTAAAAGAAAATAACTCAAACTCGAACGAAAATGAAAACTTTGGACCTGTGGTGCTAGTCCAAACATTTTTGACCAAAGTGTCAATTTTCGGCTAACCATTGTGTAGTTTTGTCTTACTAAAATATAGTTAATAACCATTTTATATTTCCTATAAATTAAAAATAATAATAATAAAATATTAAGTGAATAAAAATTTCATACAGCTCTATGACTATATGTCAAGCTCTTATCAATAGAAAAATGAAAAAAATGTAGAATTATAATTCTTCTTTTAACCAAGATACATTATGGGAATGAAGAGATCGTACCTCAGCATGTGCCTAGCCCAGGGGTACTTCATGTATATTTTAGAAGGGAAAATCGAGGAAACATGATTGAGAAATCTGTTAGAGCAAAGAGAAGTAGAGAATCAAAGGGGAGTAGGTTAAATTATGTGAGAACTTCATTAGATTGTCTATGACTTTTGGCATTGTTGCAGAGAGAGAGAGAGAGAGAGAGAGAGAGAGAGATTTCTCTTGTTCAATTTGTAGCTTTTTCACCGTTACTAATTCAATCAAAGTTCTCTTTCCCCGTTATCTTTGTTTAATGTTTCATCTTATTCTTGTTGTGTTATTATCATTGGTCGTAGATTCTACAACATGCCTTGGTGATTCAAAATGGTTAAACCGACACTACAACATTAACTCCTTGTGGTGACGACAATTTCTGACCTGTACCGATGACATGTCGTCGTCATAGGGTATATCGATGACAAGTCATCGCCACAGGCATGTCGGGATAGGTCAAAAACGTCATTAACATAGGTGTCCTCAGGATAGGTACCCCTATACCGACAACATATCATCGGTACAGGTTTCATCGGGAATATTTTCGAAAAAAATGAAATTTTATTAATTACATGTGCTGACGACTTGTCGTCGGGATATGTGTCAATATTGCTATATATATATATATATATACACACACACACACATATGTTATTTTAGCACATTTTAAGCTATATTTTGGTTAAATACAAAGATATTTGATACTTATTAAGTTAAATTACATAGTGCATCCAAAAAGGACACTCTTGAAGAAAAGTGTCCAAAAACGACAAAAGCTAGAACCTGGGAGGACTGGAGCTGAAGCTGGGAGCTTAATAGAACTTAAAAGGAAGAAAAAACTATGAAAATACACTTCACATGACGTGGATTCAAATTACCACGGTGTGACTCTTGAAAAAATCACGACTATGCACATAAACTAGAAGCTCACAACGTGAGCCATGACAATTCACATCGTGAGAATGAAGATTCCAGAAGATTACTATGCAGAGAGAAAGTTTCCTTGTTGAAGAAGGATATATACTGATCTCACGTCGTGAAACCCCATAACTCAAGACGTGAGGAGTGTTTTTAGGGAAACTATTTAAATCAATTGCTAGATCAGGGGAGACCGATTATGGAGTTCTAAGTCGATTTCTAAGCTGGAAAAGTGCGAAAAAAGAACCTTTGGAAGGTGAGATCGATTGGAGATTAGAGATTTGAAGATTTATAGCAAGAATTCACATTACACATTCGATTTTCATTAGATTGAACATGTCTAGCTAGAATTCTTTTGTGTTTTTGTGCTTATTTTCTTTCATGAGTAGCTAAATCATTAGGCTTTCGTTTAGTGTAGATGAACCTTAATACTATGTGTTAGTTTCTTTCTTTTCTTGGATTTTATGAAGTTGGTTTAGCTTGTGTTTGATTTATCATATCTAGCATGTTAAAGTTCTAATCCTTATTGCTTTGATTCAAGTTAAGTGTAGTTGAATGATTATTTTAATTGCATGAACTTGATTACCTAGTAGTTTATGATCATTAAATTGCTAGAGATAGGATTTACCAAATGTTAGATTAAGTAATAAAGGTAATAACTTTATCCGTGTTAAGAACGTAATTATAATTGTGTTTGGTTATTTGTCTTGATCATATATAATAACCTTATATATTTCTCACATGGTCCGATTATCTTTACATGAATTGGTAAAAATATTAGGAGATCGGATCAAGACTGTTAATTATATTTATATTGGTAACCAACTGAATTAATCCATGTTTAGAAACTAACCATAAGAAGAAGGGGGATTCAAAGCTAAACGAATGTGTCTTCAGAATCCTAATAAAAATCGTCTTAGTTAAGTTGTTTTCTTAGTTGTTATTGAATTGAATAATTTAAATTAATCTGAACTTGCAAAATCAGATAAAACCCATTTTTATTTATCATTTTTAGATTAATTTTTAAGGGTTATTTTTTAGCTAAATATCGTTCCATGTGTTCAATACCCAACTTACTTTACTATATTATATGTTGACTAGGTACACTGCCTATAAGTGTATTAGTAGAGAAGTAGTTAGTTTTATATATTTAAAAGTTACAGGTATATCTTTTGCATATACCAAGTTTTTGGCGTCGCTGCCGGGAAACAATGATTTTAGTTGCTAATTTAATTGTTTTCGGTTAATCAATCATTTTTTGTGGTGTAAAAACCACAAAAAGTTAATTTTATGCATTAAATAAGTTTTTATATTTACAGTTCTCACGACGTGAGCTTTACCTCTCACCGTGTGAATTCTACCTAGTCATTTTTTATTTATTTTTCACTTTAGTTTGTTTTTATGTTTTGTTTTACGATTTATGACCAGGGGATCATAATTTCCCATCATACCACCACTTGGAGATCTAGAATCTGCATTCCATAAGAAGAAGGATAAAACGGTTGACGAATCAAGTAACACCTTCCAATTTGACAAGTTTGAAAGATTTGAAAGAACTCCAAATAAGAAAGGAACCATATATGGATAGTAGAAACTGAATTAGAAGAAGAGGTTAAAAGCGAGGTCGAAGAGACGACGGACATTACCACCATGACGATGGAAGAATACAAAAGGAGAATACGAAACGACAACGAACCAGGGCTTGTGTCACCTACAATACCAGCTACCATGAACTTTAAGTTGAAAGGCCACATTCAAGGAATGCTAAAAGACATACCATTTTCTAGGAAAGATTATGAAGATGCTTTCAAGCACATCGATGAAGTTTTGGATATTGTAGACTATTTCAATGTTCCAAATGTTTCAAGAGATTCAATTTTACAAAGATGCTTCCCATGACACTTACATGAGATGCAAAAATTTGGTTGGAGTCATTAGCACTTGGAACTATAAGAACTTGGCAAAACCTTCTTGAAGCGGTCATCGAGAAATTTAGTCCTCCTTCAAAGATAGCAAAACTCAAGAAAGTGATTGTTGATTTTTAACAAGATGGAGAATCCGTATACGAGGCTTAGGAAAGATACAAAGGTCTTTTAAGAAATTATCCTCAACATGATTTGAATGTGCAACAAGAGGTTTCCATATTCTATGATGGGGTAAGCGTGACCACAAGGAAACTCCTTGATTTGAAAGGCCAAATGACAAAGAAAGATGATGCTACCATCAAAGAGTTCATTGAAGTATTTGCAAAGCACTATAGAGAAAACCACAACCCACGAGAGGATGCTACAAGGAAAAGGAAGTAGTAGTGGAGCTTCAGAAGATTTAGCAGTTGTGATGGAGAAACTAGAGAATATGGACCGAAGGACGATGAAGATGGGTCAATCGATTCATGCCATACAAGTGAGGTGTGGCAATTGTAATGGACCACACTTCACCAAAGATTGTGATTTGGATGAGAATCGGAACCAAAAAGCTCAAGTGTGTTACTCTAGTGGTGATCGATTCGATGAAGATTGGAGAAAGCCCAAGAAGGAATGGTTTCTTATGAAGAAGAAAATAAGCAAAAAAAAAAAAGAAGAGAAGTATCGTAAAACCGAACGAGACTTCTACCAAAAGGAAAAACTACCACCAGAGAAGAAATCCGACTTTGAGTCAATGCTTAATAGGTTTATGGAAGCCTCTGAAAAAAGGCAAGATGCTACTGATGTTACCATTAGAAATCAACAAGCTTCCATAAAGAACATTGAGACTTAACTCGGGCAATTGACTAAACTCGTTAACAAAAGGTTACCACACAAAAGTCCCGATCCAAAACCGCAACCTCATGTCATGATCATAACCACTAGAGAATACCCACATTCAAAGCTTGCAATGATCTATAATGAAGCCTCAAAGCAGCCCGAGTCACAACCAACAAAGATGAAGATCGAAGAAAAAGAGAAAACTTGTGCCCAATTCTCATGATGTGAGCTACTACCTCTCATGTTGTGGGTCCAGTTAAATCAGAAAATCGAGTCTTTTGTCAAGTCATATCTATTGGGTTTTGGTATACTACAACATCCTATGGTGCACATACAACCCTAAATACCTTGGATCTATGTTTTCACTAATAATACATGCAAATGGTTTCCAAGGTATTAATCTTACAACTAGCATGCATTTAACATAAAAATATAATATACTAGTTAGCATGACATACCTTTTGATGGAGCTTGAAGTCTTGGTGTATTTGGCCTTAAAGAGCTTAGCCCCAATAGTATGGAAGCCTCAAATGGAATCACAACACACCATGGACAAAGGATGAACCTGAGAGAGAATTCCATGCACACAAAAGACACCATGAACTCCAAAAAGATACAAGTGGCGATTTTGGGCAATGAAGTATCTATTTATATGTGGGATTTCTAGGGTCATGGATATAACCCAAATCCATACCCATGGGTTTTATGATCCATGGTTCATGTGGCCCAACTCTTTATGTATCCATACATAAACTTGGTCTAACATGGATCCTAAGTCCAACACATATTAATATAACTAATTATCATAATTAGTCCCCATAGATTTAATTAGTCTCTTTCGACCACTAAATTAATTCCAAATTAATTCTTGATCAATACTAAATAAAACATATGATTTCATATTAATATATTATTACTTATAATATATTAATAAACCATAAATAACCTTCTCTCAAAAGTCCATCCTAACAAATTGTCCTGATGATATGCAACCCAAATGGACCATGCTATTCTCGGGTCGAATACATACCAATAATAGTTATGGGCTTAGACACCTAATCCAACAGTCTACCACTTGGATAAGTCTAAAACTATTATTCAAGTATGACTCCAAGATCCCGACGAGCAATCGTAGCTCTTAAATCCGCTGTCAAACTCTGAACAAATCAAATGACATGTTCATTAGATAAGGGATCATATATTCCTCCATTCTAGATATCATATAGACTGAGACATGGATTATAATCATTCTCTCTGTCCATTTGTTGTTTCCCGATTTCCGATTTATGACGACTGACTAATTGAACAAATCAAATCAGTCCAGGCCCGGCCGAGCACTTACATTTGTCATCACCAAATCATCGAGGGACCCACAGATATCACTTTTATCCAAAAGTTAAAAGGAATGGATAAACTTCGACTCATATGGCTTGTTCTACTACTTGTTGAATCATACACAAAGGCACATTTTATAACATCGAGTTACCGAATGCGTTTTTGTGTAATCAATGTACAACCAACTCATAGTAACAACTCATATCTCTAGGTTTGAAGAATATAAGATATTATCGTATCATGATCACTCGTGATAAAATCCATGAAGTGATTCAAATGAGCGTGGGTTGAATCCAATACTCGAATCCCTATTCCAGGAGTACTCATTAATGTTGTAGTAACTCTTACTATGTCCACTACCTTGGACATCTACAAACCCGATTCATGACAATCTTGCCTTAATACCTACTTCCAACGTATTATCGACTGTGGATGGTTTGAATAACTTAGTCATTCGGAAAGAATAACCTAGTTATTCTGGAAGTCAAAACATGCAAAGTGAAACACAAGAATAATACTAATCCTCTATGGTCCCAAGCACCTTTTAGAGTAAATAAAACACATTTTATTTAAACACCATATTGATTACTCATTATTCATTGTATAATGTTTCAAATAATCAAATTTATACTTGAACTAAAACAATAGTTGCCCCATGCTCCAAGCATGTAAACTATGTTTTGTAAACACTAGTCATGGCATACATCTAGTATGCACACTATGTTTATCTATGATCTTTACTTTGTGAAATAGATCAATTGAACATGATTCCAATGATGCTCATTTCACAATCCTAAATCTTTATCGTAAATGTAAGAATTCCAAATCCCTACCATTTAACGAAATATGTTAGATTCTAAACTTATATGTATTGATCCTCTCATAATGACTATGCACAAAGTCACAAAGACTTGTCAACAATCATTACAGAGTATCCCAATAGAGAGCATTCCATGGAACCAAAGTTTCAAAATCAAAGTACATTGCTTTGAACAACCTTCATGCATTAAGTTTCCTAATCTTACACAGATTGAATGAACAACTTCTACCTTTGGGAATATTTCCATATTCTCATTTTGACTGTCACTTCTGAACAAGATTTGCCACTTTTCAGAATATTTCAATTATGGTCCTTTCCAAAAATTAACACTATACTTCCAACTATCCATGAGTAACCAATCTTTGGTAAACGTCAGATTGTCCTCGACAATTGCTTAATAATTTTAGTCATATCCAATTCTAGACTTTTCCCGTCTTAATGCCCTGAGCATTTGGAAAATTTAGAAAGGATAAATATTACAGCACATGCAATCGATCCTATATCTGAAGCATATGGGACACGATTCATGATGTCTCACATAAAGACATGATACTATACCAATCTTTTGCTACAATATTTTTTATTTGCCATGTTATCAAAATTTGACTATGAAGAGGGATACCGTAATCATAATCGAATTTTGAAAACGCAATATATATATAGAATTTCCTTATGTTGAACCATTCCAACACAAAATTCATATATATATCCCTGACTAAAGATGATCAAAATCTCAATCTAAGCTTTTAGAATTGAAATGAAGTATAATTTCCTCTCCCTTAATTATAGCAAAACAACTTTTCCCAATTGAAACCCTTTTGTTTTCTATAATTAACACTTAACATAATAATCATGCTCCCATTAACATGATGATTATTAGCATAACACTTATGCTCCCACTAGCTTTGACATGTACTCAGAAAACAGTTGGACTTCTAGAAATCAATACTTTATTGACTTTCTTACCAAAGTTCAGATATCTGATACAAGATGCTTCGATAAAACTGTATCAAAATCATACACATTTCCTTAGATAGCTCACATGTGTGTCTAAACAGTTTTATAGAACTATGAAAAGGGATACCGTAATCATAGTCTCAATTGTTTAGACCTTTGTCATTTCTCACAAGTCTATGTTAGTGTGCCGGCTACCCACACACGCTCCACTAACGACTTTGAGAATGCAAATGTCACAATTGCTATCTACTAAAAATCTACTTAGTGAAAGCATTTCCTCACCATCATTTTCATGAATCGGAGAGAAACCTTATGAAACTTAGATTTTATGGTGTATGAGTTCCTATCCATATGAATTTTTTCAAAACCATAATCACAAGACAAGGTTAGTGACACTTCCAAATTCATATGGATTGAACTTGTGCAGTCTTAACTTCTTGCCACCTGGCAGCCCAAGGGCCTGCTATTTCTTCCAATTAGTTATGGGCATATAAATGTCAACATGATAGGTTATAAACCTCAAGTCGTGTGCTAGTGAAGAACTATAGGTTTTATCCTTGATTAGTTCTTGAAACTTTCAAGACCTTTAAGACTCCCACTGTCCTCTTGACATATAAGACTCTCTTGTCAAGAACCATTCCTTGACAAAACAAATATTCAAGGGATAGTGCGGATTCTTATCAAGACTAACACTTCACGCAATTAGCCTAACTTGGTCTCTGTTTTATCCAAAACATCACAACTTACCAATTTCAAATGTACAAGAGTAGAAAACATTTTACTCTTACATTTGACAAGTCTTAATAAACCTTTTTTTAAGATGTGTCACTCAAGTTACAATCTTGGACTATAACTCTAAGACTTTGCTTTTGGAACGAAGTATGACTCATCTTCTTGATTTAACCATTCCAACAATTCATGACTCCTCTTCTTAGCCATAAGAAAGCACTAAGATATCCTTAGAGGATCATTTGTGATATGGTATCTTAATCACTATGATGATCATAAAACGTGATACTAAAGTACTCTCCCATCTTTTTAGATTTGAGAACTTTTATCTTTCTGTCTAATTTGATTCTTCTCATTCATTCTGCCATACATCAAATATTTTCCAATGTTTCAGAATTATACTTAAACTTGTAAGTATAACCATATTTACTAAACTTTAGTAAATCATGACGAATAGTCTTATCGATCTTTGTGGTGGACTTGACTAGTGCACACGAATGTGTACTCAATCCCTTAGTCCTTTCACTTGACTTAATTTTCCAATGATGAAAATTCTCATTCACCATACAACTTGTATGATTCCAAGTTTCGGTCCAATTGAAACATGGGTGATGAGAATCTTTCCTTATTTGGTAAATTCTGACATTATCACATCCGAAAGAATCAAATCCATTTTCCAATATTTCTATCAATGGAATCATATAAACAACCATTTTTCACAAATGCCACTGTAAGGATATTTAAAATAAATAAAATAAAACCTTATCTTTTATTTAAAACTTGCGGAAAAACTTATCCTTACAATGAAAATTCATATCAAAAATTTGTTGTTATCTATTCCTAAGCAATATATCATAACTCTTAAGCAACAACTCACAATTCTGATCACCGAACCATGCAATCGAAATCCATCTTCGCGATCAGAATCAGCATATACTTCCTTTAAGCTTCCTTTCTTCGATTCTACAAAACATCAAAACGTGATATGGTCACACCATGTATAAGAATCTCAAATAGGAACTTAATACAGTTAGATAGCGCACTTTACCCGAAGTATAGTCAAACTCTTTGACTTTACAACCCTTATGATTGTTCAGGTAAATTAGGCAGCTTCGCAACCAATGCCCTATCCTTTGGCAATAGAAGGTTTGGGAAGTTGATCTTCTAAACAAATTCGCTTTACTAGTCCTCAAATCATTTCTGATTCAGCAGCACCAAGCAAATAGGTAAGATCATTAAGGGTCAAGTCATGGTCTGTCACATACTAGTCCCAAAAGAACTCACTATGTGACTTAGAAAGTGATTGAACATCCAACTTTCTCAAGACTTTGACACCCAACTCTTCCGGCTTGTCAATATGTGACTTCATCTCCAAGATGTGATCACACATAGATCTTGCTTGCCAATAGGGCTTGAGTGACCTTGAACTTATGGGTTAAGGAGAATAATTGGAGGGGGTGGAGGAAGTGAAATTCCAAGAGATTTGGATAGATCATAGATGTCTAAACTAGACATCTAAAATGGGAGATATTCAAGTTAGTTGATTTTTAAGTCCTTAATATAACACCCAATATGATATATTAAAGCTAGGACCCAACACAATATTTTATAACTTGGAAAAGGAATGTCGTAATCCAAGCTACAAGATATTTGAAGGTAGGTGAATGACGATTCACCAATTTCCACCATGAAAAACGAAATAATTTATTAGGTTTTAATTGGATTTGAAACTCCTAGATCTTTTGAGATTCATTGAACTTTTCAATGGCATGTTTCAATCTCGATTGTGCCCTCTCAAATTTTGTGACTGGGATGCCGAGGATCACAAAACAAGGTGTGAATAACCATGCAATTTCACTTGGTACCCTTAATATTATCACATAATCGATGTGTCGGTTACCCACACGCACTCCACCGATCTATGATAAACATTAAGTCACCCTTTTTATCCTTACTAGTCCAAGTTAGTGTGTCGGTTACCCACACACGCTCCACCAACGACTTGGTAAGGTACAAAGTGTGAATTTCATGGGTTAGCACCAAATTCACATTTTCCTAACTAACTAAGATTGGGTATTTATAAAAGGTTTAGTTACTTAGTATTTATCATTAATACTTTTAATGAAGGGATAATTACAGTCCTGTCAAACCCGTTCGGCTAACGACCTTCCACCAATCAAGGAAGCGGTGGGTGAGAGAGGACACCCATTAAACTGCCATTTTATAGGCAGTGACCTTATACCCCCCTTATAGACCTGCTTCGTGAATGAGGTCTACTAACAGTAAGATTGACTTTGTTCTTATACATATATATATATAAGTATTAACTATTAATATTATAATAGTATAAGGGTGTATTTTAAACATTTAAAATACTTGGTGGTTTAATCTATTAATTAAACTATACTCTTAATTTAATTAAACTTAAATCATGTCTTTATGGAATTATTAACTCTTTTAATTAGACACTTTAATTAATTTAATGAAGTCCATAAAGTTTGACTTTAGCTTTTAAAATTCTTGGGTTTGGAATTAAAATGTATATGGGGTTTGACTTTACAAATTCCAAAACTTGAGGACAAGTTTTGAACAATTCAAAACTTATGGTTTCCATAACTTATGAATTTTGAAGTGGATTAATGGAAAAAAAAACCCTTCAAGTTCCATAACTTGTAGACAAGTTATGGAAGACTTTAAAGCATTAAAAAATGTGACTCTTCATTTTTTCATAACTTATGGAAATTTTATGAGTTTTAAAATTTATAAATGTGACTTTTCATGTAACTTGAGGACAAGTTACAAAAACACATATTATGAACAACTTCTAGATTAATTTGGATTGAAAACAACTATCTCATAATTTTTCCTATTAATCTAAACAAACTCATAAACATGCACATTCATAATCAACATTTTTCAAGCATCATATAAACATGTATAAAACTTGAAACTTTGATTATTATCATTTATTTGGATGAGAATAAACATTACCATGGTATCAAAAAACAAATTTTATGAACAAAAACACTTTGCGGTAATGATTCTAATCCAAAACAGGCCAAAAAAACTCGAAGATAAGTTGTCAGGGGGTCCAACTCGTCGAGTGCATGAACCAACTCGACGAGTTGGATGAATCTGTTCATGGACTCGTCGAGTCCATCACTGGACTCATACAGTCTGCTGTCCTGACAGCAAAAAATTCAATTTTTTTTAATTTTTTTTCCAGCAACTTGCATAAAGTATAATTGAAAACAACCCATGGCTCTGATACCACTGTTAGGTTTTGGTATACTACAACTTCCTATGGTGCACATACAACCCTAAATACCTTGGATCTATGTTTTCACTAATTATACATGCAAATGGTTTCCAAGATATTAATCTTACAACTAGCATGCATTTAACATAAAAATATAATATACTAGTTAGCATGACATACCTTTTGATGGAGCTTGAAGTCTTGGTGTATTTGGCCTTAAAGAGCTTAGCCCCAATAGTGTGGAAGCCTCAAATGGAATCACAACACACCATGGACAAAGGATGAACCCGAGAGAGAATTCCATGCACACAAAAGACACCATGAACTCCAAAAAGATACAAGTGGCGATTTTGGGCAATGAAGTATCTATTTATATGTGGGATTTCTAGGGTCATGGATATAACCCAAATCCATACCCATGGGTTTTATGATCCATGGTTCATGTGGCCCAACTCTTTATGTATCCATACATAAACTTGGTCCAACATGGATCCTAAGCCCAACACATATTAATATAACTAATTATAATAATTAGTCCCCATAGATTTAATTAGTCTCTTTCGACCACTAAATTAATTCCAAATTAATTCTTGATCAATACTAAATAAAACATATGATTTCATATTAATATATTATTACTTATAATATATTAATAAACCATAAATAACCTTCTCTCAAAAGTCCATCCTAACAAATTGTCCTGATGATATGCAACCCAAATGGACCATGCTATTCTCGGGTTGAATACATACCAATAATAGTTATGGGCTTAGACACCTAATCCAACAATATCAGCCTCCGATACCTTTCCTTCTAGAGCAAGGGTACATCCACTAGAGAAAGAGCCTAAAAGGTTCATCAATCAAGTCAAGTTTATTCCAATTAATACCCCATTTATTGAATCATTAGCTAAAATGCCCAAATGCGTGAAATTCCTTCAAGATCTTCTTGACACACTCCAACAACTAGACAAGACTTCCAAGGTTGTTCTTAATAAATAATGTTCAATAAAAATCATAGAAGGAATACCAACAAAGATGAGAAAACCAGGACGCCTTACATTGCCATGCGAATTTGGAAATTCCACGAAGACATTTGATTTAGCCAATTCTGGAGCTATCATTAACTTAATGCCTTATTCATTTTATCAAAATCTTGAACTTCCATCGTTGAAGACCACAAGGATGGAAAATCATATGTCTAATCGTTTGGTAACTTATCCTAATGGGATAGTTGAATATTTATTGGTTAAAATTGGTAAATTTGTTTTTCCAGTTGATTTTGTGGTTATAGACATGAAAGATGATGAAGATATACCCATTATCCTTGGATGCCAACTACTAAATACCGCAAGAGTCGTGGTTGATATTCAAGAGTTGAAGCTCATTTTAAGAGTGAGAAAAGATGAAAGGACATTTGAGGTTGATGAAGGATTCAATACTTCTAGGGCACAAGATGAAGTATTCTTTTTAGATGATGACAATGAGCTAGCATAAATGGAAAATTTGATGGAAGAAGAAGTCCAAACAAGGGAAAAACCCAAACATAAGGAAGAAATGAAGCTTACCAAGCCAAGAGCATCGATTAACATAATGTTTGAAGTGTTTGCTTTTACTACACCACAAGTTCAAGTTGGTGAGACAAGTGAAGATTTTAGTTCAAGTGATGAAGATGAGGATCAAGTAAGTAAGAAGACAAAGCTTGATGATATGGAGGTAACAGGAAACAAGCCATTAGAGACAAAGAAAAGAGCTCGAATGATGATAAATTCCAAGGAGTTAAAAGAAAACTCGATCCTTGTGACAACCAAACGAATAAACAAAATTCAAAGAAAGCATACATAAGGCGACTTCAAGCTTAAAAGAGAATATGAAAGGAGAAGAAAAAGAAGATTGAGATTCCGCTCCCAACCGCAACAACGTAGAATGGGAAGGAGTCTGGCTCACGACTCTATAAAAATAAGTGCTTCTCGAGAGGAACCCGAGGTTAGTTTACATTTTCTTTTCCTTTCTTTTTAGTTTAGTTAGTTTTTCGTTATTTGATTTTTAGGATAAGTCATGTATTTCTCTTCTATTTTCAAAATCAAATGCGGAATCCAAATCATGATTGGTAATCATTAATGTTTTGAAAAAAAATATATATGGTTTTTGTTAAGTTTTCGACCCCACGACGTGGGAATAAGGCACCACTCCATAGGGACGAAGAAAAGCCCTAATATATCTACCCATTCAAAAACTCATGACGTGAAGTATATCCCTCACGACATGCATTTCGAGGGACGACGTTGTTTTATACGCAACAATAACCAGTTGACTCATTTTTCTAAACACCCACTTACAACGTAAGATTTCGCCCTCACCCCTCCCCCCCCCCTTCGATTTTCAACCTATTTCCTTTGATTCTTCATATATTGCTTGTTCACTCTTCAACAAAGTTATGATTTATTTGTTTATAACCCTTTAATTTACTGATTTTCTACATTTAGAAGTTACTGTTCGTTCTCAGCTTTCTTATGTCAAAATTGATGCGATTTACTTTAAAATTGGTGCTGATTTTATGATTTATTTATTTAAAACCCTTTAATTTACTGATTTTATGATTTATATAGCTTTTTTAGAGAAAACCCTATGAAAGATTGGTTCAATTTGGCTGAAATGTTGTTCGATTTTCATTTCACTGCTGAACCAAGCTCACGCCATGAGACTCGTGTTTCACGATGTGAGAACTAGACAACTGCCCCATTATTATTATTTTTTTTGATGTAATCTACTGTGTTTCTACCTTGTTTTTGTTTGCTAATTATTTTGTAGGTATAATGGGTCCTAGGAAGGATAATACATAGTCCCAAGGTGATGTGCCAAATCTTCACCCATTTTATGAGTTCCTGGACAACCTTCTGCGAGAAATTTTAAACGATAACACTAATAAGTTGGGGTGGCTTCATAACCACGGATTTGCAATCCCAACAACCATTGACTGGGGAAAATGAAATTGGAATCTTGGAAAGGTTGAACCCATATCTTACAAAAACATTTGAAGAAAATGGTATATAAATCACATGAAACGGCTGAAGGAATTTGTTCTGAATCAAAGAACAGGTTTACAAGGAACTAAGTGTAGAATATTTCTCCACCGTGGTATTTAAAGTGAATACAGTAGACCCAAATTTCACGGGAGCACTCGTGTTTCTTCTTGGCACCCAATATCGAGAATGTAGTCTAACCGAGTTAGCATGGAGGATGGGATTATACGAAGAACAAGAAGCCATGTCTCCTACCTTCGCCATATTTTTGAGGTCGTTTCCACGTGAATACTCACCAGGGGTAAATGGATATGGGTTTTGGATGACGATAGCTAATGGAGCATTTAATTTTGGAGTTTCACAATAGATTCATATTTGGTCTCTTATCTACCACTTTATTACATTCTTCATCAATCACAAGAAACATGGGGACAAAGTAATGAGTCTTAATTTGTTTTTCATATGGAATTATATCACCAGGAGTTTCTAAAACATCTATATTTCATTGCATAATATTTAGGGGGTAAAGCAGTCAGTTCAAGAGTAAGGAGTCCAATAGTCGGTGGGCACTTTGTAACCCGATTGCCTAAATCTTATGGTATTCCAAGGTTGACTTGTACTTTCAGTTGAATTGAGGGGAATGAACGTTTTTGAGTTATTTGGAATCGATAAGTGTTATAGTAAACATGGGAGATATTGGGGGATACCAGGCGAAGATGTGGCAAGACCACTAAAGCAACCAAAATAGACACTAACACAGAGGGGACGCAGGAATGTGAGAGGAAGAGGTGAGAGAGGACAACCACAACACCAAGACATACCAATCAGAAAAGTATTGTAACACTCGATTATCCGGTATCTTCCAGTTTGGTCTTAAAATTATAAAAGTTTAGATTTTGGTCCTTGTTATGGTAGGTGTAACTTGGAGTACACATGGTGTACTCTATTTAAGTTAGACACGTGGAACCCTTAGTACGATGGGAGTACCTTAGCATACAATAGGCATACTCGCTCAGACCACAAACCTTATTTTTAGGGTTTGGCCCATATTTAAGCAACATTATGGACCTTCAGGTTGCCCCTTCATCAGCCTCCTCACCCAAAAAAGATCCTCATGAAACCCTAGCCTCCATTTGAGTGTTCTTGAGCCTTTGTTGTGACCTTGTTGTGTTTTTGGATAGCTTGAAGAAGAAGAATCTTGGTGGTTAAACATTGGTTGAGTTGGAGCTTGAAGATAAAGAATCTTTAACGCCTTTGCAAGCCTCAGAATATATAAACCTCTAAACTTTATGACTCTCTAGAATAGATATTGTATGTGGGTAAACTCTTATGCTTTTTGGATCCATAAGATGATTCTTTTGAGTAAATGGTACTCCAGAGGTCTTGTGTTGTTCTTTTGATTTTTCTGAGGTTCCTTGATGATAAAGTTTGCATATTCATGGTTGAGGACCAACCATTCAAATGTGTATGGTCATTTTATGAAGAAAGAAGGTTAGATCTAAGATTTAGGCCTCTTGGAGCCATGCAAAGGCTTAAAGCTTCCAACTTTATGGATTAGGATCTTATTTAGAAGTATATATGAGGTTTGGACATTAAGGTCTTACGTGATTAAGCCATGATAATGAGAAAGAGCCACTAACCAGTGTGTTGGGCATACTTCTGAGTACGTTGCGCGTACTGGGTTTGGGTCTCATTTTCTCCTTGTTATTGGGACTTGTACAATGGGTGTAATCTGATGGTACACATAATGTACTCAGCAGCTAGGCTTTTAGGCCTTGAACTAGTTTGGGTCATAAGTCTTTAAGGGTTTAGGCCATTGTTAGGCCTTATGTCTTTATGGATTTGGGTCATTTCTAGGCCTTGGGTCATTTTGAGTCTTGGGCCTTGATTAGATAGGCCCAGTGTAGGAAGGGTAAAATGGTCTTTTACCCTAGGAGTTGGGATTAAGCATTTAGACTCTCGGTTATAGTTTATGGCCTAGTTGTCAATTAGGGTTTTGTTATTTGTAATTTAGTGTAGGGATTTTCCGGTTCAGTAACCCGGGTGTTATTTGTTTATCAGCGGATCGAGGTGAGTTCCTTCACTGTACTTGTGGTTCGAAGGCACCAATGTTGGCCCACTAGATTATGTGTGTAGGATGATAGTTGTATTTGTGACACTTATTGTTATGCATGTATGTGCTTGTTGTCTCTGTGACTCTTATTGGGATGATTGTATGCTTAGTTGTAGGGTGTGAAATAGACTCGATACTGGTTGAAAGAGACCAAAGGGGGTTAAATAAACCATGTACTGATTGAAAGAGTCCGAAGGGGGTGAAATAGATCAAGTACCTATTGAAAGAGACCGAAGGGGTGGAATAGACTGATACCAGTTGAAAGAGACCGAAGGGAGTGAAATAGACGCATATATGTGTTGACTGTTATGTATATATGGTGTGGGGTATTTTGGGGAAACTCACTAAGATTTATGCTTACAGTTTTATGTCTATGGTTTCAGGTACTTCCAGTTTGAAAGGGAATGGCCGATAGGATCACACCGCAACCACCCATGTTTTCTGCACTTTTATGATTTTGGGAATTGTGCTCTGATAACTATTTTACTATAACATACTTTTGGATGGTTTAACATGAATATTTGATAGTTTGGTTTGAATTAAAGATGATATCTGTACCTATGATTTTTGGGATGTTACAAGTTGGTATCATAGCCTTGGTTTGAGGGATTCGGGCACACTTCCATGTGTGTCTTAAGTCAAACTAAGGAATTGATAATCTTTTTGAAAGAAAAGACTTTTCTAAATAAACTTTTATAAAGAAAAGGGGTGTGATGCGTGCAATCAGTCGAGCTCAAGTAAGTATTCTCAAAATATGCATACATGTTATTGTCTCAGTATATATATGTATGTATAGCATGCTAGATTATGGCTAAGGATCTACTCAGCATTGCATAGTAGGGTGCTAAGAGAGATGCATTTGTATGCCAATTGTATGAACCCTTAGAATTGCATGATAGTATGGATTTTAGATGATTGGATAGAGGGGCTTGCTTAGGTAGTACCCTGGGTGAGAACTCAAAGATTGAATGTTGCTTGCTTTGTGCTTTTAGGGACTCCACTGGTGTCGTCTAATTATTAAGGGAATTGTTCAAATTGCATGTTGTGGGGATTAGATAAATCTCAAAGTTTATGTTCAACTCTATTACACAGCTCTTGTTTGATTCCAACCAGTGTAGAGTGAGACCTAGTAGTCAAAAACTATCTGATGCTGGTAACTTGTAATTGTATTCGTGAGATAGTTAGAAGACACTGGAGGGGAGTGTATTTTGCAACTGATAGTAAAGAGTGGCATGGAAAGGAACCCTAAGAAATCCTAAGAAACATCTTGGTGCGTAAGGTGCTCTATAGTGCAAGTTAAGTATATGATATTAGGGAAGTAGCTTGGAGGATTTGAGTTGGTCCTTGTGGAAGGTATACATAGGTGTGGAAGGTAGTATTGGGCATGTACTAATGAAAGTACAGGATCTATACCCAAGACAAGGAAAGCCTTGATGAATTCGAGAAAATTTGGGAGTGTGAGCCTCTTTATGAGTATACTAATTATTTATGTATTATGTTTAAGCATGGTGGTGACACACGGCAGAGCAAGAGTTTAGGATATAGATCTAGTTCGGGCTCAGGCCCCAAACGAATTGGTGAGAGTTTGCACGAGTTCATTATGTATGAGGTTATGAGAGGCATCCTTGATGCGACCTTGGTGATGTTCGGTTCGATCAAAGAGGGTATCATCGAGCTGATGGAGGATCGTCTATGGATGTTTAGAGTCAATCTAGTTGTTGGTCAGTATGGAGCCTGCACTCTCTCTCCTTGAAGGATTTCTGGGGATTTCGGGCGCCGAAATTCTTTTCGGCGAAGGACCCCATTGCTTCTAGATGATGGATAACAGATATGAAGTCTGCTCAGATGACTAGCTTCCACCTTGAGGGGTCATAGGTGAGGTTCTCTTCAGACTGTGAGAAGGATAGAGCTCGATATTTGTGGGAAGAGGTTGGTCATGCTCTGGGAGCCCCAACCATTGAGGCTATGACCTAGTTGGATTGTGTGACCCGATTCTGAGCGAGTTTACACCAGCTGTTGAGGTTCAACAGCTGGCGAGGGAGTTCTTGGAAAGAGCTCTATTAGTACCCCCAATATGCTATAGACAAGAAGATAAGGAAGAATTGGTACCATGATATGAAGAAATCAGATATCAAGGAGTTTCTTAGATTTTCAGCTTGTCCGACATTGGATGACATGATATATAGGGCTCGGTGCGGGAAAGTGATTTGGGGCACATCGGGAAGAGGAGGACAGAGCATATGCAAAAGACTGAAAGACACATGATGGAGTTTGTTGGGCGGGTGGTTCGGGCTTCTATAAGTGCGGCAAGACGGGGCACTTCGACAACGATTGTACCACCACCACCACCACCCATGTTTCAGGTCTAATCTACTTTCATTGCAATCAAAGGGGCCACAAGAAGGCCGATTGCCTAATTTTGAGTAGAGGAGCAGTTGCAGTACCCGCTCCAACGATGTTGAGGGTCACTGATGGCTGGGAGGGCAAGTAGGCAGCCCCTGTAGTGAAGAGCAAGGCTTTTCAATTGATGGTTGAAGAGGCGCATGTCACACTTGATGTGGTTATGGGTATGTATCTCCCCCTTATCTCTTTATTGATGTTTCTTATCATGGTTATATATATATATATATATGTATATATATATATATATATATATATGTATATACGTATATATGTATGTATCTATGTATTCTTGTTTAGGATCGTTCCTTGAGAACTGTATTCATGCGTTGGTTTTGTTTGATTCGAGGGCCACCCGGTCCTTTGTATCTCTTGTGCTCAACAAGAGGTTTGACGATATTTTGGGGGAGTTGGATTATCCGTTATAGTTATATATTTCTGACGGCCGTCTTCTACGAGTGTCCAGGGTTCATCGGGGATGTACTTTGGAGTTATTCGGTGAGTAGTAAACGATTTATTTGGTTCTATTCTCCTACGCGAGAGCAAGGTCATTGTGTGGATGGATTAGTTGAGCCACAAGGAGGCGATGATTGATTATGGGATTCAGTTGGTGCGTGTTCAAACCCCAAGTGGGGGAGAGTTGGTGATACACTGTGAGCAAGCTAAGCATGGAACAACTCTCTGTTCGGCAGCAAGGGTGAAGCGTTATCTTCAGTAGGGTTATTCTGGAATTATGGCCTATGTGACGGATACCCGAGAGAAGGATAGGATGACTGTGGATGATGTGTCGATTATTCGGGAATACTCGGACGTTTTTTCCATAGGATTTTCCTGGAGTGCCTCCAGAGGGACAAGTGGAGTTTCGAATTGACTAGGTTCCAGGTGCGGATCCGATAGCTAAGGCACCTTATCGATTAGCACCTACAGAGATGCAAGAGTTTTCCAACCAGCTACAAGAGCTGTTGGACAAGTTGTTCGTTCGGTCAAGTAGTTCACCATGGGGAGCGTCGATCTTATTTGTGAAGAAGAAGGATGGGTCGCATCAGATGTGTATCGACTACTGGGAGCTGAATAAGCTAACTGTGAAAAATCATTATCCACTCCCAAGGATCGACAATTTTTTTTACCAGATTAAGGGTACATCTTGGTTTTCCAAGATTGATCTGCGTTCAGGTTATCATCAGATGAGGGTCAAAGAGGAGGATATCCTGAATACAGCCTTTCGAACTCATTAAGGTCATTATGAGTTCGTGGCGATACCCTTCGGGATCACCAATGCTCCAGAAACATTCATCGATCTCATGAACCGCAAATATGTGATAAGTTCGGGAAAATTGACCTTGGAGTAGGTCTTACATCACACTAGAATTGAGAAAATTTTGACAGTACAAAGACCTAACCGGCTGAGATTCAAGGTCTTAACATAAGCATGAAATTAATACTAGAGTCTATACATAGACCTAATTTATATCCAAAAGAGAGAGTAGAGTATAATCTACTTGCGACGAGAACCGCTCGAATGAGTCCTTGATTATGCCAGACGACGCTCCATGTCCAACATGCGCCTTTCAAACGTTTCCAGACAACCTCGAAATTCCCTGACTTCAGCTCGGGTTGTAGTTAGTTCTCTCTGCAGGGTCATATTCTGGTTCAGGGTTCTTCCATGAGTAGTCTCTAGATGGAGAATGCGAACTATATTGACTCCCGCATCGACATCAACCTCCATGACCCGGTTGATGACTGCCCTTCCCTGTTCCTCATACGAGCAACCCGTTACACCAAAACAGGCAGGATTCTGTATGCTGAGCCTCCCTCGGTCAGATTGTAGAAGCTTCGGTCTCCATCATAAGGTAAGGGTTGACCCTGCTCGTGACTCCATCTGTTCAAGTTTGCTGCCCACAGAGGTGTGGGGCCTTGAAATCCTGGTCGAGGGTTAGGATTTGGGATAGGAGCCACCAGGGGTAGATTATTGACTTTTGGCTCGAATTCAGAATCTGCTGGGAAATTTTATGCGAAATCGTCATCCAATGGAATTGCATGACTCTCTTCTAGATCCGCATCGGTCCATCCACCATTACCTTGGTTGGGAAAGTACGGGTCGTCGGGGAGATGGGATCCAGCCATGTTATCTAAGTGAGAAAAGGGGTAAAAGAGATAGCTAACAGACGTACTACTTAAGATAATTATATGATGATCTTTACTAGTTACTTCAATACTTGCGTAGTGCATACCAATCATATGCAACTAAAACAGAATAGACCTTCAAATAAGAAAACCTAACTCTAAGTCCAAAACCAAACAAGGAACAAGATGTATAGCAAAGATCATAGATTCTAAGTCTATGACACCCTAGTCACATATAACCTTAGCGTATCCACTCAGAAAATACTGACCTGCTAATAAAGACCTTTTATGATAATTGTCACCCCTTGGACTATAGCTAACAGTTAGGGCGCGGGATCACCAGTCCCGTATAGATCTATACACGCTTATCACGTTCTCTGGGTGGAGATTCTGGTTATAAATCAGGGCTTTCTTGTATACTTGATAGGTATGGGGAAGACGAAATGCCTCATATATTCTCAACTAAGTCATGTATTCTAAAAATGTATATGAATGATTTCTGAAAAGATTACCCTTTCTACAGTGTTGACAAATGCATAATAATGAGTTGTATTTTCTTGTACAAACATAATGTTATTGTTGAAATGGTTACCCTTGGTATGATGTAGTATGCCGATATATAAATAAAACATATTTCTATTTATAAAACGTATTGTATACCATGAGGGTAAAGTTGTGATATGTGATGTTTTGCATGTTAACAACTTCATATGATAGTTATAACAATAGTATGAAAACTATAACAAAAGATTGATGTTTTTCACACGAGTCTAACCGTGTGTTTAGTTGTATTCCCCCCTTAAAAGTGTTTAAAAGCATTTAAAAACATTTGAAAGTGTAGTGATAGGGGTATGAACTCACTTGATAACTGGTGATTTGGACAGCGTTTCGTTTCTAGGAATGACCTTTCTCGGCGTATCCCCGAGTTTCTGGTGAAGAACCGGGCTTCATGCAGGCAGTACTTCGACCGGAAAAGAGGTTTTCTCGAAAACTTCGGAGTGTCGGGACTTGCGTCGTGTATTTGAGGTGTTACCAAGGCTTCGGAGTAGGTTAGAGGTTCCTAAATGTGAGAAAGTATAGGAGAGAGGTTGGAAATAAGCAACAAAGGTTGGATGCCCTCGATCTCTATTTATAGGTTGGAAGTTCATGTTTCACGTCATGAACCACATGTTCACGTTGTGACCTTGGTCATGCTCAGGTCATGGCGTTCGTCATCAGCCACTTGCTCTCGAAGGTGTCAAATCTCTGAGTTCACGCCGTGAACCCTATGTTCACATCGTGAGCTCTGACATAGTGTCGAAATTCATGCCCTGAACTTCAGAAGTTCATATCTTTCGTAAATGAGCTCTGTTTTTTATGTTATTTATATCCACGTGTAGGTTAGATTATGCTCTAAAACTTTCGTTTAGACTCCGTCAACTAATTTTGACTTTTACTTTTAATATTATATTTTTAGTAGGCCGGGACAGGGAAAATTTCGTTAAGAATTCATAACTTCTTCATCTGACGTCCGTTTTTGTCTGTCTTTTTACCGTTGTACTACTATTGTCGATATCTTCGATTCTCATCTAGGTCGCATCGGCTAACTGTCGCTCGATCTCTATTTCGAGTTTTTAGTTGCCTACTGCTTTCATTTAGATACCTAAGGCTAAAAAGTATTTTATTGAAATTTCGCATTTTACGCTTCACAGTGTTTTACAGTATTTGCCGTGTATCTTTGATTGGTCATAACTTCTTCGTTATAACTCGGATTTTAGTGTTCTTTATATTTTTGAAAAAACCTTGACACAATATCTATAATTTTATACATCCCAAACAGGTTATTGAACAATCTATTTTTGACCTAAATTTGACTGGTGTTACATTATATTGTCTTAAAATATTGGGTTGTTACATCATCCCCCCCGTTAGAGGGAATTTCGTCCTGAAATTATTTTCAAAATAAGTATTAATGGACTAGGGAAGAGATGCGGGTACTCTTGTTTTATCTGATATTCGCGTTCCTAGGTGTACTCAGGTCATCGCTTGGCATTTCAGCGGACCTTTACAATGGGTATGCGACTTTGTTTTTGTTCTTTTAAATTTCCTAATCCATGATTTCTACTGGCTTTTCTATGAAGTGTAGGCCCTCATCGATCTCGATTTCGTCGATTGGAATAACAAGAGTCTCATCGGCTAGCCACTTTTTCAGTCTTCAGGGCTTCTAGATGAGTCTCCTTAATTTGGGTGGGAAGATGTGAATGGATAGTCATAGCCAATGATTCAACTCATCGATTCCAAAATTCGCACTTGGGGGATTTCGTGTAGAGCTTTTCTGCTCGAAGTGTTTCTAGAATCAGACGTAAGTGTTGACTATGTTCCCTCTTACTACGGGAGTGGATAAGTATTTCATCGTTAAATACAATAACGAATTGATCCAAGTAAGGACGGCACGCCTAGATCATTAAGTCCATGTACACTGCGGGTGCATCAGTTAATCTGAATGGCATCATTATAAACTCGTAGTGCCCATATCGGTTTCGGACGGTTGTCTTGGGAACATTCGCCTCTAGCACTCGTAAATGATGGTACCCAGATCGTAAGTAAATCTTTGAAAATTAGATCTCCTCTTGTAATTGATCAAATATGTCGTCTATGTGAGGTAGTGGGTAACGATTCTTAATGGTAAGCTTGTTCAGCTCACAATAGTCGATGCACATATGAAACGATCCATCTTTCTTCTTCCCGAACAAGACTGGTGCTCCTCATGGTGAGAAGCTTGGCCTAATAATTCCTTTACTGAGGAGTTCGTTAAGTTGACTGGAAAGTTTTTGCATCTCTGTTGGAGCTGGATGATAAGGTGATTTAACTACTGAGGTAGCTCCTGGGATTTAGTCGATTCGTAACTTGACCTGACGTTGTGGTGGTAATCCTGGTCGTTCTTCTGGAAAGATGTCGGGAAGGTCGCATACTTATGGGATGTTATTTGGTGTTCTTTGCTTCAAGCCTAAAAAATATTGGGTAGGTTAGAAGGGCGTGGTACCACTCGCATGGGTACTTCTGAAGGGTTTTGTGTTATGGGTTTGAAGAATTTTATCTGACGGTTGTTTAAGGGGATAGTTCTTTTCATCTACTACATAAACTTTGCATGGTAA
Source organism: Lactuca serriola (assembly GCF_051521515.1). Classification (NCBI taxonomy): domain Eukaryota; kingdom Viridiplantae; phylum Streptophyta; class Magnoliopsida; order Asterales; family Asteraceae; genus Lactuca; species Lactuca serriola. The sequence continues at coordinate 92,764,642 of NC_136408.1, forward strand.
GGACCAAGCCAAAACAGGTCGGATGATGATGTTGGGACTCCTTGATGAATCAGATATTATGTTAATTGGAAGCAGAAATGATTACAAGGAAGAATTACTAACCTTGGTATTATTACTACGAACCCTATTGTACCATAAATTACAAGTATAGCTAAACTAGGTTTCTGATAATTTGAATAAAGTGAACATTCATAAAATGATCCCTACTAGGTCTTTCTGTTATCGTTTGGTGTGTGCAAGAAGGTATAATTATGACGTATCGTCCAAAATTTTTGTAAAACTTAGGGGTCTAAATATTGAGGTTTAGAAGCGTACCAAATTTCCTAGTAGAGTTCCTTCTTGCTTTTTCGTGTTACATTGTTACACTCCCCCTGCTCCCCCATCATTCCTCTCTGTTGGGCAGTCCCTCTTGAAGTGCCCCATCAATCGGCAGACACCCAGATGATGGAAACTGTACTTTTTCACTTTGGTAGATTTCCGACATACTGCCTTGCTGGGATAGGGGTAACTGGGATACTAGTAGAAACGGTGGTAGGAGCAACAGATGTCGTGGCCGCAGAGACTGCCACTTGTTGCTATTTCTTGGCTGACCCGTGAGATGATTTGCTCTTCTTTTTATCCCAAAATATTCTCTTCTTACTCTTTGGTTGGTAGGTTAGGGTACCCTCGTGAGTTGGCGTTCATTGGTTTCCTTTGTTGTTACTTCGGTCTGAAGTGTTGATACGGTTTCTACTATCACTTGGGTTGTTAGAATGGATTTGCGCCATGACAGCGGTCACAGCAGCTGTTACGGCAGCTTAGAATGTATCTGAGTCTATATGAAGGATCGGGGCTTCTTCGGGTGGTTGACTATTTCTTGATGATGACACGATTCTGCTACATAATGCGAAACGAGTTTGTTAATAACTACGATAGTTATAAGCTGCATTCTAGTTATATACATGTAAATTTTATCGTTGATAAATGGCCCTTGAGGTTCTGACCTATATCCCTATGATGCAGTCCTGGTAAAGAGTAGAAGTAAGTTTCTAGAATGGTTACAAGATGAGTTTCATCCAACTAAATCATCTTTGGTTGGAGGTATAATGCTTCCCACTTTCGAAAAGATTTGAAAGTGATATATGATGGAGTCTACACAAGGTAGACTTATGAGTTTGAGAATTATTCACTCTCGACTAGAATTCCGTGATCCGATATATTGCTGTCAGCCATAACGGAAAGACGATAAGCTTAAAACCTAACGCGAGAAATGCAATCACTAAACCACTAGGTGGCATTAGTAGTCATTACTATGACGAAGGGGGTATTCAAGCACTTCGCATGGAACACGCGTGGTTTTTCCTTGGTACTATGATTTAATCCGAGCGGTAATGGTTCGTTCTCCCTTGGTATCTACATGGTGTCCTTCTCATTTGTAGGTACATGGAATTTATGTGCCGTCTTATTTCCGATTCTAACACTGATCCCCATTACTTCATAACGGAGAGTTCGAATCCCGGAAGTTCACGCGAACTTTTCTTCGGTGTCTTTAATAAGGTAACGGCATGTTGTGGTTTCTATAGTTTCTTCTAGGTTGCAAGTACAGACGGTGTTAATTTCAGAGGCAGCATTTATCAACTATAACTTTGCAAAGATGGAGATAATGATAAGAATTCAAGAGTGAGGATAATGAAAGTGATCCATGAACTCAATCACCATAGTTCAACAATTAAATGAGAGTGTGATTTTGGTAGAGTTCTAACAATAGAAGGATGAAAGTTTTTGGACAAAGATTTCCCTAGGAGATTAGACGTTTGCCGATGTCAATGGTAGCAAAGATGTGATAAGTTCGGGAAAATTAACATTGGAGTAGGTCTTAGATCACACTAGAATTTAGAAACTTTTGACAGTACAAAGACCTAACCGATTGAGATTTCAAGGTCTTAACATAAGCATGAAATTAATACTAGAGTCTATAAATAGACCTAATTTATATCCAAAGAGAGAGTAGAGTAGACTCTACTTGCAACGAGAACTGCTCGAATGAGTCCTTGATTCTGCCAGACGACGCTCCATGTCCAGCATGCACCTTTCAAACGTTGCCTGACAACCTCAAAGTTCCCTGACTTCAGCTCGGGTTGTATTTAGTTCTCTCTGCAGGGTTACATTCTGGTTCAGGGTTCTTCAATGAGCAGTCTCTAAATGGATGCGAACTGTATTGACTCCCGCATCGGCATCAAACTCCATAACTCGATTGATGGCTGCCCTTCCCTGTTCCTCATTACGAGCAACCTGCAAACCAGAACAGACATGATTATGTCTACTAAGCCTCCCTCGCTCAGATAGTAGAAGCTTCTCTCTCCGTCGTAGGGTAAGGGTTGACCGTGCTCGTGACTCCATCTGTTCAAGTTTGTTGCCCACAGAGGTGTGGGGCCTTGAAATCCTGGTCGAGGGTTAGGATTTGGGATATGAGCCACTAGGGGTAGATTATTGACTTTTGGCTCGAAGTAAGAATCCTTAGGGAAATTTTCTGTGAAATTGTCATCCAATGGAATTGAATGATTCTCTTCTGGCTCCGCATCGGTCCAGCCACCATTACCTTGGTTGGGAAAGTATGGGTCGCCAGGGAGATGGGATCCAACCATGTTATCTAAGTGAGAAAAGGGGTAAAAGAGATAGCTAATAGACGCACTACTTAAGATAATTATAGGATGATCTTTACTAGTTACTTCAATACTTGCGTAGTGCATACCAATCATATGCAACTAAAACAGAATAGACCATCGAATAATCGACCCTAACTCTAAGTCCACAACCAAACCAGGAACAAGAATTAAAGCAAAGATCATAGATTCTAAGTCTATGACACCCTAGTCACATATAGCCTTAGCGTATCCACTCAGAAACTATTGACCTACTAATAAAGACCTTTTAGTTCTCAAATAAGTAATTATAGTAACAAAAAATACTCCTATAGTATTTTAAGTTTATGTTCTATTCTAAAGTTTTCATTGTAGTAGTGTTGGTAAGTTTTTAGACTTGTTTCAACACCACAACCATTCCTAGGAACATGCTAATCACTTCTCAGAAAGATATAGTTAATCAGGCTATATCACTCCCAGATCTGATCATATGTGCCCAAGCCTACTTGTGTTGTCCAACAATCACAATACTTTTGTTCTGTCCTAGTATGACACTGATTTTAGTATGAATGCATGTATGTATACTTAAGTTAAATATTTTATTATTTAAAAAGTATAAACTCTTGGTCAGAGTATTTTAATCCCGATGTGTTCATAATTGTATATCTTTTATGGGTTGATATACTCAATTCACTATAAACAAAGCTCTGATACCAATTTGTCACACCCCCAAACCATAACGGCGGAAACATTCGAGGGTGGAGGACGTCATGTACAGTATCACAACAATTGTAAAATAGTAAAAACAAGCAACAACATCCATTGCATTAATATTAAAGTGTTTACATTGTATTCATATTTACCCATGGTAGACACCAAAAGTAAATAACAAAACAAGGGCTAAACGCTACTATGCTTCATCTTCACAAGATCTGTGCATGTACCTGTCTAATGGATTCCTGAGAATACAAGTTATTTTGAAAAGAGATTAGGTCAGCGTTTAAGCTGGTGAGTTCATAAGCATTGTTGTGTTCAAAAGAGGTACATTCTTTATTCTTTGAAAGTGTTGCGGTGTTTCTCTAGAAAATTCTATATTTTCTTATTAGTTGAATGGAATGTCGTCTTACAACCTTAAAACAAAAATTGTATAAGTTCTTTTCCTTAAAGAATGTTGTCTTGAAATAAATAATCTTATTTGTTTCCTAAAAGTAATGTTGTAAATCGTTTACTAGTAAAATCATGATGTTTATCCCGGAAAATCCTATATTTTCCTCAATGTGAGAAGTAGTCTTAAATGAACAAACACCAAAAAAATGTAAGTAAATATGTCATACTTAAACTAAAAACGTATAGTTTTATCAGTAAATAAAACTATTAGAAGCTTGAAATTGTATGTAGAAGTAACTGTAATATTACTTTTCCCGTAAAACTGAATACCATAATAGCTCTCTATCCTGTGAGTTTTCATAACCATACTAAGATAAATTTGCCTATCGTGACGTTCTTCAGGCGTCGGAATGTTATGATAATTGTCACCCCTTGGACTATAGCTAACAGTTAGGGCGCGGGATCACCAGTCCCGTATAGATCTATACACGCTTATCACGTTCTCTGGGTGGAGATTCTGGTTATAAATCAGGGCTTTCTTGTATACTTGATAGGTACAGGGAAGACAAAATGCCTCATATATTCTCAACTAAGTCATGTATTCTAAAAATGTATATGAATGATTTCTGAAAAGATAACCCTTTCTACAGTGTTGACAAAGGCATAGTAATGAGTTGTGTTTTCTTGTACAAACATAATGGTATTGTTGAAGTGGTTACCCTTGGTATGATGTAGTATGCCGATATATAAATAAAACATATTCCTATTTATAAAACGTATTGTATCCCATGAGGGTAAAGTTGTGATGTGTGATGTTTTGCATGTTAACAACTTTATATGATAGTTATAACAATAGTATGAAAACTATAGCAAAAGATTGATGTTTTTCACACGAGTCTAACCGTGTGTTTAGTTGTATTCCCTAAAAGTGTTTAAAAGCATTTGAAAGTGTAGTGATAGGGGTATGAACTCACTTGATAACTGGTGATTTGGACAGCGTTTCGTTTCTAGGAATGATCTTTCTCGACGTATCCCCGAGTTTCTGGTGAAGAACCGGGCTTCATGCAGGCAGTACTTCGACCGGAAAAGAGGTTTTCTCGGAAACTTCGGAGTGTCGGGACTTGCGTCGTGTATTTGAGGTGTTACCAAGGCTTCGGAGTAGGTTAGAGGTTCCTAAATGTGAGAAAGTATAGGAGAGAGGTTGGAAATAAGCAACAAAGGCTGGATGCCCTCGATCTCTATTTATAGGTTGGAAGTTCATGTTTCACGTCATGAACCACATGTTCACGTTGTGACCTTGGTCATGCTCAGGTCATGGCGTTCGTCATCAGCCACTTGCTCTGGAAGGTGTAAAATCTCTGAGTTCACATCGTGAACCCTATGTTCACATCGTGAGCTCTAACACAGTGTCGAAATTCGTGCCCCGAACTTCAAGAATTCATATCTTTTGCATACGAGCTCTGTTTTTGACGTTCTTTATATTCACGCGTAGGTTATATTATGCTCTACAACTTTCATTTAGACTCCGTCGGCTAATTTTGAATTTGACTTTTAATATTATATTGTTGACCTAAATTTGACTGGTGTTACATTATATTGTCTTGAAATATTGGGTTGTTACACTTTGACCTCATTAACAAAGAATATCGTCACCTTTCATTGGGGGCCTAAGTAGCAGGAAGCTTTGGAGACTCTGAGACAGAAATTGTGTGAGGCACCGATTCTGACGCCGCCATAGGGTGTTGAGGATTTTGTAGTATATTATGATGTATCGATCACGGGGTTTGGGTGCAGTATAGATGCAACAGGGTGATGTGATCACATACGCTTCGAGGTAGTTGAAGCCTCATGAAGCGAACTACCCTATACATGATTTGGAGTTGGGGGTTATAGTTTTCTCCCTCAATATTTGGCTTCATTACTTGTGTGGGGTCCGTTGTACTATTTACACAGATGATAAGAGTTTGAGGTATTTGATGGATAAATTTAATAAGAACATGAGGCAGCGTAAGTGATTGGATGCGGTGAAGGATTATGATTTTGAGATCCTTTATCACCCAGGGAAGGCCAACATGGTGGCCAATGCGCTTAGTCGTAAAGTGATGAGCGCACGTATTCGATATTAATGTTTGAGGATAACGATGATTACCCCTCTCTTAGAGTAGATTTGAGAGGCTTAGGTTGAGGCTATGAAGGAGGAACACCGGAAGAGTGAGCGCATTGTAAGGTTACACCTTATGATCTGATGAGTCAAACACTCTACACGTTATTTGTCAGTGTCAGCGTCTACATCACCACCAACGCCAACGTATTAAGTCCATCAGTGACAGAGCTTAGTATCATTATTCTATGTAATCTTTTGTATATTATGAAATGATATTGATAAGTATAGAATATATAGCAGATCCAATATCCTTGTTATGAGGATTAGTTCTTAGTATAGATTAGATACAATCCCTTCAATCAAGGATATACTTGTATAGATTAGTGTATAATCAACATTAGGTTAAAACCTAATGTCGAATTCATCTTGGTGACCGTCTTTGTGACAAACCGTCTTCTTGGGGAAGACAAACCCTTTTCTTAGTGAAAGAGCAATTTAAGAACTCCTTGTGTTATTTACTTTATGTTCTTTGTTTTCTTAAATTAGTTTACTTTTTTTCTTTATACTTGAACGGTATCCGATCCATACAAACCTTCAAATGGTATCAGAGCAGGTTTTTGATACACCCAAGTAATTATGTCGACTTCCAAAAATCTCAAATCCTTTTGTCTCAATGAGATTCCTCCTTTTGATGAGCAAAACTTTTCCATGTGGAAAACTATGGCCATGGTTGTTCTTGAAACTATGGACTATGAGATGCACAATATTGTTGAAAAAGGCCCTCATCTTCCAATCTATCAGCCTATGATCAATAACACTCTTGTTGGTCCCTTGACGCAAACACCATAAACGAGTTATGTTGACGATGACAAGAAGCTGCGTAGTCTTTATGTGAAAACCAGGGTTGCGATGGGAAACTCTCTTCCCTATCACGTGTACCATCTTGTATAAAATAGTAAATCAGCTCAAGAGATGGTGGATACATTGTAGCTTATGAAGGCACCGTAGAAGTCCATGCCACAACCATTAACCACTTCAATCGAAGATATCAACATTTCTTTTCTTAACAAGGTGAGTCACTTACCCAAACCTTTAATAGGTTTAACTGCTTAGTTAATGATATGTGCAAGCTGGGAATTATCAAGCATTCATCTTAGGTGGTTCTGAAGTTTCTCGACTCTCTTAGGAAAAACTAGGAACATCATGTTGATGTACTTAAGAATAGTGAAAAGATCAATGATATGGATCTAAACACCTTCTTTGGAAATTTGCAGAATTACGAAGAGACCAAAGCGCTTCATAAAGATATCATGAAGGACTCGAGCAAGGAAAAATCTATAGCCTTCGTTTATTGAATGGAAGAAATGAAGCACATTTGTGACAGTGATTACTCCCTTGTTAGAGCATATTAGAGAGGCACAGGTTGAGGGCCTGAAGGAGGAGAGGCAGAAGTCTGAGAGGATTGTGGGCCGAGTAGCTTCCTTTGACTATGACAGTCAAGGATTGTTGACACTTCATGGGAGAGTATAGGTACCGTACTGGGGCAGAGTACGGAAGGTGTTGATGGACGAGGCTCATAAGTCTCATTTCTCCATCCACCCAGGGGCGACGAAGATGTACATAGATCTTCGACCCGATTATTGGTGGCCCGGCATGAAGCAGGACGTAGCTTGGTACGTGGAGAGATGCCTGACATACAGGAAGGTCAAGGCGGAGCACCAGAGGCCCCACGGCAAGATGCAGCCACTAGACATTCCCGTGTGGAAATGGGAGGATATCACTATAGATTTCATCACTAAGCTTCCCAAGACCGCACGTGGAGTTGATTCGATTTGGGTCATAGTGGATCGGCTGACCAAGACCGCGCATTGCATACCGATCCAGGAGAGTATCTCGGCCGAGAAGCTAGCCGATATTTATGTGTGTGAGGTAGTGGTACGGCATGGAGTGCCTGTATCAGTAGTATCAGATCGAGACGTCCAGTTCACTTCCAGGTTCTAGAAGCAGTTCCACGACGAGATGGGGACTCTCCTTCACTTCAGCACCGCTTCCCACCCCCAGACGGACGGGCAGAGCGAGAGGACGATACAAACTCTCGAGGACATGCTTCAGGCATGTGTCCTAGATTTTGGTGGCAATTGGGATACGTATCTTCCATTAGCAGAATTTTCTTATAACAACAGTTACCACGTCAGTATTGACCGCCCTCCTTTCGAGATGCTTTACGGGAGGAAGTGTAGGACCCCGATTTGTTGGGGCGAGGTCGGTCAGAGGGTCATCGACAACACTGAGGTGGTGCTCAAGACCACAAAGTTGATCCAGCAGGTCCGCAGCAGACTGCAAGCTGCGCAGAGTCGGCATAAGAGTTACACCGAAAGGAGGCGTTCAGACTTGGAGTTTCAGGTGGGCGATATGGTTCTCCTGAAAGTATCACCCTGGAAGGGTGTTATCAGGTTCCGGAAGAGGGGAAAGTTGGGCCCGAGGTTCATTAGTCCCTTTAGGTTTTTGGCCCGGGTGGATTGGGTTGCTTACAAATTGGATCTCCCAGCAGAGCTTAGTCAGATCCACAACACTTTCCACGTTTTTCAGTTGCGGAAGTGTTTGGTGGATGAGTCAGCATTAGTACAACTGGAAGATATTCAGGTTGACAGTAGCCTGAATTATATCGAGAGGCTAGTTGCGATCTTAGATCGGAAGACGGAGACCTTGAGGAACAAGGTGGTTTAGTTAGTGAAGGTGCAGTGGCAGCATCGAAAGGATTCAGAGTGGACGTGGGAGACTGAGGAGCAGATGAGGGAGCATTATCCAGAGTTATTTGCAGATTTAGCAGCAGCAGACTTCAAGGGCGAAGTCTGAGATAAGTGGGGGAGAGTTGTAACGCCCCATTTCTGGTATGTGATTTAAATAAAGTAATTTTCATTTCTTAAGGGGTACTCGACGAGTCAGTAGCCCGACTCGTCGAGTAGAGACGGGATTTGCACTCGGTTTAAATTGGCGACTCGGCGAGTCTATATTCTTAGACTCGGCGAGTCTGCCAGTCTGGAAGAAACCCTAATTTCAAGGGTTTGCACCCTATTTAAACAACTCTATGAGCCCAAAATCAGCCTCCATCACCCACAAAACGTCCCTTACTAAACCCTAGCTCTCCTTTAAGCATTCTTGGAGTATTTCTCACCTTGTGAAGGATTTTGGTGCATTTTGGAGTTAGAAGAAAAAGAGAGGAGAGGGGTTTTCAAGATGAGCAAAGAAGATCCGAGTTTCTTGTGTCATTCCAGATCCCATTGAGGTATAAAGCTCGAATCTTTGGTTATTATCATGTAGATCTCCTTAAAAGCTTGCTAGTGTAGTTTTTGAGCCATTTATAGACATTGATGTCGATTTAAGAGTAGTTAAGATGAATGGGATTCAGATCTAAGCATTTCAGAACTCCTTAAGCTCAAGGTTTCCACCTTTATTGAGCTAAATTCCCATTCCAAACCTATATCTCCTCTTTTAGCTCATTATTGGGTATTTGAGCTTCTTATGAGCATGCATGCATGTAAAGTTAGAAACTTTACGTGTGAAACCAATCCTAGGAACCCAGATCTATGAATTGGATGCACTGGAATCGAGAAAAATCGACTGTATAGTAATGACATGCATGGGACTCGACAAGTTGTTCTTCAGACTCGACGAGTCGAGTCGCGAGTCCCCGATCTTTCCCTGTTTGAGAGTTTAGGGTGGGATCAGTGAGTGGGAAATGGACTGGGTGAGTTAGAGCTCAGATCTAGTAATGGAGGGACTTGGCAAGTCTACGCCCTGACTCGGTGAGTCCATGGCAATCTTCTTGCCACAAGAACAGACTCGACGAGTTGTTCATACAACTCGGAGAGTCATAGACTGGACGCATTCATAGGATGAAGGAGGACTCAATGAGTTGTTCATACAACTCGACGAGTCAGATGAAGATGGACTCGATGTTTGTATCGAAGAAGAACTCATCGAGTCTTTGCTAAATTCGACGAGTTTAAGCGAGTAACGGATTAGAAAAGGTGTTAGGGACTCAGCGAGTTGGCGGCCCAACTCGGTGAGTCCGGTCCACTGAAAGTTGACTTTGACTAGGAAGTTGACTTTAACCAGGGGTAAAATAGTCATTTTACCCTGAGGGTAGTTATCAGTACTTGATCTAGTGTTTTTGGGATTTGTAGCCGGGGAGTTCCGGAGCAACATTAAGTCAGTTTCAGATTTAGCATCTCAGCAGCCAGCGTTACGAGGTGAGTTTCCTTCCGGTAGGAATGGGTCTACGGCCACAATGCCGACCCGTTTAGTTAGCAGTAGTTTCGGACTTTGGTCTGATGCAGTAGTTAGTGTGCTTGACGTCTTTGTGATTCAAGCATGTCTTTGTGTTATGTGTTCCGGACTTCGGTCCGATGCAGTATGCAGTATATGTGTTATGATTATATTATGCTATGTTAAGTCAGATTCCGGACTTCGGTTCGATGCAGTTTCCAGACTTCGGTCCGATGCAGAGGGCAAGGCCCTTGTCAGTTTTCGGACTTTGGTCTGATGCAGTCCCGGACTTCGGTCCGATGCAGTTTCTGAATTTCGGTCCGATGTAGTGGGTAAGGCCCAGTATGTGCTTTATGTGTTATTGTATGGTATATGGTAGTTTGGGGGACCTCACTAAGCTTCGTACTTACAGTTTCATTTTTGGTTTTAGGTACTTCCGCTAGCAAGGGGAAGAGCTTGGGTTGATGGCATGGCACACACCACAGTTGCAGTTTTATCCTGGGAGTTTTATTCAGATATTTTGATATGATATTGAATTCAGTTTTGAATTGATACATTTACTATGACATTTTGTGACATATGATTCATGGTTTTACTATATAACATTTGATGTTGTGGTTTCTAGTAATAATAAAACAAAAATTTTTGGATTGTATTTTTCAGACGTTTCATGTAAGATGAGCGGTATCTTGTGGATTTGGTTCCTATTCCTTTAAGTGGGAACAAGGTTATCATAGGCATGGACTGGTTGAGCCCTAATGGGGGAGTGATTGACTGTGCGCAGCAACTGGTACGTGTCAAGACCTCAAGTAGAGGAGAGCCGGTGATTCAAGACGAGAGGCCACAGCATGGACCAGCTTTGTGTTCGGCAGCAAGGGTTAGGCGCTACCTCCAACAGGGTTGCGCAAGGTATGTCGCCTACGTTATGGATACCCGGGAGGCAGGTAAGGTGACCGTGAGTGATGTACCAGTGGTGAGAGAGTACCCGGACGAGTTTCCAGAGGAGTTGCCTGGGATACCTCCAGAGAGACATGAGGAGTTCAGGATCAACCTAGTCCCTGATGCGGCTCCGATAGCCAAGTCACCATATCATTTGGCTCCTCACGAGATGTAGGAGTTGTCTACATAACTGTAGGAGCTGGTAGACAAGGGATTCATTAGGCCGAGTAGTTCTCCTTGGGGAGCCCCGATCTTGTTTGTGAAGAAGAAGGACGGGTCGCATCGGATGTGTATAGATTACTGGGAGCTGAACAAGGTAATGGTGAAGAACCGTTACCCACTCCCAAGGATTGATGATCTCTTCAACCAGCTACAGGGGGCGTCTTGGTTTTCCAAGATAGATTTGTGTTCAGGCTACCACCAGGTGCGAGTCAGATATGAGGATGTACAGAAGACTGCTTTTTGGACTCGCTATGGCGAGTACAAGTTTGTGGTGATGCCCTTTGGGCTCAATAATGCCCCTGCCGCGTTCATGGACCTCATGAACCGCGTATATAGACTGATGTTTGATTGGTCTGTGATAGTATTTATTGATGACATCTTGGTTTACTCCAAGAATCAGAAGCAGCATGAGGAGAATTTGAGGGAGGTGTTGGATACCCTGAGGAGGGAGAATTTGTACGCTAAGTTCTCCAAGTGTGAGTTCTAGTTGCGCGAGGTGCAGTTTATGGGGCACCTTATGCTGGGTTTTAAGTACTATAACACTTCTATGGTGCACATACAACCCTAATAGCTTTGGATCTAAGTTTTCTCTAGTTATACATGCAAAAAAAATTATCCAAAGCATGAAGCCTACAACTTGCATACAATTTGACATATGAATCATAAAATTAAGTTAGAAGATTACCTCTTGTTGTAGCTTGTTGAATTTTTCCTTTAAGAGCTTAGCACCCCAAGTACGATGCCTCAAACGGTTCACAAACACCATGAACAATTGGAGAACAAATTAGAGTGGTTATGGAGCACACAAAATCATCCATCTCTTAGAATAATCCACCCTTATTTCGATTTTTGGGCTTTAGTGGGTTACATATATAGTGTAGAATTCGAAGAGTTATATGTAACGCTAATTCTTACACTTAGGCTTATGATCCATAACTTATTTGGACTAATAATTTATGGACTTTCATATAAGCTTAGCCCATTACAAATTAATCATGGATCAATAGCCCAAACGATACGTCTCACTGATTTACATAATCAGTCCCCGTTAATTTAATTAGTCTCTTTTGATCACTAAATTAATTCCAAACTAATTCTCGATCCATACTAATTAAATAATATGATTTCTCAATTAATATATTATACTTATAATATATTAATAAATCACAAATAACCTCTTTCTCAAATATCCATCCTATCATATTGTTCTGGTGAAGGCAAACCAAAATGGACCATGCTACTCTCGGGTCAAGTACATACCAAATATAGTTATGGGCTTAGACACCTAATCCAACACTCACCCACTTGGATAAGTCTAATAACTATAACTGCAAGTACGACTTCAAAACCCAACTAGCAATCGTAGCTCTCAAAAGCCATTGTCGAACTCTGACCTAGTCAATGACATGTCCATTAGATAAGGGATAATTTATTCCTCCATTCTACAAGATATCGTACGAACTAAGACATGGATTATAATCATTCTCTTTATTCATGTGTTGTTTCCCGATTTCCGATTTATGACGACCGACTAATTAAATAAATCAAATCAGTCCAGGCTTGGCCAAGCGCTTAGGGTTGTCATCCCTAAATCATCGAGGGGCCTATAGAGATATCACTTTTATCCCTAAATCAGTCCAGGCGAGTTGGGTCGTGGTCCCCCAACCTTTTCTGTTACTGGGAAAACTCATTGAGTCTAGGAGATGACTCAGCAAGTTGGACATGGTTTTTGGGTTTTGGAAGATTGAAGAACTCGATGAGTTCAAGGAGGAACTCGGCGAGTTGTGAGTGAAATGTCCTAACTCTGTTATGAAGAGGAACTCGACGAGTTCAGGAAAGAACTCGACAAGTTGGATCGAGATTTCCAGGGTTTTATGGATCATGGAACTCGGCGAGTTGAGTCAACCTGGATGTTGACTTTAACCAGGATGTTGACTTTGACTTTGACCATTGACCAGAGTTGACCCTAAAAGAGGTTATGGGTATGAAAGGGTAATTAAAGGAGATTTTTATATGTAGAAGTTTGAAAGGACTTGATCCCATAGTCGAGGACAGTTCAACTACTACACGACATTTAATGTGAGTTACCTTCCAGTAAAAGTGGGTCGAAGGCACCAATGTCGGCCCACTAGTAAGAGTTATAATAGAGATGATTTTCTTTGTGATAATGATCTGGTATGTCACCATCTTTTATGCTTTATGTGCAAGTATGTTATAATATCATGTGATAGTGGTAGGAGGGGTAGGATAGACCCTAGTATCGATCGATAGGTCTGAATTGGTATGCTAGCACCTGGATAAGCTAGGCAGTATATGACTTATGTGTTTATGAGCTAGAATGTTATATGGTAAAAGTAGGGGTGAAATAGTCCCCGATACCGATCGAAAGGACCGAAGGGGTGGGCCAGCACCCTAATATACTAGGCGATGTACAGGTCAAAAGGACCGAAGGGGGTAGGCCAGCACCCTGACATGCTAGGCAAGTTACCTGTTGCAAGAGGCCGAAGGGGTAGGCCAGCGCCCTGATATGCTAGGCAGTTCCCGGTTGGAAGAGACCGAAGGGGGTAGTCCAGTACCCGGATATGTTAGACAATATGATTATTGTATGGTATGTGGTATGATGGGGGAACTCACTAAGCTTTGTGCTTACAGTTTCAACTTTTGTTTCAGGTCCTTCTTCTTCGAAGGGAAAGGAGTCGGCACGATAGCAGCGCATCGCATACACGATTTTCCGCACTATGACGTTCTTGGGATTTTGTACTCTGACATTATTATATTATGACATGTTTTGAGACTTATGACTTATGGGTTTTTACAATATGAGATGACTCCATGGTGTTTTCAATAATCCATTTTATGAATTATTAAATTAAAAATGAATTTTTTTGGTCTTAAATTTTAGGATGTTACATTATCAATATGCTTTCTAACTTCATTCACTTTGAAATTGAGAACACCATTCAATTCCCAACGCCAATTGTCTTCCTCTTGGTTCGGTTGAAAGGATCAAATCAACAATAATAAGTCTTCTAATTGACTTTGTAAAGCTTCACCTTCAAAATTACGATTCCAAAGCCAATACCAACCATCTTCCCATCTATCCGCTATAGAACAATTACGATTTTGCTCTAGATAAAAGAAATGTGAAAAATGATCTTTTAAAGGAATATTACCTATCTAAGTATCCAAAAATTTAGTGGTTCTTCCATTCCCTACCGTCTTCTTGAGACATGAAAAAGGAATAATACCCCTTTCATGCATGGTATTATGGAACCAATAATATAAGACCAAGCCGCAGAAGTTGTAACTCTATAACTACTACAACAAACACCAATCGGATAATCATACAGAGTTGAAATCACCTTAACCCATAATTAATTTTTTTTCTTTAACAAACCTTCAACGCCATTTTTGGATCAAATCAAGATTAATAGCCTCAAGACTACCAAAACCGAGACCTCTTTTTTCCTTGGAAACCAACACTAAATTCCAATTAACCCAAGAAAGTTTTTTTAGAACTCCCATCAAATCCCCAAAAAAATTTAGCACGCATGGATTCCAAATATTTCCTAACCTGCACTGGCTTCAGAAAAAGAGACATATAGTAGTTCCCTAACGAACCCAGAACAGAAGTAATCAAAACTTATCTACCACTAATAGATAACATATTTGCCTTCCAATTTGACAGTTTCTCTAAAACTTATCAATTATTGGCTCCCAACCTTTAATCAATGTCATACTAGCACCCACGGGTAAACCTAGGTAAGAAAAAGGAAGTTTACCAGGTCTACAACCAGTCAGTGTAGCAACCGACATAACCTTGCCGAAAGCAACCCATATACCAAAAAGATTGGATTTATGCAGATTTATTCTAAGACCGGAAGCATAGAAAAAACAATCAAATAAACGAACCAAGTAGATAACATTCTCTCTAGATCACTCTCCCATAAGCAACACATCATCCACATAAAGAAAGTAAGAAAGAGTCAAAGATTCAATTTTTATACTTCGAAAAACACCCGCCTCCATAGCATCTGTAATAGCAACATGAAGACCCTCCATTATAAGAATGAACAAAAACAGAGATAAATGATCACCTTGACGAAGGCCTCCATCATAATTATAATTTTTTTTTCTTTATTTAAAAGCTTAATTTATGAAATTTATTCTCAATTTCATTTTTTTTTAAATTTAGCATAATTGAAAAGTTTATCTCTTTCTAAAGAAAAAGATTTTGTAAGGATTTCACAAACATTATTGACTCAATAAATCCTCCTTAATAAATGAAGATTTTTTTTTACCACATATGAATCTCTCGTGAGTTTTAACATTTGTCATTTTGTGGTATTTTTAAAATAAATATTATCTCCTTTTTAATTTTTGATTTGTTTCAATTTTTAAAATTAAAGTCATCTATTTATATATGTAAAGTATTAAATATCATATATACGATATTAAATTGCAATAAATATGTTTCTTTCTTTTTTATTTTAAAGTTATATATTAAAAAATATTTTATATTTATATTTTAATTTAATGTTTAATCTTTTTTTAAATTAACCCGTGTAATACACGAGTCTTACACTTAATATATAATTATTGATCCGTTTGAAACATCTAGAGAAAAATAACAATATTGAGTATTTTGAATTCAAAAATTACGATGATAAGGTTGAATTTGATAGGTGATTTTAAAATTAAGACAATTAAGACAAAACTGTAAAAATGGTCCCTATGGTATGCATTTTTTTGGGGTTTTAGTCCAAACCCTGACTTTTTTGGATTAGTGGTCCTTTTGAGCTAGTTTCGTTGCGGATTTGGTCCCTCAGTAAACTGAAATGACATTAATACCCTTGGAATATTTAATTTCCATTTTTCTTTCAGTTTTTTTAGAATATAAGATTTATTTATTTTAATAATTAAAAAATAAAAGAAGGTCCACCTCTCTCTCTTTCTCTCCACAACCTGCGACTAAAATCATATAAACACACACTTATACATCAAACTTCACATATAAACACACATCTGCTCTTCAAAATGCTTGTGTTAATTAATTTCCCAATGTTTATAAAAATCATCTTCACATATATATAAACATAAAGAGTGAGGGAACACATTACCGTACACAATAATTACACAAACATTAACCCAACAACAATGGTGATTGATTTCAGAAACATTAACCCAACAACAATGGTGATTGATTTGGAGTGTAATGGAGGAAAATCATATCAGTGATTTTTTTTATCATTGCTCGTTCTTTCCCGATTCAGAGTGTGAGGGAGAGAACCATTTATCAAATCAAATAAAATAGGATATTAGATAGTTAGGTATAGGAGAGGGGAATGCTGAGAGAGATGAGATCACCAAATCCACCATCTCTTCCCTTAAGCCACCACCGTCGCTGCTCAAGAAAGGTGATGAACATACAGATTGTAAGAAAATGGGAGGAAGATAGTGTAGGGAGAAATCGAGGTCGGTTTCCGAAGAGAGAGGTGAGTAAAGAGAAGTTTCCTCTCACCACTTTTCTGGTGAACCCCCCATAGTCCCCATTGTCGTTTTTCCGATGAGCCCCTCACCATCCCTTTTACAGTTGAAAACGGAAAAGAAAAAAAAAACGGATGTTTCGATTTTCACAGATCTGGGTCTAAAGTTGTCGATGTTGGAAACTTGCTTAATGGTCTATAGTTGCCACTAGAGTTTGAGGGAATAACGGAGGAAGTATAAGGTAGATGGAGAAGCACAGATCGCCGGTGGATTTGACATCACTGAGTTGAATCAGATGTAGATCCTCTTCTATCTCTGGCATGATAAATGAAGGTGATGGTGGCGGAGTGGGGAGGCGCTGAATGTTGCCGGATTTTTATTTGTAGGGGTTTCCGTCAAGAGGAGGGATGAGAGGAACATAGTTCTGGTTAGAGGCCAAATTTATTTTGGACGTGGAGGTGGAAGACGACTTTATAGAGAGAGAGAGAGAGAGAGAGAGAGAGAAAGAGAGGCCAAAATTAATTAATTATTTTCTTTTTCATTTAAATTAAATAGAAAAAAACATTAAAAAAATAAATCTTAAGGGCATTACAGTCATTTTAGTTTACCATGGGACCAAATCCGCAATGTAACTAACTCAAAAAGACCACTAATCCAAAAACGTCGGAATTTGGACTAAAACCTTAAAAAAATACATACCACAGGGATATTTTTGCAATTTTGTCTAAAATTAAATCCCAAAAGCTTATCACTTTATCAGCTCCTCCTTAATATCCGATGCCCATACCTTATGTTCTCGTAATGGTTTTCATGATTTTGATTTCACTTTCCCCACGTTCATTCATTATACGCAAAACAAGAAAATCAAAAGGTAATTAATAAATTAGGAAACTAGATAAGTTATTAAAAAAAAACAGATGATTAACGAAAAAATCAAAATTAAATATATTAGGATACCAAAAACCAAAAAACTTTCCTCTCTATCGTTCGGCGCCGTTTACTATTCCGACTGTCATTCTCTGGTGTTTCCTCTACGCGCCGCCGGACTTGTGCTGACCTCTATTTGTTCTTTGTCTCTCCACTCCAACGTCCAAAGTACTCATCGTCGGAGTTGTAAGTATTGTTTTTTTTTTATCTCTAATTTTATTAGTCTTCACTCTTTCTTTCACAATAATATTAACGTGACATTAGGTACATTTTTATAGTGATTAAAAGCCTGGAACAAAACAAAACAAGGTTGAATTACACAATGTTATAACCAGCATAATTTTTACGAAAAATGAATTAGAAATTAGGATGATTTTGTTTGTTAAAGAAGTATATTTTATAATTATAATTGTTGTAAAAGAATGGCCCATGCATGCAGTCCAATGGATCCCAAATTTTCTTGCGACATGAACATGGAAATTCTTTCAAGAACATCCCTAAAGACTCTTGATATAACGCGTTGCATCAACAAACAATTCGAGAAACTCACATACGACCCAGGTTTTCTCAACTTTTACAAGAAACGAAACAAAATCGTATCGGGTTTTCTAATACAAAAAGGTGGAAATGGGTACGAGTTTGCACCAGGACCCGAATCAAACAATCTTGATCTTGGTTTTCTACCTCACGATGCTAAAATTCTAGCATCTTCAGAGCAAGGAATCATGGTCTTCGAGAGTCCTCATCCACAGCTTCAAGACTCCATTGTTTACCATGTTTGTAAACCTTCATCTAAGCAGGTTTTACCATTGCCATATCCAAAAACCAGTTATACAATCGATAATGTTTACATGGTTGTGGTGGGTTCGAAGCCATTACATTACAAAATCGTTAGATTATCTGATTATACAAGCGATACTGATTATGGGTATGTTCGGTGTTAGTTGCATAGATTTTATAGTTTTATTTGTGGAATTGTGGGTACTTCTTTTTCCTGAATAATAACTAATTATTCTAATTGTGATTCTTGTTTGCATTTTGTTCAAGAAATGGGCGATGCACATCATATCATTGTGAAATTTTCGACTCAAGGGAATGGACATGGAGAGTAAAAGATCATGTAATATTGCCTTATACTGTCTACATCAAATCTAACTATCAATGGATCACCACAAGGGGCTCAATCTACATGTTATTGTCGAACAAAGAAGTTTTGAAATTTGATGCATATTCTGAAGAATGGACAACCTTTTCAACACCTATTCAAACCCTCTACTATCCTTTTTCAGAAAATCCTCGACTGAGGAAACTCGTAAAGTATCAAGGCAAGTTGGGGTTCGCTTGTATGACACCAAGTTTTCATTCTTGGGAGATTTGGGTTCTTACAGTTGATCAATCATGGGAGAAACTTGACGTTTTGGACATGAAAAAAGATATTGCAAAATTATCACTAGTAGCGATATATGATGCAGACACGTGGGTTATGAATGAGTTCAAGACACTTGTATTTTACAGTTTTAAAGAAGGTGGTTGTATCAGTAAAGCCCGAAAGTCTTATGGAGGTTATTCTCCTATTCGGATCTTACCCTTTCGATCTGATTTTGAGCCAATAGATTTAAAGCCAGTAAATTTAAAAGGTTGATAAAAGTTGATGATTTTTGCTTAATTGAAAACAATTATTACATATATTTATATAATGATAACTTCATCATGTGTTGAATCAAATAGGTCTATGATTTTTTATTTTAACATATTTGCAAGCTTTTGAAGAGGTGTGACATTATTACATGAAGTGACAAAAATCACACCATTCATTCTAACCTTAGATGTTATAAAATGCAATTTATAGTAAATATTTAAGAATTAAAACTTTTATTTTTCCCATTGAATAGCTCAATGGTCATTGAACTCTAAATTCATTTAGGTGCTGTTTGTTTTTCTTAAAAAACCTCTTCAAAACTCTTATTGCTGCGCGGCGCAGCACACGCGCAGCACTTTTTGTCCCGCAACAGTTTGTTTTTCGGAAGTTTTCTGGGCTTAAAACCTCTGCCCGTGTGCTTCTTGGGGAAGCACTTGTTGTATCTCTTCCCACCTCTTCTCACCCCTTCAAACCTAAACTTAAAAAAATCCAACCAAAAAACAATGTCCCTTTTTTTTCCAAAAAGCTAAGAACGATGATATGTTGTTTTTTAGATATTACGTTTATGGTCCATGAAGTATATTTAATATTACATTTATGGTCCTTTACTTATTTACTATATTTTATTTTCATCCCTTTAACATTTAATACATTAAATTTATATCCTTTTAACTGTTTTCTCCTATTTGATATAAATAAGTTAATTCATTTTAATGTTGTTTTCTAAATTAGTTTATTTTAAATTTTTATTGTCTGCAGATGTTAAAAAAAACAAACACGCTTTTTATTACAGTCTGCAGCCGTTTGGTCCACCTCTTCTGGTGCAGAGGTTTGCAGAGGTGATTCGCGGACTTTTTGAATTTTTGCTTCAGAAAAACAAACAAAACCTTAATGTCAATGTGTCATCTCACAATTGTTGAGTTTTATCCATTAAACTTATCATTATAGATGCTCTTAGACCCGAGGGTATATACATGAACAATTTTTTAGTTTTTGTCTGTCATGTCAGAATTTCCCTCACCAAAACCTAAGGTGCGTAAGGGAACAATCTGGCACTTAATTTTTTTTTAATAAAAGTAATTGATTTTTAAAATTTATAATTTTTTTAAATGAGTAATAAACATAAAAATTAATTAAAATTAAAACATCACTTCATTAATTAAAATAAAAATTACATTAAAAAAACTAAGATTAAAATACTAGAAAAACAACCATATATATATATATATATATATATATATATATATATATATATATATATATATATATATATATATATATATATATATATAAACAAACGATCTAAGAAAAATACTTTTTCATAATCTTCTCCCTCTTCTTCAAAATTAGCTCGAGAGCCGGTCCCGAAAGATGATCAATTTTTTCAATCAAGAACCTCATATCATCCATTTATTGCCTCTCTACGCGCGCCTTCTTTTTTCGGCTTCTTTTTCTTTTTCGAACGTCAAACGTTTAGTGAAATTAAGATTATATCGATCAAATGTCTTCGTCATTTTCCGCATTTCATCCATGTCCATATGGAAATCCGATGCACCTAAAGAAGTTCCATTTTCCCTTCCTTTTTGTTTTGCCCCTACCCATCGGTTGGACAATTTCTTCTAGTTCGAGTTTGTCCTCATTTAAATCTAGATCTACACGAGCATCGGATTAAATTGTGTAAATACTAGAGTCCGTTTTTGTTCTTTTTGATTGTCCTCCTCCTAGTATAAACTCTTGCTTTTTTTTCCACCTTGGACTTTGAACAAACAATCGTGCGACTTGAATGGCTTTCTCGTTTTCTCTCAAAAAAAAATGCAAAGCTTCCTGAAAAATTTATTCATCTCCTTGCCTGCTTCTCCATTAGGCTTTTAGGTTGTTGTACAGCTTGTTCATTTTTGAAACGGCATTCACTAGTTCTTGAAACTTTGAATTTAATTGATGTTTAGTACGATAGTCGTCATCTTTTCCCAACTCCATGTGAAATTTCTCAAGAATGCGAAGCGAAAAATGATCCGTTGGTTGTGTATCTCCCGTCGTTGAATCCTATGAAATGTCAATCTAAGCTTTTTTCAAAACTAGCTCTTCTTGGCGAAGCTAGAATTTTAGATTAGCCATGTATTATATATATATATATATATATATATATATATATATATAAACCATTTGAATGAGTTATATGTCTATATGGTAATTTATGTCATGTACATGAGTTTATAGTTTTATATCATAAAAAAAGATTACACTAAGTACATACTGCAATGTTACTTGTATCGTTATAAGTTTGATGTATGACAAAACATTAACATCCAAAAACATTAATTACAATTGAATGCATACCGAAAGAGACGGAGAATATAGTTGAGGTGGGCTTTCACTGGTAATATACTAATACCAATGGAGTTAGGGGGCACAACACCCACTAGCCCCCTACTGACTTCGCCCCTGTCCATGATATCGACCTCTACCTTCCCTCTTGCGTCTGTTGTTTTTCTTTGCAACGTTGGGATGGTATAGGTTAACTTTCTCATACAATCTCGTCCTCCGACCCATTGATCATTTGGTATTGTGGTTGAGAGTGAGAGGGTTGTGTTTCGGTTTGGGTTTGGGTTTGAGATTGGTAGAGCGGGGTTTGGGTTATCGGTTGATTTGGCAAAATTTGATCGGGAAAAACAACAAAGCTTGAAATTTGGAGGAATATTTGGAACTTGCATCTGGTAGAATTGTCTAACATTTTGATATTGAAATTGTAGATGAGATTGAATGGGAGCATTTAATTATGGACGATAAACCCCTTGAGATGAATCAAGAGCGAAAATGTTTCGAGTTGGGTTGCTTGAACTCGAAACATTGGTTTTTTTTCTTCTATTGGAGTTTGGGGTTTAATCGTGAATCTTCTAACTATATTTTTTAGCTAATAAAAAGACGTAGTTTCATAAAGTTTAGTACTTAAACTTAGGTTTAGTACCTAAACTTAGGTTTAGTACCTAAGCTAGAAGCTCTCCTATCCCGCACACCAATTCCCACACCCTCAGTGTTGTGTTCTAAGGTGCATTCTGAGGTGCAAGATCTGTTCTCGCTTTTGCTTCCCACAAAGCACCGCATGGCCTTAGCAACAATACCGCTAAATATTGTTTTCATAATAATAAAACTTATTGTGAACAATTATAAGACATTGGCTTATATTCTTTGAGTTATATTTGATGTTTTGTCATTAAAACTTACCCTAGATGGTATTATTGATAACTAAACCGAATAACCAAACTTTTTTGACTTGCTTATTTTGACACTTCAATTAAATTTGAACACAAATGAGTTTGTGTAACTACGTTTGTAACTCTATCCTTCATTGAGTAGGTTAATAAGAATGAAAATAATTCTTTTTTTACCAATAGCTTCCTTATATTGATAAAAACTAGCTTACACAAACATATATTAAAAACTAACTTGTAGTTTATAATCTAGCATGTCAAAAAATAAGTGAGCACGACAAAAACAGAAACATGTGAGAGAAGCAGCACAAAAGCATACAAAGCATGGAAAGCAAAACACAACTTTATTAAAGGAGCCAAATTATAAACAGACAAAATACATGTGACAAAAGAAGAATATTTATTTCAGATAATAATAAATCTGCAGAATAAACTTTTTCATAATGTCAATATATAAAATGTTAAATATAGATGATACAATCATTCAGAAAAAAAAGAAAAAAGAGATGATACTCTCTGTTATTTCTTGGAGTTTTTAGCTCCTGCATCACCACCACTCCCTGCAGCCTGTGCTGCCTTCTTTGCAGCCTTTTCTTGGAGTGCTTTTGCATCCCTGTATAGTCACAAGTTTAATTACAGAATTTAAACAAAATTGATAAAATACAAAGTAAAAGAGATTGAATTGATGATAGTTGTTACTAAGAAGCATATCAAACTCATAAGATTTTGAGATGAAAAGATCAATGGAACTATCAAGAAAAAGCAAAGAAAGCCTTGAACTATTGCAGAATCATTGTTTTATATGCGGATAATAGTAGAAAAAGTTTGAGTATTTAGGTTATAGTCTAATTTTTCATGACAAACGACAGATCAATTCAAGACAATTGATTGTTGACTCATGAAGAGGGATCCTAAATTTATTGTATTAAAAGCTAAATTGAACTTTAAAACTCAATGATTAACTAAATCGCTGCAATATTTAACAAGAATTAGCAACCAAATCGAAATCGCTAAAAAACTAGGGCAAAAAATCGAACCTTTCACGGCGTTGCTCAGGGGTCAATCCATCGTCTTTGGTCTTTCCTTTACCGCCATTACGAGCATTGGCTCTTTCACGATCTTTCTCCCTCTGGTTGCCGCGTTAGATCCCCCATTAAGGAAAGCATACAAGATTCACATGCTTATAGACACGAAATCAAATGAAGATTAAAATCGATAAACAAATACCTAGAATTTTCGTTAGATTGGATCAGATCGAATAGGAAATCGAATAAAAAAACATAACAAACGAACAATCACAATCAAAACCCTTTGAAAGGATATGAGTCATCGTCGATCAAGAAATCTCTGTCAGAGTTTTGTTTGGTATTGAAGATGAAATCGAGAGAAGAGGGTTGAATAAGAAGGGTTGTTGACCACTTTCTGCATACATAGTAGTGTTTTGAGTAAATTTACACTTTGACCCACATCTTTATTTTTTAGCAGGTTTGGTCCTTGAATTGGTATATTACTTCAAATAGTATTATATACCTACCTCTTCATATATCAATATAATGTAATCAATTTTATATTTT
The DNA here is from genome assembly GCF_051521515.1 of Lactuca serriola. Classification (NCBI taxonomy): domain Eukaryota; kingdom Viridiplantae; phylum Streptophyta; class Magnoliopsida; order Asterales; family Asteraceae; genus Lactuca; species Lactuca serriola. The sequence goes on from NC_136408.1 coordinate 92,788,740, forward strand.
TAATAGCAACTATATATGTATTGTTCTACATTATTTAGCAATATTTTTCCACAAAGAATATATTGTGCCAAATTTAATGTAAACTTATATAAACTAATCACTTGATAACACTTTATTAGAAGAGGATTATATTTTTTGGTGACTAAGAGATCACAAAAGTTAAAAGCTTTTAGGGTGTCAAGTGACTTTTTCCCTTTAGCATAGATGAAGAACAATATTGTTGTTTTAGAAATTAACCGATTCAATACAATTGTAACTAGATCAAATATGTTCTAAAATTTCAATATCCAACTCAATCTATTTTTTTGTTAACAGTCTAGATCCATTAAAAACGAACTTATCTGATCCAATTACTTTCTATTGGTACTTATCAACTAATTACATACGGTTACCATTCGACATTCCAATTACAATAAAATATTATCCTTCTTAAATAATACATTTATATTTTTTAAATGTTTATAGTGAAAATTAAAAAGATAAGATTACATCGGATGGATGAAACTAGATAAATTAGATAACTTATAGCAAATATATAATGAACAAAATCGTCCAACACAGACAATTGGATTGGATCAGTTGGAAATATCAAATATTTATTGGATTTAAATTTCATCGTTTAACATAAAAAACATTAGTTGTGAATCTATGAACACCCTAAAAGACACTATTCAATGACGTGGTAGATCTAAGAAAAGTAAGTACTTAAAAATGGATCACATTCGACACCAATCATATGACTCTTCAACCTTATCAACATTCCCCTTAAAACAAAGCCTCCATGAAACCACCCTTCGAAACCTAACACGCATCCAAAACCAACTTATGCAACCTCTACTATTAATCATCACCTTTGGTAACATCCAAAAAGTAAAATAAAAAACAATTGTGATTACAATTAGTTATTGATTTATATTGCAAAAAGAACATAAGAGAATGAGGGGTATGCTATGAAATTAAGAAACCAAATTGGTTTGAAATTCGTTATAAGCCACGATCATATTCAAATACCAGTTTATAAATACAAACTCCCACCCCTCTTCACTCACACGTAAATAAAGCATATTTAGATTTTTAAAAAAATTCCTTAAGTAAAGCGACTTATTTAAATACTTTGCACCTGTTTAATTAATTTTGAGTATCAACCGATAATACATTGTTAGGGATTTGCACTTTTTTTTTATGATTATGAAGTCTTAGAAGATTCCTGAATATAATGAAATGTGATGGATTTGCTCTATAATAAACTACAGAAAACTAATTTGTAGTATAGATGTTACAAATTCTGATAGATGTTTTCGTTATATTCATTTTTTATACATTTATTTCTTCTCTTATGTTGAGTGGGTCGTTTAGGCTTCATTACTATTCTAGAGTTAAATGCAAGAAATAAAAATATATTTTTATGAGTTTATCTATTTGTTTATAATAACATCATGTTTTCATATATTCATATTAGAGCTTTGTGCTTCGAAAAATTTGCCCGATTATAGCAACGACATTCACTTGCAAAACATGTTTCATTGTTATATTGAGTAATATTGAGTAGAATTTTCTAAATATAATTTTCTAATAAGAAAAAAATTGAAAATGTAATGTTATAGTTATGTAGATTTATCACAATACAATGCAAGATTCGTGTTTATATGATATAATAATAGATATATACATGTTTATATGTATGTATAAACAAAGAAAGTACAACATTGTTTTTCAGAAACTACAATTCATTTAGGAAAGAATCAGAAATACAAACATACATTCTATTCCATGAATCAAATGATACGGATTGTTTGACATGTCTCTTACGTTGTTACCGAGCCTCGATAAGAAGTTGAGTGTGACTCAATCAATCTTTGACTCAATCATCAACTATCAGACAACTCTTACACCTCGTAAACTATGTTAGTAATCCATCACTTTTGATGCTTCTATGTTCATCCAAATGAAATTTTCATAAAGAAATAGCTTCACAAAACAAGAAATCAATTGTTCTTAAATTTCTTCTTCATTGAGAAGCACAATCAATCTCTCTCCTCAAAGAAGTGACATCTTCATCAATAATCACACAAGGCACAATATGTTTAAAATATGTAAGGTTCGTAATTTCGTGCTTGACGTTTTGTAACATTCCGTTAAAAATAAATTAATAATGATAATAATAATAAATAAATAAATAAATAATCCCTAAAACCCAGAGATATATTTTATTATATTTTATTTTATTCTATTTTAGCCCTAAAGTAATATTAAATTAGCGGGGGATACACATTGGGGGTGTTAAAAGTTATCTTTTTGGATATTGAGGGTAAAAATGGTAACATATAGACTTAGTTTGAAAAGGATTGGAGGGGGAGGGACTGAAAATGTAGAAAATGATGGAATGTTTAAAAATGATATAGGACTTGAACCGATATCTTCCATGTCGTTTTTAAGCATCATCTACCCATCACAAACCCTAACCCTAAACGACCTTGCAGCTGCCACCCTTGTTCCTCCACCCCTCCAGCCACCACTCCCTCCACCGTCGAGGTCGTAACCATCGAGTCGATACCACCACCGTTGTTGCCGACGAGTCAACGTCGTGGCAGTGAGAAGTCGGAAGGGCAAAACTCGTAGTTGTTGTTGTCCTGTTCCGGTGGAGGCGCAACCTTCGTTCCCTGCTACATCACCCTCTTCTTCTTCTACTTTTGTTTCGTCGCCTTGTCCCTTGTCGGCTCTTGGACCATCGGTGCTCTTGTCACCAACAAGATGAGTATTCTTTTCCATTACACAACAGCTAGCTCGCGTCCTACCGCCGCCGACGTCGCTCCTTACGGTTGCCCGTTTTGCAGATCTCCTCCGGTCATCGTTGCCGACAAGAAGGTGATTGTGGATGGTTTGTGTATGTTGATACCTTCATTTTATTTACTTCTTTTTATAGTTTTTTAGCACATTCCATTCGCATTTTAGTTAATTTTCATGCATATTTTCCTTTTTGTTATTTTTATGACCATTTCGGGTACTTTCTAGTTTCTTGAGCATTATTGCAGATTTTAAGGAAACTAGAGGGGCGAAGTGTGCGGGATCTTTTGGAAGGCGATTGGACTTGAAGAGCAGTGGGGATTTCGTGCTTGATAGCTTTGGAGGTGATTCAGGGAGTAGGCTTGTCGATTGCTTGAAGGCGTAGAAGTGTTGAACTTTAAATATGAAAGGGCGCGGGAGAATTCTTGAGTGTGCAAGATCAATGTTTAGGAGTTTGCGGAAGTTTTGAGTGATGTGGAAAGACAAATTGGGCTTTAATTGAAGAAATATTGAAGAAAAATGGTCTAGGAGCTGATTGGATTCGAAATGGGCCAATGGATTAGTTGTGGGGGCCCAAGACTTGAAGAAGCCCAAAAATTCCGTCTAAGTCACGCGGCCCGCGTAAGATTCCCCGCGGCCCGCGTGGATTCCTAACAAGGGCAATTTCGGGATTTTACTTAGAGCTCTATATTGGGAAGGTTGGTGTGCCTCTTCAGCCTTATCTTGGAGGTCCGATTTTGATACTTTCTCTCTAGAGTTTGGAGCACTTTTGGAGGCCAAGAACACTTGAAGAATATCTTCTTTTCATCTCTTGATTCTTGTCAAATGTTTGGTACAATCTTAACTAACTTTGTTCCTTTGAGTTTAGTCATGCTTGGCTAAACTAATCTTGGTTGACTTTTTGTTGAATCCTTTGAACTTTTGTTGGATGTTGAAGAATCCATGAGCTTGTTCTTCAAAAGTCAAAGTGAGGAAACTTTAAGTCAACCATCTCTCCCTTATTGATTTTACATCAAACCCTTATTTTTGTTGAAATTGTCTATTTAAATCATAGTTAATTCTAGTTTGTTTCAAGTATTTCAAAACACTAAAACCCCCCATTTTATTTTTATTGTTATTTCACAAGTATTTTTACAAAGAGATTTTTCATAGAGTTATAAATTGAACCAATCTCCGTGGATTCGACCCCTTTACCACTATACACTATTTTAGTGTGTAATATTTAGGGTTATTATTTGTGTTGGCCTCGACAACCACCAAATTTTTGGTGCCGTTACCGGGGATGGGCATTTCACTTATCTTTTGGTCCAGGATCTTGTTACTATCTCACCCATCAAACCGGGACCACTAGCTGCAGCTTGGGATTTCATACTTAGGATTAGATGCTGGTAGCTTATTGGGGTAAGTGATCATAGACAGGTAGTTTCATGAAAAATTATGCATACAATACTAACAACTGTAGGATATACTATAGCAATGGATGTTCTTAGCCTTGTGGTCACTACCGCTGAGAGGATCACACTTGATCATGTTTGAACTGTTAGGATGAAGCATTGGTGCTTGTCCCCGAGTAGAATCCATTTCTGGTCTCTTTACATCACCATATCTTTTTGCGGCTCTCTTAGAATTTTAGAGAGTCTTTTAGTCCACATTTGAACATTTTCATTATCTTTGAAAAACCACAAGTTTGAAAAAAAAATTGGTGATTGTCGAGGCCAACAAAATTAATAACACTAAATCTTTTACACTATAATGGTGTATAGTGGTAAAGGGGTTGAATCTACGGAGATTGGTTCAATTTATAACTCTATGAAAAATCTCTTTATAAAAATACTTGTAAAATAACAATAAAAATAAAATGGGGGTTTTGGTGTTTTGAAATACTTGAAACAAACTAGAATTAACTATGATTTAAATAGACAATTTCAACAAAAATAAGGGTTTGATGTAAAATCAATAAGGGAGAGATGGTTGACTTAAAGTTTCCTCACTTTGACTTTTGAAGAACATATCATTAAAATCCAATGGTGCAATACTTTGATTTAAATCCTTAATTTGGCTATAGTAATCCAAGGAGCTTGAGATTACCTAGACTTTTCTTAATTGTTGAAATGGCTAAAGAAGCTCATAACAATTTCCTTAGTCAAAGTCACTAATTCCAAATAGCATGTAATTAGTGAAAGTCAACTAGTATTAAGAACCACAGAGTCACCAAATCCAAGAGGAGTCAATTGCTTTCACTACCATGTTTGAGAAAATGTTTTTATGATTGTGTGAAGCAAAAACAACACAAAAATCACTTGTTGCTTGCTAATTTGAGGATCCTTTACTTAATCAAGAAATTAGCCAACTAATCACCACAAACACATTTAAACTCATGAATAAAAACATACTAGTAGTGATAATATGATAAAACACAAAACATTTCCATAAAGATTTAAGAACAAGCTAATGGATTCTTCAACATCCAACAAAAGTTCAAAGGATTCAACAAAAAGTCAACCAAGATTAGTTTAGCCAAGCATGACTAAACTCAAAGGAACAAATTTAGTTAAGATTGTACCAAACATTTAACAAGAATCAAGAGATGAAAAGAAGATATTCTTCAAGTGTTCTTGGCCTCCAAAAGTGCTCCAAACTCCAGAGAGAAAGTATCAAAATCGGACCTCCAAGATAGGGCTGAAGAGGCACACCAACCATCTCAATATAGAGCTCTAAGTAAAATCCCGAAATTGCCCTTGTCAGGAATCCATGCGGGCTGTGGGGAATCTTACGCGGGCCGCGTGACTTTGACGGAATTTTTGGGCTTCTTCAAGTCTTGGGCCCCCACAGCTAATCCATTGGCCCAGTTCGAATCCAATCAGCTCCTAGCCCATTTTTCTTCAATATTTCTTCAATTAAAGCCCAATTTGTCTTTCCACATCACTCAAAACTTCCACAAACTCCTAAACATCGATCTTGCACACTCAAGAATTCTCCTGCGCCCTTTCAAATTTAAAGTTCAACACTTTTGCGCCTTCAAGCAATCGACAAGCCTACTCCCTGAATCACCTCCAAAGCTATCAAGCACGAAATCCCCACTGCTCTTCAAGTCCAATCGCCTTCCAAAAGATCCCGCACACTCCTGCCACTCTAGTTTCCTTAAAATCTGCAATAATGCTCGAGAAACTAGAAAGTACCCGAAATGGTCATAAAAATAACAAAAAGGAAAATATGCATGGAAATTAACTAAAATGCGAATGGAATGTGCTAAAAAACTATAAAAATAAGTAAATAAAATGAAGCTATCAAATCAACCCAAGCTTAAACCTTACTTGTCCTCATGTAAGACAAGACTAAAATGAACTTGGGACGAACTACCCTAGAAATAAAAAGAATTGATAGAACCATGGAGCTTGTTCGACGTTAGTCAACATGGTCTGAATTGATCTTGCTGCTATCTCAAAACTTTTTCATCCGATGACAATGGGACCATAAACCACACCCAGGACAACTCCTCTAGGTGAATAAGGAGGGATGGTCAGTCGTAGTCTTAATGGAACATGTATACAATGAAGAACATCTGTAGTAGGGAGAAAGCAACTGGATGGGCTTGGGTGGAGCTCTTCTTTAAGTGCACACTCTACTCTCACGTCTGCCGGTTTCTCTCATGTATAACTAGGTTTAATCGCTCGGGCACCGTTGTAGGAATCGGTTCACTTAGTGTTGGCCCAAACTTCCCGTAGTATCCGACTCGACAGTCTCCCTAACATCACCAATTTGTGGAAAAAAAAACAACTCGATCTATATACAATAAAACAGACCTATACAAATGAATATCAAACGCCGGGTGACCAAGATGTTGGAAAATTTGTTCAATAATTGAACCGGCCACCTATCTAAGATAGTTGCAACTGAAAATTTGCATGCCATTTTTTTTCTGTTTTTTTTTTCTTTCTTTTTTTTTGATACTTGATGGTAATGTATTAACAATCGAAATTTTAACAAGAAAACCCTTTGACTCAAAATTTGGTTCCCAAAAGCGTGTAAGTGGAACCGAAAGGGTAATGATATAATTCGAATGGCCTAAGTGTGAAAATGACCATGTGTGGAGCATAAAGAGGTAATGTAAGCTCCTTTTCAAACTTGTGGTTTTTCAAAGATAATGAAAATGTCCAAATGTGGACTAAAAGACTCTCTAAAATTCTAAGAAAATCGCAAAAAAGATATGGTGATCTAAAGAGACTAGATATGGATTCTACTCGGGGACAAGCACCAATGCTTCATCCTAACAGTTCAAACATGATCAAGTGTGATCCTCTCAGCGGTAGTGACCGCAAGGCTAAGAACATCCATTGCTACAGTATATCCTACAGTTGTTAGTATTGTATGCATAATTTTTCATGAAACTACCTGGCCATGATCACTTACCCCTTTAAGTTACCAGCATCTGATCCCAAGTATGAAATCCCAAGCTGCAGCTAGTGGTCCCGGTTTGATGGGTGAGATAGCAACAAGATCCTGGACCAATAATGATACAATAACTGTGAACCTGTTCCATGGCATCCAAGAGAGGTGAGAATAAACAGACAACAAAAATGCATAAATGCTAATGCCTTAGGCTAAATGTTATGCAAAAATATAAAAGGTGAAAAAGAAGAAAATAAAATCTTTTTGGAATTTCAAATAAATAAAAAAAAATGAATGAAAATTAGCTCAATACTAAAATGTTATGCAACCTAGTTAAAAATGCATGAAAAAAGCAAAAGATAAGGGAAATGCCCCACCCCAAGCTTAAGAACAAGCATTGTCCTCAATGCTTAAGGAAAGGGCGAAAAGGACCTAAATCGGAGGGTTGGGTAGAGGATAGGGGTTTGTAGAGGAGGAAAAATGGTGAAGAATGGTAGTGGTATCGCGGGATTCCGACCAGTAGATCTTCGGGAAATCGAGTTTTTGTATGGAGCGCGGGCAGGGCGCGGGCCGCGTAGAGGCCGCGTGTAACATTCTTGGTTTCCTCTTGAGATCACAGAAGGTTCATAAGAATTTTGGGTCAAAAAACGCGGGCCACGAAAAGGCCACGTGAACTGAAGCTCAAAAAATACTAAGTGTTAAAACCAGCCCCGCGGGCCGCGTGTGTTGAACATGGCTGGAGGTCATTCTTTTGCGCGGGCAAGGAATGGGCCGCACATAAGCCGCACATGACCTTACACAGGCCGCATGGATATTCATGCGGGCCGCGTGACTTCCTGCACTTCAAAATTTGAAAATTTTCTAAAAACTTGATTTTTGGCCAAAGTGATTCCCGCGAAGTCCCGGTTTCAAAAACACAACAAAAGGTTTGGACCAAAGGTGAGAATAAAGCTTGAAATTTTACAAAAATGAACATTTTCAAAACAAAAAAAAATTCAAAATCATTTTATTCGGTTTATAAAAGACGAAAGCACAATGATTTCCAAAAATGCCCTTCTTTAACGTCTTTGGCGAGACGCCTCCAAACTTCACTTTAACACTTTGGGGCGTCCAAATGGACAACATCTTGGACATTTGAATCAAAAACTTCATAGAATGACTTCAAACGATGTCCATTAACCTTGAAAACTTGCCCCGTGTCAACATTTTTTAATTTCCAAACCTCCATTGGGACTATTTTCTTGTATTTGACTTTCTTTTTACGGGAGAACCACACCAGACTTAGACCTTTGATAATAGTGATCATCCAACCATATTCTTCCTTGTACTTTTTCATTAAGGTGACCAACTCTTCCCTCTTTGACATGGTGGTCGAGTTGGTGACCGGTTGGGTGTCTTCCTTCTCGGGATATGTATCATTTAAAGGGTCCGACAGATTTATCGTTTTTGGCTCTTGTGGTTCTTCTACCACTAGAATTAGTTTCTCAATGGTAGTGGTGGGCTCAAACTCTCTTTCGTTAACCCCCAACATGTCCTCTATAGTTTCATTGACATCTTTCTCAATTTCTTCTTCCTCCTTGATAGCCTCTTCCATATCTGCTCATTTTTCCTCTTCTTCACATAACACTCTTGGGCCATCAAAAATTTTCTCATCTTTCAAAGGAATGGCACATGTGCTATGACATGGGCTCTCTTCAGATGGTAGTTTGTCTTGAGCTTCCACTATACTTATTGTTTGAGAAAGTTGTGTTATTTGTTTCTCTAAGCTTTTGAGGCTAGCTTGGGTTGTTTCTTGGAAAGTTTGGGTAGATATGGCAATGCTTTTCACAATCTCCTCTAAGGACATGCTTGGTGTTTCAAGTTGTTGAGGAGGTGGAGGATATGGATGTTGGAATTGTGAAGTTGGTTGGTATTGGTCATTTCTCCAAGCTTGGTATGGGATTTTGTATTGGTTGTATCCCCAAGCTTGGTTGTTGTCCCACCATTGATCATGTTGAGGTTGATCATAACTCCATTGGTTTGACTAGTAGTAGCTTCCCTTCTCTTGCACTTCTTCCCATTCTCCTTGTAAATATGAACACATGTCGGATTGATGTCCATTTTGGGCACAAAAATCACAAAGAAGAGGTGTGCGCTGCACACTTTGGACATTTTCAATCATCATAACTAACTAAGCTAGCTCAGAAAGTTTATCTTCAACGCAAGGAGTGTTCATTCCCGAACCATACTTTTCTCTTCAATTTTTGAGTTTGAAACTAGAGTACCTGCACAATGAGATTTAGGCATAGAGAAACAAACTGATTAAATATAAACCAATCCCCGGCAACGGCGCCAAAAATTTGGTGGTTGTCGGGGCCAACAAAATTAATAACCCTAAATATTTTACACTAAAATAGTGTATAGTGGTAAAGGGGTCGAATCCACGGAGATTGGTTCAATTTATAACTCTATGAAAAATCTCTTTATAAAAATACTTGTAAAATAACAATAAAAATAAAATGGGGGGTTTTGGTGTTTTGAAATACTTGAAACAAACTAGAATTAACTATGATTTAAATAGACAATTTCAAAAAAAAAAATCAGGGTTTGATGTAAAATCAATAAGGGAGAGATGGTTGACTTAAAGTTTCCTCAATTTGGCTTTTGAAGAACATATCATTAGAATCCAATGGTGCAATACTTTGATTTAAATCCTTAATTTGGCTATAGTAATCCAAGGAGCTTGAGATTACCTAGACTTTTCTTAATTGTTGAAATGGCTAAAGAAGCTCATAACAATTTCCTTAGTCAAAGTCACTAATTCCAAATAGCATGTAATTAGTGAAAGTCAACTAGCATTCAGAACCAAAGAGTCACCAAATCCAAGAGGAGTCAATTGCTTTCACTACCATGTTGGAGAAAATGTTTTTATGATTGTGTGAAGCAAAAACAACACAAAAATCACTTGTTGCTTGCTAATTTGAGGATCCTTTACTTAACCAAGAAATTAGCCAACTAATCACCACAAACACATTTAAACTCATGAATAAAAACATACTAGTAGTGATAATATGATAAAAAAACAAAACATTTCCATAAAGATTTAAGAACAAGCTAATGGATTCTTCAACATCCAACAAAATTTCAAAGGATTCAACAAAAAGTCAATCAAGATTAGTTTAGCCAAGCATGACTAAACTCAAAGGAACAAAGTTAGTTAAGATTGTACCAAACATTTGACAAGAATCAAGAGATGAAAAGAAGATATTCTTCAAGTGTTCTTGGCCTCCAAAAGTGCTCCAAACTCCAGAGAGAAAGTATCAAAATCGGACATCCAAGATAGGGCTGAAGAGGCACACCAACCTTCCCAATATAGAGCTCTAAGTAAAATCCCGAAATTCCCCTTGTCAGGAATCCACGCGGGCCGTGGGGAATCTTACGCGGGCCGCGTGACTTTGACGGAATTTTTGGGCTTCTTCAAGTCTTGGGCCCCCACAGCTAATCCATTGGCCCAGTTCGAATCCAATCAGCTCATAGCCCATTTTTCTTCAATATTTCTTCAATTAAAGCCCAATTTGTCTTTCCACATCACTCAAAACTTCCACAAACTCCTAAACATCGATCTTGCACACTCAAGAATTCTCCCGCGCCCTTTCAAATTTAAAGTTCAACACTTATGCGCCTTCAAGCAATCGACAAGCCTACTCCCTGAATCGCCTCTAAAGCTATCAAGCACGAAATCCCCACTGCTCTTCAATTCCAATCGCCTTCCAAAAGATCCCGCACACTCCTGCCACTCTAGTTTCCTTAAAATCTGCAATAATGCTCAAGAAACTAGAAAGTACCCGAAATGGTCATAAAAATAACAAAAAGGAAAATATGCATGGAAATTAACTAAAATGCGAATGGAATGTGCTAAAAACTATAAAAAGAATTAAATAAAATGAAGCTATCATATGTGTCTTGCGTGTGCATGTGTATTCAGTGTTGATGACGTTGAAGACATGTGATTGGCCGGAAAATCAAGTAGAAAGACCACCATGGCCGCCATCCATGGTGGCTGCCGCCACTTTCGTTTTTTGGCCGCCATCAGCCACCATATTGATGGGTTTTGGTCCTAAGAACATCCTATGTGCTCATACAAACCCTAATGCTTGGATCTAGGTTTCTCTATTGTACATGCAAGTTATCCAAGACTATAAACCCTAATTCTAGCATACAAGTAATCATATTGATATAAGAATAGGTTTATAATGTTACCTTGATTGTTATGTAGCAATAATAATCCCAAATCTCCTTGTATTGACTTTGGAAGGCTTAGAGTCATAAGTGTCACTCCTCTAATGGTTCACAAACACAATAAGCAAGAGGATGAAGAGGAGAGAGGATGGAGGCTACCCAAAAACGTGTGAAACCCTAGAACAAGTCTTAGCCACGTTTTTGGTCCTTTAGGGATCTACATATAGTGAGGCTTTTAGGGTTATCTAACAAGGAAACACTAATTTGGATGCTTAAGCCCTAAGCAACCCATGGAGCCCTTTCCTTAAGGCCTTGGACGATTTCATATGGGCTTCCCCCATAGAGTTCGTCCACCTTATAATAAAAGGCAATCCATGGCCCAAATTGCAATTATCTTATAATTACAATTCCAGTCCCTTAAGTTTAATTAATCTCTTTTAGTCACAAAACTAATTACCAATTAATTCTTGACTAATATTAATTAAACAATATGATTTCTCCTTTAATATATTATTCCCATAATATGTTAATAAATCATATTTAATCCTTTCTCTCCATAATTCATCCTATCAAGTTGCTTTGGTGAAGGCAACCCAAAAGGACCATGCACCATCGGGTCAAGTACATACCAAAATAGTTATGGACTTAGACACTAATCCAACACATATATGGGTGGTTGTGTGTGTTTATTAGTGTGTGTGTGTGTCACGTGTATGTATGTGTTGTGTTGTTGCTCATGTATTGGTGTTTTTTGCTTAACCTGGAACCAAAAGAGAACCCACCACCACCACCGTGAGGTGGTGGCTGCCACTTCCTGCCGCCGCCGGCCACCATTTTTGGTGGTTGTATTGGGCTTATTCCTTGTTCTTTTGGTGCTAGTGTGTGTGTGTGTGTTGTAAGAAATTATATGTATATTGGATTGTTGGGATATTATTCAACCTGTCGTCGTGTATGGGTGGCTGCCGCCTCCTGCCACCATGGACCTCCGTCGACCACCATCGCCCGAGGTGGCAGTGGGTGGTGCCCAATTTATTAATTATATATTTATTTATTTAATTAGAGAATCAATTAACTTTAGGGGTTGGAAACCCTAATTGGGGTTTAGAGACCCTAATATCAAGAAAACCCTAATATTGGAGTTGGTCGGGACCCGCGTTAAAACTATTAATTAAACCTAAAACAATAACTTAATCATTCTCCACAATTAACTTGATGCGATAATGGACTAAATAGATTAAGTCCTTAATTAGTTAAGTAAGGAACACTAACCCTGGTTATCATTTTATGTAAAAACCCTAGAATCGAGGAGCTTTATTTTGGGCAATATTTAGGCGCGTATTTGGGCTGTTGACTGGATTATTTCTTCATCAGAAAACGACTACATCAAACCTTAATCAATCATACCCTTAAGTGATTAAGTCAATAATGGGTTAAGTGTTTTTACTTAACCCTAATCGTCATTTCATGTGAGGTGGTCATTGTTGCAAGTGACTATGTCCTGTGACCGTGGATTGACTCAAGTATCTTCCTGTAGGTGATTGGAAATGAGTTGAAGTTGGTAGAGTCCTTCGTTGCTACAGTACATCGAGGTGAGTTTCGTCTCACTGTACCTGTGGGTCGAAGGCACCAATGTCGGCCCACTAGTATTGATTATATGCTAGTAGGGGATGCTCTAGGGACTGTATATAGTCATGTAGGATAGACCGAGGGCTCTTGATCTAAGCTCTCTTACCTATTTCTTGTTTGGTTGTGGTTTTAGAGTAGGATCATCTGTCTGGGTGACTATCTCACCTATGAGTATATACGGTTATGCATTCTTTGGATTGTTGATATTTAGTATGTTGTTATGTTGTAGTGATCTATTAGATCTGTGTTCTAGTATTAAGTATGTTGTTATGCTATAGTGATCTAGTAGATTTGTGTTCTGGTATTGAGTATGCATATATGTTATAGTGATCAGTTAGATCTGTCTCTTGATATAGAGTTTGTTGCTTTTGGTAATAACCTGTAGAACTGTATGTTATATGTGCTTCCTGGTTATCATATATGGAGTGCCTTTATGGACTGTCAGTGGTTATGTAGGATAGCCTAAGAACTCTTGATTAGGCTCTCTTGCCTGTTCCTTGTTTGGTTGTGGCTCTAGAGTAGGACTATCTGTTCGGGTGGTTATCTCACCTCTAGCTACTTATCGTTACGTATTCTATGGGGGTTAGCTGGTAGCGGGACTATATGTGGTTAGAGGATTAGTAAGCAGTATTGAGTTGTATGATTGTTGTTGTCTGTATTATATGCCTACTTGATCTTGATTGTTTATATGTCGACATATTGTGTTTAGTTGGGTTGAGGCATTCCTACTTTGTGCAGTAGGCCAAGATACCCGGTGCGGACCGACTGTAAGTCGTAGGCACGGATGCTCGGGAGGAGCGGTAGGGTTGAGGCGGTAGGCCAAAAAACCCTGGGTATTCCAACCTGATGGTTGATTGGACCCAATATATTGGTATTCTAGCCCGAGGCTGATTGGGCCAATATGCTTATGATATGAGGGTATTCCATCCCGAGGATGACTGGACCCATCGTGGACATGCCTGGTATTCCATCCCGAGGTTGATTGGGCCAGGCGTGAGTGTTTACGTTTATGTTTTGTTTTGTGTGGTGGTACTTTGGGGGAAACTCACAAAGCTTTATGCTTACAGTTTTAGTTTATTGTTTCAGGTGCTTCTAATGATTTTGACAAGGCGAAGGCGTAACCATACACATCCTCGGTTTTACAACAGATTAAGTCTTAGGAAACTATGGTTTTTAATTAATCTTGAGAACACTATTTTTGTAAACATTTTATTAGTAAAAGGATCGTTTTTTAAAGTTTAAAATTTGTTGAAATTTTCTAGGGCGTTACAAGTTGGTATCAGAGCCTTAGTTTAAGTGAATTAGAGAAACGCTCGTGTGAATCCAGTTTTAGACTAAGGAAAAGATTTTCAAACGGTTTTCAAAATACTAAAGGAGAATGTGACGTGTACGATCAGTCAGAGCCAGTAAGTAGACCACAAAATATCACACTACTATTTGATATTGTGATATGTTAGTACAACATGCTAGTGGTAGACTACAGATCTTCAGGAATTGCATGATAGAATTGCATGATTGTATGATGGCTGATAGCCTAATATTCTTCTTTATATGGAATTGACATCATTACTGTAGTTGCTTAGTGTATGCATCATAATTACACATAATTAAGATTCTATAGAATGAGAATATTTGGTTTGGCTTTATTTCATGTTCCTTGTCTGGTTGTGGGCTTAGAGTAGGGCTGAGTATTTGACTGTCTATAGGATCCAGCGTTATGAATTACTAGCATACACGAGTGTTGCATGGTTGGTGGAAGTTTCGTGGATGAGTCTTGTGGGGCCAATCGGCCAGTGTGAGATGTTTAGCCTTCCTCTAGAGTGAGGATTGAGTGCTCGCCTATGATTATGTGTATTGTTAGGGTGTTGTGATGATCCTTGATACAAATATGGGTACGTATGGAATGTAGTATGGGCCCGTACTACTTAAGGCACAAGACCCACACACATATCAAGGAAGTCACAACCCCTAGGGTTTAGTCGAGAGTTGGTTCCCTGTTATTTATGAGTATTATCTGATATCTTCCTGTTGTATTTTCAGTATGGCAGTCACGGTGCCCTGATAGTACCCGAGACTATTAGCCAGGATAGGCCAGCATTGATAGAGGATCGTATCATGGAGATCATTCGTGAGGAGGTGGTTTAGATTGTCTGGGGTCAAATTCTAGAGATGTTTGGGTCTACTAAGACCGCCATGATGGAGTATTTTTGATGATAGATATGCAGCCCTTGCGGAGACGGCCGCCGCAGCAGCTACAACAGGTGTAACAGTGGTAAGGAGAGGAGCCAGTCGAGCTTTTCAGTATCGGGACTTTGATAACACGAAGCCCCCGACTTTTGATGGGACTCAGGATCCGATCATAGCCATGAGGTGACTGTCTGATGTGGAGGGATGTTTCTTCACGTGCTCATGTCCTGCTGACCAGAAGGTCAGATGTGACCTGAACTTGCTGAGGTCCGGGGCAAAGGACTGGTGGAGGTTAATGATTGGGTCGTATTCGAATGATCAGAGAGTTGCGGTTCATTCAATGAATTCAGATCCTCGCTGGTTGATTCAGCGGATCATCATTGATGGGTATGTTATTCTGATCTGTGATGGGCATGTAGGTTTAGATGGCTCAAGTATATTCATCCGATGGTAGGATGACCATTCGTAGATCCGAGTAGTTTTTTTTCTGAATTTCATGGTAGGACTCATACTTGGTCCGTCTACCATTGTCTCATGTACACAAGGCGTATATAATTAAGATTGATAAGATGGTCGGATGGGTGACTCTGCCCCAGGTCCACAACCAGACAAGGAACAGGAGATAGGGCGGAAACACACATCCTATGTTCGTAGAAGCTTAATTATATACCACCCTCGCGTGTACATTTTACATCAATAGGATAAACGTATATGTCCCTAGTATATGTGCTTGAACTTGACTTGTTGCATGAGTGGTGTTTCCAAAAGGGTCTACTGAGGGTGCTTAAGGAAGGTTACAGGTGGATACCATACTCCTTGCATGAGTATTTTTGGGGGTTTAAAGTGAGATTAAATTCAGAGGTTCTCATCTAGTTTGTCTTATGAGTGACGAGAGTTTTGTTATTCGGTCGGTTTAAGGCAAAGGGTCTCTTCGGTGACATGTGGGTTCGGTGTAACACAGACTCAGCTAGAATAGACAGGATGACATCGTAGGATCACATGTTAAGTTGGTTCGGAAGGGGTGTTTCGTTATGGCGTCAGTGTATCTGTGTGTGAACGTTTATAGTGTTTTCTGTGTTGACCTTGTTATCACTACTGTGAATGTTTTGTACTGAATTAAGTGTATTAACCGAGAAATTGTTCCAGTGAACGATACTTGATATTATGGTCTCTATCCAGTCCCTCTATAATCGATGGGTGTCTACAATTCATATATAATTAAGATGGATAAGACGGTCGACTGAGTGACTCTACCCTATATCCACAACCAGACAAGGAACAGGAAATAAGGCGGAATCACGCACTCTACGTCTATTGGTCCTTAATTATATATGGCCCTACTATTTACATAATGTCATTATAGCCTACCGGAAAAGAGTATTTAGTTCTACATAACTTATGTGCTTTGTTTAGACGAGGAATAAAATATTATAGTTAGAATTTAATTGTGAGACAGTTTCCTTGAAAATGTAGGTTTGGGAAATAATTCGAGTTGGAAGACGTACTGTGGTTCTCGAGGGTTTCCGGGGCAGACTCTCCTGCAGTGATTATTAGCATTCTTACTTCGTCACTAGGGTTCCTGGCCACTGGACAATCTCTCCTGTAGTGTCCTGTTTCACCACATCCGTGGCAGGTTTGACTTACTTCCTCAAATGGGACCTGAGAGATCGGACGCATCGGTGCCCTACAGAAGCGGATGGTGTGTCTCCTTTTGAGGCAGTTCTTGCAATACATCTTCCGACACCTTTTGATATGATGGAAGTTGCACTTATTGCATTTAGGAAGGGTTCTAGCATAGCGATTGTCGGGTGCTAGGGTGGTTGGTGTCGTAGCAGCATAGGATGCACATGTCTTTTGTCCCTCTGAGGGTCCTTGTGTTAATTGTCTCTTCTTTCTGCTCTCGGGCCTTTGATCATCATCACTTCCTTTCGTTGACTCCTGAACCGGATCCATTATGCCTTGGTACCAATGTTCGAGCCAAGCGTTTGGCACTGTCAAACGTAAGAGGTTTTGTTTCCAATACGTCTCCTTGAACTGTAGAAGGTTGTAACACCCCAAAAATACCGGCTAAAAATTTCATTTTTAAATTAGGTTAATACGTAAAAACATCATTACAAATCATTCATAATAATACTCCGTGTCTGAGAACCGGTAATATCATAATAATATTTCAGAGTACATCCCAGAAAATCGATAGCGCGGAAAAACTAGAGTGTGTATGTGATGTGTTGCTACCGCGCCAGCTCCTTCCCCTTCGAAGAAGAGGTACCTGAAACCAAAACTGAAAATTGTAAGCACAAAGCTTAGTGAGTTCCCCCACTGTACCACATACCATATAATCACATAACATACGTATATTGTCAGGCATATCTCGGTGCCCGACCTACCCCTTCGGTCCTCTCGACCGGACGTTGCCTAGCATACCTGGGTGCTGGCCTCCCCTTCGGTCCTCTCGATCGGATACTGCCTAACATATCTGGGTGCTGGCCTCCCCTTCGGTCCTCTCGACCGGATACTGGGGAACTATTTATCCCCTCTACTACTACCACATAACATGTATCACAATATCAGAATCTATCTAACATGGCTGGGTATGACTACCCCTTCGTCCCTACCGACCGGATATCTTGGGGACTATCTCCCCCTACTGTCACTAACACATAGCATCATATCATACTAACACATAAACATAACACAGGTAGTAGTAATCCCTAGATGAATATCACAGAGACAATCATCTACATACAACTCCTACTGGTGGGCCGGCATTGTGGCCGTAGACCCACCGCTACTGGAAGGTAACTCACCTCGATGTAGCTGCTGATCTGTGTGGGGATTAACTATCTGCTGCTGCTGCTGCTACTCCGGAAATCCTCCGGCTATAATTCCCACAAAACACTCAATCAACCACTGCTAACTGTCCCTTGGGGTAAATTGTCCATTTACCCTTAACAAGTCCTGAGTCAAGTCACAGTCAACTGCCAGTTGACCAGACTCGCCGAGTTGGCTAGCCAACTTGCCGAGTCCCTTTCCTTTAGTCTGACCATAAGTCCGTCTCTACTCGTCGAGTTAAGCGTAGACTCGACGAGTCTTCCTTCCATACCCAAGGCCAATAGTCCTTCATCCTACTCGCCAAGTTCATCTTCATCCGAAGAACACTCTAAGCTGTGACTCGCCGAGTTGGATGAACAACTCGTCGAGTTGTTCTTGAGACAAGGAGATTGCCGTGAACTCGCCGAGTCGTTGCAATGACTCGCCGAGCGACTTCATGAGTGAGTCTGGCTTCCAACCCACTGAGTCATACCCTATGACTCACCACTCCAACTCGCAACACAAAAAGGGGAACAACCCGGGGACTCACGACCCGACTCGCCGAGTCAGATGAACGACTCGCCGAGTCTGCCTCATGCAAAAACTATACACGCGATTTTGCTTGAATCCAGTCCATGCCATTCGTAGATATGGGTTCCTAGGGCCTGTTTTACACGTAAAGTTTCCAACTTTACGTGTAGATAATCACCAATGAAGGTTTTAGGGCTCAAAGTGCACCAAAAGGGGTAGATCTAGGACTTTCATGCAATATGACTCCATAAAGGCAGTAGATCCAAGCTCCAGGGACTAAATCATGCCTAGATCTAAAGGCTAACAACTTATTACGACCCACCAAGCACAAACAAGCTTGAAGAATGGCTCAAAAGGACTTTCATGAAGCTATTAGGTACTACAAGCTTGAAAACAGAGGGGAAACGAGCTATACCTCAAGGAAAACGTTGAGATGTCACGAAAATGCTTGGCCTCCTTCTCCTCTTCTTGATCTACTCCTCTTTCTCTTCAAAAACTTCAAGAACACACCCAAAACACTTCAATCACACAAGGAAAAGGGCAAAGACGATGTTGGGAGCTCTGAGGGTGAATGGGGGCGAGGTTGGGGCGAAAATGAGTGTTTAAATAGGGTGCAAACCCTTGAAATTTAGGGTTTCAACAGACAGCGGTGACTCGCCGAGTCCAGAATATGGACTTGCTGAGTCGCCAACTTAAACGTGCCCCCGGACCGCGTCCCTACTCGGCGAGTCGGACCTACAACTCGCCGAGTCCAAGGCTAAAATGACAATTACTATGATAAATTTTACGTACCAGGAACCAGGTGCTACAAATCTCCCCCATTTATTTTAGACTTCGTCCTCGAAGTCTGCCGCTCGATCCTAAAACAGCTCGGGGTAATGCTCCATCATTTCTTCCACCGGCTCCCAAGTCCATTCCGAACCCTTGTGGTGCTGCCATTGCACTTTCACTAGCTCCACCCTCTTGTTCCTTAGATCCTTTGACTTCTGGTCGAAAATTGCGACTGGGCGCTCAATGTAATTCAGGCTGTCATCAACCTGTATATCCTCTAATGGCACCACCGCTGAATCATCCACGAGACACTTCCGCAGCTGGGAGACAATGAAGGTGTTGTGGATCTGGCTGAGCTCGGCTGGCAGATCCAACCTATATGCCACCTTGCCCACCTGGGCTACAACCCTGAACGGTCCAATGAATCTCAGGCCCAACTTGCCCCGCTTCCTGAATCGAATGACGCCCTTCCAAGGCGACACCTTCAGGAGAACCATATCCCCGACCTGGAACTCCAGGTCTGATCGACACTTGTCGACGTAACTTTTCTGCCGACTCTGCGCAGTCTGAAGCCTGCTCCAAACCTGCTGGATTCTCTCGGTCGTCTAGAGCACCACCTCGGTGCTCCCCATGACCCTTTGGCCAACTTCACCCCAGCATATCGGGGTCCTGCACCTCCAACCGTACAACATCTCGAATGGGGGACGATCAATACTCGCGTGATAGCTGTTGTTGTACGAGAACTCAGCCAAAGGAAGATAGGTATCCCAGCTACCACCGAAATCTAACACGCACGCCCGCAACATATCCTCCAAAGTATGGATGGTCCACTCACTCTGACCATCCTTCTGCGGGTGAAAAGTGGTGCTAAAATGCAGACGAGTGCCCACCTCATCATGAAACCTCTTCCAAAACCTGGAAGTGAATCGCACATCTCAATCTGATATCACTGACACTGGCACCCCGTGTCGCGCCACTATCTCCCTGATATAGATATCGGCGAACTTTTCGGCTGAGATGCTCTCCGGAATCGGAATAAAATGGGCGCTCTTGGTCAACCGATCCACGATGACCCAAATCGAATCTACTCCTCGCGCCGTTCGTGGAAGCTTCGTGATAAAATCCATCGTAATATCCTCCCATTTCCACAACGGGATATCCAACGGCTGCATCTTGTCGTGCGGTCTCTGATGCTCGGCCTTGACCTTCCTGCAGGTCAAACACCGCTCGACGTACCACGCCACATCCCGCTTCATGCAGGGCCACCAATAGTCTAGGCGAAGATCCCGATACATCTTCGTTGCCCCTGGATGAATAGAGAATCGGGATTCGTGCGCCTCCTCCATCAAGATCTGGCGCACGCCTCCATGATACAGCACCCACACCCTACGGTGTAGTGTCAACAACCCCCGGCTATTATAATCAAAGGAGGTGACTTGACCCACTATTCGCTCACTCTTCCGATGCTCCTCCTTCATAGCCTCCTGTTGAGCCTCCCGAATCTGCTCCAATAGGGGAGTCACCACAGTCATCCTCATGCAAATATCCCTGATCGGCGCCGCCTTGCGGCTAAGCGCATCGGCCACCACATTGGCCTTTCCTGGGTGGTAAAGGATCTCACAATCATAATCCTTCACCACGTCTAACCACCGACGCTGCCTCATGTTCAGATTCGGCTGATCCATGAGGTACTTTAAACTCTTGTGGTCCGTATAAATGGCACACCGAAACCCGTAGAGGTAATGCCACCAAATCTTGAGAGCGAAAACCATCGCACCCAACTCCAAATCATGCGTCGGGTAGTTCGCCTCGTGAGGCTTCAACTGTCTCGAGGCATAAGCAATGACATGCCCCCTCTGCATCAATATTGCGCCTAAGCCTGAGATCGACGCATCACAATATACCACAAAATCCTCTACGCCCTCGGGCAGGGCTAAGATTGGCACCTCGCACAATCTCTGCCTTAGAGTCTCGAACGCTGCCTGCTGCTCAGGCCCCCAACGAAAGACCACGACTTTCCTAGTCAACCGTGTCAGGGGTACGGCTATCTTGGAGAAATCCTGAATGAATCTCCGATAGTAGCCTGCCAATCCTAGGAAACTCCGAATCTCGGATGGAGACTTCAGAACCTCCCACCTCATCACTGTAACGCCTGCAGATCCGGGCTAGTCAATTTAGAGGCAATAGGGGTCGAAAACGACTTTTCGACAAAAATATTATTTAGAATAAATAATCTTAACCAAGGTGTAGAATATGTCACAGGGTTTCCGTACATATAAAGAACGCCGAAATCCGAGTTATAACGAAGAAGTTATGACCCGTCGAAGTTTCGCATCGGAACCGGCACGGCGCCGGGAAGCGTAAATAGTAAATTTATGATAGAGGGAGATTTAGATTTAGCGCTCTAAACGAAAGTCGTAGAATATGTTAAACTAAGAACTTCGATAAAAAGAACGCCCAAATCTGACTTCGTATGAAGAAGTTACGATTTTTCGAAGTTTCGGATTAGCAGTGTACAGTCCGAAATTCGAATATTAGATCGAGCGATTTTTAGCCGACACAACCTAAACGAGAATTGAAGATCTCATTATTAGTAGCGTAACAATAAAAAGACAGACGAAAATGGACATCGGATGAAGAAGTTATGAGATTTTAACGGACCAATCCTGTCCCGACCTGTTAAAAATATAACTTTAAAAATAAAGTCAAAATTAGCCGACGGAGTCTAAATGAAAGTTGTAGAGTACGTATCCACCTACGCGTGGATATAAATAACGTCAAAAACGGAGTTCGTATGAACGAGTTACAAATTATAATAGCATATTTACGTATTAAAATAAAGTATAAATCATATATACGTACACATATATATATATATACATATGTATATATCATTAGAAAGGTATCGACGATGCGGTCATTATAAGACTAATGTTGAGTTCTTTCGACATTAGTTTAGTGCAAATATCATTAAATCTATTTAAAATAGTATTATAAAGGGGTGTTTAGTTGTTTATATAACTATAAGGTCATTAAGTAATTATGAAGGGTAGTTTTTGTAAATTCAATTACTATAAATAAGAGGCTTGGGCTCTCATATTTCTTGCACCATTCTCTTGATTCAAGAGTCTTTCTCTCCTTATCCCCTGAGCATTTCGGTCCCTCGTGATTCGACTTCTCTTTCTGTAGTTTTAGTATAGTAAGGTGAGCGCTGAAGCGCTGCACGAATCTTTCTTAGAAAGATTCAGCGACGAAGTTCTGCCCCTACAGAGCCCGACTCCTAGCTAAAATCCCCTTGTAAGTAAGTTATGCTTACCCTATTTTAAATATAGTTTATATTTAAAATTAGTATTGTTATTATAAATTTATAATAAATATTTGAGCTATTATTATGACTTATATAAGTGTCGTTATAATATCTTTTTAACTACTCGCGGTACGGGGAATCTGGTTTAAAGGGCCGCATAGGGTTGTTGGATTTCAGAAGTGCTATATGCCAAAATGGTCCTGCCCTCCGGTGTTTTATGTCTGGCCCCTGTCTGTACATAGTGGTTGGAAAGTATTGTTTAAACGCTTATATAATAATAATAAGACTAATAATTAGTCACGGTAAATATTAGACTAAAATCTAGTGGTAATAATACTAGGTTTCGTCGAAGGAAATTATTTTAAAGTAAACGAAGCGTTGTCCGAGTACCGAGTGACCACCTTCTCAAGTGAGTGCATAGTTACTTTCATCTTACACATAGATATGAAGTATTTTATATAAACTACGTGCTATGTGTGCACATTATCTGAATACTTGTTGTCTATGCTGGTTGAACGTTTTATACATGTTTTAAAGGACTTAAACTGTATACGTATTTTATATATACGAAAATGTTGGGTATGAGATGGGTAGATGAATGATGAGAGATAGAAGATGACGTGAGTATACATTGGCAGCTACAGACTTAGTGCCTATGGGACAAACACCGGTAGCTATGGACTTAGTACCTTTTAGACGTTGGTAGCTATGGATTTAGTACCTGTAGGAATTGGTAGCTATGGACTTAGTACCTGTTGAACATTGGTAGCTATGGACTTAGTACCTATTAGATAAAGACTGGTAGCTATGGATTTAGTACCCGATGAATAGACTATAGCAGCTATGGAATTAGTGCTTTATGAACGAACATTGGCAGCTATGGATTTAGTGCCAATCCCATAACCCTGGAAGTAAGGGACTTCGGAATAAACGAATGCAGGATAGATGACTCTTAGGTTAAATCCTTAAATAGTAAAGAAGATAATGGGGATGGGTAATTGGGTTGATTGTTTGATTGAATATAATAATTATATTATTGTGGGTTGAAAACCCTATGTACTCACCAGGTTTCCCAACCTGACCCACTCAGTTTATGTATATCACAGGTGACGAAGTGAAGTGACATTACACTGAGAGATTTAAAAGAGATGTAGATCACTAGTGTAAATCATTGTAAGTCTGTTTATGCTTATGTTTCGGTATTAACGATGACATCCCAAACATTTTAAAATGAAATAAATACGTTTCTTCGAAAATGTTTTAATAACGTATTTACCATGTTTTTCTGGGAACAAATTCCGCAACCTTTTTATAAAATGAAGTACTCTGATTTTTATAAATCATAAACAAAATCGGTCTTTTCTGGCCGTGATTTTGGGGATGTCACAATCACAGCCTCCACATTGGCCGGGTCTACTGAAATCCCGTCCTGGTTGACGAGATGCCCAAGGAACTGCACCTTGCGCAACCAAAACTCACACTTGGAGAACTTGGCGTACAAGTTCTCCCTCCTCAGGGTCTCCAAAACCTCTCTCAGATGCTCCTCGTGCTCCTCCTATGTCTTGGAATAAACCAAGATGTCGTCAATGAAAACTATCACAGACCAATCCAGCATCGGCCTGCACACGCGGTTCATGAGGTCCATGAACGCGACAAGAGCATTGGTGAGCCCAAACGGCATCACCACGAACTCATAATGGCCATAACGTGTCCGAAACACGGTCTTCTGTATATCCTCCTCCCTAACCCTCATCTGATGATAGCCTGAACGCAAATCGATCTTGGAGAACCAAGATGCTCCCTGCAACTGATCAAAGAGGTCATCAATCCTCGGGAGTGGGTAACGGTTCTTCACCATTACCTTATTCAGCTCTCGGTAATCTATACACATCCGGTGCGACCCCTCCTTCTTCTTCACAAACAGGATCTGGGCTCCCCAGGGTGAACTGCTCGGACGAATAAATCCCTTGTCTAGCAGCTCCTGCAGCTGCGTAGACAACTCCTGCATCTCAGGAGGAGCCAACCGATACGGTGCCTTGGCTATCGGAGCCGCACCAGGAACGAGGTCAATCCTGAACTCCACCTGTCGCTCCGGAGGTATCCCAGGAAGCTCCTCTGGGAAAGTATCTGCAAAATCTCGCACCACCGGAACCTCGCACACTATCGCCTTACCCGCCTCTCGGGTATCCATCACGTACGCGACATATCCTGCGCATCCCTGCTGAAGGTAGCGTCTAGCCCTCGCTGTTGAACATACTGCAGGTCCACACTGTGGCCTCTCACCATGAATCACTAACTCTCCCCCACTTGGGGTCCTGACTCGCACTAGCTGCTGCGCGCAATCTATCACTGCCCCATTAGGGCTCAACCAACCCATGCCTATAATCACCTTGTTCCCACGCAACGGAATGGGAACCAGATCCACCAAATAGCGCTACTCGAATAACCTCATAACACAATCTCTGAACACTGATGACGCTCGCACTGATCGATCGTCGGCAATCTCCACCTCCAAAGGGCAATCCAACATTCCCGAAGACTCATTGAACTTCTTGCTAAGCGCAAGGGAAACAAACGATCGGGTAGCACCCGAGTCGAACAACACCTGGACTGGGATACCGTTCACATGGAACGATCCTAATACATATATATACATATACCGAGCACATATCAATATCATAACTGATGGGTTTTAGCCATAAGAACTTTCCTATGTGCGCATGCAAAACCCTAATGCTCGGATCTAGGCTTTCTAATTAAACATGCTTTGAATCCAAGACTTCTAATGGCTAATTAGGTTAAATAACAACATTGAAACAGATCTAGAATCATACCTTTGAGTTCCTTGTTGATCTTGTGGTCTTGGAGCTTCTAGAGTCACAAATGTCACTCCTCTGATGGCTTACAAACACCAATAGCAAGAAAGATGATTTAGGAGAGAGGAGAGAGAAGGAAATTGGCCAGGGTTCTCTTACTTTTGGAGAGGTGCCGATTTCCCTTGCCCATGGGATCTATTTATACTTGTAGACTCCTTAAGGGTTACAACCTAAACCCTAACTGGATAATCTTCTCTTAAGGCTATCCAAATCCTTTCCTTAGATAAGCCATGGACGAATTTAGCTATCCTTTAGCTTCTAGAATTCGTCCCTAGTATATCTATAAGGATTTTCAGTCTAAAGCTTAACTATCAAACAATTGACAGTTTATACCCCTTTATTTAATTAACCTCTTTAAGTCATCAAATTAATTCTAATTAATTATATGACTTATATTAATCAAATAACAATATATTATTCATTATATTATTCCCATAATATATTAATAATATTTACTCTCTCTTATTAAATCATCCTATCAAGTTGCTATGGTGAAGGCAACCCAAAAGGACCATGCACAACCGGATCAAATACTTGCCTAATATAGTTGCAGCCTTAGACACTATTCCAACAATAACATCATATAAATAAATGAGAAGGAAAGAATCATACCCGTCACCACATCGGGTGCTGCGCGTGCCTCCTCGGCGGTCAGCTGAAATGCCCGGCTCCTCACCACTGGAGCCTCTGCCTTGCCCTGCCGGCCATCTGTGATCCGCAGGGTCGCTGGAGCTGGCGCCTTCACTGGCGCTGCAACTGTCAACTGGGGGAAATTGGCCTTCTTGTGGCCCCTCTGGTTGCAGTGGAAACACAGCAACTCAGACGTCTGAATAACTGCTGTCGGAGCAGTGCAATCCCTGCTATAGTGCCCTGACTTGCCGCACTTATAGCAGCCTGATTATCCCAACCTGCACGCCCCCTCGTGCATCTTGCCGCATTTTCTGCAGCGGCCCTGTCCCTGTTGGCCTTTCGGCCCCAAATCTGATCCCTTGGGCTTCTTCCCCGAAGCCCCTCCTGACTATCCCTCTTCTGCCTTCCATTTCCGGATGTGCTCCAAATCTATCTCCCTCTCCCTCGCCCTGGCAATCATAGAGTCCAAGGTGGGGCAAGCTAAAAAACTAACGTGCTCCCGTATATCAGCTCAGAGCATGTCATGATAGCGAGTCCTCTTCATGTCCTCATCACCCGCATATTGGGGCACCAACAACGCCCTCTCCCGGAACTTGGCGGTGATCTCCGCCACAGTCTCTGTCGTCTGCCTCATGTCCAAAAACTCCCTGGCCAGCTGTTGAAGCTTGACAGCCAGCGCAAACTCTGCCCTGAATCTGGTCACAAAGTCCGACCAGGTCATAGCCTCGATCGCTGAGGCTCCCAACAAGTCACCCACTGACTCCCACCAGTCTCGAGCTCGGTCTCGTAAACACCCTGCTGCATACCTCACCTTCGACCCCTCGGGGCAGAAGCTAGTCAACTGTGCAGACTCGATGTCTGCAATCCATCGTCTGGCAGCAATGAGGTCTTTCACCCCGTGGAAATCCGGCGCACCACTGCCCTTGAAGTCCTTAAAGGACAGTGTGCGAGCTCCCGACTGGCCAGATGCCATGTCGCTCCTAAATGCCCGAAGGCGATCTTCCATCAACTCGATGATCCCCTCCTTGATCGACTCGAAGATAATGGGGGTCGACTCAAGGATACCCCTGGTGATCTCTGACGCGATGAACTCACGTAGTCCCTCATCCACTGGCTCGGAACCTCATCCCGAACCTGACCCCTCTCATGAACCGCCATCTATCGGCCTCGATCGTAGTACCACCATTCTGCAATACATAAATAGCGATCATTAGTGATACTGATACTTCTTGAGGGATCACAACTACTTACAAGTTCCCTGGTCTTATCTCGGCCTTCCTTGGTTCGGGTACAGATCCTCTGCTTTCAGTAGTACGGGGCCATACTACCTTCCACATCTATTCGTACCTTCTTCAAGGACTGCCTCGACTCCACCAGATTCCTTCCACTACTGTTGATCGCCGCTATACTCATCCTAGGCTTGCCCTAGGAAATCTCAAGCTCCACCCTACCAGGTCCTCAGCTGCTGAAGGCCTCCTAGTAATGCCAATTAACCATTACCTGAATACCATCACATGGGGTGAGGCTCGGATAATCCTTCGAGTAACATACTCGTCCCTACAATGGTTAGACTCAAACGAGAGCTGCGCAATAGGGCCAAATCCAGCACTCTAAGATTTTTCAACCCTGATCACATGTGACGTGACGTATTCACCTAATGGCTAACTCCCACCACTCAGAGTCCCAAAAAGCACAAAGCAAGCAGCATTCGAACTAAAGGAACAATCTCAAGAAAATCCGCTCTCATAGAGAGAAACTGATCTAGCATACAGAGCTAAACTCATACTATCAGGCATAACCTAACAGGCTATCCTACTGCTGTCTACTCAATTCTAGCATGCAATTTTCATATACTGAAGCACATAAAGCAGGCACATAAGGCATCACTACTAGATCCTTAGTCCTATTCTAGCATGTTGCTCTACTGAAACTGATAAACACAACATAAGCTTGTATGGGTACTTTGGGGAATACTTACTTGAGCTCGGCCGGTTGCGCACATCACACACTTCATTCTTTCTCAAACCCTTTTCTTAATTCTTAGAAAACATTTCTTTTTGTAAAATCTTTTACTCCCTCGATTTGAGTTCAGACACCCCCAAAGGTGAGTCCGAATCCCTCAAACCAGGGCTCTGATACCAACTTGTAACACCCCAAAAATACCGGCTAAAAATTTCATTTTTAAATTAGGTTAATACGTAAAAACATCATTACAAATCATTCATAATAATACTCTGTGTCTAAAAACCGGTAATATCATAATAATATTTCAGAGTACATCCTAGAAAATCCATAGTGCGGAAAAACAAGAGTGTGTATGTGATGTGCTGCTACCGCGCCAGCTCCTTCCCCTTCGAAGAAGAGGTACCTGAAACCAAAACTGAAAACTGTAAGCACGAAGCTTAGAGAGTTCCCCCACTGTACCACATACCATATAATCACATAACATACGTATATTGTCAGGCATATCTGGGTGCCCGACCTACCCCTTCGGTCCTCTCGACCGGACGTTGCCTAGCATACCTGGGTGCTGGCCTCCCCTTCGGTCCTCTCGACCGAATACTGCCTAACATATCTGGGTGCTGGCCTCCCCTTCGGTCCTCTCGACCGGATACTGGGGAACTATTTCTCCCCTCTACTACTACCACATAACATGTATCACAATATCAGAATCTATCTAATTGGCTGGGTATGACTACCCCTTCGGCCCTACCGACCGGATATCTTGGGGACTATCTCCCCCTACTGTCACTAACACATAGCATCATATCATACTAGCACATAAACATAACACAGGTAGTAGTAATCCCTAGATGAATATCACAGAGACAATCATCTACATACAACTCCTACTGGTGGGCCGGCATTGTGGCCGTAGACCCACCGCTACTGGAAGGTAACTCACCTCGATGTAGCTACTGATCTGTGTGGGGATTAACTGTCTGCTGCTGCTGCTGCTACTCCGGAAATCCTCCGGCTATAATTCCCACAAAACACTCAATCAACCACTGCTAACTGTCCCTTGGGGTAAATTGTCCATTTACCCTTAACAAGTCCTGAGTCAAGTCACAGTTAACTGCCAGTTGACCAGACTCGCCGAGTTGGCTAGCCAACTCGCCGAGTCCCTTTCCTTTAGTCTGAAAATAAGTCCGTCTCTACTCGTCGAGTTAAGCGTAGACTCGACGAGTCTTCCTTCCATACCCAAGGCCAATAGTCCTTCATCCTACTCGCCGAGTTGTATGAACAACTCGCCGAGTTCATCTTCATCCGAAGAACACTCTAAGCTGTGACTCGCTGAGTTGTATGAACAACTCGCCGAGTTGTTCTTGAGACAAGGAGATTGCCGTGAACTCGTCGAGTCATTGCAATGACTCGCCAAGCGACTTCATGAGTGAGTATGGCTTCCAACCCACTGAGTCATACCCTATGACTCACCACTCCAACTCGCAACACAAAAAGGGGAACAACCCGGGGACTCGCGACCCGACTCGCCGAGTCAGATGAACGACTCGCCGAGTCTGCCTCATGCAAAAACTATACACGCGACTTTGCTTGAATCCAGTCCATGCCATTCGTAGATTTGGGTTCCTAGGGCCTGGTTTACACGTAAAGTTTCCAACTTTACGTGTAGATAATCACCAATGAAGGTTTTAGGGCTCAAAGTGCACCAAAAGGGGTAGATCTAGGACTTTCATGCAATATGACTCCATAAAGGCAGTAGATCCAAGCTCCAGGGACTAAATCATGCCTAGATCTAAAGGCTAACAACTTATTACGACCCACCAAGCACAAATAAGCTTGAAGAATGGCTCAAAAAGGACTTTCATGAAGCTATTAGGGACTACAAGCTTGAAAACAGAGGGGAAACGAGCTATACCTCAAGGAAAATGTTGAGATGTCACGAAAATGCTTGGCCTCCTTCTCCTTTTCTTGATCTACTCCTCTTTCTCCTCAAAAACTTCAAGAACACACCCAAAACACTTCAATCACACAAGGAAAAGGGCAAAGACGATGTTGGGAGCTCTGAGGGTGAATGGGGGCGAGGTTGGGGCGGAAATGAGTGTTTAAATAGGGTGCAAACCCTTGAAATTTAGGGTTTCAACAGACAGCGGTGACTCGCCGAGTCCAGAATATGGACTCGCCGAGTCGCCAACTTAAACGTGCCCCCGGACCGCGTCCCTACTCGGCGAGTCGGACCTACAACTCGCCGAGTCCAAAGCTAAAATGAAAATTACTAGGATAAATTTTACGTACCAAGAACCAGGTGCTACAAAGGTAGTCCCCAAATGTATCTCTCTACCTTCTTGCTCTTTGGGGTAACCATCCCAGGGCATAACGCAACTAAGTCGCTGAATCTGTCGGTGTAAGCTTCTATGTCTGATCCTACCATGGTAAGATTCCACAGCGCATGCTCCAGTTTTTGTATTTCGCCCCTCGGGCAGTACTCTTCCAGCATCAAGAGTTAATGACTTGACATGACTGTTCCACCATGTAAGGGCTCTTTTAGAGAGGGTGCGGGCAGCAAATTTCACTTTGCTCTCTTCTGGGCACGCGCATATCTCAAAAATCGACTCTGTCTTCTCGAACCCTCGCATCAGGGCGATGACTCCCCCACTTCCATCGAAGGATTTGGGTCCAAAAATCATGAAGTCTTTGTATGAGCACTCCCTTGTGCGTTCGTGGTTAGTGTTGTTGGTACCACTAACCGATTCACTGGTACTACTTGCGTTAATTTGAGTCATAACAGTTGTCACTGCGGCTGTTACTGCCGCCTAAAAGACAACCGGGTCATACTGAGGAGGCGGCGGTGGTGCGTTTTTCTTGTTTTTGTTCGACTTCTTCGCTGGCATCTTGCTGCCAAAAGGTTTAAAAGACGAAACGAGGATGAGTCCATAGTGGTTACAGGTCGAGTGTTATCTGAATCAGATTTATCTTAGTTCTGAGTGTTTCATGTTCTGACGTTTGAAGCAATTCATAACAGGGGTCTGCGCGACATAGACTTATGAATTTGATAGTGACTACCCTCTTAAAGAAGTTATGGGATCTGGTTTACTAGTTGATATGATAAAGGCGATAAGCCTAACACATAGTGTGAGCAGTGTAACCACTGACCCACTAGATCATATTATTTAGTTATCTATTATTATCACATATATGATACTTTACCGTCTTGCGCGCCTCGGGAGGGGTTTCATGTCCTAGTTATGATGATCCTGAATTTAGTCATGGGGATTTGTTGTCTCTAGACTTTCTTATGGTTTTCCTATTCACTGTAGCTCATGCTTCGGATTTTACCACGGATCTCCATCACTTCCTGATGGAAGAATTGCATCCTCGTATGATTCCTTCTAGGAATCCTCTTTGTGAATCCTCCCTGGTTCCTCCTTGACTCCTCTTTTGGTGGTTGTAGTGAAGTGGCTATCTATATCTAGGTTGCTCGTGTGAGGATGGGAATGTCTAAACAATCCTATGAGATTAAGTAGGACATTTCTTCTGTAGTTATTAATGATCCAAACTGGATCCTCCTATAGTCAAACAGTGCATGCAAGCTGTATATAACCAAGATCAAATAGACCTTCGAATAGGTGATCCTACTCTGAAACCACAACCAAACAAGGAACGGGTAATAGAGCGTAGATCATCAATTCTAAGTCTATAAGATCCCAATTATATATAACCCTGGAAGCATGCACTTCGCAACTATAGACCTGCCAGCATAGGTCTTTTAGTTCTTATGTAAGTTTGTTATAGTGCCTAAAATACTCCTATAGTATTTTATCTTTAAGTTTTGTTCTAGGAATCTTTTGTATATGGAGTTAGGTAAGTTTTAGACTTGTTGCAACACCACAATCACTCCTAAACACATGTTGGTCATATCTCAAATAAATATAGTTGATCGTGTTATATTTATTCCAGATATGATTACTTAACTTTTCAGGTTTGACTGTAGTGTCCAACATCTAAATACTTCTGTTTGTTTTATTCTTGTTTGATCTTATTGTCATACTTGTTCTTAGTATGTATGCTTATTAGTATACTTCTTGTAAAATACATATATTTTAAAAGTATACTTTTAGTCAGAGCACCCCGGACCCATTGTATTTATAGTTGTATGTCTTTTACTAGTTGATATACTAAGTTCACTATAAACAATGCTCTGATACCAATCTATCACGCCCCCAAATCGAAACGACGGAAATGTTCGGGGGCGGAAGACGTCATGTGTAGTATCACAACAATTGAATAATAGTATTCAAAGCAACAACAACCATTGTATTAATAGTAATACATTTACATTGCATTTGAATTATACATGATTGACACCAAAAGTAATCAAGTAAAGACTCGAAGCTACTATGCTCCATCTTCTTGAACCTGGTGCGTGTACCTGTATACTAGTGTCCTACGAATACAAGTAGGTTTTGAAAGAGTATCAGCATAAAGCTGGTGAGTTCATAAGCATTTTGTTTTGGAAAATTGTTCTTTGTTCTTTCAAAATGTACATTATGTTTCTCCATAAAAACCTTACATTTTTTGATGTAATGAATGTTAAACAAAAATGATTCTTGCTAGTTCTTCCTGCGAGTACTTAGTGCATACAAATCGTATACAATCCACATCGAACAAACAATCGATTGTGTGGTTTTGCCCCAAGCCCACAACCAAACAAGGAACATGAAAAGAGGCAGAGGCCACACATTCCACTGGTTGTCGGATCCTCATGTACATAATCCCGAAGTATCCACTAGATACTTACAAAGTTAACTGTATTGATTCATTGATATCTGTTGAAAGTTTTCCTCAAGAAAATCCAATATTTTCTTATGTAAAGTATGATTAACCCATTCCTTCTATGACTTCTTAGTTCATACTGGTTATGTCTAAACCAATATCGGATAGATGGTTAATTGTGTGGATCTGCCCTAAACCCACAACCAAACAAGGAACATGGAATGAGGCGGAAACCACACATTCCACAGTCTATCAGGTATTCTTCATACGTAACCCGGATGCATAACCTAATGAGTCATGGAATTAATAATGAATGTTTTTTAGTTGAATAATAAACCAACTATTTGTAAAATATCGATGTTTACCCTGGAAAATCCTATATTTTCCATAAGTGTACATTATTGAATTACATGTTCCCGTTCGCAGAATATAAGTATCTACCATACTTATGTTGTTTAAGTATTGTTCTGTATGAAAACCATTGTATAGACACTATTGTATAGTAGTCTTATTACATAAATAAAACTACTTGATAACGTGTTGTTCTGTATCCTAAAAGTGTTGTTAATACCCTCCTGTGATCACTTAGTACATACGAGTTATAAAAATCTAGGTCGAACAAACAGTCGATTGGGTGATTCTACCCTAAGCCCACAACCAAACAAGGAACAGGAAATGAGGCGGAACTCACACATCCCACTGCAAGTCGGATGTTAATTTCATATTACCCCAATGTACATACTAAGTCATCACATAGTTACTAACCCTGTTGACTGCTTGTTAGGTATATTATTACGTGAATGAGTCGTTGTTTCACCTGTGGATTCTTATAACCACACTATGGACGATCAATATTTGCGATGTACTCGGACGTCGTGAAAAATGACGTTTGTCACCCTCGGTTGACTGTAGCTAATAATCAGGGTGCGGGATTGTCACTCCCGTATAGATCTATACACAAACTCACGTTCTCCCTCCAGGAGACTCTGGTTACAAGGCGTCTCACTCTGTAGTTCTCTCAACAAATTCACTGATAATACTATGAAAATCCATTTTGACATTAACATGAATCCTTATAAAATAGTATCTTTTATTTTATAGTTCATAAGTTTGTTTCCTTGTTTGAAAAACTGTGTTTGCAAAGCTTGTATCTTAACATGTTTATAAAACTATCCGCAAAACTATGTTCATCATGTTTAGTAAGTTCTATATTCCATGTATACTGATCATAGGAAAATATAATAAACCAAATTATATTTTTAAACACAAGATTACTTATGCTTTTACTTGTATTCCCCCCCCCCCCTGAAAACATTAAAAACTCGGAAAATATAGGGGTATGAACTCACCGCTAGTTGTGTGCAAGCATCAAATCAATGAGCTGGAAACGAAGACCCTCGAGTTGTTGTACGTGGCACTTAACGGAATCCTAATAACAATTAAATACATATATGTATCTAAATTAGCGATTTCGTTAGATAAAGTGTTAGAAAACACTTGCATTCAGTTAAGGAATGCTATCGAGACTTGGTTGAATCGAGGAAATGGGTTTTTCACCACTTAGAAAGTGTGTACGGCCGTGAACAGGGGTGTACGGCCGGAAAGGGGTGTACGGCCGTGAACTCCGTTTTGAAGGGTGTACGACCCTTTGCAGTTTTGAAGGGTGTACGGATGTACACTCAAGAACAAGGGCGTTTGATTTCGAAGAAACTATGTTCCAGATGCTCCAAACCGACTCCAAATGACGATTTTTGATGATTTTCGGAAGAAAAGAGGTGTTTCTAGTGTGTACGGTCAGAGGTTCTAGAGAGAGAATGAGAGAGTCTCCGGCCAAGAGTATTCAAATGAGGGTGGGGGTCTTGTATTTATAGGTTGGGGTATGGTCAGTGGGTGCGGTCCACCTGACACATGGACGGGTGTGCGGCCGTACATGGGTGTGCGGCCGTACACTCACTCAGGCCGAAACTGTTAGATTTTTTAGACTTTTCGGGTATTTTCACGCGATTTTTGGCTTCCGACTCGTATATAATTTTAATTATATATAAAAAATAATAATTTTCCAAACCAAGGAATTTGACGGAAATCCAATAAAATTCAAATTTTATTAACGGAAATCGGTTAAAGATAACGGAAAAAGTTTCGGGTTGTCACAGTTTATCACCTAACCGATGTGTTGGTTAACCACACGCGCTCCACCGATCTATGATAAACCTTAAGCCACCCTTTTCCTACCTTGTTAAGTCCAAGTTAGTGTGCCGGTTAACCACACACGCTCCACTAACGACTTAAGCAAAGTGCAAAGTGTAATTTCATGGGTTAGCACCATATTCACATTTTCCTAAAGTAACTAAGATTAGGAATTTGTATAAACATTTAGTTACTTTACAATCATCATACTTTTAATGAGGATTAAAGTCATTGTCCTACCCATTCGGCTAACGACCCTCCACCGGTCAAGGAAGCAGTGGGTGAGAGTGGACACCCATTAAGCTGTCATTTTATAGGCAACAACCTTATAGCCCCCATTATAGACCGGCTTCGTGAATGAAACGACTTGTTCTTATATATAAACTTATAATATTATAAAGTATAAAGGTTGAATTTTAACTTTTAAAATTCTAAGGATTGGAACTAAAGTTTTCTAAAGTGTGTGAGACTTTAAATGTTCCAAAACTTGAGGGCAAGTTTTGTAACTTTCAAAACTTTTCAACTTCATAACTTATGAGTTAATGATTTATTAAAATGAAAACTCTTCATTTTCATGTAACTTATGTGTTTCTTTAATGGACTTTAAAAGAGTGACTTTTGGTAATCCATAACTTGAGGATAAATTATGGATTCCATTAAAACACATCAAGATCAAGAATTAAACTAACAAACTATTTGCAAATAATTCCTATGATCTTCTAAACTCAAAAGTGTATGAACATTCATATCAACAATTTCAAGAATCATAAATAACACATACAAAACTTGAGATTTTGATAATAGCCATTGTAAATCGATTAGCATAACCATTACACCATCTAAAACAAGTTTTATAAGACCAAGACAGTTTAGGGTAATGTTTCTAGTCCATTTCCAGCAGCAAAACTCGAAAATCTACATTCAGGACCTCCTACCCGACGAATAGGATGAAATAACACATGGACTCGGCGAGTTCACTCAGCAGAATGCAGAAATCTTGAGTTTTTTCAACAATTTGCATCAAGTATCAAGAAAACAAGTCTAGGCTCTAATACCACTGAAAGGTTTGGAGCATTCTAATACTCCTATGGTGTACATGCAACTCTAGAAACCTTGGATCTATGTTTTCTCAAAAATACATGCAAATAATAACTTTCCAAGGTTTACATCCTAATACTTAAATCATAAAAACACTAGTAGAATTACATACCTTTTAGTAGTGGTTGATTGCTTGGAGTTTGAGAGTCTAGCACCAATAATGTGGATGCCTCAAATGGAAGTCACAAATCACCACAAACTTTGGAAACTTGAGAGATTGGTAGCACACTTCTAGAAATCGGCCACACCTTAGTTCTCACACACACTAGTTCCATTTCATGTGCCAAGGACCCCTTTATATAATGTGGTGGATTAGGGTTACATTCATGTAAACCCAAATACCCATGACCTTTCATTTCCATGATATCCATGGGTTAAAGCTCCATGGACTTTCCATGCACGCCTAGCCCATTCTAAATAAGCAATAGCCCACACTATATAAATACAAGAGCCCATATTTAATTAGTCACCTTTTTTATCACCAAATTAATTCTAAATTAATTCTAGATCAATACTAATTAAATAATATGATTTCATATTAATATATTAGAACTTATAATATATTAATAAATCATAAACATACTATTCTCAAAAGATTATCCATAAATTGTTCGGGTGAAGTGCAACCCAAATGGACCATGTCTGGTTGGGTCAAGTACATCTCAAATATAGTTATGGACTTAGACACCTTATCCAACAGTATTCATACCAAATAACGACAAAGAGAGGAAATGTTGGTTGCGGTTGGACTTACCAAGTGTTTCTGATAGTTCACAACGCCACACAAGGATGAACGTCGCCCATTCATCGGTCTTTGGCGGTCCTTTTAGCTGCCCACGAAACTACCGACAACAAGGGTTGTTGTGGAGGCGTCGACGACAATGTAACAGGTGGTAGGGTGGCGGTGGGGCTCGCAACCTTCGACTTCGCCGGCAAAGAGAGAGCAGCGGTTGTGTAGGCTTCTAAGGTGGCGGCTAGGTTTAGGGTTTCCTCAAGAAAACGAGGGGGAAAAAGGTTACCGGGTTTAATCTCATTCCACATTCAAACATAACTCATTTTTTTCAAATTTGGTCCTCCTCCACTATAAGCTTTTCAAATTAACTCTAAAACTTACCAAACAACCCCCATCTTTAATAATTCATTACAATTCAAGTCTGACGGTTACCATTTAACCCTCAAATAATAGAAATGTAGCTTTTAACACCCCAATGTGCACATCCCATTAATTAGTAAGACTTATGGCTAAAATACAATTCTTAAAAATACGTCTCGGGTTCTAGGGTTCATTATTTATTTATTTATTTTAAAATGGACTGTTACAGAAAGACCTGGATATGGCTCCCGGAAAATTATATGGAAGACCAATGTATGGACCTTGGCAATTATATGTAGGATGCTATTCGTCTTTATGATAATTGCATGGAAGACCATGAGGTGGCTCTTAACACTTGTTTGTAAGACCCGTGCTTTGGCCCCCGACATACCAAGGAAAGACCAAGATACGACTCATGGCATTATAGTAACTGTAAGGTTATGGATGTCAAATATTAATCTCTATTTTATGTATGATATATGGTATTTTGGAGAACTTACTAAGTTATGTGCTTACATTTTATGTTTATGGTTTTAGGTATTTGTGGTTCTAAAGGGAAGGGCCTGACGCAACTACACAACATCCCCTATAGTTTTCGCATTGACTACTTATGATTTTTACTCTGATGTTTAAATAATGTAATCACTTTGATTGGTTTTGAAACAACTCATGTGAATGGTTATTGTTTTAAAAATAAGAATTTTACTCTGAATTTTTTTGATATTACAAGTTGGTATCAGAGCCAAGTTTGAGAGATACGGGCACACTCTCGGGTTTGTTTGAACTCAAACTAAGGAATTGGTAACTTTTTTTTTGAAAATGATGAATTTTCCTAAAAAGATTTTTATAAAAAAACAGGGGTGCGATGCATGCAATCGGTCAGGCTCAAGTAAGTGATTCCTAGAATACTAACATATAATGTTATGTTATATGTTATGAGAATTGCATGCTCGATTAGAGATAAGGATATGCTCAGGTCTGCATGATAGAATTCTAAGAGGGATACCTTTATATGCATCTTGGTTGAGATTTTAGAACTGCATGCTAGTATGGATGTCTAATGATTGGATAGAATGGCATGATTAGGTGGTGCACTGGTTTTGATTTCTCGATGCCTGAATACTACTTGCTTTGTGTTTTGTGGGACTCATATTGATGTGATTTAATTATTTCATGAATATGTTAAGTTGCATGCTGCAGAGGTTAAATAATCTCAGAGTGATTAATTTGGCCCTATTGCGCAACTCTCGTCTGAGTCTAACCATTGTAGGGTTGAGACTTTTAGTCCGAGGATTATCTAAGATTTTTTGCATGCAATCGTATTCATGAAGTAGTTTGCTAACAATAGTAGGGGATCTTCAGCAGCTGATGGCAGGGTAGGGTGAGGAACCTAGGAGAGCCTATGAAGTACAAAATTGTAGTACCCCTCACTTGTTTGACGAGGAAGGAGGTTGATTTCCGGTGGGGCCTTAAGCAGTAGGCAACGTTCGAGACCCTCCGACAGCGACTTTGCGAGGCTCCAATCTTGACCCTTCCATAGGGAGTAGAGGATAATGTGGTTTCCTTGATGCATCTATCACATGATTGGGAGCGGTCCTCATGCAGAGAGGACGAGTGATAGCCTATGCATCGCGGTAGTTGAATCCGCAAAAGTCGAGATATCCCACGCATGATATTGAGTTGGGAGTGGTGGTGCTCACTCTCAAGATCTAGAGGCATTACCTCTATGGGGGTCCAATGTACCATTTACACAGACCATAAGAGCTTGAGACACATCATGGATCAGCCGAACCTGAACATGAGGTAGCACATGTGGCTAGATGTATTCAAGGATTATGACTGCAAGATCCTTTACCATCTGGGTAAAGTGAACGTGGTGGTGGATGCCTTGAGCTGCAAGTCAGTTGGATCTTCTGTTCTGACATCGTGTATGAGGATTTCCATGGACTCCCCACTGGTGGGATTGATTAGAGAGGCCCAGGATGAGGGTGTACGACATGAGAATTGGAAAATCGAGAGGATCAGGGGCGAGATCGCCAGATTCGTGTAGGATAGTCGTGGATTATTGACCCGTTGCGGTTAGGTGTGGGTTCCAGTATTTGGTGGGGTCAGACAGATTATACTGGAGGAGGCTCATAAGTCTCATTTCTCCATTCACACAGGGGCCACCAAGATGTATCGGGATCTAAGTTTGAGTTACTGATGGCCGTGCATGAAGCAAGAGATCGCTTGGTACGTTGAGATTTGCTTGACATGCAGGATAGTCAAGGCCGAGCATCAGAGGCCTCATGGCAAGCTGCAACCTCTGGATATTCTCATGTGGAAACGGGAGCACATCACGATGGACATTATCACCAAGTTGCCAAGGACATCGCAGAGATATGATGCTATATGGGTCATCGTAGATCGGTTGACCAAGAGTGTCCATTTTATGGAAATACTAGAGAGTTTTTCGGTCGAGAAGTTGGCCGATGTGTATATCAACGAGATTGTTGATCGCCATGGGGTACCGGTCTCTATTCTTTCAGACTGTGATGTTCGATTCACCTCCCGATTTTAGCAAAAGTTCCAAGAGGAATTGTGCACGGGATTACATTTCAGCACCGCCTACCATCCACAGACAGATGGCCAGAGCGAGCGGACCATTCAGACCCTCGAGGATATGTTGAGGGCCTACGTCATTGATTTCGGCGGGAGTTGGGACACCTACCTACCCCTTGCATAGTTCTCCTACAACAATAGCTTTCACTCCAGCATTGGTGCTCCACCTTTCGAGCTATTGTTTGGGTGGAGATGTTGTACCCCAGTCTGTTAGGGTGAGGTTGGACACTGGGTCATGGGTCGGACTGATGTGGTTTTGCAGACTACTGAGAAGATTCATTAGATCAGCCAGCGCTTGCAGACTTCTCAGAGCCGACAGAAAATTTATACCGACCGACACCGATCCGAGTTGGAGTTTCAGGTCGGCGATATGGTGTTGCTGAAGGTCTCACCCTAGAAGGGTGTGATCCACTTCAGGAATAGGGGAAAGTTGGGTCCCCGATATATTGGACCATTTTGGATTATTGCTAGGGTTAGCAAGGTGGCGTATAGACTGGACCTTCCGGAGGAGCTCCGTCAAATTCATAGCACTTTCCACATTTTGCAATTACGGAAGTGCATATTAGACGAGGATGCGGTGGTGTCCTTGGATCACATTCAGATCGATGAATGCATGAATTATGTTGAGCATCCTATGGCTGTATTGGACATGAAGATAAATGTTATGCGTAACAAGGAGATACCTCTGGTAAAGGTACAGTGGCAGCATCGGAAGGGATCTGAGTGGACTTGGGAACCGGAGGCAGAGATGCGGGAGCATTATCCAGATCTGTTTGCTACAGTAGACTTAGAGGACGAAGTCTAGGTCAAGTAGGGGAGAGTTGTAACATCCCGATATTTTGCAGGTATCTTTGAATCTTTCCTTCATTATTATCATTGTCATTTTAGTCCTTGGGGTTGGAAGTATATAGCCATGAGATGCCATAATGACTAATAACACAATTTTGGATCAGGAGGAGTACGCTACGCGTACATAAGGATACGTCGAGTATACTAGGCGCGACCTAGTATGCTGGGCGTACTCACGTCAGGAGTAAACCCTAATATTTAGGGTTTGGGTATTATATAAGTATCCTTATGAGCTCATAACCCTCTATCATTTCAGCCTCTATAGATTTGAGCTGTTTTCTCGAAATCCTAACCTTTCTCTTGAGTGTATGAGCTAAAAGTGTGTGTATTGAGTAGTTGAAGAAGATGAGATTGCATCAAAGTGTTGGAGAAGCAAGACAAGATTGAAGATCTGAGATTATATTGCCATCTAGAAGCTCCAAGAGGTAAAAATCTTCTACCTTTATGTTTGTATGATGTAGATCTTGCCTTGATAGCTTTATGACACCATTCTTGTCTCAAAAAGTCCCAATATTATGCATGTTATGATTTAGACGTGTTAAGCTATCCTTTCAGACCCTAGGAAGGGTTCTAAATGATAAAAATGAAGTCCTAATGGCTAGAAGTGTTCCATGCAAGTAGTAGAAAGGTCTTAATGGATTAAGACCATGTGTTAAGGGCCTTTGTAATGCATGATTCTTGTACGCATTAAATAATAATTTATTCATTTTTATAGAGCAACTCGACGAGCTGGTAGCCCCAAACTCGTCGAGTAGGAGACTGGAAAGGGACGTGGGTTTTAAGCAATCTACTCGATGAGTTGAGAGCCTCAGCTCGACGTGTAGGTTTGCAAGAATAAAACCCTAATTTCGGGGTTTTGCACCCTATTTAATCATCTTAATCCCCACTTGCTGGCCTCATTTCCAGCCTCCAAGTCCCAAACCATAATCCACGAAACCCTAGTGCACTATTTGAGCTTGTGAGTTGTTTTTGAGTGATTATTGTGTGTTTTGAAGCTTGTTGAAGAAGGAGGAGCTTGAAGATTCAGAAGGAAACTAGTAGATCCAGAAACAACTTCTCATCCTCTTCATTTTGTGGTAAGCAAGTCTCAACCTTGCTTAGTAGCTTGATAGATCTCCTTCTTTTCACTTTATGGGGGTTTTTGGTCCAAGAAGCTTAGTCCTTGGGAAATGGACGTCCCAAGTGATTTACCTTTTAGATCTGGGATCTAGAAGGGATTCATGGCATAAAGGTGCAAACTTTATGACCATGGAAGCCCCATGCAAGCTTTAAGGTGTTCTTTTGGCCTTTTAAGTCCTAAGAGGCCATGCATGGAAGGAAAGTTAGGAGCTTTATGTTTTAAAATGATGTCTAAGGCCTAGATCTATGTTAGTATGATTTAGTTTGGAGTATTATGGCATTTGGACCAAGATCTATGTCCAAGAGAACTAGGGTTTTAGCTAAACTCATTAACAAGGACAATCAGCGGGTAAATTTGGAAACTCCGTGAGTATGGAGCTTATATCTAAAGAGTAGGGGCTTGATCCTTTGAGATGGCCCAAACAGACTGAGGAACTCCGCGAGTCCTGAGAGGGACTCGACGATTTGATTTGTTTTGTCCCGATTTTGTACAAGGTAGGACTCAGCGATTCTGCAAAGAGACTCGACGAGTTAATTCACCAAATAGTAACTATGACTAGCCATGGAACTCGGCGAGTCAGGAGGATGACTCGACGAGTTGGATCGTAATTTTGGGTTTTTGATTTATAGACTCGACGAGTTGATAAGTCAACTCGACAAGTTGAGTCAACCAAGAACGTTGACTTTGACTAGAATGTTGACTTTGACCAGGGGTAAAATGGTCATTTACCCTAAGAAGAATTATCAGTTTCTGACTAAGTGTTTGTGGTAATGATAGCCTGGGAGTCGTTGGAGCAGTTGTCAGAGATTCCTCACGCGAGACTTCACAGTTAGCTTACGAGGTGAGTTTCCTTCAGTAGTAATGGGTCGAATGCACCAATGTCGGCCCGTGTAGAGTCGCTAAGTGTGGGTTGCGCCCGTATCTTAGAATTATTTATGATTAGTAGTTAAGTGTGGGTTGGGCCCGTATCTTAGACTCGCTTATGATTAGTAGCTAAGTGTGGGCAGGGCCCGTATCTTAGTATCATCTGAGTATGTTTTGTAACATCCAGAATTCAGGTGTGTCTCTTAAACCCTTCTCCTTTTCCCAAGTTGTCAATTTAAGCCCTTAATTGAATTGTTATGCTTGTGAGTACGCTAGGCGTACTGAAGAGTACGTTGCGTGTACTTGCGCGCTTATTTTGGACGCAGACTCGCCTGGGTACGCGGGGCGTAGCAAGCCCAGGTGTAAACCCTAATTTGGGGTTTGTGCACTATAAAAGGAACGTTATGGTCTTGACCTCAGCCCCCATTTCAGTGAGTGAAACCTTAATAGAGATTCCTCCTTCGTTTCTAGCTAGTGTGTTGGTGTTCTAAGCTTCAAAGTGTCATTTAAAGGTGGTGGAAGAGAAGAAGAGGCCATTTTGGAGGCTAGGAGTTGTGGACAAGAGTAGATCCGAGCTTTTCAGAGGTTGGAGCTTCTTCCTGAGGTAAAAAAGCTCAAATCTTGTCTTGTCTTTTGTGTGGTGTGCTTCTTGGTCCCAAGATGGAGACTTTATGAGCAAATGGTCTCCATTGGCCTAGATCTATCATATTTCAGGACAAAATGAGTTGTATGTTCATAAAAATGCAATCTTGGACGTGGGTATTGAGCCATGCATGTGATCTAGACCTTTTGGGGAGGAAGGAAAAGTGTTAGAGGGTGTAGGGACCTTTACAGCCATGCAAAGGCTTAAAGGTTCCAACTTTATGGGATAAGAGGCCTAGAAAGAGTCAGATCTGGGAGATGAATGATTGTCTTAACCGTTTAAGACCAAAAACCAAGGAAAGGCTGAACTGAGACTTACGTTGGGCGTAACTCTCAGTACGCGCAACGTAAGGGGTTGAGGCCCCGTTTGTGACTCGCCGGCGTACGCCCCACATACAGAGAGGGTACGCGCCGCGTACTGCCTTCCATTGACTTTTAGGGTTTTGGTCAAACCTTGGACTTTTAGGGTCAGGGAGGGGTAAAATGGTCTTTTACCCTTTTGTGGAATTGTAGAGTGGATTTAATCTAGCCTTTGAGAGCCATTATTTATTTAAGAGTGTTGTTATGTGTTTAGGCGGGGGCTAGATCAGTGTGTTCAAGTGCGAGATTATCCGAGATACCCGAGGTGAGTCTTCTCACTATACGTTACCTAGGGTGGTATATTTGTGTAGACCGTAGGGTCTTGTATGCTATGTTTATGTATGTGATTATGTGAAATATGATATATATATATATATATATATATATATATATATATATATATATATATATATATATATATATATATGCTATGTGATTATATAGACCGGACCGGAGGGTCCAACAACATAGACCGGACCAAAGGGTCCAACGATACAGACCGGGCCGAAGGACCCAACGAGCTATGACCGGACCAGAGGGTCCAACGACCTACGGGACTGGAGGGTTCCGCTGAGACACATCGACTGGAGGTTCGTACTGTAGCCTCGAGAGGCGTATGTTTTGTATGTGGTATTTTGGGGAACTCACTAAGTCTTGTGCTTACAGTGTTTGTGTGATGTGTTTCAGGTACCAGTGAGGATCGCGGGAAGGCGCTGACATGACCAGTACACACTACCGGAGTTTCATATGTTTGATCTTGGGATGTGATTTTATGGAACTGTCATGTGAACATTGAAAATTGGAATCTTTTATGAATGAAATTGCTTGATTAAAAAGTGAAAAATTGTTTTAAATTTTACGTTGTTACATGTTTATGAATTAGTAGATTATGGTTATACTTGTTGCCTGCATGATACTTATATGTATGTTTAGTTAGCGGAGTGTGGGCGGGGGCCCGCATCTCCCGGATAGCAGAGCTTGTCGAGGCCCGTACCTCCTAGCCAACTGAGTGTAGGGGAGGCCCGTATCACTTGGTTGGCAGAGTGTGGGCGAGGCCCGTATCTTTTAGATAACTGAGTGTGGGCGAGGTCCATATCTCATAGTTACT
Organism: Lactuca serriola; assembly: GCF_051521515.1. NCBI lineage: Eukaryota > Viridiplantae > Streptophyta > Magnoliopsida > Asterales > Asteraceae > Lactuca > Lactuca serriola. Next base: position 92,833,524 of record NC_136408.1, read on the forward strand.
CGAGTGTGGGCGGGGGCCCGTATCTCCTTGAGTGTGGGTGAGGCCCGTATCTCCTAGCTGCATGTTATATGTTATGGGGTAGTTTGGGGAGACTCACTAAGCTTCACGCTTACAATTTTCAGTTTTGGTTTCAAGTACTTCCGGTAGCAAAGGGAAGAGCTCGGGATGATTGCAGTGTACACACCATTCGTTCAGCATGGGATGTTTAGACTTTGATATTTTGACACATGATTTTGATACAGTATTTTGTTATCATGATTTGAGATACATGACTTATGATCTTTATTGTGATGTTTGATGAATAATGGTTTTTCTTAAATGATTCTAAAATGAAATTTTGGACCATATTTTTGGGATGTTTAAGCTTTTTGGACGTCCAAAGTCTTAAAGTTTAAGACTTTATGGTTCTGAGGTACATTTAGTGAATGGCTCTGGAATATGGGCTTAAGTGCTTAAGTCATTAAGCATTTATCATGATTTTAGACTTAACGAGCGTACGCCCCACATACAGAGTCAACCACCCTGATGGTGGTCAACACAAGGCGATGTACGCCCAACGTACGCCCTCTAATGGGCTTTTGTGATTTGGGTTTCGGATTGGGCCACCTTTGGGCCAGTGTAGTTTGGGCCTTTGGTGGACTTTCTGAATAGAAGTGTTTTGGGCCAAATATGGATATGGACCTTAAGGTGAGGCCCAACTAAAGATTTGGGCCCAATTTGGAAAATTGGGCCAATTATGGGCCTTGTATTTTGCGCTTTTGGATTAAGGAATTGGAGTTGGGCCTTGGCCCAACTTAAGAAAAGGATATAATGGACTATTACCCTATGTTTGGACCCTTGGTGAAGATTGATATCCCAATTGTTGACTTAGTATTTTTATTTTGGATAGTTCGAGAATTTTCGGTGAGACAGCAGTCGGAGACTTTCAATCCAGTTCAGCACTGCTTGTAAGGTGAGTTTTCCCCACTATACTAATAGGGTCGAAGGCACCAAGGCCGACCCCTTTGGATTGTTATCTTGCTTGATTACTGTTATGATCTGTTAGATCGGTATCCTGGTAGATAGGATGTTTCTATGTGGTTATGATATGTTACGATCGATATCCTGGTAGATAGGATGTTGCTATGCTTAGTGATCTGTAGATCGGTTTGACTGTCTGTAGACTGTTATGTATTTTTTGATATATTTGCATATGTTAATTGATAGCTGAGGCTTTTGCACAAGCCAACATACCAGGGCGTTCCGACCCGATGGTTGTGGACCAAGAGTATTCCATCCCGGTGATGATTGGATTCATTGTATGTGGGCATTCCAACCCGATGGTTGTAGGCCGAGAGTATTCTATACCGAGGATGATTGGACTCATAGTTTGTGAGCATTCCAACCTGATGGTTGTGGGCCGAGGGTATACCATCCTAAGGATGATTGGACCCATAGTATGTTGGCATTCCAACCTGATGGTTGAGGGCCTGGGGCATTCCAACCCGATGGTTGATTGGGCCTATAATTTGTTGTTATTATATGTGTGTTATTGTTATATGAGTATTTTGGGGGAAACTCACTAAGCTTCGGACTTACAGTTTGGTTTATGGTTTCAGGTACTTTAGAGGATCGCGGGAAGGCGAAGGCTTGATTGTGCACCTCCTCATGTTTTGTGCTATGATTTCTGGGAATTACTCTGATGACAAACTATTTTGAAAACAATTTGTAATAAATGGTGTTTTTAGATGTTTGAAAAAGTTTAAATTTTTTGTGAAATTTATGGATGTTACATTTCACCTTATATATTGAAGCTAAAATTATTTCATTTTCTAGAACTTTCTCTGGAAATCTCTCTCAATTTCGAATCTTCTCTAGAATTTCAAGGCGTTAACTAGGCTCTAAAGAGCCAGTTAGCCCAAAATATAGAAGCTTCCAGACCAGATTCTCTTTCTTGTGGGAATACTAAGTAACCGCACCTTTCATAAAAGAATATTGAGCTTGATAGGAACCCAATTATTCAACCGGGTCTCAACACCTCATGTAGAGTAAACTACCATCAAATAAATGACGAGCAGAATAATAGAGAAACTATCATAAGCGTCAATAATCTGACCCAGCCTATATGGAATCGACTGTGGCTGGAAATCATGTATAAGATAAAAGAAACTATCCCACTGCTCCTGCTCTACACCACCTCTAGGATTGGGTCTAAGAGTGTGAAGCTCCCATCCACTAATTTCTGACTGTCACATGTCTACAAGTATCCAAATCAAACACTCTATGAAAAGTGGCAGCAAGTGGTGCCTCCCCCATCCACACATCCTGCCAAAAAGACATATAACGCCCATCACCAACCCTGATAGGACATTAGGACCGAAGATCGAGACCTTTATCCCAAAGTTGGGTGAACATACGAATAACCCCATACCATGGAGCCGACCAAACTCTCATAGGGATCATAGACCTATAACCACCATTAGAACCATACAAAGATTTTATAACTCGATCCCACAACAGATCACACACTGATAACATCTCGACCACCAACGAAACATCATAACCTGTTGAAGGAGAACAAGCTCCCTACACCCTAACCCCCCTCTACTCTGGTCACTAAAACTATGTCTCATCTAACCCAATGCATATGTCTCTCATTCAGGTCCACTCCCCAGAAAAATTTGGCCCTCATAGCCTCTAAAGAGGTAAGAACCGAGTAAGGAGCAAGGAAAATCAACATTAAATAGCTACCCAACCCGAAATCCCACTCTGAAACCGATCGAACACAAGGGACTGAGCAGAAACACGAGTTATATTCTAACCCACTGGACACCAAAATGAATAAATGAAAGTTCATCCGCAACACAACCAATTTTGTCGGCAATACAAGACACCTGGGTTGAAGGGAGGCGCACACCAATCAATTTGCTTTTATGCAAATTGGTTCGAAGACCTAAAGCCAAAAAAAACATCGAAGAACGCGAATAAGACAGTTCATATTCTCAGGATCCTAAGCTAAAATAAGTATGAGATCATTGGCATAGAGAAGTTGTGAAATCTCAATCCCTAAAATAAAAACCCTCCTAAAAATATTAGTCAGACCCTAAGCAAAGCTATGTGAAGCCCCTTCATCACCAAGATGAATAAAAAATGATAAAGTCGATATCCGTGTCTTAGACCACGATAAATTTAAAATCATCGGTAGGAAATCCGTCAACCAAAATAAAGGCCCTAGTAGGTCTTAATAACTCCAGAATCCATCTACACCACATCGGTCCAAATAATTATAATATTTGTTTGAGAATTTAAAGTGATAATTATATGGATATTACGATATTTAAATAATATTGACATTGCATTAATACATTTTAATACATTGATGGTTTCAATCAGTATAAATGTATAATACATTGATGGTTTCAATCAATATAATGTTTATAATAATAATAATAATAATAATAATAATAATAATAATAATAATAATAAGAAGAAGAAGAAGGTTGTATATTGTGAGTAAAAAATAAGACATTTTGTGTATCTATAAATATATAAATATACTACTATTTAATTGTGTTTGTAGATTTATTTCTATTTTAAACCGTAGCAAACGAACATATATTCGTCCCACCACCTCGACTCCTTTTATCAACACACACACACACAAGCGTGACTCTCACTAGTTGTCTCGCTTTACCTCAAAAACGCTCTCTCAAAATGGAGATTCTCTACCAGGCGGTGGTGCTGGTTATCTTATATGGCCGGATCACGGCGGCGATGTGGTGCGTCGTCAGAAGCGAAGCTTCAAGGGAGGCATTACAGGCGGCACTCGACTACGCCTGTGGTGCTGGAGCCGATTGCGCACCAATACAGCAAAATGGACTGTGTTTTCTTCCGAACACCATACAAGCTCACGCCTCCTACGCCTTCAACAGCTATTACATGCGCAGATCCATGGCTGCCGGATCTTGTGACTTCGCCGGCACCGCCACTATTGCTAAAACCGATCCAAGTTAGTTCAATTTCACGATTCTCTCATTTATCAATTCTCTAACAGAAAATTCAAACATTTTTTTTTCAATTTTTTTCTTAAGTAATTTGTTGTATTCATTTCATGTTCTAAAGGTTATGGATCCTGCGTTTATCCAGCTTCTCCAAGGTAATAAATCTCATTTCATGTTGGTATAATCAAGATCATCATAGGATTTTAATTTATTTGATTTAATATATTTATGGTAATTATATACATTTAAGATACAGATTTTTTTTAAATGGACCAAAATGTTTAAAAATATTACAAAAATAGTTGTTTTGGTGATAAATCAAACTTGCATGCCACGCTTATTTGTATTAATGAGTAATGACATTGTGATTTGGAGGATAAATGTGTTAATTCATTTTAGAGTGATAACAAATCTAAAAATTTATTATACTATACGATCAATTCGTGCAAATAATTGTATATAAATAATTAAATATATACTTATATTAAATTCTAATTATACATTGATGTTAGATTTTAATAACATAAATATATGTTTATATTAAATTTACATATTATGTATACGTTGCTTTTGGATAATAACAAAATTTTTTTTTGAAAAATCCGAAAACTACAATCAAGGTATGTATGGTCTTTTTATATAATATGTTTGTAATTTACTTGCATTTATTTGTTAAACATAGCTAACTATGCATATTACACCATATCTAAAAAAAGACTATTTTGAGCCATTGGTTTTTTTAACATATCTAGCTATGCATAATTGTTGCACTTGCTTAATCTAGGAAATAGGATACATAGTATCTTTTTCTATTTTTTAGTATAAACAAGACCAAATTCTATAAAATGTAATATTTTTCTGATTTAATCATTTAAGAAATAGTTACTATTTTCTATGATTTAACCATGATAGCAATAACAACTAAAAAATAATAATCTTCCAAAACGTTTTTTAATTCATTACCGAATAACATTTGCAATGTTTAAAGAAAACAAACTTGAAGTGTTTAACCAGAAAAAAAAAGTTATATTAATTTAAAAAATAACTATTAAATGATTTTTATGAAATTTGACATATTGAATGAATGTTAATTTATAAGTAACTAGGTGTGAGACACATGTATTATATGAGTTTATTTAAAAAATAAATAAATAAATATAAAATTCTAAACATTTAAAAAGTATGAATTTATAAGAAAAATAAAATATTGAATTATAAAAATTAAAGTATTTTTTTCTTTTAAATTTAAACAAATAATTTAGATAAATAAATAAAGAAAATTAATGAATCTTTAATTTGATAATTTTAAAATTGGAAAGAAAGTTTATTATTGAAATTGATATATATTTATTATTGAATATAATACTATCTATAATTTAATAAAATGAAAAAACCATAAAATGACATGTAGAATAAAAATTAATTTAAAATACCACAAAATTATATGTAGCAAAATAAATGAAAATATGACATATGATAAAAAAAATATCTTTATTTATTTATTAGGGGGATAAGTTTACTAGTTAGAAACCTTTTTGCTCATATAAAACTTCTTTACTTTTGTAAGTAAATTTAATTGATATATGAAGTAACGAACATTTGATTATTTATCAAATTAATGTACTTTTTGATTAAAAATAACTTCTGAATTAAATTTGTGTATTGTATACGCAAAAAGAATGATTTTCGAATGTAATGATGACTTTATTCTTATTTCTATCACTTTCCAGAAAAAAAGGAGACGAACATGATTAAAAACTAAAAGTGAATATGAGAAATGATTGTGATTGGCCCACAATTTCTTTAAATCGGTCCCACATTATCTTTGACCGGTCAAATCACTTTTGATGGAATGTTCATTTCCTTTCACATGAGATCGAAATGCAATTCGGTCGAAAATATGCATAAAATATTATATTTAGTTCGAAACAATAAAATAAAAAGAATGTTTTCAAAGCGTTAGTAGACCAAGGTATTAGATTTATTGAAAAAAGGTTTTTCTTTTTTTAAATGTCGAAGGTTTAAGCTTTAGATTGACACCTGTAATTTAGAGTAGAATTATCAAAAATCTCAACGACACCATTCTTGTATAATTTAAAGTTTTATATTGTGGTTGATAGAGTCTCACCTATTAAATTTGTAAAACAATATTATGGTTAAACAAAAATAAAACTAGAGAGTTTTATATGAAATTTAGCCAACTTATAGACATTACTTTTACTGTGTTTTTTTATCGTCAGCACTGCAGGAGGAAGTATACCTACACCCGGAGGAGAAGCCAGTACAACAATCAATACTCCTATTTCAGCCGTTACACCACCACCGCCATCCACCACCATACCGCTTTTTGGGAGTGGCAGAGGGTTTAATCCGATTGGCACGGTACCCACATTGGCTGTCGGGTCAAATGTTAAATCTTTAACAAACGCTTCTATTTCAAGAATATTGCTTCTAAACATAAGCTTTTTAGTGTTCAACCTATTGATGTTTTTATAGCGTAATATGTCACATAAGTTAGAGGATCTAGGACAATTTTGTTGTAATATATGGAAGTATATGTCTGGTATTGTTTTTATTTATCTGTTTGATCTTGTTCAGTGGTTGGTTTTTGTTGAAAGTTCGTTGAGTTCAATTCATTGGTTATAATTAGTCACATTTTGAAAGAAGATATGTTGCAACATAAATATTGGATCATTATTTTATGCCATCAAACGCAAACAGACGATTCTTTGTACAAAATAATATCAATTTGATGTTTTTGATACCAATTATAATCAATTTTTTCAAATAAAGAGAATATCATATTCAATTTTATCATTTAAAAAGGTAAACGTCATCGGTAGATGTTTTTACCTGTTAGGCTTACAACTAACGTCACAATATTTATAGAACAAGATATATGACGTCAAATCTTAAACAAAAGATTTCATGAATTCTCAAGAGCTTCTTATTAAAGCTCTCATGGATTTAAATTTATCAATCTAAATGTAGTCTATTTTGAATTTTCAAATAGGTATGACAAATATTTGTTTAAGGGTACAAATTGTACATCGTGGATGGAGTTATTGATGACACATTTTTTTTCTCTGAAATTTGTTTTTATAACAAAGATTGTCCATCGAATATTATCTGTGCAAATAATATTATAAAATTTTACTTATTTATTTATAACAAAATCTATCGATAAAAAATAACCAACATCAATGTCGAATAACAAAGAAAAGTCGAAACGAATGTTATTCATTATTAATTTTAGCTAAATTAATATGAGATATATACGTTAATATTGATAATTTAATTGGAGTATTAATTTCAGTATAATAACAATCTTATGTCATTAAATTGTATGAATATAAATTAACCCAATATAAAAATGTGGTACATAATTAGAAATGAAGAAACTTTTGGAAAATAATATTTCTAAAAAATATTTTAAATATGGAGGGAAGTAAATGAAAAAATATGAAATAGTTGGGGTCATTTTGTAAAAATGGAAACTTCAAAATTAAGGGAAACTTTAAACTTATCTATCAACCACTTCCAATCCGTAACTGATTCTTTTGTTATTCTGCGAACCTAAAAAAACCGACCCGATTCATCTCGCATCCCCCAATCTCCACACGCACGAACACCGAGCTCAGATAATCGCAGGGACAAAACGATTTTTTCGTCTGTTTGGATCAATCGGGGAGATCTGTTTGAAATCATTCTTCCAAGCAGATCTGTTCGAGTTTTTGACGATTGATTTCTTTTCTTCAGAGCCCCAAAAACACAGAGAGAAACATGAATATATTCAGACTTGCAGGGGACATGACGCATTTGGCGAGTGTCCTTGTATTACTGCTCAAGATCCACACCATCAAATCATGCGCTGGTACCCTTCCTTGTTTAATGTTCAATGAGCAGTTCCTGAACAGCTGATGATATTAGGTTTTTGCTTCATTTTTTTTCCTTCCTTAATTTGAAATTGTGGGTTTTCGGACTCGAAGGATTCACGAGGTGATCGATTTGTAGGCGATGTGGTTTTTTAGATTACTCGTTGATGAAAATTGTGGTTGTACTGAATTTGTAGCATATAGATGAAATGAGAGAGGTTCAGCTTCTTCTATTACCTTCTGCTATTTGTTAACATCATTTTCGGTTCATTATGGATTATACAGAGTGCGATTCCTTCTAAATTCACCTAATATCATATCCTTGCGATTTACAAGACAAAATAGACTCTGCAATGTCAGATGACCTAACATGGGACTTGTTAAGAACTTTCAGTTGTCAATTTGTCATATAACGTTCATAAATTCCTTTGATCATTTAACGTCTTCATTAACGGAGAATGCTAACATGTTTAGTTGTTTGTCCAAGATGAATTTCTCACTTCCTTTTCATTGTTCATCTCAAATTCAGTTGATCACGTAACATTTCCATTAATGGAGAATGGATGAAAACTGTATACACAAATACATGCAACTATCTTTGATCTCTTAATTCTTTTACATACAGGGGTATCATTGAAGACTCAGGAACTGTATGCACTTGTCTTTGCTACTCGCTACTTGGATATAGTTACTGACTTTATCTCAGTATACAATACTGTGATGAAGTTAATCTTTCTAGGAAGCTCTTTCTCTATTGTGTGGTACATAAGACACCACAGAGTTGTTCGTAGATCATATGATAAAGATCAAGACACCTTTCGCCATTATCTCCTCATGATTCCTTGTATGCTTTTGGCCCTATTTGTACACGAGAAGTTCACTTTTAAAGAGGTAAAAAAGAAACATTTTTCCATTCAAATATTAGATATTTCACTCAACTTTCAACTCATCATGCAAAAAGCCACCATTTTTTTATAGGTAATGTGGACATTTTCATTATATTTGGAAGCAGTTGCAATTCTTCCACAACTGGTATTGCTGCAAAGAACTAGAAACATTGATAACTTGACTGGACAATATGTTTTTCTTCTTGGGTAATCAATTTCTAATTTCTTTCGTTTTCTTGATTGGAAATACTTTTGTTTGTTTGTGTATTATAAGTTATAGACTTATAGCAACTCACTTTATCTTTTTTCTATTACAGCTTTGTATGTTCAATCTTTTTCTTAAAAAAACATTGTAATTTGAACAAAAAGATTAAAATATGTAGCTATTTTATGTAAAGAAACCTAATATTATTGGCCTTTTGCAGAGCATACCGAGGTTTATACATTTTTAACTGGATCTATCGTTACTTCACTGAACCACATTTTGTCCATTGGATCAGTATGTCTCTCTCTCTCTCTCTCTCTCTCTCTCTCACACACACACACACACACACAAATTATATCGGCCTTACATTTTCATATGAACTTTATATGAATATTTGTGTTATATACAATGCAAGAATTTTAAAACTATTCTATATAAAATGGATCAGAGATTAATACTACAGCTTTTTTTGTTATCATTCCAACGGAATGAACGATTCCATTCCTTTTTCCAATTCCGTGATACCAAACATTATCTAATTCTGCCTTTGGTGTTGCAGCATGGATAGCAGGGGTAGTCCAGACATTGCTATATGCTGATTTCTTCTATTACTACTTTGAAAGGTAAGTGCCACATCATCAATATTTCAAGAAAACATAACCAATTAACAATCACTACAATACAAGATCTTCTAAAAAACTAACTTTTAATTTTTTTTTTTGATGAATGTAGTTGGAAGAACAATGTAAGGCTCCAATTACCAGCTTGAAGTTGTCTTTTTTTGATGAATGTAGTTGGAAGAAGAATGTAGGACAATTTCATTCTTTTAGTTTTATTTTAAATGGTTATGTGGTTTTTTAGCAATTTTCGAGAATGGGGATGTAAGACCACAAAAAAAAGGGACCTTATATGTATGAGTGATTATATAGTATTCCTTTTGGGTTGACTGGTCGTTTCATATCTTCAATCTTCAATATATAATGCAAGTGTGCATTCTTTTTTATTGATATCACTTGTGGCTTGTAAGATCTTTTGATTTTGTTTGTAGGTAGCACACATGTGTTAACATTTCAAAAAAAAAAAAAAAAAATTAGTTTTAAATCTAAACTTTTTTTTTTCTTTTTCAAAAAGACGTATTTTTTTATTCTTTGGCGACAAAACAAATTTCAAGGAACCCAACTTTTTTTTTTTTCTAAAAGACCCTGATATTTGACAAAAAAAAAACTTGTTTGAGCCAACTTTTCGTTTTGGCTTATAAATTTATGCTCTTGTTATGTTTTTGATGGAGGAAGATAGATGTTTAATGATGGAGTTGAAGCATATACCATTCTTTATTGCCTAACAAGCATACTATGTACTCATATTAGCTCTACACCATGTTTGGGGTTCTTTGGACATCAGAAGCTCATATGCACCAGGATTGAGCTTTTTAATTGCGTCCATGTGTCTCTTGAAATCACCTTCAACACAACTCATAACTATAGCCCCAAAAAGCTTCTTGAACTCCAATCCAATGTAAGCTTTTCTAAAATTTGTGTATATGTGTCGAGCACATTACCTGTGCTCCACATGTGGTAATATATCTTTAACAAATTGCAATAAACCCTATACAAAAACCATCATATAGATAAGTATTTATAGATAATTAGAAAATGATTCATAATTTATAAAGAACTTACTTTATGTTGATCTGATATAACTACCAAACCCATGTCATCAATAAGGTCTAGATCAGCACCGAGGAGCTCAAGAAACCAAGTCTAGTTGGACTTATTTTCCACATCAACAACGACTCTAGCAATTGGATAAACCTGGTTGTTGGCATCTCTACCAATGGATGTTAGTAGTTCATCCTTTACCGGACCCTTTAGAAAGAACCCATCAAGCCCAATTACTCTCTTACCCCCTCTTTTCCAACTAACACTTAATGCTTTGAAACAAATGTAAAACCTATGAGAATAATTCTTTCCATCTGGATCGGTTGTTACACCAACTTGACATGTGGACCCTGGGTTTTACCTTAACAATTCTTAGGCATAATCCCATATCCTTGCATAATGCTCAGTGGGTTTACCTTCAATGAAATTTTTAGCCCATTTCCTTTCCTTTCTAACTTGTCTTATATATACCACATACCTATACCTTTGTTTGATGTCATCAATCAATTCTGAAGTTTCATCTTTGACTTGTTTGCAATTTCAGTCACATAATGTCTTCCAATCCATTTAGGGGAAACAATGAACCCAAACTTAAACTGTCTAGAACATTTATGGTCACCATTCATAGTTTTGATATGAAAAGATCTTTCCTTGCCACATCTAGCTACAATTTTTTTAATATCACATTTTTCAAAGTAGATTTTTATAACCATGTGGCACGGCATAATTGGTGACACAAAACTTCAGCTGTGTAGGGGATTCAAAGATGCTACTGTAACGCCTGTGTTTCCGGGCTTGCCATTTTTAGCAATGTAATAGTCTAGGTTAACCTTTGTAACCCGTTTTGAAATAATAAGAATGTATTATTTGAGCATTATGTGTTTTGTGCTTAATTGCTTAATTATGTGATCTGATTAATTGAGAATAAAAAAAATAAGCGTCAAAATTTAAGTGTAAAATAAACTTGATATATTTGGATAATGTTGTAGTAGTTGAAACGAGGTTTCCGAATATATAAAGAACGCCCAAATCTGACTTCGTATGAGGAAGTTACGATTTTCTGAAGTTTCGACTTAGCGGTATGCAGCCTGAAATACTCGATTTGAGATCGAGCGGTTTTTAGCCGAAGAAATCTAAACGAGGATCGAAGGTCTCGTTGTTGGTATCGAAGCGATAAAAAGTTAGGCGAGAACGGACGTCAAACGAAGAAGTTATGAATTTATAACGAAAGTTTCTGTCGCGGCCTATTAAAAATAAATAATAAAAATAAAGTTAAAATTAGCCGACGGAGTCTAAACGAAAGTTGTAGAGCGTAGTCTCACCTTTCCGTGGATGTAAAGAACGTCGAAAACGGAGTTCGTATGAAGAAGATATGAATTTCCGAAGTTTGATAAATAAATTGTATTTATTTTTAATTGAAAAATCCGGCATTATCCGAAGGGGGAGTCACCAGTCCGATCCGACGTAGGCCCCGCGTACTCCGAAGAGTGTCGACATTTCGGATGACGCATGCAGTGACGACTTCGGAGGCCAGTACGCCCCGCGTACGCCTGTACGCCCCGCGTACTCCGAGGCTCCAGCCTCCTATAAATAGGATCCGAAGGCAGCCGAGTCTTTTGCCAATTTCTTCTCTTCTCTCTCATGTTTTGCATCGTTTTGCGTGCCAAAAATACCCCGAAGCCCCGATATTATTCTCGAGCCCCGAGGCAAGTCCCGAGATCCCGAAGATCCCGAGAAGTGCGGTTCCCGAGCCGAAGCTCTGCCCGCGAGAAGTTCGATTTTTGTGGAGATCTTCCAGATCTGCTGTGGATTACTACTTCTGCAAGTCGTAGTGCTGTCCGATCGTCTTCTGATCAAGTGAGTGTATACTACCTTTCATAAACACGATAATAATACAAGTATGGTTCGAGTGTATTAAGTATATTGTTGTTTATATGTGTGAGTGTGTAGTTACTTTCTTCTAACGCATGATTATGGAGTCTTTTATACGAAATACGTGTTATGTGTAGAATTTGTTGTTATGTGTGTGAATGTATGTTCACCCTCTTCCATCTCATAGATCTGAATTGCTTTCTGTGAAATACGTGTTATGTGGGTATGCCTCATCTGTTATGTGGAATATATATTGAATGAAAATGATATACAGGTATTAAACTATGTATGAAAATATATATTTTATCTACTAATATGTTGGGTAGAACATGGGTAGCTAGTTGGTGTGTAATAAATAGATGAGAGGCCTCGATGTTGTTGTTGTTGTTGTTGATCTAGTTATTCAGCGGAGTGTGGATAACGACCACGGACTCTTTCTAGACAGTCCGGTGGAACGCTAGCAAGTTCATAACCTGTAGGTGTTGTGAACGATGTGTTCACCGGTGTACTCTATCCCCCTCATGGTTGCCTTTAGGATATCTATTGTTGAGGAAACCCCTTAGCAGTGATGTCCGTCCCGATGAAAATCCTAGATTAGGTCCCTTGAGATAGATGTTATTTTAAATATAACTTATTTAGTGAGGATAACGAGAATGGGTAATCGGGATAGTGATTGGTTGGTGAAATTAAATATAACTTATTTATTGTGGGTTGAAAACCCTATATGCTCACCAGGCTCCCAAGCCTGACCCACTCAGTTTTATTTGTATTACAGGTAGTGACGCGAGGGTATAAGATGGTTGAATCATCAAGTTGTTTTGTTTACAAGTCTGTATATGTATATATTTGTTGAATGACTTGTAATGTTATCGTTTATGCTTTATGGTCTGTATCGGAACATGACATCCCGAGTTTTGATTATATAATGAAAATGCATCTCTTGATGAAATGCTTTGATAAATATTATTTTATCATGTTTTGTTTTGGGAACAAATTCCGCAACTCTTTTAAATCAAAAGGATTTACTCTGAAATTATTTTAAAAAGCATAAATGAAAATCGGTCTTTTCTGGCTGTGATTTTGGGGATGTCAAAGCTACCAAGCTTTGGTACCATCTTGTCACACTTGATGGTTAGGTCATGGATTCTATAGTTGTTTTTTCATACCTCCTGTTCGTCTTCATCACTCTGCCAATCAGGAGAATGGTACACTTGTGCTCTGATTTCATCTGTCATACTAGAATTGTGTAGGTTTGCATCGCTTAATAGAAAATTTTGGAAGATATCCTTACATTTATCAAGTGAGGTCACAAATTCTTCCTCTGGTTCGTGGTCCATGTAACTGTCGTGAAGCTCAAAATCCATTTCATTCAAGCCAAAAAATGGTTCATGTATGCTAGCAAAGGGGTCAACGTACCCTTTGTCTGATGAAACCATTACACACTTCTGCATAAACACAATAAGTTTAAGAACCCATTTCAAGAAATGTTGAAAACACAAAAAGATCATAACCTGTAAAAACCTTACCTTTTGAAGAACAATTTTACCGAATCTTCTCCAAGAAAACCCTCTTTTGTAAAGTTTTATTCTCTCTGTATAAAAATTTCAATCGACGATTTACGAAAAGGTGAAAAGTGATCGGGGTATAGAGGGAGGATGGGGATGCGACATTTTAACATCCCTAATGGAATTGGGGTTTTCTCCTAAATGACATTAACGAGCTTTCCAGCTAATCAAGTGGTAACCGTTGATTAAAGGGAAACCGGTGAATATGCAAAATAATAATAATAATAATAATAATAACAATTTAATGCAAGTTTGATGTTAAAAAATGGACATAAATTTGAACTTTGGGTAGATCCGATAATTTCGTGCAAACTTGAAGGTCTTTATGACATTAGCTCTACTAAAATTTGTAACTTCATTTTAATTTTCAAAGATCGCAGCTACATAACATGTTATTTTATATGATATTTAGATGAAAAAACATAACATATGATCATAAATACGAATAATATGTTTATAGTGAGTTTTTTTTCATATCAAACCTTATTGTATATTTATACCATATTAAGAGAGTGTTTGAATAGAGAAAAAAATGTATTTATTGCTTAATGCTTATTCTTGTCAAAATAAGCTTATTCTTGTCAAAATAAGCTAAGTTTAAATATTTGGATAGGAATCCTTAAAAATCAGCTAATAAACAATAAACTAGTAATAAACTATAAATTAATTTATCCAACCACTCCTCAAGCTGCCTTAAAATTAAATTAGAAATAGAACTTGTTAATAAAATTAACTTCATCTCGTTTATCTCAGAACCATATTGAATTATTGGAAGATGGCTTGGGGAAGAAACAAAGATCAAAAACTGATCCGGGTCGGGTCGGGTGGGTATCAGTTTCATCATATAAACATTAAAGGCCCGAATTGTTCTTTGCCTAGCGACGGGTAAACGAATCGAACCCAATATTCCCAAACTCCAAATCCAAATCCAAACCACCGTATATACGCCTCCCTAGATCGCCGTAAAATCATAACGGCAACTGCTATCGCCGCTGGTGTAACAATGGCAGGAGTATCACTCAAGTGCGGAGACTGCGGAACTCTACTGAAATCGGTTGAAGAAGCACAAGAACACGCAGAACTCACCAAGCATACCGATTTCTCTGAATCGACCGAAGCCGTTCTTAACCTAGTCTGCTCCACCTGTGGCAAACCCTGCCGCTCTAAAACCGTACGTATTTATGTAATTTAGTTTTTGTATGAGCTACTTGATTGCCATGTATCGCTGATCGATGAAGATATCTGATGTCGATTTCTTATTTCTTTCTATCAGGAGAGTGATCTGCATACCAAGAGGACTGGACATACTGAATTTTCAGACAAGACTTCGGAGACGGCGAAGCCGATTACGTTGGAGGTTCCGAAGAATCAGAGTAGCGATGATGTGGATATGGTGGATGCTAGTACTACTGGTGAACCAGAGGGTACTAAACATTTGCCTCTTTGGTTCTTGATTGTTTTTTGTTCCAGTTGTCAATTCTTTCTGAAGATTTGGAGTTGATTCCACTGAAAGTTTTTGGTAATAAGAACCATTTGATGCATTCATGATTTTCCCAGCTAATGTCTAGTTTTGTTACATGTTTTTTTCTTAGAAATGGTTGTTCCTGATGTTGACTTAAAGCTACTAGAGGAGCTTGAATCAATGGGTTTCTCAAAGGAAAGATCAACTCGGGCACTTCATTTCTCTGGTGAGTGAGCTGAAGTCTTTCATTCAAGGTTTCTTTCCAGACTATTTCTATCCATGCTTCTGTACTATTCAACTAAGATTGCTATACTTAATGGAATTGGAATTTTGCTATATAGCACTTAAGTGGTTATCAGTTCTTTGTATTTTATACTTATATTTATACGAATTCATTCAGCTTAGTATTGTCTGATTAGTTTTTAGCCTAGCTTTTACATATTGCTTTTATCTAACACATTTATTTCTAGGTAACTCAAGTCTTGAGGCTGCTGCAAATTGGATTGTTGAACATGAAGAAGATGCAGACATAGATCAAATGCCTTTGGTACTCTTACTCTCTTTCTCTCATACTCACTTAACATTGCTTATTCCAAGAAATCAGTTTATTAATATTTAACATGTATCTGTTTAAACTTCTGTTTCTTTTATAGTATCAATTGGGAAAATAATTTAGCAAGCTCACTTTTTTACTAAGTTTTATGTTACTCTTTGCTAAGGTGTCTGCCAAGAGTAAATCAGAGCCTTCCAAGCCTTCTCTTACACCTGAAGAAAGAAAAGCAAAAGCACAAGAACTGAAGTATAATTTTTATTCTTCTTTCTTTATCCGTTTATTATGAAAATGTTTTATTTTTTTGTTCTACTTCTTTAGCTAACTCATATTTTGGTCTTTGTTTATATTTAAGGGAGAGAGCACGCAAAAAGAAAGAGGAGGAAGAAAAGAGAATGGAAAGAGAAAGAGAGAAGGTAATTATTTCTTTTTCTTGAAAGATAAATAATCCCAAAACTTAATTTCAGTTTTGTAAAATTTTGTTAAATTATACATATATACTCTTGGTTCTTAAAGTGGCCTTCATTTAGTGAAAGTCTTAACATAGTTTCATCCAATATTCCAAGTAGAATGTGTAATTTGTTCTTCTCTTTTAAGTTTTAATAAAGTAGAAGGGTATTTACGTCATTTTGCATCATGTACTTAATATAAAATTATCTTTAGGAGCGGATACGAATTGGGAAGGAACTACTTGAAGCAAAACGCATGGAGGAAGAAAATGAAAGAAAACGGTAACTTCATTCTCTCTCTTTTTTTTTTTAATTTTTTTATTCCAAAATATTTATTTTTATATTCCTATCTCCTAAAGGAATTTTTTTATTGTATTTTGCAGTATTATAGCCTTGCGTAAAGCAGAAAAAGAAGAGGAAAGAAGAGCTAGAGAAAAAATCAGACAAAAGTTGGAAGAAGATAAGGTCTTAAATTCTTAATATAACATTAATAATTAATTAATTATTACTATAAATCTGGTTTTTTATGATTTTTTTTTTCTGAAACTAATTTTGTATATATGATTTTTTCCAGGCCGAAAGGAGGAGGAAGCTTGGATTGCCTGCAGAAGACCCCACTGCACCTAAACCTTCTGCACCTGTAGTTGAGGAAAAGAAGGTATTTTTTTTTTATATTATAAATTTTAACATTTAATAAAAATATTGTTTTTTTTTTTTTTAAATTACAGAGTTCATTGCCGATCAGGCCTGTAACAAAATCTGAGCAAATGAGAGAGTGTTTAAGATCTCTTAAGCAAAGCAATAAGGTAAAGAAACAATGAAAATATATAAAATTGGGTATTGAGGTTATATGCTAATTTTATATTTTAATTTAAACTGTTTGATGTATACTAGGATGACGAGGCAAAAGTGAAGACAGCATTCAACACCCTGTTGACTTACATCAAGAATGCTGCAACAAAGCCAGATGAAGAGAAATTCCGCAAGATCAGACTTACCAATGCTGCCTTTCAGGTCTCACAACTTTTATAAAAAAAAAAAATTATTGCACTTTAAAAAAAATTGTCTTATAATAAAGAAATTGGTATTTTTTTTTACATTTAACAGGATAGAGTGGGGAAATTGGAAGGTGGGATTAAGTTTCTTGAGCTGTGTGGATTTGAAAAAATTGAAGGGGGGGAATTCTTGTTTCTGGCTAGAGACAAAATCGACAGAGCAGTGCTGAATTCAGCTGGAACAGAATTGAACAGTGCCATAAATAATCCCTTTTTTGGGGTACTTTGAATTTTCATCTTATCTCGTGTTTTAAATTTACTAATTACACCATCAATCTTGGATTGATTCGTGTTAAATACTCTTGAAAAGCTACTTTGTTAAAAATAGTCATGATTGCAACTGTTTTTTTTTTTTTTTTTTTTTTTTTTTTTTGGGTTAATGTGTAATGATGTCTGTCTGAGTAAAGTGTTGAATACATTAGCATGTCTCTTTTTTTAACACAATAAATTGAGTGAATGAGATAATTTTAGTAGTTTAACAATGTTCATCAACTTTGATCAAAATAAGATGTGTGGAAAAAAAAATAAGAAGGGAAAATAGGTAAAGAGATGGCGTCTTAATATATTAAGCATTTAAGCCATGTTTTTTTTGGCTTAACCCTTGTATTATTTTGCCTAGATTAAGTAAAAAACGAAACGACTATGTATAGCTGAAGTGTTAAAGAGAAAAAGCTTCAAATAGCGTTTTAGTAGCTTGAGAAAAGGGAGAGACTATTTTTGTATCTTTTTATTTTTTAAACAACTTATATACACATTGATATTTCATTCTTAAATCTATACATTTCGTTCAAAGTTTTGGCTAAAAGGCATCTATTTGTGACTTCCTGATACTGTTAGGCCAAATGCCTCTTGATTTGTATCATATTATGTTGATGTTTAATCATATTTCACTAAATATCTAACATAATGATAAGCCTTTTGCCTAGGGGTGTCATAAAAAACCAAAACCGAATAACCAAACCGAACCAAATGAATTTTGGTTCATTTGGTTCGGGTTATTTGGTTTTCGGTTAATTTGGTTTGGTTAACCGAATAAGGATACCTTATTCGGTTTGGTTTTTGGCTAAATTTTTATTGTTTTGGTTAAACCGAAAAAACCGAATATATATATATATATATATATATATATATATATATATATATATATATATATATATATATATCAACATTTTATATATATAAATTTATTGATTAGTTACTAAGATTTCCATGTCTTTTTTGTTAGTAACCAATATAAAGTTATAATTGTTTTACATTTTGTATTAAAAAGCAAAAACAAATTAACCAAATAACCTTTAGTCATTTCTTTCATTTTTATATACAGTTAAACTTATATTAACATATCACTACAACTTGAATATGATATGTTATATATTAATGTAGTTTCTTTGTTTGGTAATAGTTTAGTAAGCTTTTTTCTTTTAGTTTAATATTTATTCTTACGTGTTGAATTTTATTCGGTTTAACCGTTAAACTGAACGGAATAAACCGAAACCGATTAAACCGAACCTTATTTGGTTTGGTTATGGTTAAATTTAAAATGTAAAAAAACCGAAAAAACCGAACCGTTTTAACCGAAAACCGAAAAACCAAACCAAATAACACCCCTAGTTTTGCCAATATGCAAATGGAGGAGAACTGAAATATGCTAAGCTTATGCTACCAATATAGGCAATGTATTTTGTTTTCTCTCCATAATAGCAATTTGGTTACTTACATGTCTTTACCGATAATAATATTTTTTTTTACCATAATGACAAGCTATTTGTATTCTTTTACCAATACTAGTAACATACCTACACTATACTGTCAATACGGATAAGATATGCTAATTGTTATATTTATTACTTATTACCGGTCAAGAACCGTAAGTGTAATGTTGTTATTGGTAAAAAAATTGTAAGTAAATTTTATTATATATTAGTAAAAGTATGTTGCTTGTATAACAAACGTAAGTTTGTGGCTATTATGGATAAATTCTACCCGTTTATCAATAATGGTTGTACAAGACAAGTGATTTGTATCCTTGTTAGAAATGTGTGTGTATATATATATATATATATATATATATATATATATATATATATATATATATATATATATATATATATATATATATATATATATATAGACTTAGGTTCAAATGTTTTCACTATCTATTGTGTGCATGTTTGACTATATAATTGTATTATTTAGTCATCGACTTTAACCAAAATATCAAAACAATAATGGTCGATTTGGACGCTTTGTCCATTTGTGAAGAAGAGACTGAGACAACATATCATCTCTTTATCAAATGCATTCTCGTTAAAGAGTAGCGAGACAAAATGCTTAAATGGTAGGACATTACCCTTTTACAATCTCATGATTTTTGACCCGTTGAAGACGACCTATCACTAGTTGGGTACCAATACTATCAAGTACTGCTTTGATACAGTCGACCTAACATTTTTTTTGGGCTTTATGGAGATTCGGAATGAGACCCTTTTTGGTTTTTCAAAACCAAGAAATGATGTTTTTTTTCCTAATATTGTTACTCATTTCTTTTGTATTTCATGTAGGCTTAAAAGATAGATTAAAATGAGTTTTTTTGGCTTACAAACGATATCATTGGTTTTCAAAACAATTTGATGTATGAATACTTTTTCTTGTCTCTCGTTAGTCCTTCTCGATAAGATCTTACTGTTGTTCCAAAAAAATAACGGTAGATTTTCAAGACGACAATGAAAAGAATAATTTGATAGAAATAATGTTATCATGTAATTGATGATATGAGACTGTTTATTCAATATATTACATATTCAATTTTTGATTAAAAGGTAAAACATCAATTATGGTTTTTATATCGGGTACACTGATAACAATCTTGCTACCCTCGACTAGACTTGTAAACGTATTGTGTCGTGTTAAGTTGAAACATTAAACGAGTTGAAAGAGGCTAATTTTAATATTTTTTCATTTAATTTCCTTATTGTGTCAGCTCTTTTATTTCCTATTGATTTTGTATTGGCTTAACAAGTTTTTGAAACACTAGATTGATTGAAAGAGTAGGAGTTGGGGATGTGAAGAGAACGTACAAGGTATAATAAAAAATATATAATAAAAAATCAAAAATGAAAATTTTAACATAGACATCCAATTTACCTAAAAAAAAAAATTTGAAAAACCTACATATAAATAAATAGAAAAGTTTCAATTTTCAATTTAACCATAACTCTACATGATTAATTTTCGTATTGTTATCATAAATCATAATTGAATATGTTAGAAATTTCGTACTCAAACTAGTTTATTTGTTTTTAAGTAAATTTTTTTTCTCTAACTCTACTGTATAACATTGATTCTGTTGTTGCAAAGTGTTAAGTTTAACTGAATTTGGAGTGTCACGTGGCTGTAGAAACCAAAGTACAAACCATCATGGTTTCGAGCACGAATTTGGCATGTGACCAGTTTCCACGAAGAAGACGATGACACAAAGGCCACAGTCTCACATCTGTCACAAAAATCGGAAGAACAATCCACACACACACAATTCCTCCAAACCCTAGCGAAGATCTCGAAAAAGATCGAAGAACATGGTGAATAAACGAGTACCTGATTGGCTCAACAATTCCATGTGGTCTGCTCCGACCACAACCACTCCTTCACCACCTAAATCGCAATCCCAATCATCGCCCTCTCGATCACCGTCGCACGCCGATCGCATCGATACTTACCCTTCCAAACCTCCCTCCGTGACTTCCTCGGATTCTTCTATGAACGAACCGCGTGAATCATTGCCGTCGCCCAGTGTAATTAGACCCGAATCCCCTTCTAAACCAGCTCCAGCTCCGGCTCCGAGGACGGAAGTTAAGGATCCGTTGACCAGTAGCGATAGTAGTGGTAATGACGTTAGTTCTCATGTTGAAGACGATTCTCGCCAGGCACAGCTATCACAAGAGGTTAGAAATTGTTTACATACGCAGTTAGAATTTGGTTATTTAGGGTTGTAATTTGTTCAAACTTGTTATTTCAATAAGGAACAGAAGATAATTGAGTGTTATGGTAATCTAAATGTGATCATATTGAAATTAAGAAGGAACAATGATAACAAACCAATATGTTCCTTGAGCTGTTAATCTGATTCATATGTTTTCTTCTCTGTAATATAGCTTTCGAGGAAGATCATAAATATGGTAGAGCTGAAAAGACTTGCTTCACTGGGTATTCCAGATGGTGCTGGTATTCGATCCACTGTTTGGAAGGTTCGGTTACTTTCTACTGTAGATATTAAAGCATCACAGCATCATTTTCTTTATGATTTCTATCCTATTTCTGGAATAGGAAGGTTAATTTGTAAATTGTAATATGTGCATGTTTCAGCTGTTGTTATCATATCTTCCCAGTGACAAGGGGCTTTGGTCATCAGAATTGGCCAAGAAAAGGTCTCAATACAAGCATTTTAAAGAAGATCTTTTGAAGAATCCAGTAAGTTTTAGTTAAAATTACACTACTTGAATAGCTTTTTGATCATATATATATATATATATATATATGAAACACTCATGATATCATTGTGGCTAGTCAGTCAGAAGTCACTAGAAAATTGGAAGAGTCTACATCTTCTCAAAATGGTGAAAAGACAAAAGAGGGCAAGGGTTTACTCTCAAGGTCTGAGATACCTGAGGATGAGCACCCTCTGAGTCTAGGGAAAACAAGTGTATGGAACCAATTCTTTCAGGTATAATCTTCAGCAACATACTTTTGATGAAATGATTCTTTTAGTTGTTAACATAAATCACCTGAATAGAATAACAAAGATAATAAGTAATCCTTTTTGCTTGAATGATATCGAGTAAAAGCTTCAATTTTTCTTGATATTATGCATTCTTTATTACTTCTCCTAATTGTATAGGACACTGAGATCATTGAGCAAATAGATCGTGATGTGAAGCGAACTCATCCAGACATGCATTTTTTCTCTGGTGACACTGCTTCTGCAAAAGCTAACCAGGTAAAGGTTTTGACTTTTGACACATTTTGATCTTATCAACATATTAAATGATGAAAATATCATTTTAATTTCAGGATGCTTTGAAAAATATACTGATTGTATATGCGAAATTGAACCCGGGGATACGATATGTGCAAGGGATGAATGAAATCTTGGCTCCTTTGTTCTATGTGTTCAAGAATGATCCCAATGAGGATTTTGTGGTAAGTCTAGTCTAAGTCAAAACTCTAAATATGTAATTTTCCATTAAGGGAAAAGTAAACAAGGGCAAATTTGTAATTGTGCCGCAGGGGAATGCTGAAGCGGACACATTCTTTTGTTTTGTTGAATTGTTAAGTGGTGTTCGTGATAATTTCTGTAAGCAACTTGATAATAGTGTTGTTGGCATCCGTTCAACAATTTCAAAAATGTCACAACTTTTAAAAGACCATGATGAAGAGCTATGGCGACATCTTGAACACACAACAAAAGTAAGAAAATTTATAATTTTTTTTTTTTATTATTATTTAATGCTCTATTCGTAATTAACAACAATCTTGTTCTTGTTGACATTTATAATGACAGGTGAATCCGCAATTCTATGCATTTAGATGGATTACACTCCTGTTGACTCAGGAATTCAATTTTGCAGACATTCTTCATATATGGGACACACTTTTAAGTGATCCCGAAGGTCCACAGGTGAATCCGGAGAAACTTAATACTATAATATGTTTGTGGGTATTTTATAATTTATAATATAAAGTAAATAAAAATAAAAAATATATATATTTGTGAAACTGCAGGAGACCCTTCTTAGGGTATGCTGTGCGATGTTGATTCTTGTGAGGAGACGTTTGCTTGCGGGAGATTTCACAGCTAATCTTAAGTTGCTCCAAAGCTATCCATCCACAAATATTAGTCATTTGCTGTATGTCGCAAATAAGCTACGTTCTAATCCACTTCTTTGATTTTCTATTCCCTTTTTATTATTCTTGTATTGTTTAGACTATACATCATTTCAACGGTTTTTTTTTTTATTGTTTTTGTTTTGATTATTTTTACATAACCCATGTTTTGTAAATTGGCCGACAAGTATAGCACGCAGGGGTGTTATAGTAATTTACTAGTATTGATTTAACTTTATATTGACAAGACAACTTGGTATGTGTACGTGTATCGTTTTTTTTTTTTTTTTTTTTTTTTTATGTATTTTTTATATGTATATATAAGCAAAAGATGCAAATACGAAGCTTCATTTGGTTGGGAAAAAGGGTAATAAATATTAAAAGATGCAAATATACATAAAAACCACCACGGGTTGTTTTTGCTTTTCCTATCAATGCATCAAATTGATTAAATATTCAAAATATCACTCATTAGGCGTTATAATAATTACAAGTAACTATCATTCATAAGAAAAAAAAAAGTAAAAGTAGAATAGAAACCTTTCTAAAATATATGTAATGTTTGTATCATGTAATCTTGTTGATATATAGCACAACAATGCACACACATTTAAAACAACAAAAGAACACCATTATTCTCCTCCATTAATTCTCTGTAAGCTTTTGTAACCATCGATCATTTCTCCATATTTTTCTGCTAAAAACCTGAAATCAAACATATCATCAACCATAAAAACAAACATATTTCTTTTTTCACACACCTATCTGCCCTAAATTTATTTTAATTACAAATTTATAAATTAAACTTCATAAAAGCTCATTAAAACCCATATTTCAGTTAATTAATAAAAAACTGAAAGTTAAAATAACGACCTTTCTTTAAAAAAGACGTGTCAATAAAACTCCTTAACTAAAAATATATGTTTTACTATACAATATTTCATTCCCTTTCAAGATGTAATGAAAAAGAATAACATATTGAAAAAAATCAACAAAAGCACATCCACATACTATCTCCAAAACCCATTTTTACAACTGATTATCTAATCATTTTTTACACACAAGAATAAACAATAAAAATAAAACATACCTTAGTTTCTCTACTAGATGTCAGCATAACCCTTTCCACGATAACTTCTCATCATCATTTTCCTACACCAAAAAGACTAAAATAACCAATTACAACACATCTATGAGCTCACATTCATCAACCGCTCCTCCAACACCTCCATCATATTCTCCGGCGGACACCCATCCTCCCCTCCCACCACCCCCGCCCTACAAAAACACTCCGGCCAAGAATTCGTATAAAAACTCTCCGGCGACACCCGTTTATGGGGCCCACCAAAATTCGTCCGCCCCATCACCCGCCTAACCGCCGCCTCAAACCCCACAAACTCCCCCTCCTCCTCCCTCTTAATAAAAAGCGGTGCAAGATTTTTCCGGTCAGGCCGGATATTTGAGCGGAAACCGTAGTACAAGCGGTGGCCAAGAAGGTTGTTTGCAAAGTTGCTTGGGCCATCATAAGTTGGCATGAAAATGTCTGAAAGTAGACAGACCATGTAGTCAACGGCTGAACCGATTAAGCCTTGTGTGTTATCGGTTAATAAGTCGTTTGAATTTAATGAGTCAGTGTCGGTGTCTACAAGTGTTGTGTGGTTTTGGAGTTTTGGAAAGATGGCTCTGAATGGCTTCATGAAGCGATCACCACCGAATAATTCGCCGGCTGCAAGATATATTCGGGTCGAATTGTCGAATCCCATTGCCCGTAACACAAGACCAACCTATAAGAAATAGCAATGTATTTTCTAATTTATCGGTTAATATTGTAAAACACCCTATATTGGGGGGGGGGGGGGGGGGGGGGGTTCCGATTTTGCCCTTTTAGCAGAGGTTTACAGGTAATTTTTTTCCATAAAAAAAGCTTCAACTTTTTTTTTTTTGGGAAATCTCCGATAAAGTCCTGATATTTTGGGTTGGATTATAGTTTAATCCCAACTTTTATTTTTCGAACAGAAAAGTCGCGATTATTTTATATTTTGCCCAAATTTACAAAACAGTACTTATTTTTTAATAGAAAATGATAGATTATCAATAATCAGGACTTTTCTATTCAAAAAATAAATGTTGGGATTAAACTTTAAACTGACCCAAAATATTGAGACTTTATCGGAGAATTCCTTTTTTTTCTTTTGCAAAAAATCCTCACATTAGACTTTCTTTTTCGGAAAAAATAGAGAAATATAAGGTCTTTTTAAGAAAAAAAATAAAGTTGAGGTTTAATCCATAAAAAACCTAAAATATTTTGTCAAATATTTTGTCTTTTAATAGAAAAATATTTTGTCAACTATTTGTGTAATGGAGCATCCTACTTTTATTTATTTCTATTGAAGTATTGTGCTATTTAACTTTTTTGTTAAAATCTATCAAATAAGGCAATTTCGAGTGATCAGTGATGTAATTGGATGATTTTTTTGAAATACGGTGTACTAATAAGAAACACTATGAAAGTAAACTGGATAGATATTTTGAAGTATAATGAAAATAAGAAAAAGAGATTGAATATAATATATTGTAATACAAGGAATGAAAGGAAGATGGTATAACACAATATTAAAATAGAAAATACTCTTTTTTTCCATTCTGGAAAAATGATGTCAAAAAATATTAGGTAAAATGAAGGCACATTTGGGAAAATGGAAGGAAAAAATTAAATGAGGGCAAATTTGTAAAAAGCTTGAACTTAATGGGGGGGGGGGGGATCCTCATTTCTCTAACTTTATCTATGAAGTGTTCTTTCTGCATTAAGTTTTAAGTTATGTCTTTGTCTACATTAAGTCAAAAAGAAACAACACCTAAGATAGTTTAGAAGTTAACTTTTATCTAGAAAAATTTAAAACTATTGAATATATTGTGAGAATATAAAGTAAAGGGTGTACCTCTTCAGGAGTTAGAGGACATTTTCCAATAGCTCTTCTTTCACTATAAACAAGTTTCTTTTCAGCAAAATTTTCCTTACGATATTTCATCAACACTTTTTGTTCATGTGGAGAAAATATATCAAAACATCTGCAAAAAACAAAACACAAAAAAGTTTAGCACACAACAAATATCCATTTAACAAAATAACCACCTTTTAAGTGGTTATTTTGTTCAAAAAGTGGTCAATTTGTTAAATGGGACCCACCCCATTTAGTCATTTTTGTGATTATCTCTAAAAAATGATATGACTAAATGGAAACTTACCCTGCAAATGCAAGCATATCCTTTTCAAACCGAAGATGAATAGACATGAAGTGACCTTGAGAACGAAGTTTAGCAACTATTGATTGACTTAATTGCATGATATGTGGCTTAAATCTAAGGGCATGATAGTTGACTCTGCATCTCAACCGTTGATATTCAGGATTATTGATCTCTTCTGCTAATCGATGAGAAAAGGGTGTAAGATAAATAGCACCATGTTCTTTCATTTTCTCTAAAGCAGTTGTTGTATACCAAGTGATAGAAGCATCTCTAGGGGGTCGAAGCTATGAAAATAGAAAGAAAATCGAGGGTCAGGGGCAAAATAGTCATTTTAGAGAAAAAGGGTAAAAGGCGTTGCTATAAGAATACTGAATATGGAAACACACCTGAAAAGCTTTAATCTTCTTTGTCTTTCCATTCTTTCGAATTTCAGGAATACTTTCAACAATTCGCACATCATAACGCAATGCTCTGATAAAAATATCAACATCATAGAGACCTTGGAATCCACTGTGCCAAAATAAATGTAAACATTCTCTCTTTAGCAAAGTTTTCAATCTAAAATTACATCTATTGTCATTACTATGAATCACAAAATCCCAATAGCATTCCCTTTTGTCCTGAACAAGGTTCAATCTGTTTTGCCACTATTGAAGGGTATTTTAGACATTTGACTAATAGTCAGACAGTTTCATACCTGTCATCATGCCAATAAGAATTCGTATCCAGCTCAGGCAACACAAGGGTGGCATTCATAATTCTTGCAGCAAGTACTGCATTACAAATCTACATAAAGTGATGTGATTTTCACCTAATTAACTCCATAAGAATGTGTCCAAAATAATTTCATATTTAAAAAAAATAAAAATAAAGCATAGTATTATTAGTAAAGAAAGAATGATGAACATACTGCAGTTCTTTGCTGATTTAAACCACCATTGCAACGAACACGAAGAAACCCATTGGTTTCATTTGGAGGAGCTAAAAAACATTCAAGATTAGAAATCAAAAGATCATTCAAGGTATCAAGCTAAATTATAATTTATAACAACTTTAGGCAAGTATTTTAAGGACCTCAAGAGCACATACGAGGCCAATTAGATCTAGGAGTGGATGATGGTTTCCAACCACCAGAATCAGCAGGATTCCATAGTTTCTGCACATTAATCTGCTTTAAAAAAGTTTAACTCAAGTCAAACTACAAAGTTTTTAGCACAAGAAATGGTTGATGAAGTAAACTACAAGAAAATTTTACACCCATATGTGCTTGATAATTAGTTTTACGTAGTCAAATGGGAAAGATGATGCAAACAAAAATTGATAATCGTGACTTTGAACATATCCAAAAACCCATACATAAATCCCCTGAATTCCCCCAGCTAATAATTTGAAAGGAGCTTAGAATTCATGATCACAGTTGAACATTGACAAGCATACGAAGGTTAAAAATAAAAAGGGAGTTGTTAAGTAGTGACCTCAGATGGGGATTCTGGCGATAAGTAATTGGTCTTGCTGGTGGAGATGACGATGAAGTAGATGATTAAAATAACAATCAGAAAAGCCACAATCGTGAATCTGCCGAACAATCCCTTAACTTGTTTCAGCTGGTGTCGATTATAATACGGTCTCTTTAACATCATTCCTTCTCCAGGCCTGAGTAAGATCCACAAACCCACTATCAGAAATCTCACAATCTCGACTAATTGTTATAGAAATCACCGGAAATATTGTTTCATTTCATTACCTCCTCATTTCAGGAGATACCAGGATCGAACTGAGGGAGTCTGAGTGAGTGGAGAAGGATTTGGTGGTGGATCTGATTCTGATTGCGGGTGGCGATAACAACGATGATGTTGATGATCAATGAACGTATACTGGAGTGTAATTTAAGAAAACCAAGGAGAGAATCAAATGGATTCCAGTTTTAAATTGGGGTGTGATTTGTTAATGACGATGACCACATGTCGGTGATCATGAAGAGGGGTTCTCAGGGTTCTAGCATGGTGTGGTGTGAGTCACCATCTGTTTACCTAAAATTTCAATGATAAGTTCGCTAAAAACAAGAGAAAATTCGGAAATATTATTTATAATAATGCTGTTTAGATGGACATTTTATCTTTTGATATTTCATTATTTGATACAATAAGATCGTTATAGTAAAGATCAAATCATTCAAAATGAACTAGCTTTTCAAATCTGTTTGTATTATCTTATTTGTGCGAGATTTCATTATAAGTTGTGGAATAATTTCAACTTCTTAACTATTTTTGTAGAAGTAAAATTAAGAGGAAAAAATACGTAGAATAAGAAACAAGACCATCATTATCATATACAAGGCAAGGATCACAAAGCCAAAGGTAAACTATGGCTCATCATGCTCTTTTTAATTTGTGATGGATTATGGATAGATGAAATAGTGATATTTTATGAGGTTTCTTGTGATCCATAATGGTTGATTTTCTAGTTGAATTGGCAAATATTATAGGCGTAATTTCAAGATTGATGGATAAATTTAGGTTATGCATAAGTCTTTTAGCTTAGATGACAATTTTCTAGGGTTTAAAAGATTAAAATTTTAAATATAAAATAAAAACTAAAAAAATAAGACTAGATCACGTTGAAATATTAATATTCTAAGATCCTAGTATGGATATTGTTTCATGATAGATAATAGTAAGTTCGAAATCATTTTGGTTTTGTAGGATGTTAAAATGGTAAGATTTTAACAATTATAATTTTAAAAGGTGAATTTTAATAAAAAAATCACAGAATATACTGTGTTGTAGTTTCAAAATAATCTACAACACAACCTTTAAGTAAAAAAAAAAGATTAAATTATGAAATATAGCGTGTTATGAAAATGTATAGTATATATTTTGAAATACATGACTTTGCAACACAGTAAAATGTACAATATATATATCATTTAGAACTTTGAATACAAAAGAAGAGAAAAATAACAGATAAAAACGTTATATCAAATAGACATTACAAGTTGTAATCGAATAAAACCTGATCTAGTGGCTACATGGAAACAATCTTGGAGCTTTAATGTCTAAGTTAATATGCTTTGATACTTGGTAATCAGACCACGAAACCGACATTTTCATGATTAATTATACCAATATATATATATATATATATATATTAGGTTTGATATATATTGTCCATATAAGATGATATAAACAAACCGACCTTAGCTCAGTTGGTAGAGCGGAGGACTGTAGTGTTAACATAGCCATCCTTAGGTCGCTGGTTCGAATCCGGCAGGTCGGAACTTTTTTCTTTCCAATTTTTCTTTTTTTATGAAAATTTTCCCTTTTGAATTCCATAAGTTTTGTCATCTCTGATGTCCTTACTGATTCTTTGAATTTTAGTTGTTCTTGAACGTGAAATTAAAAGGAGAGAATCCATTGCTGACCCAACTCGATCCATTATCATCAACCTTTCCTATTCGTTCTATCTATGGTAAGTGATCTATTATCGATTTGGCAATCTCTCTCACTCTTAACACGTACACACATTTTCAAAACCCTAGATTGATCGACGTACACTCATTTTCAAAACTCTAGATTGATCGAATCTGTATCGTTGAGCTATTCAATTCCCCTCATAGTCATCTGAATAGGTCGAATCTCCCCTTTTCGTGATTAAATGCATTTTTTGCCTTTAGTAATTTTGTGTTATATTCAACACTTTTACCTAATGATGAACTTAATCATCGTTCATAAGCCCTTAAGTTGTTCAGGATGAACAATTTGAACAAAAAACGTACTCTGTATCCTGAATTACTTCACCAGAAATGAGTAAATGATTGCTAATCATAAGGATCATTAAATCTATCCTCTCTAATGGAGTTTTAATACTTGTTTTTGCTACCATTTTAGGAGATTTGTTGCCAAATTTATATAATCTTCTGTGTATCTGTTGTAATTAACTCATCATATTTTACAGGCAAGCTCATTGAGATTGTATTTGACTTGCATACGAAACACTCTAGAGGCTGCTATGTGTTTACAGGTACACAATGTTATACTATATATAGGTTAGGTACAAAGCTTAATCTTGTATGCTATATATGGGTGTATCTTTTTTACTTAATGCAGAAAGAATAACTCATCTATATAAGGATTTTTGTAGTATGCTGTTATGCTGTTTACTCAAATATTATTTAAACATCATTTATCCAGACAACACTGTATCCACAAAGTACTTAATGGGAGGAAAAAAAAAAAAGGATTCTGTAAATATTAATGCATACTTTTTCACTAATGTTGTTATATTCTTATTTCAGAATTTCCCTTGTCAAGAAGTTGAAAGACATAATAAACCCGAAGTTGAAATGAAGTATGTAACTTCTTCTTCTTCTTCTTTTTTTGAAGTTTATTTTTATGTCATTTACGCCTTGATTAAAGGATGAGGTAAAGTAAACCATTTGTGTCAAATAGAGTTATAATATACTTATTTTTTTCAAACATTTACAGGACAAGCCCGGAGCTTCTGCTCAATCCTGTAAGAACAGATTCTTGTTTTTTTTTTTTTTTTTTTTTTCAGTTGATTATTTATATCATTATTCTAATGTTTATACTTACATTTCAGGTTGTGATTTGTCGAAATGAAGCTGAAAAATGTTTGATTGAAACATCTATTAATTCACTTCGCATAAGCCTCAAGGTAATCACACTAAATGTTCAATTTACATCATTATAATTTATTTCGGGCAAAATATTATTGGAATGGAGTTCAATTCCATGCCTTCTAGTTTTCTGTTTAGTATATAAATATAAGCTTTGGAATCAGGATATTAATAATGGTAAATGACAAAATTACCCTTCATTGATTTTTAATTTGTGCATAGGTAAAGCAGGCAGATGAGCTTGAAAACATCCTAACCAAAAAATTCCTTAGATTTTTGTCAATGAGAGCAGAAGCTTTTCAAGTATTACGGAGAAAACCAGTACAGGTGTACACACACACTTACACACACAAAAACACACACTCACATATCTTTAAATAAAATCTAATTATGACCCTCTCTTTATTTTTATTTTTCAGGGTTATGATATTAGTTTTCTTATCACTAATTACCACTGTGAAGAGATGCAGAAGCATAAGCTTATTGACTTCATTGTGCAATTCATGGAAGTAAGATTTTAATCGGCTCTAATTATCTTTGTTCAAATCATTTTGATATTTCTAAACATGTCTGGTTTATAATTATTATATGGTAAAAAAAAAATGTGGATTTGCAGGATATTGACAAAGAGATAAGTGAACTAAAACTGTCAATGAACACAAGGGGGAGGTTAGTGGCAACTGAATTTTTGAAGCAATTCATCTGAGGACTGAAGTAGTTCCATTTGTTTGTGTATTTTGATGAAACAATGACACTATTATTCATATGTTTTCTTTTTTCTATATCATATATGTTTTTGTTGTAGTTTGATTTTTGTGGAAAGGGCCCTTATTGAGGGTCATTTTGGGAAATTTACAATTTTTTTTTTTTTGGTAAATTTTAGTCTGGGGTTTGTTTGTCCTACATAAAAAGTGATGGTATTGGTTTATTCCAAGATATTATTAGTAGTTAGATGATTTTGTTCGACTTAATGGACTTAACAGAAACATGACTTAATCCAGTAAGCTATATACATATTGATATTTTTTTTTTAATGAAAAAGAGGCATTCCCCGTTGAGTTGTGATGCAATTCTAATTCAAATGTGACACAATATTTCTTGGGTGGGGTGAATTAGTGACATCATGGTGTTATTTTAGACGTTTATGAATTTTCCAGTTTTATTGGATGGAGTTTAGCTGATTAGATGTATAAAAAAATCCATTTTGAATAGTTAATGGGAGGTCAATAAATATGAACTAACTTTTTACATTTCTCCGTTGGGAGATAATGCATTTTTTGGTTGAATAATTCAACCGCAATATGAACTAATTTAATTGTTTTTGAGTTTATCTTTAATACAAATAACCCCTCTTTAATCAAGAAGATGGTATTTTATTTTACTCTCTAATTATAGTAAAACTTTAAATATTTGTTATTTATTACCTAGTTAATTTTTTTTAATAAATATTAAATATTAAGTTATTAGTAACATTATTGGGTGCATCTACAAAATCATATCCAAGATACTATCACTCAGAATAAAGAAAGTCATGGGGAACTGTATTGACGAGGTGCAGTCTGCCTACGTGGAGGGCAGGAACATACTTGATGGGCCACTCGTGGTGAACGAAATTTGCTCATGGGCAAAAAAGAAAAAAAATACTCCTATTTAAGGTCGATTTTGACAAGACATTCAACTCAATCAACTGGGGCTTCCTTGATACCAATCTTATGCATATGGGTTTTGGAGTTAAAATGAGGTCATGGATAAAAGGATGTCTCGATAGCTCCAAATCCTCAGTGCTAGTCAACAGCAGCCCGACCAATGAATTCCCGATATCCAAAGGTGTCAAACAAGGCGATCCACTCTCCCCTTTTTTGTTCATCGCAATTATGGAGGGACTAAGCACAACAATGAGGGTTGCGTGCGACACCGGAATATTTCATGGTATTCAGCTGCCAAATGATGGTTCATTAATTTCCCATCTATTATATGTGGATGACGCTTTATTCCTTGGAGAATGGTTGAAGCAAAATATGAAAAACCTTGCTCATATTCTACATTGTTTTCATGCTGCATCGGGACTCAAAGTGAACAATAAATCGAGAGTTTTTGGAGTTGGCTATGCTATACAAGAAATTTCAAACTAGGCCAGAACTTTAGGATGTGAAACTTCCACTCTCCCATTCACATACTTAGGGGTCCCAGTCGGCGCAAATATGAACTTGAAAAAAAATTGGGTTCCAGTTCTTGGTAGATTCCAATCCAAATTGTCAAAATGGAAGTCAAAAACCTTATCTTTTGGCGGAAGATTGACACTCATAAAGTCGGTTTTAGGAAACCTTCCATCTTATTACCTTTCCTTATTCATGACACCTAAGGGCATTATTGACACATTGGAAAATATGAGGAATCGATTCTGTAGAGAGGATTAGATGAAAAGAAAGTGATCCATTGGATCTCGTAGGATAAGGTAACAACATCAAAGGAATCTGGTGGTTTAGGTGTTGGTACAATAAAAGCATTAAACATCTCTCTGATAACAAAGTGGTGGTGGAGGTTGAGAACCAAGCAGGATCAGTTATGGGCTGCTGTGATAACGAGTGTGCACAATCTAAGGTCAAAACCCGATGACTGCTACTCTACAAAGTCGTTACCTGGGGTATGGAATAACATCGCTGGAATTGAAAATGATCTAAGAAAAAAGGATATCCAAGTTCAGACAGTGTTAGACAAACGAATAGTAAACAATGGTGTCATACGGAGATGTGGGCTCACCCCCGGATAGATCTTTCACAGTAAATGCTCTCAGATCAAGATGGGACTACCGAACTCCATTAACCAACATAAATTTCCACTGGATAAAAGAAATCCCACTGAAAGTCTCTTGCTTTATTTGGAGAGCACATTTGGGCAGGATCCCAACAGCTAAGGAGTTAGTATAAAGAGGGGTAAACATGGAAAATTTAACTTGCCAACTGTGCTATGAGAAGGAAGAAAGCACTCATGGTGCAAGGTGCATATTCACATGGGAGATCCCCAAGTGGTAATTTGTGACCTTTCTTTGGATGAAGAACAGGGGAATCAACATGAATTTAATCTGGGCAAATTGGTCTCAATGCAATTTTTTCTTTTAGTTGTTCGTCTTTTTTGTTTTTTGGTTTGATACTTTGTTTTGCCACTGATTTGTGGCTGCAACTTTGTTTCCCATTTTTCCTTTTTCTTTTATATGTAAATCTATTTGACGGTTCCAAATATATATATATATATATATATATATATATATATATATATATATATATATATATATATATATATATATATATATCATGCATAACCACCCCAAAAACTTTTCTGGCTCTGATACCATTTTTATCTAGACGAGATTATCAATTAGAGATAATTATCAATTTTGGAACTAGAAAACAAATAGTTTTGTTTTTAGATAACGTATCTGTTTGTAACGAATTTTAATACTTGCTCTTATGAACCGTCTAACATCATGAATATGATTATTGTTTAAAATTGTACCTTGATTAGCAGGTTTATAAGAATCTTTAAGATTTTGCTTAGAGCCAGAAAAGTTTTTGGGGTGGTTAACAAAAATTTCAAAAGATGAATGACAACCACTTTCAAGAAGGTATTATCTAAAATATTTTATCGTTGTGTTGTTTTTATTTCTCTATGATAATTTCATTTCGAGTTATTCTAACTATTAATTCTACAAGATTTGAAATTTTTGTTAAAATAGTACTCGTTTTTAATAATCAAATTAATTAAATTCATGCTTAAATCATTTAATTATGTCTAACAAAATCTTGATGAATTGTATTCCTAATAGAAATATTCTTTTAAAAATACAGCAAATCCAAGAATCTATTAATAACTCTGAGCAAAATCTTAAAGATTCTTATAAACCTACTAATCAAGGTACAATTATAAACAATAATCATATTCATGATGTTAGACGGTTCATAAGAGCAAGTATTAAAATTCGTTACAAACAGATACGTTATCTAAAAACAAAACTATTTGTTTTCTAGTTCCAAAACTGATAATTATCTCTAGTTGATAATCTTGTCTAGATAAAAATGGTATCAGAGCTAGAAAAGTTTTTGGGGTGGTTATGCATGATATATTTACTTCAAATTTATTTAATTTTGGTTTAGTATCCTATAAGAAATTTATAAGTTTTAATAAACATGATTCAGAGACAAGATCAGTGATTGGTTGGATTAGCGTAAAGCGCGCAGATAAGGACGTAAGTCGCGGTGCCGGACCACAATCATCGTCGGGACGATTCCCCTCTGCTCACCATTATTAAAACAAGTAAGTTTTCTTATAGAATTTTAAAACAAAATTAATTAAATATGAGTAAATTTTCAGGCATACTATCCAAAAAATATATTCCTGGTAAAAATATCAATAATGAACAAGATAATAATGATAATCAAATAAATTCTATTGAAGAAACTGTTAATAACATAGAACAAAGTTTGAATAATTGGACAATACCTAAAACTAATATTAATACAATATATAGAATAGGAACTTTTGATTATTTTCAAGGTTATTCTATTAAAATGAAAGAACAAACTTTGTCTATTGGTCAAAACCAACAAAATTTACATTTGTTATCATCACGATCTATTCTTGAGCATAGAACGCAATATAAATTTTTTCATGTCGGTTTAGTCCAAATTGCTATCAAGCCTCTATTTATAATTAGAATAGATGCCCCTGTTCTCCTTATTTTAAGAGACAAGAGACATAAAGATTTTCAAAATTCTATTTTAGCTATGGCTGAAACAAATATTGCTAACGAACCTATTTATTTCAATTGTTATCCAAATTTCTCTATAGGATTATTTGATAAAAATATTTTAGATACTTTGGTTTTAACTATAGAAACAAAAAAATTAGAATTTAAAGATGATACAAAGCCTTTAGCAATAATTTATCGTGTTTGTTACAAAACTATGACAACTACACTTGAACCAAAAACACGTTTATCAAGTCTTAGAAATGAAACAATTATTTTTGAAGCAAATACTAACCATACCAAAGTTCATACACCAAAAAGATTAAAATGGTCTGATATAACTCAATCATGTAATTGGAACTTACAAAATGTTATTGATCCAAAACCATTAGACTCTTCAAAACAAATCTCAAATGTTATTGAATATAATGATGGTTCTGTAGATATAAATTTTTCTTCCTTAAATATTTCATCATCCAGATTATCAACTTCTTTTATCCCAGAAACAGGCTCTTCAAAATCTTCGTTATTAAAGTCGAGATCTTTAAAACTAAAAACTGTTGACTATACTAATTCTATTCCCAAACCATTATATCAAGATGATCAAAATAGTGAAAATAGTCTTCCTAGTTCTACTAAATCATATTTTATTGATGAACTTCAAAATTTTAAACAACAATTATGAGTTCTAAAATACAAATTAATTGTTCACAAAATAATAAGCTTTGGGCTAATATGTTAAAAAAGCATTGGAAAATAAATTCTAATATATGCAAAACCATTCAACATTTAGAAGAAACTAAAACTCATGAAAATTATAATTTGTACAAAATACCTCCATATACTAATAAATATAATAAACAAATAGAAAAAATTTCTAGGCTAAAGATAGGAATAAAAAAAATACAAAAAATCAAGAAGTCATAATTTAGAATCGATAAAGCATATTTCTTCAATCCTAACAAAAACAACCTGTTAAAATGAATTTCTCGAATTTAGAATATCAAGTTGATTTTGATTACTTAAAATATATTGAGTATTATAAAGATTATAACCATAAAAAAAGAGTTTGACACGAAGAAATTTTTTCATACTACTTAAGATTTCTCCATTTAGGTCTTTGGGAAGATTATGTTTTATTAAATAAAATTCATTCTCTTTTTTTTCAATGGTTTGAATTAATTTATGCCCCTAAACATAAAATAAATTACTCATTTAAAAATGATTCTATCACTCCCATTTTAGAGAAAAAAATATAAAGATATTATTTCTAATAAAGAAATTATTGCTAATTTTCCATCAAAAGGAGAAATTATTATTAACGATATGTTTATTGCAACTCCTTTAGTTCAAGCCCCAAATCAATTAACTACTAAAAAGGGTCTTCAAAAAATTATTTACCAAAATAATTATGCAAATGAAACCTTATCTAGTATTACTGAGCATTTAGTTAAAATTGAAGAAAAAATTTTTCAAAGATAAAAACGTTAACAAGCAAGATATGGCAAGCACTAGTAATTTAAGTTTTGTTCCTTGCCAAATCGATGGTAATTTTAATCTACGAAATACATATTTAATTAACGAATTAGAAAAAAGACTTTCAAAACTTCATATCTCAAACACTAACAATATTAATACTCTTACGAATGAAGAATCTGAAAATACTAATATTAATAGTGAAACAAATTTTGAAACTCTTGCTCAACAATTTGATACAAATGATGACATTAATCAACTCACTAATGACTTTTTAAATCTTAATAAAATTCATCAATCAAAGCAAAGCACTTTCGGAAAAAATCCAAAACCAACCATAAGAAATTATTGGAATAGACCCTCTCTTCCAGATGTTCAACTTGAAGAACGAACTTTTCAATTTGATCGTTCTCAATATGATGGTAATTCTGTTTATGAATGGAATATTGATGGCCATTCTGAACATCAAATTATGAATATTGTACAAGAAATGACTATGGCTGCTAATGCTTATAAAGCTCATAATAATACTCAACTCCAAATTGTTAATATTATTACTTTTGGTTTTACTGGCAGTCTTAAAGGCTGGTGGGATTTCTATATTTCACAAGAAGAAAAAGATTATATTTTATCTGCTAAGAAAACTATTATAAAACAAGAAAATAATCAACAAATACAAACGTTTGAAGATGATATGGTTAACACTTTAATTTTTGTTATTATCAAAAACTTTGTAGGAGATCCTACTACTTTTCAAGAAAAAACTTCAGAAATTTTAATGAATTTACATTGCAGAAAACTTATTGATTTTAGATGGTATAAAGATAATTATCTTGTTAAAGTTTTTTCAAGACTTGATTGTAAAGAGTCTTATCGGAAAGAACGTTTTATTGCTGGCCTTCCAAAACTCTTTGCGGAAAGAGTTAGACAAAAATTAAGAGAAAATTTTAATGATATCATCCCTTATCAAAATTTAACTTATGGAGATTTAATAAACTATATTAATAAAGAGGGATTCGCAGTTTGTGTTGATCTTAGGTTTAAAGAAAAACTCAAAAAAGATAGAATTAACAGTAAAAATGAATTGGGAAATTTTTGCCAACAATATGGTTATCAGCCCTTGAATGGTCCGTCTACTTCAAAATCTAAAGTATTTAAGAAAAGATCTTCAAAATATTTCAGGAAAAAGAAATATAGTCTTCCAAAAAATTATAAGAGGGGAAAAGATTACGCTTCGAAATCTAAAAAACCTTATAGACTAAATTATAAAAAATCTAAAAGAAAATCAAAAGATATTATTATTTGTCATAAATGTGGGCGTAATGGTCATACATCTAATAATTGTTATGCTAAGACAAAAATAAATTAGTTAAATGTCTCTGAAGACTTGAAAGAACAAATAAGAAAAATTATTTTAAATACTGATTCAGATTCCGATAAAAGTATTTCTGACTTTCAAACAAATGATTTAAATATTCTCGAAAATACTACTTCAAGTTCTGAAGATTCTGATATTTGCGAGTGTATTGGTAAATGTCACTGTAACAATTTAATCAATGTAATTGCTAGTAGCTCCATTAATGTTCTTTCACAAGATGATAAAGATCTTTTAAACTCTTTTGACTCTATAAAAGATAAAAATATCCAAGAATTGCTAATAAAACAGATGCTTAATAAAACTAATAACATAACTCCTGCTAAT
The DNA here is from genome assembly GCF_051521515.1 of Lactuca serriola. Taxonomy (NCBI): domain Eukaryota; kingdom Viridiplantae; phylum Streptophyta; class Magnoliopsida; order Asterales; family Asteraceae; genus Lactuca; species Lactuca serriola. Next base: position 92,872,766 of record NC_136408.1, read on the forward strand.
AATGAAAATTTTAATTTAAAAAATATATACGAAAGATTTACTGAAGCAAAACCAATTTCTATGCAAGAACTTCAAGAAGAATTAAAAATAGTAAAACAAGAAATAAAAGAAATAAAAAATAAAATTTTAATTTTAGAAAAGGAAAAACCTTCTACTTTTAAAAACAAAAATATAGAAATTAATAACGAAGAAGAAAATAAAATTGAAAATGTAACTGTTGGTAAACTTATAAATAATCAAGTTTCTCAAAAATGGAACACTCAAATTACTTTAGTCAAGGATAATTTTAAAATCAACCTAACTGCTTTAATTGATAGTGGTGTTGATATGAATTGTATTCAAGAAGGAATTTTTCCTACACAATTTTATGAAAAAACTATATCTAGACTTACTGGTGCCGGAGGTACAAAATTAATTGTAAATTATAAAGTTTCTGATGTTCATATTTGTAATGACCAAGGTTACTGTTATAAAACTCACCTAATTTTAGTAAAAGATCTTTCTTCTCCTTTAATTCTAGGAACGCCTTTCATTAAAAAACTATATCCTTTTATGGTTCATGATGATGGTATAAGAACCAATGTTTTTGGAAAGGAAATTATATTTAAATTTTGTGAACCTCCTCTATATTCAACGATTAATGTCCTTAATTATAAAACGCAACAAGCCAAATATCTTATTAACGAAATAAATAATGTTCGAATAACTAATCAATTAAATGATAATAATATTCAAAATAAAATAACAGGTTTAAAATTAAAATTTGAAAAAAATGTTTGTTCTAATATTCCTAATGCCTTTTGGAATAGAAAGCAACATATTGTAAAACTACCATATATAAAATTTTTTAATGAAAAGGATATTCCTTCAAAATCTAGAGTCATTCACATGAATAATGAATTAGAAAGTCATTGTAAAAATGAAATTCAGGATTTAATAAATAAAAAACTCATAAGACCTTCTAAATCACCATGGTCTTGTTCAGCATTTTATGTCATGAATGTCGCAGAATTAGAAAGAGGATCACCAAGATTAGTTATCAATTATAAACCTTTAAACAAAGTTTTAGAATGGATTCGTTATCCTATTCCTAATAAACGAAATTTGCTAAAAAAGCTTTATGATTCAAAAATATTTTCAAAGTTTGATATGAAATCAGGATTTTGGCAAATACAACTTCATGAGGAAGATAAATACAAAACTGGTTTTAATGTTCCCTTTGGGCATTTTGAATGAAATGTAATGTCTTTTGGATTAAAATATGCTCCTTCTGAATTCCAAAATATTATGAATGATATCATAACTCCTATAAGTAGTTTTGCTATTGCTTATATTGACGATGTCCTAATTTTTTCAAAATTAATTGATCAACATTTTAAACATTTAAATTAATTTCATGATTTAATTTATCAAAATGGTTTAGCTGTCTCTGCAGCAAAAATGCATTTATTTAAAAATGAAATTCGTTTTTTAGGACATGATATTGTCAAAAACACTATTAGACCTATTACAAGAAGCTTGCAATTTTTTACTAAATTTCCTGATGAAATTAAAGATAAAAAGCAACTTCAAAGATTTTTAGGATGCTTAAATTATATCCATGATTTTTTCAAAGATTTAGGGATCATATGTAAACCGCTTTATAATCGATTAAAAGACAATTCTGAACCATGGACTCACAAACATACAAATATAATTAAATATATAAAACAAAAGGTCCCTACTTTGCCATGTTTAAATTTACCTCATCCCGATGCCAAAATCATAGTTGAAACCGATGCTAGTGATATTGGATTCGGAGGAATTTTAAAACAAAAATTTGTTAACTCAACTGAAGAGCAATTGGTTCGATATTACTCTGGTGCATGGAATGATACACAGAAAAATTATTCAACTGTCAAAAAGGAAATTTTAAGCATTGTTTTATGTATTAAGAAATTTGAAGATGATTTATTTATGAAAAGTTTTTTTTATAAAGAATAGATTGTCAATCTGCAAAAATTATTTTGGAAAAAGATGTAAAAAATATTATTTCCAAGCAAAATTTTGCTCGTTGGCAAGCCCTCTTAGGTAACTTTGATTTCAAAATAGAATTTATAAAGGGAGAAAATAATTCGCTTCCTGACTTTCTTTCTCGAGAATTTTTGCAGGGAAAATGAGTTCGTCGTCCTCTTCCAAACATGATGACAAGAAGCCAGTCTCTCAAAATCTTGTTCCAATCTCTCAAAAGCTAGTTCCATTTCAAAATCAAAATCGTTTTTCTCCTTTAACTCCTACTTCTAAGAATTCACAACTTTATTCTAATATCCTTCAGTCAAAGCTTGTTACTCCAAAAGTTACTTCAACCGACACAATAAGCCCTTTTGCAAAACCTATCACTCCTCAAACTCAAAAATCTGTTACTCCTAGCCCTTCTACAAAAACTCCTTATGTTCTTAATCCAAATTTCCTAAGAGTTCAAATTCTTGAAGATTTTCAAATCCATAAGTTACACCAAGGTTTTCATATTCTCACAAATCATCTCTTTGGACAAGGGAAAACCTTTTATGTTGATTCGTATAAAACCCGAGAATATTATCAAGCTATTCTGCAAGAATCTGGTTCAGTCAATTTTGTTCATCGTTCTAATTCTAAAGAGGGAAACATTGATTTTAGCAAAGCTCATATTATCAAAATCATTTCTCCAGAAAGTTGGGTTCCAAAGCTTCACTCTGAAAAACCTCTTATAAGTCATCCTGCTTATCCCAGATTTTCTTACTATATTATCAAGACGTCTGGACTAAGGCATTCTTTATTCGGAATTATTCACATTCATGGTTTATCTTCTTTGATTTGAACTTCAATTGTGAATATCCAAGATGGTTTATCAATTGGTACAAATATATGGGTATTCTTCCAAATTGTTTACCAAAAGAAATTTACGCTGGATATCTCAAATTTAAAGAACTGTTTATTCAACAAATTCCAGAATTTGAATACATGTTACAATTCACCATGATATTTAAAGTTCCGTGGATAATGTCTTGGACTTTTCATTATCAAGAAGCAAAGGATTCCTCTCCTCCCTGTCTTAATCGCCAATTTCGCTCAAAATGGTGGGATAAAATGAAGATTTCTCGAGCCAGTGAACAAACAGTAATTAAACATTATCAAGAAATATATATTCAAAAACCAGAAGTTGAAGCCACTTTTATCAACAGTCTTCCCAAAAGTGATGTGGATCTAATTGCAAGAATTAAAGATGCTGCTATCTCTTCCCCTGAAGAACTTCAAAAATTACTTCAAGAAATTCGCCAAACTCCATCAGTTTCTGACGATTCTCCAAAATCTATAAAGAATGATTTATTTGAAGACGCTCAAGACCCTTTTGATGATCCTTATGAAGAATAAGAAATCATTATCCATAAATTTGATGTAATACTTTAAATGTAGAATATTTCGTTTCTTCTATTATCAAAATTTCGTTTTTCAAATACGAATGCATGTATACTATGTAGGTATTCATGTATTTATGTATAAACAATTTTTATCAAAATTATTATCAAATCTATAATCAATGATCATATGAAGACAAAAAACTTTAGAAGATGCTCTATAATGGCTTGCTTTATCAAAAGAAGATGGTCATTGATTACAAACGACAATTGTTTCAAAAGATGAATGACAACCACTTTCAAGGACAACCACTTACAAGTAATTATTTCTATTGATTGGCCATGGGTTCTTACGGCAAAAAATATCACTAGATGATTTCAAGACTTTGAAGACTCCAAGATGATTATAAATAGAGACTATCCTTTAGTTGAAGACAGAGAAAAAAATTCATTCTCTAAAAAATGTTCATCCCATGTCTAAAAAATCTTCAAGAGTCTCTCTTTCTACTAGTAGATGTTCAAAGTCTTTAGATTTTCAAATAATTCTTTCTCCAGAAGTATGTACTGATTGTAATTCAAGCCTAATTCAAGAAGGTATTATCTAAAATATTTTATCGTTGTGTTGTTTTTATTTCTCTATGATAATTTCATTTCGAGTTATTCTAACTATTAATTCTACAAGATTTGAAATTTTTGTTAAAATAGTACTCGTTTTTAATAATCAAATTAATCAAATTCATGCTTAAATCATTTAATTATGTCTAACAAAATCTTGATGAATTGTATTCCTAATAGAAATATTCTTTTAAAAATACAGCAAATCCAAGAATCTATAAATAACTCTGAGCAAAATCTTAAAGATTCTTATAAACCTACTAACCAAGGTACAATTTTAAACAATAATCATATTCATGATGTTAGACGGTTCATAAAAGCAAGTATTAAAATTCGTTACAAACAGATACGTTATCTAAAAACAAAACTATTTGTTTTCTAGTTCCAAAATTGATTATATATATATATATATATATACACGTAAGAATTTATTTTCTTTCGTATTTTAGAAAAAAAGAAAAAAAAAACCCAAAAGGGTTATATTTTTAGCTTTGGTTTTTTGTGACACCGTGTTTCTATAAATATTTATAATCTTATAATTATTTTTGATCATTATATCTACAAAAAGGTCACCCTCACAAATATTTTTACAAAATATTATACGATCTTGTATTTTTTTCTAAATTTTCAAATATTTTTTTGTCATTGGATGTTTGTTCAAATATACATTTATGTCTATTATTTTATGGCGCATGTTGTAATATATTGTTTTCGTTTGATTGTCAAAATTTCCATATTATAACATGTTATTTTCATTAAATTGTCATGTAATATTTCATTTTAAAAAACTGATGTTTATAGAAAAATGACAATTTTGGATACATTTAGTATAGACGACAATAAAATAGTTAATCATAGATTTTGTTTTTCCAAAATGGTCAATGATGAGAGATGATTTAAGTTAATAGGGTTTTGTTTGATAGAGTTAGTGAAAAGATGATGTGACAAAAAAACTATATATAAATTTGATGACGATGAATGCTCTTAAGCTATCGACACCAATACAATGTTATTGGACTATCAGTTATTTCACATCAACATTTGCAATTATCTCTATATTATTTTATCGCTAATGGTTCACAATGTGTTTACTCTAAAAGTATTTAACACAACATCATTTCAGCTCCATTAGATCTCCATTGCCACATATAAATTTTAGGAACTACCCAGTACCCACCACTCCATATAATTTAAATATTTTTATTTTTTATTATCTAAATACAATATTTTTATAAAAACAATGCCCAAAAACTAAATAAAAGTTTCATTGATAAAACAAATAAAAATTATTTTAATATATATATATATATATATATATATATATATATATATATATATATATATTAAAACAAAATGGCTTATGAATAGTATAGTTTTATGGTTTTAGATTTTGGCCACAAAGTTTCTTTTTTTTAGATTTTGGCCACAAAGTTTTAGGGTTTTAGACTTTAGCCACAAAAGTTTGTTATTTTAGTCTTCGGCCATAAATAACCTTAAACTTTTGCCACAAAACTTTCTTATTTCAGACTTTGGCCATAAAACTTTCTTATGTTGACAAACTTGGTCCCTAGATTTTCGTACGTTTGCACTTTCCACCCCTTACTTTGTCGAATTCCATTTTCCACCCATACTTTGAAAAATGCCACTTTTACCCTCTTAAATTTGAACACCTATATTTCCACCCCTTTACCTTTCGTATATTGGAATGTTTGCAGGTTTTACATGCTTGGTCCTTACATAGAAAATAAATTACAAGAACAGTCCTTGTAATTTACGAAGTAGGTGTAACACCCATAAAAATCATGTCAAATTTAAACTTAAAAAAACATTTCAAAATCCATTAATCATTACAAAACTTGTTTTCAAAATGTATAATATCATAGTATCCCAGAAACATAAACATAAATATGAGGAGTTGTACGATCATGCCTTTGCCTTGTCGCGATCCCCTGATGTACCTGAAATAATAAACTAAAACTGTAAGTCCGAGGCTTAGTAGTTCCCCCAAAATACCGATACACTGCACATAACACATATACCAATAGCAACATGCACTGGGTCCACAACTTTACAGACTCGATTACCCCCTGAGCCTACAGTGTGAGTCTGGATTGCCTTCCAGACCTATAGCTCACATCTGGATTGCCATCGATCCCACAGTATGAGTCTCTCTTAGCTCGTATCTAGAATACTCCCGAGCCCACAATACGAGTCTGGAATGCCCCACCTGGCCCTCAGATCGTATTTGGAATGCTCCGGGGTTTGTTGGGTACCGCACAGAACAGTATCACCTCAACCCATCCCACATAATATGTCGACATGTAACACAACTAATGAGCATACAGATAATCACATAACAACACAGGTAGTCCTACAGATCTACCTAACTAGGATAGCAACTAGCATGCAACACTAACTCTTACTCCACATACTACCACTGCTAGGTTATCATATCCAATGGCCCGGACTTGGTGCCTTAGACCCCTTAGTATAGTGAGGATAACTCACCTCGCTGTCTCATCGGAAATCCCGAACTACCACATAATAAATATCAAGTCAATACACAACATAAAAGTCTTGACTAATGGTCCACACAATCCATCATGTCCATTCTCTTTATTAGGCCAAGGCCCAATGCCAAGTCCATAACCTTAAAGGTCCTTATGTAAAGCCCATTATTGGCCCAATTTACCAAATTGGGCCCTAACTCCCTAATTGGGCCTAATCCCGATATCCATTATCAACACTTGGCCTAAAACATCTTATTCACAAAGTCCAACAAAGGCCCTAATTCAACTAGTCCATGAACAACCCAAACCCGAATCCCAAAGCCCATATGTCAAAGGCCCAACAGAGGACGTACGCGGGGCGTACTCCCTTGGTACGCTGGATGTACTCGTCCAGAAGTTGACCACCATAGGGGTAGTTGACCCAGTACGCTGGGCGTATGCAGTGGTTTGCCAAAATCTTATTAAGTGCTTAATGGCTTAAGCACTTAAGCCCAAACTTCAGATCCAGTGACCAAATGTGCCTAGGACCCATAAAGTCACAAACTTTATCACTTGGGACGTCCAGAAAGCTCTTAATACTTGGTCTTAATCCATTAAGGCCTTCTTACTCCATGCATGGGACAACTTAAGCCATTGGGACCTCATTTTTATCATTCAAAACCCCTTCAAGAGTCTAGAAGGACATTTCATTTCATCCAAATCACATCATGCACCATCTTGGGACTTTTGGGACAAGAAATGGTTCTTTAAAGCAAAAATGGCAAGATCTAGGAGATGCATGTATAAAGTTTGAAGCTTTTTACCTTCTGGAGCTTCTAGGGCACAAACCAACTTCAAATCTACAAGCTTGATCTTCTTCTCCAACTCTTTGATGCACACCTTCTTCTTAGAACACTCAATAAGCTCAAACACTCAAAGGGGTTGCTAGGGTTTGGGGAAAACGACTCTAAGCGGTGGAGGCTGAGGTAAGGGAAGGTTAGGTGCTCATAATGTTGCTTATATAGCCCCCAACCCCTAATTATTAGGGTTTCATCTTGACATTTGTACGCTCAGTGTACACAAGTGTACGCCCAACGTACTAAGGTGGACCTTAGTACGCTTACCGTACTCCTTCTTGGCCCAAGGTTGCAACCTTGGCCCTTAAACTTATCTCGGCCCTTCACTTCCAACCCCAAGGGATACAAATGACAAAATAATGATAGAAGAGGGTTCGGAGATACCTGCAAAATCTCGGGATGTTATAGTAGGCCTTTGTGTAGAATTTAGATATCAGATATGTTTTTCCTGATGTCAATGTCGCCCATTTTTCTTTGTCCCATCCAGCTAGTCGTCGAAGGGCAAACTCTGATGGATTATCGTTGATGTCGATTCCAAAAATCGCTCCCGACTCTTAAATTCTTTTCAGTTTGTTGGATCATGTGGATTACGAAAGTGATTCCAAATTAAGCTGTAACACTTGGTTCTTTGTGCTTTTCAGTCGAGACCCTTGGGGTGGGAGATTTGGTGGATTTGGTCCTTAGGGAGAAAACGTGTCAATTTTGGGAAAGTCGGAGTACATTGGGCGTACTCTTAAAGGTGGATCGCAGAGCTCATCCACGTACATTGGGGTACGTGGAGTACGCTTAGCGTACATGAGCTATTTAGAAACCCTATTTTTGAAGTTATACCCTATATAAGCCATAAAATACCCTATTTTTGCCTTGTTTAACCAGCCTCCTAACCCTTGAAAACCCTAATTCGTTCCTTAGCCATTGTGTGGTGCTCTTGAGGTCTTTGAAGGCTTTTATGGGGGATTTTGTGCATCTAGAGGGGGAAGAAAAATCTTGAAGACTCATTCTTTGGAGGAGGGCCTTGAGATCCAACTTTAGCACCTTCATTTCATGGCTTGTAAGGTATAAATTTCAAAGCTTGTCATCTCATTTCTTAGATCTATTATTTGACTTGTTTTTGGTCTTTTAGGTCCCTTTGGTTGGTGGATTGTGAGCTAAGGTCGTTTTTGGAGCTTATCCTTGTAGATCTGGTCATGTTAAGGGTTTTATAAGCATAAAGGTGCAAACTTTATGGTGGTTTTGGTCTCATGCATGTATTAAGTCATTTATTAAGCTCTTTTAAGCTTTAGAGCCCCATTAAGCCATGCATACACATAAATGTGGCAACTTTATGTGAATAACCACCTTAAGGAAGTCAAATCTGAGCTTAGGTCGTGGTCTTAATCGATTAAGAGCTAAATTGGAAAGTTGGCCAAAGTTGGTGAGTATGTGGGGCGTACAAGCATGTACGTTGTGCGTACAAGACTTTTAGCAGTATGCTGAGCGTACAAGCTGAGTACGCCTCGCGTACTCAATAGGTTGGGTTTCGTTGTTTTAGGCTTTGGTTTTGGGCTAAGGTGGACTTGGTTGTCTTGGGCCATGTTGGGCCATCAGAATTGCATGGTTGGGTTATTAAGATTTTGTTGGACTCTCTTCGGAGAAGGACCATGAAATGGATTGGGCCCAATTTGGAAAATTTAGGCCTTTGTTGGTAATATGTTCACATTAGTTGTTCATTTTAAAATTGTTAGAATAATAATAAGAGTAGTTTTTAAGTTCTTGTTGATTTTTGTTTAATTAAAAAAAACGAAGGTTTGCTATACAAACATTTTTTTTTATTTTACTCTAATATCGTATTAATTTTCAAATCCCTTTCAACTGCTTGTTTACTATGAATTTATATGATTACGATACAACTTATATATTATGATGCGTGGGAGATTAAATGTGAAAAAAAAAGATTAAGGTGGTGTTGTTTTTTCGAGAAAAACTTCCAGTCCACTTTTGTTTGTCGCGTAGACAATACGTTGACGTTTTACCTTGCAGATCATTTGTTTTTTAGAAGACCACATACCTTTTTAAGTTTGTATGTCGTCTTTATGAACCAGACATGTTACAACCATTTCTCACATCTTCTAAGGATATACCAATATAATAAAATATTTAAGTAAATTGTAAAGGTCTTGTTAAAACGAGCCAACTAATTATTTTTAGAAAAACATAATCAAATTTTTATATGTTTTATCTTTTCGAAAAGCGATAGTTTTAATTTCTGAACATAGTTTTTGAAATAAACAATTTCGATTTATCTTTTTGAAAAATAATCATTGGTGCTATTAGCAAGGTTGTCAATATCCCGATTTTGATCGTAAGATCTTAAGATCATATCCATGAAAATTGTTCCAGATCGTAATAGGATCACTTTATATGTAAGATCGCAAAAAGGGATCATAGGACCGTAGGATCGGAATCCAATATGATCCTATCACTCTATGAAAACTGAAAATTGTAATATGGTTTTCCTTTTTCTTACTCATTTATTTATTAGGTGTAAAACTCGTGTATTACACGGGTTGATTAAAGAAAATAAAATATTAAAATATAAATAATAAGTATTTTTTAAAATAAAATTTTGAAATAAGGAATAAAGAAACATATTAATTGCAATTTATGGTAATATTTATTACATTTGATACTTTACATATATAAGTATAATATTATGTGACTTTTTAATTTTAAAAATTAAAAAAAAATCATAAATTGTATGTGAATATTATTTATTTAAAAAATATCACAAAATGACAAGTGTCAAAATTCATTAGAAACTGACATGCGACAAAAAAAACTTTCATTTATTATAAAGGATGGATTGATTCAATCTCCTTATCCATAAGTCAATCGGGAATAACCTCATTCAATACATGTTTTTATGAATCGTAAACTGATTGATAACGCTTCTTACCCCTTTTTTATTATTTTTATTTATAAAGATCACTATACATATCATCAATTAATGAAGATATTTTAGATTGAAAGAAGGCTTTCATGATTTTCAAAACTTCATTTGCAATGCAATTAACAGGACTTGTTGTGGATGGTCTTAAAGCCTATTCTAACTATCAAACTCATTCATTTTCTTCTTCAAGAATTAACCCATGAAATTGCTATTAAACGAATATTAGGATTCAATATTGTTTTTTAACATATTAGATACTATATTCAATTTAAATCAATAACCCTGTCGTTTTTTCTTTTTATTTTCTATTATGGTACAATTTAAATCTATAAAGGTCCCCAAACATACAAGTCAATTATTATTTCTAAACATCACTTAATGAGACAACAAAATAGGCCACTAAATCACAATATAAGGTAAATTAGTTAATAATCAACAACACACAACGCAACGATAACCCTTTAAACATTTGCAAGTATACTCAATAACCTTTATATGAAAACAAAAAAGGCTATATATATATATTATCTAGTAACCTAATTTACACTATACCAAAACTTATATTTCAATATTAAAAATCAATATCAAAATCACTGAGCCTTTGGTTTTTCGATTTTAACATACGGAAAGCCCCCCATAAAATACACAACCCGTGGGTCCCACCCCCTTTGTTGAGCCCGACAAAACATCAAAAACTCATTAGCAAAATACGAATTAAACGCCATGAACACATGCCACAACGCATGCCCTTGTGGATTAAACTCCCAAATAGAAATCTTCCTACAAAAAACCCGATCAAAACCCCAACATGAAAGGCCAAGGAATAAAGTGATGAGGTAGAGTTTTGCTAGATGTTTTGCGTTCTTATCGTGTGTGTGAATGTAGTATTTGTACATTCTCGGGATGCAAAGAAGACAAAGTGTTATGTAATGAGCTTTGAAACCAAAATTGGAACGAATTTGGGAATGAAAGATTGCAAAAAGGACACCATAGAGGAAGAGAAAAGTGGGCATTGTGGTTTTGTAATGCCAATGTGGAGAGTAGAGGATGTAGATGTATAATAGCATTTCCCATACCATTGGTGTTTCATCTCCTTGTTGTTGCCTGAATTTAAGTACAAAGTTTTGATCAGTAATAGCAATCTGCTTTTTATTTATTTGTGTGAATTTGTTTCATATTATGAAGTTCAATGTAAGGTAGCTAGCTTACAGTCGTTGCAGTGTAGCATGAAACAACATGCTCCCAATAGCAAGGATCATATTGGAGATGTGAAGAATGCTGAATCTTTTCTCAAACTGTTGACTTAATGCAATCACAAGTCCAATAAGTGCCAAAACAATGCTTGGGATATTTGAAATCGTGTTGTAAAATTCAGCAATGTAAGAAGAGTGCACATAATTCTGTTCACACCATTCTGTAGTTGATGTAACAGGACCCCAAAAACTTGTCATTCTTCAAGTAAATAACTACAGGAAACAGCATCAAGATTATTAATACTTTATACTTATACACCCTCAAATTCAAAATCAATACCAATTTCTTTGCATTTTTGTCTCATTTGCAATGCTTGTATGATTTGAGATAGATATCGGTTTCTCGATGAAGATTTAAAGTGTTTTGTGAAATTAAAGCTTAGCAGTTTAACGATGCACAAAATAAACCAAAAGAAACATGAGCGTATGGATCCAGATGCTTCTAGACAATATCGATCAGAGCATTTCAAACTTTTTTCATCGAGCATTTACATTTCGACAACAGAATAGCAAAAAAGCAAATTAAACAGCCCTAAATCCATCCATTCCATGAACACTTACACTTCAACAATGGAATCTAAAGGATGAACAATAATCAAAACAAAAAATTACATGTACCGAAATAGGAATAGAGATCATACCACTTGTCAACTTCGATTCTCTCTCCCTTCCGCCAAAATCGTACGAATGGCGAGAAAAAATGTGTAGGTTTTATGATTCGCAGTCGCACAGCTCTCGATTTTCTGGCGCACGAGAAACAGAGGATGAATTTTGAGTTGTTTCTGAAAAAAAGTGTGACGCGTATTTAAAGGAATCTTAGAAACCGCTGGTTTTGAAGCGCGTGGTGGAATCTGATTTATTCTGCTACGCTAGGAAGCGAGAGTCGGCAGATGCGCGTAGAGGATCACCACCGTTGGATTGAAACGATTTGCGGTTAAGATTAGCGCCCCGGTATCTTGATGGTGGGATAATTTATTTATCCACGGAATGCAAAAAAGATACATTACTTACAACAAAGGTATATATTTTTAGATTAAATTACAAAAATGATTCCTCCTTTTTTTTTTTTTTTTGCACTTTTGTTTATAAAAGTTTTTCTTTACAAATTAAGTCATTATTTAGTTGTTTTTTTTTTTTGATGATGTCGATCCTGTAACCTTGTTACCACTTTTATGATTATGTATAATTAAATTTTATTAAATTTGATGTTTTATTGATATTGTTATACTACTTTGGGACCACCTATTACCTATAGGCTATCCTACTAGGTAACCTATATTTTCTATTGTTCAAACCAATTTTGGAGAAATCGGATTGGGCCCATTTAGGAGGAAAAAGTAGGCCTTACGTGAAAGAGTTCGGCGCTTTTTTTTAGCTTATTTTAGTTAGAATTTTATATATTTTCTTTTAAACTTTAAAATATCAAATTTATGGAGCTTAATTTTTTAATATCATATTTATTCTTAATAAACTTTTAAAATATCCTAAATTGCCCAAATCCTTTTTTATAATGTATTTAATATTTTATAATCATTTTTATATCTTAGAATTATTATAATAATTAAAAAAGTTAATCATATTTTTCTTACGTCTATGATAATGGAATGTAAATTTTTAAATTGTTGGAATGTCGCCCTCTTGACAAACAAAAAGATTCATCTTCAACCCTCTCTATGGAATGTATATTTTGATTGTTAGTTTTAGTTGTTGTTAATTATTATCATGTTGTAAATTGAGGACATTTTAGATATTACCATTGACATTGTGATGTTTAATAAGGGCATATACAATATTTTGATATTTAAGAAGCACATATATGATATTTTGATGTTTAAAAAAAGGACATAGAAGATATTTTGAAATTTTATGAATGGTAAATATGATATTTAGAAATTTTATGAAGGATAAATATGATATTTAGAATTTAAGTTGGGTAAATATGATATTTTGATGTTTAAGAAGAACATATATGACATTCTTCATTTTTTTAGGACTGATCTTTTGGTCGTAACAATTTTTTTTAACGGATATAGAAAACAAACTTCAGTAGTAATTTATTTACAAATTAAATATGTATTTGTATTATATTTGATTTTGAATGCAAAATGAAAAAATAAGAAAGCAAATGTGAAAACATAAAAACTACGAAACCAAATATAATTTTTATTTGCTGCTTAATTCTTCGTCATCTTCGACATGTTAATTTCCGTGCCTCTTTATTTTGATAACTATACGAATTCCCGTGCATTGCGCAACAAAGATTAAAATATATTGTTAAAATATTGAAAAATATATGTTTAAAATGGTTATGTTAAAGTTTAACTTCCTTAACAAAGTTATGTTTTAAAGTTCACCTCTTCGTTCTTTCATTTTACGAAAGCGAGTAATTACATTTACAGTCTTAACATTCTCCAGTGTTTCATTTTCTAAACTACAAATCAAAGCACCATTCATAAAATCGTCACATATTCTATTACGCAAACCGGTCTTTAAGAACTTCATTGCAGAAAAACATTGTTCAACGGTTGCGGTTGCGACAGGCAAAACCAAAGCTAGTTTTAATAATCTATAACCCAAAGGAAAAGAGAGGTGCTTCCCGGTTTCCACCAACAAACGAGAGAGGTCTGTAATTCCCTTCAAGTTGAAAAATATTTCATCATAGACCAAAGAGTGATAATATATATCAAGTCGCCCATTAAGTTGTGCCTTTTCTGAATCGTCAAAATCGTTTTTTATATCTCGCTTAGCTTTAACAACTTTGCTTTATCAAAACTAGAAAATAAGTCACAAGGACTCAAAGTTGCCATGTTCTCCATCAACTTCGTGCCAACTTCACTAAATCTGTCCCCAAAATCTTGAATTTGCATATCTAAAATCGTGTTAAAAATCACAACTTCAAAATGATGTTGATTAGTTTTATTGGTCCTACGCTTGCGTGGGGTTACATAATATTCTGACACGTCCACAATTCTAATGCTATGCTTTTCACAAAAAGCACATACCTTCTTCCAAATTTGTGGAAACTCATCTTTTTCTAAAAACTAGCAATGCATTCTTCCAAATTTGTGACAAGGTATCCATGAGGCATAGAATTTCCAACATCAAGTGTAAAAGAAACACGAAATCAAGTGTCTTGAAATATGACAAAATACCATTTGCATGATTACGGTTAGATAAAATAGACCCCTCCACTTTGACATATTTAAGTACCACAACACTTTCTCCATAAACAAATTCACCAAACTTACAATTGTTCTAAAATGTCAACCCCATCTAGTATCTCTAGCTTGAACAAGAGAAATCTCTTGATTTAACCCTCTTCCTGGTTCAGTTTCACCAATACCAATTTCAGCTGCCACTGTTTCTTTTTGCATCTCTCGTATCATATATTTTCTCTTACAAGACCCACACACGACAGTAACCACCAAATCTAGTTGTTCAAAGAATTCTTCAACATCATCATGTTTCTTTGAAACCACCACAACCACTAATTTAAGTTGGTGTGCAAAACAATGTATATAATGAGCATAACTGTTTTCATTTAGAATCAAAGATTTTAAACCGTTGAATGCACCACTCATATTACTTGCTCCATCATAACCTTCTCCCCTCACCTATGTATTTGAAAAAAAAAATAATAAAAAAACTATAAGAAATAAAAATAAAACTAATATCATATTAAAATTTAAAGGAATAAATATTTTATGATTTCTCACCTAAGCCATACTCAAGTTATTGTTGGAAAATACGGTATCAATGATGGGTTTAAGAGTCAAAGAAGATGTATCCAACACGTGAACAACTCCAATAAATCTTTCCTTTACAATCCCAGTCTATCAACATATCTCAAAACTATAGACATTTGTTCCTTTTTGGAAACTTCACTAGAATCATCAAAATAACAAACACATCTTTACTAATTTCATCACAATGGACTTGATTATCTCTTTTGAAAAGCAATAGACAATATCTTTTTGAACCGTGAGAGAAATCAACTTTTCATTTTCTGGAGCATTTTCTAAAGTAACTTTAAAAATCTTCTCATTATATTCTCTAATCAAGGTTAAGACTTCAATGAAAAGTCATTTATTATTAGACTTTTCCGTCTCATCATGTCCATGAAATGGTAATTCATTTTTCAATAAAAATCTACAACTACGGATTGTAGCACGTAATCGAATTTCATAATTACTTTTCTCAAGTTATGTTTGCTTATGCAAGACTTCACCAATAGATTGGTTTTTCTCAATAGCAAATCACACTTTTATTGGGCCTTATGGTAATAACTTTGAATATTACCCATATGTTTCCGGAATGAGCCTTTTTTACTCCAATTGTCAAAGCCTTCAGTTATAAATGCATCTCTTCCACCTTGTTCCCCTACCATATCTCCAAACAATTAGCAACAAAAACAATATGCCTTCTTGTTTTTTATGCTATACTCTAACCATGGAAAATCAGTAAACCATTGCACAACAAACCATCTTGGCTTATTACTAAATAATGTATATTAAAAACTATGCCTATTTGGTTGACAAGACCCTTTAATCAAATATGCCCTCCTTATTTCATTCATTTGATTAAGATTATAAGATGTAATCTTTGGCCTATCCCCCAGGTCTGAAGGAAGATCATTCAAATTAAAAGATTGTGTCGCTTTTGGTTTTGGCATTGGTTGATTAGTTTGTGGAACTTGAGTAGGTTCATTAGATTGTGTTTCTTGTGGTTTTGGCATTGGTTGATTAGTTTGTGGAACTTGGTTACTTTCATTAGCCCTATTTTTTTTTGGAAGTTCCTTAACCATTGTTGTCTCCAACATTTAAATGTCTTTTGAAAAAACTTTTAATAGCAACCTACAATCAAAATATGTGAACTATAAACTTGATTTCAAGTTTCAGCAATAGTCAACAAATGACAACTTACAGTCAAGTTATCAATTATCAAGATATATCAACTATAATCTTGATTCCAAGTTTCAACAACAAATGAACAAATAGCAATCTACAATAAAAATATATCAACTATAACTTGATTTCAAGTTTCAACAACAAATAATCATTAAGTATTAACCTTAAGTCCGTAATTTAACAAAGTTAATTGTCAATTTCTAATTTTTCAAACATAATGACAAAAAATTAGAAAATGAGTTAACCTAAATACATAATAAGGATGAGTATTTTGGTTATACTAACTTGTTTCATTGTGATAGAAGAGCCGAGGAGGTGGCCGGAATTTTGCAATTGAGAATGTTTGATGTCCGATGTCGACGATCGCAACAAGGGTAGAAGATGATTTGAAGTTGACAATTGAGAAGTCGACTGACGAGTACACGAAGTGACGATCTAATTCATAATACCGATTACAAGATTATGTCCTTTTTTTCGTTAAACTATTGGGCTTAATACCTCTTCGTTTCAATAAATTAATTGGTGTGAGCTTAAAATTTTTGGACCATTTAGGCTAGTTTGTATTTTGTCCATTTAGAAATAACCTGAATTTTTTAGGGTAGCACAATTTTTTTTCCAGATATAAAACCGCACCACAAAACGAATGTTTTCGAAAAAATTAACACTACTAAATTTTTTTTGAGGGGTATCCCGGGATACCCTGGGATCCATAATGGATCCGCCTATGTGTAAGATGTAGTAGAAAACACACAACTGCAAACTTTGTGATAAAATTATTGAACTATAATCTAGGATTCCTTATAGTCTAGTCCGCAAGAAATGTATGCAATTGAATGCTCTTAATTTTACCTACCTTAAAATTTAAAAAAAATGTAATTTCCCTAATATACTTTTAGAATTTGAAACTATAAGGAGCCAAAATTGTAATTTCCTAAATAAAAAATTAGAATTAAGACATAATTTCAAAATCGGTCTTAATGGTTTTAAAAAAATTGCATGTCGAGGATAACTTTAGTAAAACCGTGTTCTTATGGTTTCAAAATCTTGCATCGTTGGCCCTTTTGACTAACTACTTTATCCCTCTTTATTTATTTTATTACTTTATTATTTTTTTTTATTATTGTCGGCCACACGCCTTGAACTTCTTCTTCTTTGGTGCTACCTCTTAACTGGCAATGAAGCAATTCGATAATGGATTGATTTTGTCCGGAATCACACATACATCTTGGACTTCTTAATTGATGTGTTAGACAAAAGGATTAAGGACCATATATACAAGAAATAATGAGATTTTTGATTGAAAATAAACACTTAGCATAAAAAATAAAGTAATACCGTAAATTTATCATCAACATAAAAAACCTGAATCAGAACTTGTAGTGAGAATCAAAACATATATACAAGCTAGTTGCTGGAGACGAGGGCATAAGGGCCTTGGGATGGTGTTGCAGAATACACAATCCAAGATCCTTACAAAGTGTGTTGTGTACCAGTGGGTAAACCCTCCATTGATCATACAGAGAGTATATCATACTCGTGGGTAAACCATATGTATGGATTCTAGCTCAGCCACCAGGAGCCATCTATTAGAGCCGAAGGTTTTCCAATAAGAAGCGATCCATATGAGTCATCCACTGAAGGGAAAGGTGATCGGAAAGAGAGGCACACATAGAAAGAGAAGGGATGTAGAGGGATAATGTTAGATTATATTTAAAGGGTTGTTAAATGATCCTTTAGAAATAATAAAATAGAAAAATAGAAAAAAAGGTAAAATGGTCATTAATGTGTTTTAATGATGTAATTTAATATAGTTAGCCAAAAAGACCAACAATACAATAGTTAGAAACCACATGGGCAGATCTAAGATATCCTCAAAATGTTATTTTTTATTAAAAAAAACACATGGGCTATATCTAAATTTTTGTTAGAATTAACTACGATTAATATACTTTTAAAAGAATTTTAAAACTTTATTTTCTAAATTAAAAAAATCATAAGAGCATCTCCAATTCATTTTAATTTTTCATTATTTCTCTCATTTATTCCTCCTATTTTTCTCCAACCCTACCCCATTTAGATCATCTCCAACCCACTTCCATTTTTTCCTTAAAAAACGAAGTAAAAAATGGGATAAATAGTGTTTTATCTCCAACCTTACTCCATTTTTATCTCATTTTTACCCCCAAAAGGTATATTCCATTTTTCTAACCTATATAAATTGTCAAACACACATTTCTATTAATTTGGTTTTAAAAAAATATATAATCTATATTTTTTTCATTACAATAATATTGAAGAAATAAGATTATATTTATAACACTTAATTATAAACGTTTGTAAAATACGTTATCGTGTTTTAAATTTCAATATGTATTTAAATTTTAATATGAATTTGATAAACAAAAAAAAACTTTATATTTATAATTAATTAATATAATTTAATATATAACACAATATATAAGTATTAAATAATACATTTAAATTATAATTAGTAGATAAAAAAACCAGAAATGTATAAATTTATGAAAAAAAGGATTAAAATCTACAACTCAAAGTTCATCCCCGTTTTGGAGGAAATAAATAGTATAACACCAAATATAGTGTTATACTATTCATTTCCCCCAAAATGGGGGAATAAGAGCATCTCGAACCCAATCCCATTATCCATTATAAATATAACATTTGTTTTTGTTTATCAAATTCATATTAAAATTTAAATACATATTGAAATTTTAAAACACGATAACGTATTTTACAAAAACTTATAATTAAGTGTTATAAATATAATCTTATTTATTTAATATTATTTTAATGAAAAAAATATAGACTATATATTTGTTAAAACCAAATTAATAGAAAATGTGTGTTTGACAATTTATATAAGTTAGAAAAATAAAATATACTTTTTGAGGGTAAAAAGGGATAAAAAAATGGTGTATGATTGGAGATGAAACACTATTTATCTTATTTTTACTTCATATTTAAAAGAAAAAAAAAATAGGTTAAAAACGGTCTACAGATCAAACTATAATTAATCTACTATTTTCTTGACTAAAAACTACATGCACCAAAAATACGAAGAATATATAATAAAAAACTAGGAGTGTATGAATAATATATTTTTAGATTTTAGATTTTGACCGCTATAAACTTATATATTGATAAATTTGGTCATATATAAAAAATAAATTGTAAAAGTTATCCATATAATTTACGAAAAAGACGGTATGTATTTTTATATGTTTGAGTTTTAGACTTTGATCAGAAGTAAATAATACTTCTATATGTTGACAACTTTTTCTATGTAGAAAATAATTTACAAAATCTCTCTTGTAATTTACAAAAAAAGTCTATGTATATATTTTTTTCAAGAAATGGTTCACATGTTTAAATAGTATATTTTTTATTCCATATGTTTAAAAAAAATTTAAATATAATCCCGACCTAATAGCAAATTTACAGATTACGTTCCTCGAAAAATGATTCATTTAAATAGTATATTTTTTATTCCATATATTCAAAAAAAATTTAAAAATGATTCCGACCTAATAGCAAATTTATAGATCACGACCCTCCCAAAACATAAAGGTGATAGGAACAATTTCTAGTTATAAATAAAATAAAAATAATCATAAATAATATTTATTTAAATAAAAAATTAAATTGGATTACTAATTTTAAAACTTGGTAGAAATGCAGAATTGGGAAAACTAAAGAGACGACTGGCAAACCCTCGCCCCACAAGCCCTTGAACTGTTGAACCACACCCCTTTACTGAAGACTGAAGACCGTAGTCACAGCTCTGGCGTCTGCTCCTCGGCGTTGCCCGCCGCCGATCCGTTAAATTCAGCCTCCTTCTCTAGCGGCTTCCAAGTAAGTTCCTCTTCTTTTGTTTATTCTTTTTGGACATCTAATTTCCAATTGGTATAACATGTTTTTGGTTACTCTGAAGTTCACGATTTGAATTTTTTTGGAGTATTTATCGTTCGTTTCGATTTCATCGGTTTTCTTAATGGATGTTTCAAATCAGAAACTTACATCTGAACATATTAATTGATTTGAAACCCTAAGCCATTAATCTATCGTGCTTTTGAGACTATTTATAATCAAACTGGAGTTGTGAATTTCGATTATGGATGATGTACTAATTCAATTTTAATATAATTTTTGTGTAAGATATCCTGTAGCTACAACATTTACTTGTTCCTATTAGATGACATTGAAGATATGCTAAGAACAGATCTTAATTCTTCAGGAGAAAAATAGGCTTTTTATGTAAAGTGCCTATCTTATTTCATTATATAATACTTATCTTTATGGATTCCAGAATTGCATATAATCAACATTGCTTATATCATTTTGGATTTTGTACTTATAAGAAAATGGACATCCACATATGAATAGTATGAAGATAACATAATACAGAGATTTTGGGAAAAAAACTATCATCCAGTCGATTCCAATCTTTGAATTTACAGATTACATTATGATTCTAAACTTCTTTCAATCATATTGGTTGGCAAATACCATTTATCTCTAACAATGTACTTTCGATGCTATCTTTAGCTATTCAGAATTGTTGACCTTTTTATTCAACTGAAACATTTTCAGATTTTAATGGGGAAAAAGGTCAACAAGAAGGCAGCCCGCAGTGCTCAAAAGGACAAACGGATTCCATCTTTTTCTCCCAAAACAGTTTCACAAGACATCATTCCATCCGTTGATACAGTCATCAATGGAGTTTCTGTTATTAAAGAGACTAAAACATGTCCTCATCATGAAAAGGGCATCAATTTTGAAAACTTTTCCTTAAAAATAGCATCACTTGAGTCTCACAAATGTGATGATTGTAGAGAAAGTGTGAACGATAGAAGGACAAAAAAGGGAAAAAAGAATAAAGGAAATGGTTCAAAATCCGATTCCAATTCCAATTCCATATGGGTATGCTTGGAATGTGGTCATTTTTCATGTGGTGGTGTTGGGTTCCCAACAACCCCTCAAACCCATGCAGCACGCCATTCAAAACAAAATCACCATCCATTAGTTATAAAATTTGCAAACCCTAATTTAAGATGGTGTTTCATTTGCAATACACTTATTCCAGTTCAAAATGGAGAACAAAAAGACACATTATCCGAATTTGTTAAAGCATTAAAGACCCAATCGATAGAAACGCGTAAAGATGTTGATGATAGTGATACAGCCGAGTTAATTTCTGTAAATACCCTTGAAAATGGTGGATACATAGTAAGGGGTTTAGTGAATTTAGGAAACACTTGTTTCTTCAATTCAGTTTTGCAAAATCTTTTAGCAATGGATAAATTGCGGGATTATCTCTTGAGACTTGAGGGAACTTTAGGGCCTCTTATGGTGTCTTTAAAGAAACTTTTTGTTGAAACTAGTCAATCAACAGGGGGCAAGAATGTCATTAATCCACGAGCCTTTTTTGGGTGTGTTTGTGTCAAGGCTCCACAATTTAGAGGATTTCAACAACATGATAGTCATGAATTGCTTCGATGCTTGCTTGATGGAATGTGTAATGAGGAATCTGGTATAAGAAAACGTTCTCAAAATGGTAATGCTACTCAAGAACATGTTCCTACTTTTGTGGATACCATTTTTGGAGGACAAATTTCTAGCACTGTTAGTTGTTTGGAATGTGGGCATAATTCGGTAGTATATGAGCCATATTTAGATCTCTCATTACCTTTACCTACTAAAAGATCTCCTCCATCTAAAAGGGTTCAGTTGGTTTCTAAATCCAAGAAAACAAAACTTCCTCCAAAAAGAACGGGAAAATTTCGGTCAAAGAATAAAAAGGAAAAGGATTCCAAAGTAGACCAAAGTTTTATGAAAATTTCAATCATTGAAGAAAACTCGGGACCCACAAAGTCTATTGAACCATGTGTTAATGGGCAAGTTGAGTCTGTTGTTTTAGAGGAAACAACATCATGGTTGGATTACCTTGAACCAACTTCGGAATCATGTATTGAAGACATGTCAGGACTTCATGATTCCGGGAATAGCAATGAAGTTTCTTGGAGAGACGAATCCCATGTAAAAGTTCAAGAATCTGAAGTTACCTCAGCTATGGAATCATGTAATGAAGACCCGTCAGGAATTCAAGATTCCGGAGATAACAATGGAGTTTGTTGGAAAGATGAAGGCTACTTAAAAGTTCAAGAATCTGAAGTTGTCTCAACTACGGAATCTCGTAATGAAGACCTTTCAGGAATTCAAGATTCCGGAGATAACAATGGAGTTTCTGGGAAAGATGAACCCCATGTAAAAGTTCAAGAATCTAAAACTACGGAATCATATATTGCGGACACATCAGGAATCCAAGATTCCAGAAATAACAACAATGTTTCTTGGAAAGACAAACCCCAGTTAAAAGTTGAAGGATCTGAAGTTACTTCAACTATGGAATTACAGAATCCGGACGCTTCAGGAATCCAAGATTCCGGAAACAGCAGCGTAGTTTCTTGGAAAGATGAAGCCCAAATAAAAATCCAAGACTCTGAAGTTACCTCAACAACGGAATCACATAACAAAGACCCATCAGTGATTCAAGATTCTGGAAATAACAACGAAGTTTCAACAAGTGGTGGCAATGAAATTACAAAAGAACCCTTGGAAGTTGATGGGTTTGGATTTGGAGGTCTGTTTGATGAACCCGAGCTTGATATAAAACCCTTGTCAAATGGAGATGAAAAAAAAGGTTTAATGACTACAAGCAACAGTGAATCTGATCCTGATGATATTGATGACAACAATTCTCCAGTTTCAGTGGAGAAATGTTTGGCTTACTTCACTACCCCTGAGCTTCTAACAAAAACCGAACACGCGTGGCAGTGTGAACAATGTTCAAAACACCAAAGGACGATACTAAAGAACAAAACCAGGGGTAAAAATGGAATTTCATGTGATTCAGGCGTTGACCACTTGCTTCCCAATGGGTTCGGGAGTCAGGATACTGAATCTTGCAGTGTAAACAAATCCAATGGTGAATGTAAGAAACATGAGTCAGATAGCAGTGAAGATGATGACGTGGATTCCAAGAGTGCCAAGGTGGCGAGAGATGCGTCTAAGAGGATTTTGATCAGTCGGGCCCCACCGGTTTTGACTGTTCATCTGAAAAGATTCTGCCAAGATGCTCGGGGGCGTTTAAGTAAATTAAACGGCCATGTCAGCTTTAGAGATACAATCGATCTTAAACCCTACATGGACCCTAGGTATGTTTCTTTTCTTATACTTAGGCTATGTTTGGCGTATTAGCTGAAAAATTAGCTGCTAAGTGCTAACTGATAAAAAATGACATTTGGGTTATGTTTGGCTACTAGCTGAAAAGCTAGCTGATAGCTGAAAAGTTAGTTGATAAAAAACGGTGTTTGGTAAAACTAGCTGAAAGATATAAAATGACATAAAAGGACATTTAAAAGAATGTGTTTCTATAATTAATTAAGGGGTATATTTGGAAATTTTTAAAAAAGCTCCTAAAAAGCTAGTCTAAGTAGCTTTTCAAAAAGTTAGCTTATAAGCTAATTTTTGGCTTGTCAAACATGAAAACTTAAAAAAGTTTGAAAAATAAGCTAAGCTTATCAGCTAGCTGTGACGTTCCAAACACAGCCTTGGTAAAAACTAGCTGGAAGATTCAAAACGACATAAAAAGATATTTCCTATAATGAGTTTTCTATAACTAATTAGGGGTATATTTAGAATATTTAAAAAAAGCTCCTGAAAATGTAGTCTAAACAACTTTTTAAAAAGCTAACTTATAAGCTATTTTTTGGCTTACCAAACATGACAATTTAAAAAAGTTCGAACAATAAGCTAGCTCTAGCGCGCCAAACGTAGCCTAAAACTCTATTACACGACAAGACTGAATGTTAAAATGACCAAATTGTCCCTTTGATTGATTACAGTTGTTGTAAAGACAAGGAGACATACAAATACAAATTAATGGGAGTGGTGGAGCATTTAGGGTCAATGAGGGGAGGCCATTATGTGGCGTATGTGAAAGGAGGTGATTGCGTATGGTATCATGCCAGCGATGCGTATATCCGTGTGACTTCTTTGGAGGAAGTTCTTCGGTGTGAGGCCTACATTTTGTTCTATGAAGCAATGTGAGTTTAAAATTTTTGATATTTTGTTTATTTAATTATTTTTAAAACTTCAATCCTTTGATTTTTCGGTATTCTTTTTGGGAAATCATGGGATGTTGTCAAATTTTGTCTCATGAGTATACAACAGAGCGATATTTTTCATTGCTGTTTTAAATTAATTTCTTGTAACTTTTGATTTGATATCGAGGAATTAATGGCTCATTTACAGCCATATTTTTTGTTATTATTATCTATGATGTTGTTTGAAGTAGGTTTGGTTAAATAGGATCAATTCACAAAGACAATTTGAGATCAAATACCTTGTTTGATTCATGAATTTCTAAATGGTGTTATAAAACGAGAAATGTGAGTCTAATGGTTATTTTTAATCAAATTGACCCCACAAACAAAAATGAAAGCACTCTACACCTCATTTGTGCCCGAATTGCATCAATGGCTTGTTGAAAGTTCATTACATTCAATTTCAAGCCATGGTTTTTACAAAAAGTTTATGTAACAAATAATCAGATTATCATTTGCAAAATTGCATGATTTTTGGTAAATTGTGAAAATGCATATGCAAAAGGAAACAATTCCTACTTAGCAAGTTTTGTCTAAAATAGCAGATTGTTTGCATTTATGTTCGCTTATAACAGGGAAATAAATTCAAATGGTTAGAAAAATTGATCATTTTCTAGCTAACAATAATGTTCCATTAAATATAAGAGGATGATTCTATATGTACCACAACATTGCTAGATGTACCCTTTGATGGATGAGATTTTTTTGTTGTCTTGTTTTTTGTGTTTTGTTATTATTTAGATTATTATTGTTTTTTTTTTTTTTTTTGAAAGACATTATTCATTAATACAAAGGTTAAAATAAATAATTTACTAAAACATATGAATTTATTTTTATTAATAGCTATCAGATACAATAACTTTTGCAATATTACAATCATTGCAGGGCGTTTGGTGGAATGTAGTCATTTAGTATGTGGTTACTTCATAAATATCAAATAATTAGGCATTGGATATGCTACTTGTAAATCAACATTTACATTATGATTACCATAAACAAAAACAATAGCAATAGCTACATAAGTTAGGATCTCTTGTGGACCAAGCCTTAGTGGAAGCACGATCGATGAACTTTGTTTGCTTAGAAAATTAACGATCACACAATACTTGTTTGGAATGAGAAAACCGATGACCATCATAATAAGTCGTTGTCTAGTTCCTACAAAAACAGATTCACAATAATTCAAAAAATGACTTGTGTTGCTGAAATAGGCTATATATCAAGGTATATTCTTCATGGTACGCTAATAACTCCTCGTATAATCTTCCTCATAACTGAGAGAAATGAACATTACATTTGTTTTATAATCAAACAATTGAGAGGCTTATGACTTATCCACTCAAATAATTGATTCATTTCATGTGTTTCATAAATTACGCCGTAAACATGGTGTATTATTGATTTTAAAAGACATGTCGTCAAGAATTGAGAGTAGACAAGCTTCATTCATCCAAATAATTAAATATTTCATATCTATATTTAAAAGCTTATTTTTCATTTTTTTTATATATTTGAAAAATTACTTTCAGCAAACCAAATTTGAAAAGTTTTGACTAATTTTGAGTGTAAACGGAAAAAAAAATAATCCATTTTTTGATAAAAAAAAGAGCAAAAAGGTTATAAGTAAAATTAAATATACTTAAATAATAATAATACAAAAAGACAAAAAGCAAATCAAGAGGATGCAATAAGGTCATCCAGTATGGTCATTACAGAACAAACATAAGGTTGATGTGGTGTAGGTTATAATGCATGAACACCGCACTGTCCTCTTGGGTTGTTGTGGTGTCCTCTTGGATTGTTGTGGTGACATGACGTGGGAGGCTCTGCCTACTAGGAAACTTCACTGAAGAGAGAACAGAATTAAGTTTCTTTGGCCTCCCACTCTCTTTTCTTCCCTGATGGATGTGAAAAAATGATTTCATGGAACCCCAATTGGGGAAAGGAGCCAGATACAACTAGTGTTGAAAAGTATGGATAGTAGCACTATTTTACTACTTTAGCCACTTGTTTGGCATCGGCTGCCCATTGTAATCATTGATTGAAGTTATAAAATCAGACAATTAACTATTTGGATGTTTAAAAAACCTTAACATGCATTACAAAATGATCATGTAATTTGCGAATACAAAATGATTTGTAATTTACAAAAAATAAATTGTGCATTTATGAAATCATATTTTTTTTTTAATTATTCTTCATGCCAACTTTTTCCCCATGCATAACTAAATGCATGTCGTTAAGTGTACATAAATGCATGTCGCTACCACAATGTTCTTTGTTGTTATAAATGATAGGTTTGTGATATTATACAAATATGCTATTTACAAGCTTTCTAGGCAATTTTTATCACAAATATTTCGCAAAATACATTAATTCCGCCAAGTGGTCTTTGTCATATATGCTAAGTTTTATTGGAATCAAATGACAACTTTTCTATCGTTTTTCCATCTTTATGTTTAATTTATTTAAATCCATAATAAATTTACGAAACAGTAACATTATAGTACTTCTTTGTAGTGGAGGGACGATGGAGAAGGTTTTATCTGAGTTGAGATAACTGGTGGTTATTCAAATTTCAAAGGACGAATCCCCATTTGCATCATTATTTTATCATTTAAATAACATAGTTTTATGACATGGAGTTTTCAATTGCAAATTTGATTCATGATAAACGTCATTTGCTTGGAGCTCAAAGATTCAAACCTATTAACTTTTAGAATAAAATAGCATCTAGTTATTTTTTTTTTCTTCCAAAATATCACTATACTAACATAGTTTAGTTATTACTTTTTTTTTTACACAAAATAAATAATTCTCATGAATTTTGAAGTTAAAAAGGTAACTCATCTAGGAGAGATGAGATGAAGATGAAGTATATAATTTGTCTTCTAAGCGCCACTGCTATTTGCAACACCTGCACGAACTCTCAACATTTCAGTCCGCTTGCTTCTTTCCATAACATCTACTAGCCAGTTCACAGTTTCCGTTATTCCAGTCCTACAATATAAATTTTAAAATAAAAATAAATATGTTTATTCTAATTCCATAAATTCATAATTAATAACAACAAATTTTTATATATAAAAGATAAATATAGACTTACCCATCGTACCCTGAAACAGCTTCAAATGTATAAGCTCTTTCATCTAATTTCTTAAGGTCCAAATACTGAGCAAGTTCTTCTGCTGATACAGCATCAGCAAGATCCTGCAATTAATCGGTTTTATAATAAACTATCCGCTTTTCAATATAAAAGCTCAAACAAGGACCAAAAATTGCAAACATTAGCTATACTCAGGGACCAAAAATGTAATTTACTCTATAACATATAATGAGAGGTTGCTTTGTCTGTTTATAAACAAAAGGGAAAATGGAATTGAATCCCTTCCACACTCCATCAAACATGGAATTTGAAGGACTCCTATAGAATTCAATTCTCTCCATGGAATGGAATCTCAAATTCTAATTCCATTGGATTTTGCAAACCAAACACGCCTTAAACTTCCAATATTTTCACTTTAAGTCCCTAATCTTTTAAACGTACTCTATAGCCCATTTAACTTTTTTTTTTGTCTAATCAATTTGACCTGGTAGGATGCCACATAGACAATGTTACCTTATTTACCCCTTCAAACTGATTAAGTTTCTACACTTACAATTTACAAAAAAATAAATACTTCAGGGACCTATTGAGTACAATTAAATGATTAGGGACTTACATGTAATTTGGCAACAGTTACTTGTTATATAGTGACAATAACCCTTTTATTAATATCAATGTCTTTGTTAGCAGTTTCTAAAATAAGGGTCAAAATAGTAAATGTATTGGAGGGGTACCTGCTTGTTGGCTAGTATTAGAAGAGGAGCACCTTGCAGATCCTCATGCCTAAGCACCTTTTCTGAAATCAACAAATTTCAAATCACAATCAGCATATGTTAAATAGCTTCATGTCATAAATTTACCACAAAAGGGCAACATCTAATATAAAACAAAGATTATTTACCAAGGGCAGATTTGGAATCTTCAAAACGTGATGGACAAGAAGCATCAACTACAAAGATAACAGCATGTGCTTCCTCATAATATTTCTCCCAAATTGAACGAAGACCAGACTGTATAGATACTCATGCATCAGTGACAAAATAGAAAATTCATGGGAACAAAATAACATTATTATGCTACTTTTTAAGATAAGATCATAAGAAAAGTTGGGAAATTTAGAAGGTATAAGATAAAAGGCACCTACTATTATTACATCATGAGTAAGGATTGATTGTAAATACCTGACCTCCAAGATCCCAAAACACAAGTTTTGTATTTGAAGTTTCTATTCGACCAATATTGAGTCCAACAGTAGGAACAATTCGATCAGGGGGAAGGCCTTCTAAGCTTGAATATTGTGTCTTCAATTTCTCCAGTAAGGTCTACACATAAAGAAAGTATTGCTCATGTCTAAATAGGCTTCTTTTACTACAAACAAAATGCACAAATTCCATAAAAGCATGCAAGAATGAAGAAGTAGAGAAAAGATTACTGTTTTTCCAGCCTTGTCAATTCCAAGAATCAATACATGAAACTCTGTCTTACTGACCAGATATTTCCAAAGTCCATAAAACAATGAAAACATCTCTTTATCTTTCTTTTTATTTCTCTTGCTTAGCTCTTCTCCACTTTAAAAAAAAAGGAGAAATTGGACTTCTTTTTTTCCTAATTCAAAGTCTGCATATCAGCATCTGGAAAACAAAAGGGAATCTGGATATCAAGATCTATGGCAAATGGATATGCTCAACAAAAAATATTGAAATCAAATACAAATTATAGAACACACTAATTTCAGCTCCAACAACCTATGTAGTCTTCTGGTTATGGTTTCAGCATTTCATGGTGAATCAGCCATGTATATATAGGACTATGTATTACTATTATTTTATGAGTTATGAATACCATGTAAATTGAGTTAAATTACTTCATGACATGAGCTTGTTACAGCTCATTACTATTTATTAGTGAAGACTGAAGAGCTGAGGTCTGAATTATCTTTTCAGTGAGAAAAAACTACAGCCACATCAAGCAGAAGCAGCAGGAAGCTGTGATGCATACAGATTCAATCATAGTACTAGTAGTGCCAAAATATCAAAATAATGCAACTTTTCATTCCCAAAAGAGGTAAAATTTGTCTTTTAAGGTCTAAGAACTACTTCCAACTTTAAAATTGACAGCAATGTTAAACCATAATGAGAAAAGGATAACTCAAATCAAATTGAACTTCATATCAAGCAACAAAAGGAGAGATATATCTGTTAGATTATAAGAAAACCGAATAGAATTTAGCATGTGAATATACTAGGTTTCACATCAAATTGTTTGAAGCAAGCTATTTTGCTTTAATTGCAAGAGAAATTGACTAAAACATGGAACGCTGTGAGAATCATCCAACCAAGATTTTATCTGGTAATAAATCTCATAGATCTAAAATTCTATTTATCATATGATCCAACTGAATATTCACAAAAATTCAAGGCACTTCGCCGCGATCTCTTACTCTAAACCAATGAGATACAAAAGTAAGTATACAGTTCGGTCAGATCACATATCATACTGTCCATTCGGTCAAACAAAACACGATCAACATCGAAATTAACAAGTTTACCGAACAATCCACATTAAATACGCGAAAAATCAAAAAACCAAACGACATGATCGAGAAAATCGCAAAAAATACTGGAACGGTTAGGTTCTAAAACAACAAATCGGAACCGCGGTTGAAAATTTCAGAGTTACCTCGGAGAATGCAACGAATAGGTGAGCCGGAGGACGAGAAGAATTGCAGCTCTGGCACTCGTCGTCGTCGTCGGTGGATGTTAATTGTCAAGTGTGGATTTCGATTTTCGCCCAATTTCCCACACAGTTGCATTTACCAATCTACTATTTTTTTTTTCCCAAAAATAATAACAATAATAATAACTTGAATTAAACAAAAAACCAGCCAAATTGAGAAATCTAATTCTTATAAATGAGTTGGTTAACAAAAATAACCACCTTATTATTACTATTATTATTATTATTTATTTATTTAAGATATGACCATCTTCCGAAATACGATATTCTAGAGTATTTATTTTCGTTCCGAAGTTGGTGGTGGTTGGTAGGAATTGCGTCCAGAATCTAACATCCCGTACTTTCCGGACTGAAAAAGTGTATTTCAGACTATTGTTCGGAATGCTCGTACATTCCGGAGTGCTGTTCTGAAGAGGTAAAATCAGGGTATTTGTGTGTTTTTGTTCCATATATGCAATACATTTGTGTGTTTGATACTTTCCTTATACGTTACAGAATGAGTATGTATACACGATTTTTTCAAGTGTCAGTTTCTAGTGGAGGGCAATGAAGTATATCGAGGGATCTATGCAATATATTGCTCCAGACTACACATGTTTTTGTGTAGATATAAACAATGATATCAACTCCATTAAGTTCATTACGTTGGTTGTTTCCAAGTTCAGGTTACATGTAACATCTGTTCCAGGTAGTACTTAATTCAATTAAGATCTAGGATTGTGGTGTGTGGACTCGGCAAGTTGGGAGTCCAACTCGTCGAGTAGAGGGCATTTCAAGGACGCGAGATCTACACCTTACTCGATGAGTTGGAAGGTCGACTCGACGAGTAGGCGTTGTAAAGATAAAACCCTAAATTTAGGGTTTACACCCTATATAATCTCCTTAAGAGCCTTAAGGATGACCTTACATCAACCTCCCAAACCCTAAGAATGTCTGTGCTAACCCTAATCCCCATTCTCTTTCATTTTGTGAGCTAGTGTGACTTTAAAGCTTAAAAAGAAGGAGATAGTGAGAAGATCCAGCAAACCAAGCCCTCACTCTTGAGCTTGACCATCTTGTGGACTGTTGTAAGTCTTCAAGACTCGATTTTTATCATAGAATATGGAAAGATCTTGAGTTTACTCTTCATTTCCTATCCTTCTTGTTGATTGCATGCATGGGATTCATAAAGTTTGCAACTTTATGAATCTCCAGGGCAAAATGGTCCCAAGGTGGGCTAGATCTGGCCTTTGGTTGAGCAAGGACACCATGCAAGGGTTTTTAGGGCATATTTCCCTCTTTTTGACCGTTTGACCTAGAGACATGCATTGGACATGCATGTCCATAAAGCCTCCGTCTTTCGAATGTTTTGAGGACTATAAACTCTTCTGGAAAGGAGGGATTTCAGATCCCTAGAGTTTTGGACTATATGGCAAAGCTTTGGAGCTTTCGAACCTTTGGCAAGGGCCTTAGAGCATTTGGAACGGTTCCAGAAGGTAAAGTTGGAAACTTTATCCTTCTAGACACCTTAGGGCTTCAGATCTAAGCTCTGAGTCCCTGCATTCGGTGTATCATCACAAGAAGCAAACAGAAAGGGAACTTGACGAGTTGCCCTAGGAACTCGACGAGTCGGGTTGGGTTTCCCCGCCTTTTGGATATCAAGCGAACTCGGCAAGTTGGCTAGGGTTTGATCAGGTCTTCTTGACTCGGTAGGAACTCAACGAGTGGCTAGATGCACTCGACGAGTTGAGGTCAACATGGACTGTTGACTTCGACTTTGACCAAGGTTGACCAGGGTAGACTTTGAGGGTAATTTTGGGATTATGACAAATTTGTCTTATGATGGTTTTAGGCAGTTGAGTTGGAGCAGCACGTGGGACATATCTGATTCTAGCTTGTCAGTTCAGCATTCGAGAGAGGCGAGTCTCCTCACCATACCAATGGGTCTAAGGCACCAAGGCCTCACCATATCTGATGCTAGTCATTTATGACACTTGCATGAAAGACCTCGGGGGGTTCCCGAGGCACCTAGGTGTAAGAACTTGGAGGGTTTCCGAGGCATCCTCAGTAAAGACCTCGGGGGGTTCCCGAGACACATGGGCTAAGAACTCGAGGGTTCCCGAGGCACCCGGAGTAAGACCCTGGAGGGTTTCCAGGGCATCCTTGGGCTAAGACCTCAGGGGGGGGGGGTTCCCGAGGCACCCGGAGTAAGACCCTGGAGGGTTTCCAGGGCATCCGTATATGTTGTTTGCATGGATTATGTGGTATATCTAGCTTTCTGGCTAATGTTATATGTGATATGTGGATTGTATGTGCGCTATGCTCTGGGGAACTCACTAAACATTAGCTTACAGTTTGTGGATTTATTTCAGGTACATCTGAGGCCAAGGGCAAGGGCAAGGCTTGATGGTGCAACGTGCACTCTCTCATCGACATCTTATGGGACACCCTGATGTTTTTAAATAAAGTTGTAATGGATGTGGATTAGAAAACAATTGTTCTGGGATTTCATGGTTTATGGAAATGTTTTGATTAATTAAAAATGAAAATTTTCCTTCAAAATTTTGGGTTGTTACATTACACACTAACAATATATTTTCTTAGTTTTGTTAGTAGTATGCGTCACAACACAATACAATTTTTTTTTTGTTAATAATGTTATGGAAAGTGGTATTTTTGATTTGTCGGGGAAAAGCGTTCTGGTGGAAATAGGTATTCTGGTGCTGGAAGTAAGCAAAGTTGTAATTTATAACCTATGACAACCAAACATGTTTCTACTTACAATGGCACTATAGATGGTGGTGATTATATGTATAAAGGAAAGATTGTTGTCGATGCTTCTCTTACAGTTGATGTTGATGAATCTACAAATAAGAGGAAAAACTAATGATGTTGGTTGATGATGGTAATATAATTCCACATGGAGAGCTAGTTGAACATTTTCAAAGTAACACTAAATTTTATGGGGAAGATACTGAAGGTGAAGAGGAGAAAACTGAGCCCTTACAACCCCGAAACACAAACCACCCACTGGGGTATGCCTGAACCTTTACCATTTCCCAAATTATCTCAAAAAAAACGTAAAGGTACCACAACCCACAATTATACTTCTTATGTGAAGTTATATCTACTCTTCAAAAGCAAATAAGAACTTAAGCTTAATTTAGGATTCAAAAGTGTTACTGAAGACTTCTAATATAAAGTGAAAAAGTCCACAAAAGACATGTTTGAAGTTGTTTGCTTTATGGATAATTGTGACTGGCAGATACGGGCAACAAAACATAACACTACTGATACATTTTAAGTAGTTAAACTATCAGAGAGATACACTTGCTCAAACACACAACTACGTCGCCATCACCGACAAGCCAACAAAAAGGTACTAGCTCACTTCTTGAAAGGCATATTACCTGATAGTACATGTAATATGTTGTGGGGGAAAAAGATACAACGAACTTTAAATGACCGTCTTAGTGTACATATTTCATATTGGCAAGCATGGAGTGCTAAAATGTATGATCTAAATCTATTGAGAAGGACCTTTGAAGAAAGCTTTCAAAGACTACCTTTATATTGTTACAACTTGGAGAAGAAGAATTCATGGACGATTACACATATAAAGACGATTTATGAAAATAAATTTGAAAACTTTTTCAAGGTTTTCGGTTGCGCGTTAATATTTCTTGGGTATGAGCTCAGATCTGAAGTTGTAACTTTAGATCTGATCTCTCTTTGATTTGTAAGTCTATAAAGTTATCAACTTTGGCAAGTATGAACCCCTCCTTAAGTGTAAAACCCCATTTCAAGCTTGGATTTGGCATTATGATTCATTAGAGCCTTGCATGCACGTAAAGTTTGCAACTTTACGTGATAAGCATGTGTAACAGCCCGGAATCTCAGGTATTGTTAAATTATGTTTTTGGGGTGTTTTAAGAGGGGACTCGGCGAGTTGGAGCCTAGACTCGCCGAGTAGGACCGCAAACCTGGTCGCGGGTTCGCGACTGGACTCGACGAGTCCAGATATGGACTCGGCGAGTCGGCGCTGTTTAGCGAAAACCCTAACCGTTCAGGTTTGGGACGTATAAAAGGGACTCATTGGCTGTCATTGTTCATTTTAGCCTTCTGAGAAGAACCCTAAATCGATTGTGTGCATCTGGAGCAAGGATTATAGGCCATTGTTGATTATAGAAGAGTGGTTGTGCAAGGAAGAGAAGGGAATTGGCTAAAGGAGCAGCAAGGGAGTCACGTTCTGAGGATTGGGGACACAGAGGGTACATTATCCAGGTAAGAATTCGAGTATACTCTGCTATGTTGATGTGTTTATGGAATTAGGGTTTATGGAACCCTTTTGTGACTGGATTGAATGTTACCCTAGTTCCCCAAACGATTGTAACCCTGTATTGGGACCTTTGGAGGTCCAGAATGTCCCATGTCTGTGCATTTCAGGAATTGATGAAGGTTTTGGATTGGAATCCTTATGCCTTAGGTCAAAATGTAAATTATGAATCATATGGTGTATCATGAGCACTGAAATGAGGACTTTACGTGATGGATCAGCCTAGGAAGGCCAGACCTAGGAATGGTCGAAGCAGTTCTGACCTTAGGATGCAGTTCGAACGGTTGCATGGCATGGACTCGCCGAGTTCGATGAACAGACTCGGCGAGTAGCTTGAAGATTAACTGGGACTCGTCGAGTTGTTCTTCAAACTCGGCGAGTTGAGTCGGGGTGGCCCCGCGATTCTTCCAGGAGTAACTCGTCGGGTCAAGGAGGATACTCGACGAGTAGATAGGGAATCTCAGAGAGTTGGAGGACGTCTAGACTCGCCGAGTCTCCATGGCACTCGCCGAGTCTGGTCGAGTTAACCGTTGACCGTTGACCAGAGTTGACCTAAGTCTGACTTCTTAGGGATAGTCACGCTTAGAAGATATAAGTGTTAATGAGAGATATGTGATGTTATAGGGAGGTTGTAGCTCGTCGGATTGTGCACGAGTGATTTCAGGATTTGCTAGCTTTCAGCATTCACGAGGTGAGTCTTCTCACTATACTGTACCCGGAAGGGTTTGACTGTATGACCGGAAGGTCGGATATGATATGTGATATGTATGCTATATGTGGTAAGTTATTTGTTATATGTGCTATGTATGTCATGGGCCGGAAGGCGATTATATTATGGGCCGGAAGGCAATATGTTATGGGCCGGAAGGCAATATGTTGTGTGATGGACCGGAAGGTCGGCGTGGGTAGGACCGGAAGGTTTACCCAGCAGGGACGGAAGTCCCCTGAGACACATGGACCGGAAGGTCAGGGCCTGGAAAGGCGTATGTGCGTAAGTTGTATATTGGGGAACTCATTAAGCATTTATGCTTACAGTTGTTATGTATGTGTTTCAGGTACTAGCGAGGACCGTGGGAAGGCGCCGGCGTGATCGATACACACTGAAGGATGTTTTTATGATCTTGGGATTTAGACAGTTGTATTTGACATGACACTTAAACTATTTATGCCTTGTTTTGAATGGAAATACTATTTTTTTTTTAAATGAAAAAAATTGTTTGGAAATTTGTGTTGTTACAATTGGTATCAGAGCCTTGGTTTGAGGGATTCGGGTGCACCTTCGGGAGTAACTGAACTCAAACCGAGGATTTGAGGAAAAACTTTTTAAATAAAGGCATAAACTTTTGTAAATGGTTTTGTGGTAAGCAAGAAAGAAGCAGTGTGTACGATCAGTCAGCGCCCGAACGGTAAAGATCCCCAAAATACCTTACAATATTATATGATATACATTGTTATGCATGCTAGAAGACTAGGTGTTCATGATAGGACTAGAGTGGCCTGATTTGTGATGCCTTAGTCTAGGGAAGTTTGCCGATATGAAATGCTTTGCTAGTGTGCGGGTAGATAGTGCATATCAGAAGTAGAGTACTCACTATCCGGGGTTTGGGGAGGAAGACTTGGGATGAACGCTGATGCAGTGTGGTCGGTAGTATTGGGCCCGTACTACCGAGGACACCGGGTCAGTGGGAGACCCAAGTAAGAATCCCTGGATATCGGGGACTGAGTAGGGTTGCGTTATCGGGTGCGATTATACTCGATGGAGTCTCTGATAGTTTTATGTTGTAATTCAGAGACATCATGGTTAGACCACGCCACGGAGCGAGTTCGAGCGGTGTGAGTGACGGGGAGATTCGTCAGATGATTCACGAGGAGGTAGCTGCGGCGATCCGGGCTGAGATCCCGGAGATGTTTGGGTCTATTAAGACCACCCGGTTGGAGACGTTTGAGGTGCGGTACGCCGCATTGACTGAAGCTGCAGCCGCTGCAGCTACCGCAGCTGTGGCCGCTGCCAGGCCACAGGGGGGTGACTCGTTGCTATTCCGGGAGTTCAGCAACACGAAGCCACCTGAGTTCGATGGGACGCAGGATCCGATTGCTGCGATGAGGTGGATCGCGGATATAGAGGGGTGCTTCTACACTTGTTCATGCCCGGAGCACCTGAGGGTACGGTTCGCTTTGAACCAGCTCCGTCTGGGAGCGAAGGATTGGTGGAAGTTCGTGACGGCGAACTTCACTCTGGCAGAGATTACAGCAGTGACATGGGAGGGGTTTACTGCTATGTTCAGGGACGAGTACGTTCCCCCGGTGGAGAGGGAACGATTGGTATAGGAGTTCTTGACCCTCAAGCAGGGTACTGATTCTGTTGCGGTGATCACGCGGAAATTTCATGAGAGGGCGATGTTCTGCCCCGAGCTGGTATCCACTGATCAGGCTCGGATGAGCCGGTACTTGGGTGTGTTGAGGAGGGATATCCGGGAGTTTGTGTCAAACTCCACCTACCATACTTTTGCTGAGCTTCAGGCAAATGCCAGGAAGCGCGAGATCGAGTTGGAGACCCAGGCCAGGGAGGAGGCCGAGTCTCAGCGAGTGGACCGGCGACCGGCTCAGTCCCAGCCGGCAGCCAAGCGGATAAAGTCCGCCGATTCGAGGACAGGAGGTTCGAAGGGCCGCACTTGCGGGAAGTGCGGCAAGAGTCATGATGGGGTATGTCGATCTGGTGCTTGCTACAAGTGTGGCAAGGAGGGGCACATTGCTAGGGAGTGCCCCAAGGGGTTTACGGTTTGCTTTCATTGCAACCAGACAGACCATAGGAAGGCCGAGTGCCCTCAGCTTCTTCAGGGATCTGCACCTGCTGCCAGAGCTACTGCGACCCGACCAGTGAAGGCCGAGGCCCCGCGGGCTCGGGGGAGAGCCTTTCAGCTGACTGCGGAGGAGGTCCGCGCTGCGCCCGATGTTGTGGCAGGTATGCTGTAATTCATGTATTTACCTTTAATGTCGAGATGTTATGCTTATGTTATTATATGCGTAGGTACTTTCCTTGTGAACTCTGTGCCTGCCTTAGTGTTATTTGACTCGGGTGCGAGTAGATCCTTTGTATCTCTAGCCTTTAGTCAGCATATCAGCGTTAGTCGTGAGTCGTTGAGTCGGCCTCTGAGAGTTTCTATAGCTGACGAGAGAGTGATTTGTGCCACGGAGGTTCTCCGGGGATGCGTGTTAGAGATTTTCGGGGTCGAATTCCCGATTGACCTGATTCCTATTGCGATGGGTGATGTCTGTGTCATCGTGGGCATGGACTGGTTGAGCCGATTCGGCACTGTCATCGACTGTGAGCGTCAGCTGGTGACTATACGAGACCATAGTGGGGGAGTTCTTTCGGTGTACGGCGAGGGTACCCGTTCGGGATCGGCTTTTTGTTCGGCCGCTAGGGCGAGGCAGTGTCTACAGCAGGGCTGTAAGGGTTTTGTGGCGTATGTGATGGATACGCGGGAGGTTTCCGAGAGACCGAAGTCAGTTGAGGAAGTCCCTGTGGTGCGTGAGTTTCCAGATGTTTTTCCCGAGGAGCTGCCGGGAGTACCTCCGGTGAGGCAGGTAGAGTTTGGTATCGATCTAGTTCCGGGGGCCGCGCCTATTGCTAAGGTGCCTTATCGTCTTGCACCTCCAGAGATGCAAGAGTTGTCCTCGCAGCTCCAGGAGTTGCTAGGGAAGGGATTCATTCGGCCGAGCAGCTCGCCGTGGGGAGCACCTATTCTGTTCGTCAAGAAGAAGGATGGTTCACACCGGATGTGCATTGATTACCGGGAGTTGAACAAGTTGACGGTCAAGAACCGTTACCCGTTACCGAGGATCGATGATTTATTCGATCAGTTGCAGGGAGCGTCTTGGTTTTCCAAGATCGATCTGAGGTCAGGGTACCATCAGGTGAGAGTGCGGGATGAGGATGTCCAGAAGACAGCGTTTAGGACGCGATATGGGCATTATGAGTTTGTGGTGATGCCTTTCGGGCTCACCAATGCCCCGGCTGTGTTCATGGATCTCATGAACAGGGTATGTAGGCCGATGTTGGATCGGTCAGTGATTGTATTTATCGACGACATTCTAGTGTATTCGAGATCTAGAGAGCAGCATGAGGAGCACTTGAGGGAGGTCCTTGAGGTATTGAGGTCGGAGAAGCTTTATGCAAAGTTCTCCAAATGTGACTTCTGGCTGCGGGAGGTCCAATTTCTAGGACATGTTGTTAATCAGGAAGGAATATTGGTCGATCCGGCCAAGGTTGAGGCTGTGATGAGTTGGGAGGTGCCGAAGTCACCCTCCGAGATCGGGAGTTTCCTTGGGTTGGCAGGGTATTATCGGAGATTCATTAAGGATTTCTCCAAGATCGCAGTGCCGCTCACCAGATTGACCCGGAAGGGTGTTGCATTCTCATGGGGGCCCGAGCAGCAGACCTCCTTTGAGACACTTCGCCAGAGGTTGTGTGAAGCCCCGGTATTAGCTCTCCCGGAAGGGATGGAAGATTTTGTAGTATATTGCGACGCATCGATTTCGGGACTGGGTGCAGTGTTGATGCAGAGGGGTCATGTGATAGCGTATGCGTCGAGGCAGCTGAAGCCTCATGAAGCGAGATATCCCATGCATGATTTAGAGTTGGGGGCAGTAGTGTTCGCTCTCAAGATTTGGCGTCACTACCTGTATGGGGTTCGATGTACGATATATACGGACCATAAGAGCTTGAAATATCTGATGGATCAGCCCAACCTAAATATGCGTCAGAGGAGGTGGTTGGATGTGGTCAAGGATTATGATTGTGAGATCCTGTACCACCCAGGTAAGGCTAATGTGGTAGTCGACGCGTTGAGCCGCAGGGCGGAGAGCACTCCATTGCGAGATGTATGCTTGAGACTGACTGTGATGACTCCAGTATTGGATGCTATTCGTGGGGCACAGGCCGAGGCTGTGCGGCCAGAAATGCAGAAGAAAGAGCGGGTTGTGGGGTTAATTTCAGAGTTCGTTAAGGACGGACGAGGGCTTATGACGTTTCAGGGTCGGATATGGGTACCGTTCGTGGGCGGTACGCGTATTACTTTGATGGAAGAGGCTCATAGATCGAAATTCTCGATCCATCCCGGTGCTACGAAGATGTATTTGGATTTGAGGAAAGAGTATTGGTGGCCCTGTATGAAGAGGGACGTTGCATGGTTCGTTGAGAGGTGCTTGACCTGCCGTAGGGTTAAGGCCGAGCACCAGAGACCGCATGGCAAGTTACAGCCATTGGAGATCCCCGAGTGGAAGTGGGAACAGATCACTATGGATTTCATCACCAAATTGCCGAAGACTGCCAGGGGAGTTGATGCAATTTGGGTGATTATGGATAGGTTGACGAAGAGTGCACACTTCCTTGCCATCAGCGAGAGTTCTTCAGCGGAGAAGTTGGCGGAAATATATGTGAGAGAAGTAGTATCTCGGCATGGAGTGCCGATCTCGATTGTTTCAGACCGTGATGTGCGCTTCACTTCCAGGTTCTGGAAGAAATTTCAT
The DNA here is from genome assembly GCF_051521515.1 of Lactuca serriola. Classification (NCBI taxonomy): domain Eukaryota; kingdom Viridiplantae; phylum Streptophyta; class Magnoliopsida; order Asterales; family Asteraceae; genus Lactuca; species Lactuca serriola. The sequence goes on from NC_136408.1 coordinate 92,913,065, forward strand.
GAGGAGCTGGGTACTAAATTGCATTTTAGTACCGCATACCATCCCCAGACAGACGGTCAAAGCGAGCGGACGATTCAGACGCTGGAGGACATGCTTCGAGCGTGTGTGTTAGACTTCAGGGGTAGCTGGGATGCATATTTACCCTTAGCAGAGTTTTCCTACAACAACAGCCATCATTCGAGCATTGGTATGCCACCTTTTGAGCTGTTGTATGGTAGGAGGTGTCGGACCCCCATTTGCTGGGGAGAGGTGGGTCAGAGAGTGATGGGCAGCACGGAGATCGTGCTCCAGACGTCAGATCAGATTCAGCAAGTTAGACAGAGGTTATTGACTGCCCAGAGCCGACAGAAGAGTTATGCAGACAGGCGCCGGTCCGAGCTTGAATTTCAGGTCGGCGACTTCGTTCTCCTGAAGGTCTCTCCTTGGAAAGGAGTGATTCGATTCAGGAAGAGGGGAAAGTTGGGGCCCCGGTATATTGGGCCATTTCGTGTGATTGCAAGGATAGGCCGGGTAGCCTATCGTTTGGAGTTACCAGCGGAGTTGGGGCAAATCCACGACACTTTTCATGTGTCGCAATTGAGGAAGTGCATAGCCGATGAGTCGGCAGTGGTTCCATTAGAGGATACTCAGGTGGATGCGAGCCTGAATTATGCTGAGAGACCAGTGACCATCAGGGATCGGAAGATCAAGGTTCTGAGGAACAAGGAGGTACCTCTGGTGTTGGTTCAGTGGCAACACCAGAAGGGATCGGAAATGACTTGGGAGCCGGAACGTGAGATGCGGGAACAACATCCGAAACTATTTTCAGAGTGAGACTTCGAGGGCGAAGTCTAATCCTAGTGGGGGAGAATTGTAACAGCCCGAAATCTCAGGTATTGTTAAATTATGTTTTTGGGGTGTTTTAAGAGGGGACTCGGCGAGTTGGAGCCTAGACTCGCCGAGTAGGACCGCAAACCTGGTCACGGGTTCGCGACTGGACTCGACGAGTCCAGATATGGACTCGGCGAGTCGGCGCTGTTTAGCGAAAACCCTAACCGTTCAGGTTTGGGACGTATAAAAGGGACTCATTGGCCGTCATTGTTCATTTTAGCCTTCTGAGAAGAACCCTAAATCGATTGTGTGCATCTGGAGCAAGGATTATAGGCCATTGTTGATTATAGAAGAGTGGTTGTGCAAGGAAGAGAAGGGAATTGGCTAAAGGAGCAGCAAGGGAGTCACGTTCTGAGGATTGGGGACACAGAGGGTACATTATCCAGGTAAGAATTCGAGTATACTCTGCTATGTTGATGTGTTTATGGAATTAGGGTTTATGGAACCCTTTTGTGACTGGATTGAATGTTACCCTAGTTCCCCAAACGATTGTAACCCTGTATTGGGACCTTTGGAGGTCCAGAATGTCCCATGTCTGTGCATTTCAGGAATTGATGAAGGTTTTGGATTGGAATCCTTATGCCTTAGGTCAAAATGTAAATTATGAATCATATGGTGTATCATGAGCACTGAAATGAGGACTTTACGTGATGGATCAGCCTAGGAAGGCCAGACCTAGGAATGGTCGAAGCAGTTCTGACCTTAGGATGCAGTTCGAACGGTTGCATGGCATGGACTCGCCGAGTTCGATGAACAGACTCGGCGAGTAGCTTGAAGATTAACTGGGACTCGTCGAGTTGTTCTTCAAACTCGGCGAGTTGAGTCGGGGTGGCCCCGCGATTCTTCCAGGAGTAACTCGTCGGGTCAAGGAGGATACTCGACGAGTAGATAGGGAATCTCAGAGAGTTGGAGGACGTCTAGACTCGCCGAGTCTCCATGGCACTCGCCGAGTCTGGTCGAGTTGACCGTTGACCGTTGACCAGAGTTGACCTAAGTCTGACTTCTTAGGGATAGTCACGCTTAGAAGATATAAGTGTTAATGAGAGATATGTGATGTTATAGGGAGGTTGTAGCTCGTCGGATTGTGCACGAGTGATTTCAGGATTTGCTAGCTTTCAGCATTCACGAGGTGAGTCTTCTCACTATACTGTACCCGGAAGGGTTTGACTGTATGACCGGAAGGTCGGATATGATATGTGATATGTATGCTATATGTGGTAAGTTATTTGTTATATGTGCTATGTATGTCATGGGCCGGAAGGCGATTATATTATGGGCCGGAAGGCAATATGTTATGGGCCGGAAGGCAATATGTTGTGTGATGGACCGGAAGGTCGGCGTGGGTAGGACCGGAAGGTTTACCCAGCAGGGACGGAAGTCCCCTGAGACACATGGACCGGAAGGTCAGGGACTGGAAAGGCGTATGTGCGTAAGTTGTATATTGGGGAACTCACTAAGCATTTATGCTTACAGTTGTTATGTATGTGTTTCAGGTACTAGCGAGGACCGTGGGAAGGCGCCGGCGTGATCGATACACACTGAAGGATGTTTTTATGATCTTGGGATTTAGACAGTTGTATTTGACATGACACTTAAACTATTTATGCCTTGTTTTGAATGGAAATACTATTTTTTTTTTAAATGAAAAAAATTGTTTGGAAATTTGTGTTGTTACAGCATGTGTGACAACCCGAAATTTCAATCTTGTACAATTAATCAATTCAATCAATATTCAACTTGTTTCGTCGATTTCTAGTGCTATTCAAGGGGGTCATTTAAGTGTTCTAAGCTTGTATATATAACCAAGGTTGAGTTTAGGAATGAGTCGGAGTGTTGAATAGTGAAAAATTGGGCCATACACACCTCTTGGAGGAGTGTGCGGCCGCACACTCACCCCCTTGGCAGCACACTCACTTTTGGGTAGCACCTTTACCCCTATATAAAGGGTAGCCCCCTTCCTTTCATTCCTTTAACACCTTGGCATCACACAACATCATTTCCTCTCAAGTTTCTCCAACTTTGAACCTTCCAAAGCTTCAAAAACATGAGTAATCCATCCCTTAGCTTGTTATACTTGAAGAACCTCTTGATCTAGGCCTTGAATCATGAAAGTACCGTCATGTTCTTCATCTTGTTGAAGGAGTGCAACCACACACTCGTGTGTGTGACAACACACTCATTTGTGCGGCAACACACACACACACACCATAGGACCACAAACCCATTTCTAAGACCCTAAACTTGTACTACAACCAAGTATGGGCCTAGGACACTTCATGGATGCAAGTATGGACCTTGAAAACACCTTTAAAGTGGCCATACACCTCACTCATGCAATCCTTTTGAGGTCCTAACACTTAGCAAGTAGTCCCAAGTTCTTAGAATGGTTCTTTGTCACATCTAGTGGTGAAATACCATCATTTGACTCCTTTATGTGTCATTACTTGTTGATTAGGATCAAATCGTGTTCAAGGCTTCACTTGAACATCCCGCATTCCGTATCGATCCTTCATTCAAATCACCCGAGGTGAGTTCATACCCCTACATTTTTCCGTATTTTTAATGTTTTCAAGGGGGAATACAAGCTAAACATAAATGTTTTCAAAAATCATGAAATTCTCATACTTTAACCCTTTTGTACTGTGTTGAGCATAAGGTTCGTTTTTCACTGAAATTTCATAGTTTTCCGGATTCGCTATTCACTACGTTACTCATGCAAACTATAATCGGTATAGTTTGGGATTTTTCTAAACATAACAAGTATAGAAACTTTCACTACTAAACGTATGCACTAAGAACATGAATAGTTTACAGTTTTCATCACTACTCTATCACGTTTTTTCATAACTATTATCTCTACGAACGATATACATTCGGATTTTCACTACGGTGGAACGCTACTACACTACATGTAAACTAGATTGTACGATACTGTGAGGCGCTACTTCACTACTGTACCCTTAGGTATAAAGGGATAAATCCTATCATAGTATAACTAGAGTCTCCTGGAGGGAGAGCGTGAGATTTGTGAATAGATCTATTCGGGACTGGCAATCCTATACCCGAACTGCTAGCTACAGTTGGGCAGGCATGCCCAGGGTGACAAATGTCATTTAACTCGACGCCTGAAGAACGTTGGAAAGGTCTCTAGTCATATCAAGTATGGTTATACGACTCACATTATGTATAAATCACCTTTAGTTTACAATCTGACACTCTTCAACGGTTTTATTTATACTAAATAGAACTAAAACACACTACGTATACTGGCCAAAGCCAGGGTTTTCAAACAGAACCAATTATGTAATGGCTTCACATACAAAATACTTATACTTCATGATTAGCTTTAGCTAGTCACATGAGGTAGTATTTGCGCATATCACTACAATTTTCAGTAACGAACATTCATGGTTTTATACGGAATCGATAACGCTACATTTTTACTAAAGAAAATATCGGATTTTCTTTGAAACATACAGATATTCATGGTTTACTACAGAACTGATAACGCTACATTTTCACTGAAGAAAAAATCGGATTTTCTTGGAAATATACATATATTCATGGTTTACTACAGAACTGATAACACTACATTTTCATTAAAGAAAATATCGGATTTTCTTAAAACTATACAAACATTTCTGCTAGCTCATCAACAAGTTTCATTACAAACTACTGCTTATGAACTCACCGGCTTTATGCTGATATTTTTAAACTGCTTGTATTCTCAGGAAATCAGTAGACAGGTACCTGCTGGGTTTTTGAGGAGTTGGAGCAATAAGAGTTTAATGTTTATATTCTATATATATTTTGTATGACGAAATCCAAAAAAGTTTCAGACAATTTCCAAATTGATGTAAACATTTTTATTTAAGTATTCAATGTAATGGTTGCATTGCTATGATTGCTATTATACATTGGTTGTGATGCTATACATGACGTCCTCCACCCCAGAACGTTTCCGCCATTCTGGTTTTGGGGTGTGACAACATGCATTGGGAAGTTGGATCTACAGTATGGAGCCTTAGCATGGCTTAAAAAACATCTGTTTGGATGAAGGACTGAAGGGACTCGGCGAGTCGCATGGTAGACCCGGCGAGTCATATAAAGATGGTCATGAACTCGACGGGTTGGATGAACAACTCGGCGAGTCCGATGAAGATTGCCTTGGGCTCGGCGAGTGGCATGGTGACTCAGCGAGTTGGAAAGTATGAAAGGAACTCGGCTAGTAGCTGAGGTTACTCGACGAGTTGAGGTCAACATGGACTGTTGACCTTGATAGTTGACTCTGACTTTGACCAAGGGTTGACCGTTTTGACTTTTGAGAATAATTGGTAAGCGGGTATTTACGAATTGGATCATTGATGGTTATAGGTGTTGGAGCTTGGGGCAGTGTCTCGGGAGCGTGATTTCATGGTTCAGTCCGACATTGCAAGGTGAGTTATCCTCACTATATCAATAGGGTCTACGGCACCAAGGTCGACCCTTTATCGGATTTGTATCTGGGTATTTGCATGATATGTTTATTGATATGTTAGATCTGTGTCCTGGTAGTTAGGACGGTATTATGTTTAGTGACCTAGTTTAGGTCGGTATCCTGGTATATAGGATGATGCTATGTTAGTGATCTGTTAGATCGGTGTCCTGGTTTATAGGAGTATGTTATGTTAGTGATCTGTTGGATCGGTGTCCTGGTTTATAGGACTATGCTATGTTAGTGATCTGTTAGATTGGTGTCCTGGTTTATAGGACTATGCTATGTTAGTGATCTGTTAGATCGATATCATGGTTATAGGATGGTTGTTATGTTAAAGATCGGTTAGATCAGTATCCTGGATATAGGATGATGCTATATTAGTGACCTGGTTAGGTCGGTATCCTGGTTATAGGATGTTGTTATGATATTGATCTGTTATATTGATTTGATTGTTATATATGCTAGTGCATCATATGTATGAGCACATGTTTGTTTGATTGGGGGTTGGGTTGAGGCGGTCCTGCTTTGTGCTGAAGGCCAACATACCCTAGGCAGACCGGATAGACTGCAGACCCGGCTAGGGTCCAATCAGATCGAAGGCCCAACGAGCGGTCCGGATAGGCTGAAGGCCCTGCGAGGCAGTCTAGACATGCAAAAGGCTCGGAGAGCGGTCCAGATAGACTAAAGGCCTGCGAGGCGGTCCAGTCAGACTGAAGGCTCATTATGCATGTTGTTTTGTATTTGTTGATATGATATGATCATGGTTATATGAGATTGGTATTTTGGGGGTAACTCACTAAGCTTGCGGGCTTACAGTTTCAGTTTATTGTTTCAGGTTCAGCGGATGGCCGCGGGTAGGCGCAGATGTGACCGTACACTTCCTCGATTGACGATTATGATTTCTGGGAACTCTGATGTATAAACTATTTTGAAAACAAATTGTAATAATTGAATGGTTTCAAATGATTTAAAAAGTTTTAAATTAGCTCGAATTTTATGGGTGTTACACTACTCCTACCTCTGTTTATTGGGGAGCTTTTCTCCGTATTCTGAGATATCTTCGCTACACTCAATTTCAGACCCTCTTGTTTTCTTCGATGTCTTCTCTTGAGTTATGTGCTTATAGTTATGCTGATTGGGATGGTGATCGTCATGATCATAAATCCACCACTGTATTTTGTGTGTTTCTTGGAGAGTCTCTCATTTCATAGAAGAGCAAGAAACATGACGTTTTCTCTAGATTTTCCATAGAGGCTAAGTATCATGCTATGGTTGTGGCTACATATGAGATTATCTGGTTACATTGGCTTCTTGCGGATATGGGGGTTCATATTTCTTCACCTACTCCCCTGCATTGTGACAACAAAAGTACGACACAAATTGATAAGAATTATGTTTTCCATGAGCGGACGAAACACATTGAAATTAATTGTCACTTCACCCGTTATCACTTATAGCTCGGAACCATATCCTTTCTGTTTGTTTCATCAACCTTGCAGCTTGCAGATATTTTTACGAAGGCTCTATCGACATATCAGTTTCGTTTTTTGTGTGACATACTCTCAATGCTTATTGTTGTGGCATTGTGAGTTTGAGGGGGGATGTTAGCCTATATGTTGTTAGCCCACATGTTTATGGGCTCTTTAGCCCTTAGCCCATTAGGGTTTTCACTTAACTAGTATTTATTCTCCTCTTTTGTCACACCCCCAAACCAGACGGCGGAAACGTCCGAGGGCTTGCGTGACTTTAATTGAATACCATCACAATGAATACACATGAATCATAACATAAACGTCACCATGCATCAATATATTACAACTGAAATTGTTCACGTCAAATACATTGTTTTAATATTACACATCCATAACCTAAATAGTTTGAGTACATTTAACAACATGACATCTAACATTACTTCTTATAAATCTTCCGTTTACCTGTTACCTGAGAATACAAGTTATTTTGGAAAAACGTCAACATATGAAATGTTGGTGAGTTCATAAGCAATGTTGTGGTAAAATGATTTGTGTATTTTATAAAACCCAGAAAATCCGATATTTTCTGAAAAGACTTTTGTTTATCAAAGTGTGAAGATCCATAACTTGATGCATGAATGATTTTAAAAACATATATATATATATATATATATATATATATATATATATATATATATATATATATCTCAACGAAGGGTATTTTGTAATATTGTTATAAAGTTTCGAACGAGTAGTATTAAATTCCCCGGAAAACCCGATGTTTCCCGCTGCTGAAATGTATTCGTGATTACTGATTTTTGTATTGTCTTAACGAATGAATATTGAATTATTCTATATTGTATATCGTCCTAGTTTTGTCTACTTTGATTTCTCGTAAGCCTTAACAAATGAAGAGAAGGGGAGCATTATGTCCCACTACTATCGTAAGTACCTTAGGTTGTCGTGGACGCGAAAGACACGTTGGTCCAGCTCGCATTTGATTACTGTGACCTTACTAACTTTTCTAGCACGACACTTTGGCCTACTAGCACACAAAACTACTGAAAGTCCTTTTTTAAAATATTGGGTCATTGGAGGCCTAATAACATATAAGCGTTATCCCTTAGGGCCCAAAGATCATGTTGGTGGGCTTGCAAGGCCCAACAAGCATAATTTGAAACTCATAAGCCCAAAGTTTGTAGATTTACTCATTGTAGTCATCACGTATCTATTGAAGTGTTTTGATTTAACGTTTGTTGTTTTGTATTGATTCGAGACTGAATCAATTCGTTTATAACGATATTTGGTATTGAAAGTGTATTTGTTTTTCGTTTTGTCGCCAGCCGGATATCTTGTATTTTGTCTTAATAAACTAATTTGTTTAGAAGTATGACTTTGATCCTTTTCACTACCTTTCTTTTATAAAAATAACACTTTTAGTCCTTTATATAAAAGAATTTCATTTTTAGTCCTTAAAAACATTTTCTTGACACTTTTGTATCATAAACTTGTTGAAAATACATTTTTAACCCAAATTATATTTAGTAAACAGTTTTAGCCCTTCCAGAATGGTATTTCTCGGTTAGAACCCCAAATTTCTCAATTTTTACAGTTTTGGCCCAAAATACAAAAAGTTCACATTTTGATCCTTTTTGGAGTTTAAAAGCATTTTGACCTTAGAAATAGTTTTATTTCACTTCATGTCCCCTGTTTTACAGATAATTACAATTCATCCCCTTAAAAACTTCAATTTTCGCAATTTTGGGCTTGTTGGGCCGAAAAGCCCATATTTAGCCCAATAACTCAAATTTTTGCATTTTAAGTCCTTTGTAAATTCTAATATTCAGAAAAATGATTATGAAAACTGTTTTGACTCTTTTGACCTTCAAGAAACCGTGACTTGGCAGTTTTTACCCCAAGTTTTGTATTTTTAACTTTTTAAGTCCTAAAATGGGTTTTATGTTAAAGTGTGTTCCTCATAACCTTATAAGTTATCTTTCTTAACTAGTTTAGTGTATAAGAACTTAGTTTTTGTTTGTTTCCTTTCTCATGCCATAGATCTCGAATTATCACCCTTTTTTGTTACATATTTACCACATAAACACATAACATCACATAAATACATGCATAAAATCACACATAGCATACACATACACATAGATCTAAACATTTTCTTGTATTCTCCCCCATAAAACATATGAAAACCGAAAATAGAGGGGTATGAAGATCGCCTTGAGTTGTAGTTTAGGTTTTGAAGAAGACTAGAAGAAGTTTGATGTTATTTCTCGGCTTTAGCAACCTTCCTTGGAAGATCTCGAACTTAGATGATTTCTAAGAGAGTGATCATCATTTTGTATGGATTAGGAAGAGGTTTTTGATAAAAAAAAAAAGAGTCTAGGTCATAGATCCAAGCATGAACTTACCTTAGATGATGAGTTTTGTGGAATAATCTCTTGAAAGCCTCTTAGATCTCGAAAATTTGGAGAGGAGTGGAGAGAGTTTCCTTGAGAGAATTTTGAGTGAAATGTGTGTGTGTGTGTGTTTGGGTTCGGTCGAGAGGAAGAAAGAGAGGAGAGAAGAGAGAGTGAGTGATGAGATAGTGCATGGAAGCATGAGACTTTGCATGGAAAATCTCCATGTAAAAATGAGGTGGCAAACAAAGGTCAACTTCTCCTTCTTTGGTGGGCTTGAGCCGAGAATGGAGAGGGAAGAAAATAAAATTTGGGCCTTGAATGCTTAAGTCCATTTTATGGTTAAGTTAGGTGATTTTTGGCCCAATAAAAATCAAAGAATGATTTTTATACCTATTATGGCTAATATAAATTTGTTTTGGTCCAATAAGGTCTATTAAAGTTAATCTAGTTTATTTTGGGTTCATAAGGCCCAAAAATGTTAAGTTTCAAGTATATGGGTCTAATTAGGGCCCATTAGAGAGTTTTAGATTCAAGATGGATAAATTGGAAGCTTATTAGTCCATTAGGCCCAATAAGGAAATCCTAGTCCAAAGTAAACTCAAATTGGAATTTCAAAGGTTTCCAATTCTTTGTTGACCACTTGTAGGGTTAGAATGTAGTATTTGATGGAGTTTTGTTGTTATAGAATGAGCATCATGCATGCTTTCATGTTATTGATTCATAATTGTTATAAGTGTTGTGATTACAAGGCACCAAAATTCCTAGTTGTGACATCTTTCTTGTAACATCCCAAAAATACGAGCCAAAAATTTCATTTTTAAAACATGTACTTAGCGAAACATTAGAAATAAATGTTCAACAATCATATCATTTCACAAAAGATAGTGCATGTCTGGAAAACATTTTGATAAAACATAAAAGTGTCAGAGTACAAAACCCCAGGAAGATCTCATGATGCGGAATACAAGCATGTGTGTGATGTACCGCTACCGCGCCAGCTCCTTCCCCTTCGAAGAAGAGGTACCTGAAACCAAAACTGAAAACTGTAAGCACGAAGCTTAGTGAGTTCCCCCAACATACCACATACCATACATTCACATATCATGCATACTGCCGGACAATTCTTGGGTGCCCGACCTACCTGATACGGCCATTCTGGGGTGCCGACCTACCCGTGTCTAGCCGTTCTGGGGTGCTGACTACCCGTGTCAAGCCGTTCTGGGGTGCTGACTACCCATCGGCCCTAACAACCGATCCTCGGGGACTATTTCACCCCCTACTGCTACTATCACATATGTGACATCCCCAAAAATCACGGCCAGAAAAGACCGATTTTGTTTATGCTTTATAAAAATCAGAGTACTTCATTTTATAAAAATGTTGCGGAATTTGTTCCCAGAAAAACACGATAAATACGTTATTAAAACATTTTTGAAGAAACGTATTTATTTCATTTTAAAACGTTTGGGATGTTATTGTTAATACAGAAACATAAGCATAAATAGAACTTACAATTATTTACACTAGTGATCTACATCTCTTTAAATCTCTCAGTGTAATGTCACTTCATATCGTCACCTGTGATGTAAATAAACTGAGTGGGTCAGGTTGGGAAACCTGGTGAGTACATAGGGTTTTCAACCCACAATAATATAGTTATGATGTTTAAACAATCAAACAATCAACCCAATTACCCATCCCCGTTATCTTCTTTTAGTCTTCCCTAAAGATATTATCTCAAGGGTCATCTCCTATATCATATTTACTTTTCATCTCCTTACATCGTATTTCCTTATATGATTGTTCTTACGAACTTTACCTAAGGATCATCGCCTACATTGCATAGACAATACTAATCCGGGGATTACTCCCTCAATATGTGTCTAGCAAGAGTTAGGGTATCATCGCATGATTACGCAGCCACAACATCGCCTGGACTCGTACTTCATAATAAGGGTTAGACTATCATCGCATGAATACGTAGTCACAACATCGCCTGGACTCGTACTTCATAATAAGGGTTAGACTATCATCGCATGAATACGTAGTTACAACATCACATGAACTCGTAATTCATCACCTACAGGTTGCTAGCCTGCTGGTGTTTCCACGGGGTTGTCTATAATAGTCCGTGGTCGCCATCTATACTCTGGTAGATGACTACATCTCCAAATTGTCGGACAAGGTTGTAGTATCCTACATCACCGATTCATAATCACCTATCTATCATCACCTTCCTATCATCACCTATCTCTCATTATTTTATTTCATCACTCACCAACTATTTCATCTACCCATGTTTTATCCCAACATATTTGTAGATATAAAATAAATATACAGTTTAAATCATTTAAAACATGTATAAATCATTCATCCAGCATAGACAACAAGTATTCAAACAATATGCACACATAGCACGTAATTTATATTAAAATACTTCATATCTATGTGTAAGATGAAAGGGACCATGCACTCACCTGAGTAGGTGGTGACTCAGCACTCGGACAGCGCTTCGATACTCTCAAAACGATATTCATTCGATAAAACCTAGTATCGATACCACTAGGGTTTAGTTTAACGATAACCGCGACAAATTAATTAGTCCGAGTATTATTAAGCGTTAATAATACTCGATATAACTCATAACAATAGCTCAAATAATTATTTTAAGGACCTAATAACATTCCTATAATTATTTGAAAGCTATATTAAAAATTGCGTAAGCGTAGCACACTTACAGCGAATTTTATCGAAAACCGGAACTTAATTGGAGCAGCGTTCCCGAGCCGAAAGGCTCTTTTCTCGGAACTCCGGGAGCCTCGGGGCTTCCCTAGGGTGCTAGGGGGTTTACCTAGGCTTTAGGGGGCTTAAGGAGGCTTAGAGAGAGAAACTAGAGAGAGAAAGTGAGTTTGGGAGGTGTGAAGAGAAGGCTAGACCCGGCACCTCTATTTATAGTGCAAAATCTGATGGACTCGTCGAGTCTGAGTCATGACTCGCCGAGTTGGTCCATGTGGTGGCCTTCTGGTGGTGCCACGTGTCCAATTCTGGTGGTGCCACGTCACCCCCTATCGCGTATCAGCCTCCGAACTTAGAAAAATCATAACTTTCGCATACGAGCTCCGTTTTCGACGTTCTTTATATCCACGCGTAGGTAAAATCAAGATCTACAACTTTCATTTAGACTCCGTCGGCTAATTCTCGACCGATCTCAAATTTAACTGTAGGAGGCGTTTAGACTGTTAAATGACCGCGAAGAATTCGTAACTCCTTCATACGAACTCCGTTTTCGTCCATCTTTTTACCGTTGAGTTCCTATTAATGAGATCTTCAACTCTCATTTAGGTCGCGTAAGCCAAAAACCGCTTGAACTAAAATTCGAGTTTCGGGCCGTGTACTGCTAAGCCGAATCTTAGAAAAATCATAACTTCCTCATACGAAGTCAGATTTGGGCGTTCTTTTTACCGACGCTCTTAGTTTAACATATTCTACAACTTTTGTTTAGATTGCTAAGGCTAAATCTGGCTCTATCGTAAATTCACTATTTACGCTTCCCGGTGTCGTGTCGGTTTTGCCGTAAAACTTCGACGGGCCATAACTTCTTCGTTATAACTCAGATTTCGGCGTTCTTTATATGTACGGAAACCTCGTGACATATACTACAACTTGGTTAAGATTATTTATTCTAAATAATCTTTTGTCGAAAAGTCTTTTTCGACCCTTATTGCCTCTAAATTGACTAGCCCGGATCTACGGGCGTTACAACATATATCATAACATAACATATTATCAGACATATATGGGGTGTCCGATCTACCCTTCGGTCCTAACGACCGAAACTTGGGGACTATTTCCCCCTACTACCACTATCGCAAATAACATATCATGCCAGCATATAAACTTATTATCACATACTGCCAGACATATCTGGGGTGTCTGACTTACCCTTCGGTCCTACAACCGAACTCTACTACTATCACATATACATATCATGCCAGCGTATAACATATCAGGTAGTAGCAAACCTAGATGTTATCACAAAGACAATCATCTAACATACAAATCTTACTGGTGGGTCGGCATTGTGGCCGTAGACCCACCGCTACTGGAAGGTAACCCACCTCAAAGTAGTTGCTGATCGGTGTGGGAACTAACTGTCTTCTGCTGCTGCCGCTCCGGAAATCTTCCGGCTAATAATTCCCACAAAACACTTAGTCAAATACTGCTAACCGACCTCAGGATAAAATGACCATTTACCCCTAACCAGCCAAGAGTCAAAGTCAAAGTCAACTGCCAGTTGACCTGACTCGCCGAGTTGGCTTGCCAACTCGCCGAGTCCCTGTCCCTTAGTCTGACCATAAATCCATCTCTACTCGTCGAGTTAGTCGTTGACTCGACGAGTTCTCCTTCTAAACCCAAGGCCAATAGTCCTTCATCCCACTCGCCGAGTTGTATGAACAACTCGCCGAGTTCATCTTCATCCGAAGAACACTCTATGTTGTGACTCGCCGAGTTGTTCTTGAGGCAAGAAGATTGCCTTGAACTCGCCGAGTCATGGAATTGACTCGCCGAGTTACTTCATGAGTGAGTTTGGCTTCCGACCCACCGAGTCACACCCCATGACTCACTACTCCACCCCGCAAACCCGAAAGGGGGAAAACTCGGGGACTCGCGACTCGACTCGCCGAGTCAGATAAACGAATCGTCGAGTTGGCCACATGCAAATACTATACACACGATTCTGCTTGAATCCAACTCATGACAATCATAGATCTGGGTTTCTAGGGCCTGGTTAACACGTAAAGTTTCCAACTTTACGTGTAAATAAACACCCATGAGGGTTTTAGGGCTCAAAATGCACCAAAAGAGTAGATCTAGGGCTTTCATGCAATATGGCTCCATAAAGGCAGTGGATCCAAGCTCCTGGAGCTCAATCATGCCTAGATCTGGAGGCTAACAACTTATTACAACCCATAATGCACAAACAGGCTTGGGGAAAGGCTCAAGAATGACTTTCGTGAAGCTACAAAGGACAATAAGCATGAAAACAGAGGGAAACTAAGTTATACCTCCAGGAAATCAATGAGATAACCCAAATATGCCTGGCCTCCTTCTTCTCTTCTTGATCCACACTCCTTCCCTCAACAAATCTTCAAGAAAACACACCAAAAAGCTTCAAACTCACAAGGAACAAGGCTTGAACGAAGTATAGAGCTCTGAGGGTGAATGGGGGCGAGCTTGGGGGCGGATAAGAGGGTTTAAATAGGGTGCAAATCCTTGAAATTTAGGGTTTCATCAGACAGCGGGGACTCGCCGATTCCAGAATATGGACTCGCCGAGTCGCCAACTTAAACGTGTTCCGGATCCCGCCTCTACTCGGCAAGTCGGACCTGCAACTCGCCGAGTCCAAGGCTAAAAATGAAAAACACTAAGATAAATTTTACGTACCAGGAACCAGGTGCTATAAATCTCCCCCACTTATTTTAGACTTCGCCCTCGAAGTCTGCTGCTCGATCCTGAAACAGCTCGGGGTAATGCTCCATTATTTCTTCCACCGGCTCCCAAGTCCACTAAGATAAATTTTACGTACCAGGAACCAGGTGCTATAAATCTCCTCCACTTATTTTAGACTTCGCCCTCGAAGTCTGCTGCTCGATCCTGAAACAGCTCGGGGTAATGCTCCATCATTTCTTCCACCGGCTCCCAAGTCCACTCGGACCCCTTTCGGTGCTGCCACTGCACCTTCACTAATTCCACCCTCTTGTTCCTTAGATCCTTCGACTTCTGATCGAGGATTACGACTGGGTGCTCAATGTAATTCAGGCTGTCATCAACCTGTATATCCTCTAACGGAACCACCGTTGAATCATCCACGAGACACTTTCGCAGCTAGGAGACATGGAAGGTGTTGTGGATCTGGCTGAGCTCGGCTGGCAGATCCATCCTATATGTCACCTTGCCCACCCGAACTACAACCCTGAATGGTCCAATGTATCTCGGGAACAACTTGCCCCGCTTCCTGAATCGAATGACGCCTTTCCAAGGCGACACTTTCAGGAGAACCATATCCCCGACCTGGAACTCCAGGTCTGATCGACGCTTGTCGGCATAACTTTTCTGCCGACCCTGCGCAGTCTGAAGCCTGCTCCGGACCTGCTGGATTATCTCTGTCGTCTTGAGCACCACCTCGGTGCTCCCCATGACCCTCTGGCCAACTTCGCCCCAACATATCGGGGTCCTGCACTTCCGACCGTACAACATCTCGAATGGGGGATGGTCAATACTCGCGTGGTAGCTGTTGTTGTACGAGAAATTGGCCAAGGGAAGATAGGTATCCCAGCTACCACCGAAGTCTAGCACACATGCCCGCAACATATCCTCCAAATTCTGGATGGTCCGCTCACTCTGACCATCCGTCTGCGGGTGGAAGGCGGTGCTAAAGTGCAAACGAGTGCCCAACTCGTCATGGAATTTCCTCCAAAACCTGGAAGTGAACCGCACATCTCGATCTGATATCACTGACACTGGCACCCCATGTCGCGCCACTATCTCCCTGATGTAGATATCGGCCAACTTTTCGGCCGAGATACTTTCCTGAATCGGAATAAAATGGGCGCTCTTGGTCAATCGATCCACGATGACCCAAATCGAATCTACTCCTCGCGTCCTCCGGGGAAGTTTTGTGATAAAATCCATCGTAATATCCTCCCTGATGTGCACAAAAGTACCCACTAATTTTAATATTTATAACCTAACAAACTTAGACTAACTATCCACTTATAGGCAGTGTACCTAGTCAGATTATAGTATAGCTTAGGTAAGTCGGGTGTCGATCACAGGGAACGGTGGTGAATTAATTTAAAATATTTGATTATAGGTTACAGGTCACACGAAAATAATAAAGAAGTAATTTAATAATTCTCAAACAAGCAATTAATTAACAACTCTCGATAAACTAACAGGAAAGAAAATCTCTTCAGGTACTTTGGTTTAGATAAATTACACCTTAAAAACATAGACAATTGTATATACAAATTCATTTATTCATGTTCACCGATTCCTAAAATGATTAGATTCGCTTTCACTATAACTAATCCTTTAGCAAACAAGTCAATTCAAACAGTGATCAGTTGATTAAACTAACATGCTTCCTAGTGTTCAGTTCATATCAAGCAAGACTTGTAAATATAGTTAATCAAATTAGTCATTCAATTAACCTCTTGTTGATGGTCATCTAACAAGGCTCACACATTAACTTACTTATTCCCAAGTTAATCCTAGTTTCAAGTTTGTTATTCCTAGACTTATAATCTTGATGGTCATCAAAATCATAAGAGACAAGCAATCAAGCAGATGTTCATACAACTCAATTTACTTAACAATTAACAGAAAATAATTATCATTAACCCGTAAGAATCTTTTAACAAGCTTGGCAAGATAAATTAAACATAAACAAACAATTCAATATAGCAATTAGTCTAATGATCAAAGTTTCATTCAATCATAAACGCAAAGTAAAAGAGTTTTACACCTAAATCAGAAACTAAACACATAATAGTAACACAATGGAATGCTAAACATGGTCACGTTAACAACCCATATGATTACCGACATGTATCCGCTCTCCAATCCTTCCGATCTCCGCTCCCGTTAGCTTAACGACCTTTCGGCTGCCTTCTAGACCCTCAAAACGGCTTAACAGAAGTTTAATATCGACTAAATTAAGTTGGAAGTCGAATCCCCCCTTCTGGTTAGCTGATAATCGACTTTTATAACCCTTGTAACCGACTTACGTACGCTGGGCGTAAGTCGGATTACGCTGGGCGTAGTGAAGATTATTACGCGATTGGAGTTATCTGATGCCAACCATTACGCGGGGCGTAACCTTATATTACGCTGGGCGTAATTTGAATTTAGCCATTACGCTTAGCGTACTTGCAACTTACGCGGGGCGTAATCGTTCCTCCAGCATTTTCCTTTCTTTTAGCTTCTAAGCTCGATTTCCGCTTCAGTCTTTTCTTTTGTGCTTTATCTTCAACGAATAGCTGCAAATCATAATTCAAAGCATTATGAGTACTTTTTAGTTCTAAATGAGAATAATAAAGGCCAAAATATTAAGATATAATGCATAAAAATATATATAAAAATACACATATCAAAATACCTCACACTTAGCCTTTGCTTGCCCCCAAGCAAATTTACTTTTATTTTACCAATATCGTACTAAACAATCCATTTAAAACTCAGCTATTATGCCAAGACCTCAACGCATGCATTTGTGTCTAAAATTTTCCTAAAGTACCCCCCATACTTTAAATACTCACAATCTTCATAAACACTCGCCCACTTTTTCCGAACAATGCTCATTTTATGCAACCCTCCGAATCCATCCGCAGAAAACCTCCTTATCCTCAAGGTATTTTTAGTTGAGCAACCTAAGCATACATAATCTAGAATTACAATCTATGATACCACTATGGAGCTCTTTTGAATTCTTCACTTCCTTGATAATTTGATCTTTGATTTCTTTGAATTCACCACCTTTGTTTGATTTGATTTCTGGTATCTTCAACTTTTTGCATTTCTTGGAATTTTGATCTTTTGATCTTCACTTTATTTGCTCCAAAATTCTTCAAACTTTTCTTGCAATTCTCTCTCTTTTTTTACATGTACCTCACTTTTTCCACTCAAAACTTACATGCTTAAGAAGAGGTGTTCAACCTCAACCTTTATTGGTTAATGATAATAATTTTTCTGGATACATTTCACGTTTAGGCTGCTAAACATATTGTATCCCTCAAACCAAGCGGGGTTATGTTTTTGTTCCATGATTTCACTAAAATAAGGGAGGCCACAAATGCACTATAACGTATATTGGCTCAACTAAACATTTGAGTTCTCATCGGATCACCTCATACAATATTAGCAAAAATTTAAATTATCACTAGATTTTTCTAAATTAAACTATTATTTCAAGTTTTAAAATTTTTAAATTTCCTAAGTCTAGCAATTTCCAAACTATTATATATATATATATATTTTTAATTTACTTTTACCGACCCCCTACCCAACACTTATTTCATACAATGCCCTCATTGTATGCTAAAACGAATTAAGAACATAAAAAGGAGAAAAAGGAACAGACTCCCCTGGGTAGTTGTGGCGAGATCGAATGGGGCTGCTACAAGTTGCTTCAAATATTGCTGAAAGACTGAAAACTGGAACTGCTGCTTCTGAATTTGCCGAAAAATAAAAATCAAGACTGCCGACTTCAAAAAAATGTGGTGCACAAGATTGAAAACAAATGCAATGTGTAATAACCATGGCGTGGAAAAGTGTCGACCACGTCGTCTCTTCAAGAATGACATCCTCTTCTCACGATGAAAAATCCCCCACAACATAGGAAAGTGTCAACCATGTCGTGGCAGTCGGGATGATACTTCTTCCTCGCGTCGAAACAAAACTCTATGGTGTGGGAACAGCTCATCCATATCATAAGAGTCAAAATATCGTAAAAATGTCAATCTTCTAAATAATCGCTCACGAAATCAATATGCACCCCACACTTATGACAGATTGTGGGTCTTGACTATAATCTTCGAACTCTCACACGACTCTCTCTAGCAATAGTCGGACCTAGCTGCTGAACTTACTGCCAGCTTTCTAAGGGCAAAAATTCTGCAGAGATCTAAACAACCAAAGAGCATCAACATGGAAAACAAAAGTAAAACAACCTAAATTAAAGTTTAATTACATACCAAAATAAAAAAAAACTAATACTAAACTAAAAAAATAACACAAAAATAAAAATAAAAAGGATAACTAAATCACTCATCATCTCCGTCATCATGCTGCTGTGTCCCAAAAGTACCGGCCCAATCATGTCGTGGCTGGAATGGTGGAGGGTAGGGAACCGAGTACTGAAACCCCTGGTGGGCAAAGAATGCGGTCAACGTGTCACACCCCGAAAACTGAAGGCGGAAACATTTCCGGGGTTGACTCCACGTTGAGTATCAAATCCAATGTACATAGTAAGTAAAGTAAATCAACCATTACATTACATATATGAAAGTTTTACATTTGTTTCAAAAGCATAAGTTATACAAGTGATACATATCATATATAAACAACAAGAAACGAGTCTTCTACGCACTTCTTCTTCACCAAAAGAGATCGTCGGGTACCTATCTAATGTGAACCTGAGAATACAAGCGGTTTGAAAATCAGCATAAAGCTGGTGAGTTCATAAGCGGTTTTGTTTTCTGAAAATGTACGAGTTCCCTTAGTTTTCTGAAAACGTGGTTATCCAAGAAAATCCCATATTTTCTTATGTAAAGTTAGTTTCCAAATCCGAAAAGTAAAGTAAACTATGTACAATGAAAACATGATTGTTCTTGTGAATTGTAGTTCAGTTATCCAACTCGTTATACTTTTCTGGTTACATACTACTGTTACTCAGGAAAATCCTATATTTTCCTACATGTTTGAGTGTGAACTATTACTGGTTCTGTGTGAGCTATCTGATACTGATTTCGATTATGTTCATTATTATCCATAAGAAAACCCCATGTTTTCCTGAATGAGTGAGGGTGTGCTATTACCAATTCTGTGTATACTGACTGTTACTGATTCTGATGATGTTCAGTGTTCTCCCCAGGAAAACCCCATGTTTTCCTGAATGTGTGTATGTGTGTGCCTGTCATCCTTGAACGTACATTAGCTTTACTACGTACATAAAGCTAGTAAATGAGTCTAAAGCGTTAACAATCTAGATTGCGAGTCCTTAACCATACTCAGACTGGATATGACTCGAGTCGTGGTCAATATCCTTTTTATGACTTTCGTCACCCTTGAACCTTTCGGTTCGGTTGTAGCTAGCAGCCAGGTGTGGGATTGTCAGTCCCGTATAGATCTATACACTCAAGCCACGCCCTCCTACGTTCGAAGATTCTGGTTACAGGGTTAGTCCTCCACTATCTCGTGCCATGGAAGTGTTACAAGGACGTGTCTCCAATCTTTAAGATTCCTCTTTACTTTTCGACTAGGAAAGTAATATTTACGACTAGCTATATTCTACGTACATGTCCTTTACACTCGGGCCTACACTACTAGAAAATAGACCTTTAATGACGCGCTTTTTACGATACGCGCTGATTAATGATACGCAAAAGGACGTGCCCTTAAAATAGTGTCATCTCTTCAAAAAAATTTAGGATTTACGTCACGCATTACTGCGTGCCCTTAATTTAATGTCTCAAGAAAAAAATTAAAAACACGGAGGGCGCTTTATCTTAAACGCGCGTCGTCTTTACCTGTTGCTTTATAATTTTAATGAAACACGCTTTTAGTAGACATGGGGGAAACGAAATCCCCAAAATTTTGAAAACCCGCCTTGTTTTGAAATCTTCTATCTATCTTTCATCCTTGCAATCCACTCTCCTCTCTCTGATACTCTCTCCTCTAGATCTCCCTTCATTCTCTACCTCCCATCTCTCTGTAAACCCTAAGCCATTGCCACCTCCCTTCTCTCTAGCACGTGCTAGGCCAGGGTTTTAGTAGATACTGGGGAAATGAAATCCCCAAGCATTTTGAAAACCCGCTTCTTTTTTATCCTCCATTTTTGTTTCCCTCTTGCTCTAGTTACGATGCTTCCTTCCTTCCCCCTCCTAAAGTTCAAGCTCTAGAAATCATGGTTTTCGATTAGGAATCGGTAGGGAAGCATGATAAAATGGAGATGAATCGTGTACCTTTGAAGGCGAAGATCTTGAAGGAAAACATCATACACATCCTTCCGTTTGTGTGCTTTTCCATGGCGAAGAAAAAAGAACTAAGGTTTGTTTCCCCAATTCAAAATTAACGCTAATTGCTTCTTACTACATGTTATTTTACAGTTTCATTGATGTAATTTCTTATTTTGACAAGCATAATGATGTGGGAAAGTCTTTACAACAGGGTTATCGAAGTGATTCCTATTCTTCATGCTAATTTTGGATCTCAAGGTAAATCATATGTTGAAAATAAATCCATCATCACTAACTATTCATCATCATCCCCAACTACTTACTTCCTTTTTATTGTGTTCAAGCTTCTTTTTATTTTTTATTTCCATGTCTGGTGCAAGTTTTTTTTATTATTTTTTTATTTTAATGTGTTGGATTTTTATTGCCCACTAAGTGTTTGATTATTTGCTTCACTGAGTTTTGCAATATTTGATTATCGAATCATGGCCCCTGTCTTCATGTATGTGCCTTTCTTGCAAAATGGTATGAGTTGTCAATACATTTTTCTTACTTTTTAGCTAAAAATGTTCCATTGAGATCGACACATTAGGGTGAAAAGGGGTATTGGAGATATAGGTGAACAAGATAGAGAAAAAGGAAAGTAAAATATATGTAATGAAGGATTTGGTTAAGGGTTTGTTGAAAATATGACCGAGTTAGCTAAGAATCCATCATAACCACCTTATTTGTGATTGAATGATACAGGGGTACAAGGAGGCTCAACAACTTTAAGATAATATTTCAATGTTTTATAAAAAAACATGAATCTTTCAGATAACTCATGTGACATGAAGTGTATGTATGTATAGAGAGACATTATGCATAATACATATCCCTGAAACTTTCATATAAGCTAGCCTGTGATTTTCTAATTGTAACATGAATGAAAGAATTGACATAGAATAGCTAAAACAGTAAATTTTAAGTCCAAATTACAACTCTATTATTTGTTTCTTGTCTGAATGCTAATCTGGAATCTATCCAGGTAAAGGGCTTAAATCCAAAATTCATTTATTTCTTTTATGAGCTTTTCATTTTTAAATATTTTTTAGTTAGATGCTTACGCCTTACTATTACTTCATCTCTTCTATCTAGAATATATGATATGGGTTATGATAAGTAGCAGTATATTGTTTATGGTTATCATTTTCATGTCTGTTTAAAAAAACTAATTTTATGGGTTTTGGACTGAGATTCAAGGCTGATAACACTTACGTGTGGTGCCCGGTCACTTTGTTACTATCTATTTTTCTAGTTTTCTAATTGATTAAACATGTAATGTGGTGTACTCATTTGTGATTGGTGTGTGCAGGTATTGGCTGCAATTTGTGATGAGCTCCCTCCAAAAAGTGTTATGCTTATATACATAGCAGCATCAGGTTACCTTTTTACCCTCTGTAGGGGATTCTGGTCAAACTAGTGTTCCGCATAAGCAAATATCAAGAAGTATGATAACATATGTAAAGTTAAATACTGTTCATGAACGCAGTAACTACTTTATGCCTGAAACTCATGTTAATGGGAAAGTAAGTTCCAGTCATCCCTCTGAAAATTCTATCTGGCTAGGGCCCACCAGAAATGCAGGTAAAAATTACGAATTTCTATCATCTTCATATAAGAAGCTAAAATTATTGTGAAATTTTACTTTGTTTCATGTTTTTTGTTTTTCAGATTCTAATAATCTTTTTCCCCATTTTATGTCCCTTCACTGACTGCTATCCATCAGTTTTTAAGCAATGGGACATTCCCAAAACAACCACAACAAGGTGGTGGCATGTATCCAGCACTAACAGTGGCTGCCGCCTCTAATTCTAAATACCCACTTAACAGTATAAAGCTAGGAAGCAATAACTCGGGACATATTGGAATGGCGAGAAGCTATGGACCGTATGCTTCAGGAGCCCCTGCTAGTTATAACCCTGGCTCAGCTGCTACACCTGTACTGATTAATATTTCATTAAATTTTATTTTTTATTTCTATCCTAATATATATTCTTGACTTCCTTCTTGCTCTAGCTTTAGATGGATCTACATCAAAGGGAGCCGCAAGATATGTAATTTAAATAAACCTTTTCAATTTTACTTGAGATAATGTATGAAGTTTTTATTATTTTTTAATTTTCAGGCTTACTTTATAACGAATATGGAACCAATACAATTTTGGGAGTTCATGTCACTTATTCTTGTAGGTCTTGGGTATGAAAGGTATATTCTTCTTATTGTTTTGTTTTCATGGAAAGATTAAGCTCCACTTTGCCTTTATTTATGATTTTATGTAGTTTGCAAGCCAAGAATCAAGATTCCTGCATCTGTGATGATGGCTAATGCAAAAATGGTGGAACGTACTTACTTTATCTGTTAAATCCAACATCTGCCTTAGCACCACCATGTACATGCGTATAAAGGTAACTCAATTAGTTTTGTCTGTTAAATCCTTCCTATAGATATAGACTTTTTATGATCATTTAGCTACATGGTCATTTTTTCTAGCATTTGACATGGTTTGATGTGTGATTTTGCCATTATGCAGCTTGTGAAGGGGCAGAAGTGGTTTTCCATATGGCTGCACCTGATTCCTCCATTAATAACTACCAGTTGCATCATTCAATCAATGTTCTTTCCTGACTCATTCAATGTTTTTTTAACAGTTGTTTGGCCTAGGAGTAGCTAATATTGTTGGGTCCTTTTTCTCAGCATACCCTGCAACAGGTAAGAAAGGAACAAGTGATATAACTTAATAATAGTAATACATGCTAGGTTTTATAAATATTGAAATGCTTCTAAAAGGACCAGTTTGGAATTAAATATGTTTTATAGGTTCCTTTTCAAGGTCAACAGTTAATAATGAAAGTGGGGCGAAAACCGGTTTGTCAGGATTTGTCATGGGCATTATCATCTGCTCTGCTTTATTATTCATAACACCATTGTTTGAATTTATACCTCAGGTACGTATAATACAGTTATTAAAACTTTTTATTTTCTATCTTGACTTCACTTCACCTCTTGTTGACTTTTTTTTACAGTGTGCTCTAGCAGCCATTGTAGTCTCTGCTGTAATTGGGCTAGTAAGTTTCCTTATTTGATATTGTGTAGGACCCATGGATATATATTATTGTTCACATCCTAAGTTTTAATTATTATTTAATAATAATAATTACAGGTAAAAAGAAATATAATAAAAGAGTATTAACTTTTGTTTTTGGATTTACAAGTACTAAGAACATAATTGATGCTTGTACTAAACTTAATGTGAAGAGGCTTATCTATACAAGTTCTCCTAGTGTGGTTTTTGATGGGATACATGGAATACATAATGGAGAAGAATCATTGCCATACAAGTCCAGATGTGAGTTTGATGATTTGTATTCCCATATTTTATTAAACTTAAAATTGCTTAGTTTTGTAAACTGGCATTTTTTATTTTTTTAAAAACTTGAAGTCTTGAAAGTGAAATGATATATATATATATATATATATATATATATATATATATATATATATATAATCTGAATGGAAAATAATATGATATTATATTAGTTTTACTTTGTTTCTTTTTTTATCTTAATAGGCTTAATGGGTTAAGCACTTAATCCAGAAAGCTACATATAGTTGTTTCATTTTGACTTAATTTGGACATAATGAATTGATGAGTTAACCAAAAAAGCTTGCCACATATTTTAGATAAGGGTATTATGGGAAAATCCTACGAATAAAGGGCTTATTAATGGGAGGGGCATTTTGGGTAATTCTTTATATATTTTGTTTGTTGCAACAGAGTATATAAGTGGGTAGAAGGATTGGGGGATGGTTATCTGTCATGATAAATGAAGATTTTCACTGTCACTGCCTTCTCTGCTATCAGGAATATACATATTTCATGGTCTTTTTTCCTTTTTTAAAGGTAAACATCCATCAATTTTGAATTAACTCTCTCTTTTATCAAATATCATGTTCTTCATTTTAGAGAACATTAATCTCTGTTAGTTTTTATTTATTTATTTATCCTGTTATGTGTTGGATTACAGCAGTGAAAGGAGCATTAAAAATAAAAAACGAAAACAAAAATATAATTATCTCCTTATTATCATATGCCTAATATATTTTGTACTTCAATTTGCAGAAAGATCATCAAGCAATAGATATCCTTTTAGCAGAGATCGATATATATATGAGCTTTTTGCTTTCAAACATTGTTGGGGAAGAAGGTTGAAACTTGCTCTTTGTGAAGGTAATTTTTTTTCTTAATGTATTATCCTCTATATTCTTGATATTTTCCCACTTTTTAAATCTTTTATCAAATTCTCACTTTTGGAGGTGGCCATAAGAAAAGGTAAGCAAAGGGTAATTTGGTATTTGTTGTTGTTATTGTGTATTACAATACTTCCATGTATATATGTATAAAGTTTGTTCTTATTCAGATTTTCCTTTTACCATTGATTTCCTTATTGAGGCATTGTACTTTGAAAATATTAATTCTTACCTTTTGTCCATGTAGGATCCACCAGGAACAGGAAAAACACAAACAATTCTTGGGCTTCTTAGTGCCATATTACATACCAACTTAGTCTCTTAACTTTGTAAGACATTGATTACTTGAGGGTATTTTTAGTAACATTATAAGAGATTGATTACTTGAGGGTACTTATGGTATATAATGTTATATTCTTTTGTTAACATGGTCCTTAGTGCAATGAATTATCTTTATTGTTTATGGTATTTTATTTTGTATTATCAGACTTTTAATGTGTTATTTAATTTGCAAATTAGTAAATCTATCAAAAAAGTATTTTATTTCTATTAAGAGAAATTAAATGCGAATTTAATTTAAAAATTAATAAATATATAATTTTTTTTAAACATTTAAATTTACGATACGCAAAAATGTGTGTCATCTTCATTTATGACATGGCATTTCTTGACAGGGGCTTTCTTAATACGCATTACGTGTCATTAACACGCGCGTCGTAAGGTTACGACACGCGAATGCTAGTCGTCTTCCTTTATGACAGGGCCTTCCTTGATACGCATTGTGTGTCGTAAACGCG
This sequence comes from Lactuca serriola, assembly GCF_051521515.1. NCBI lineage: Eukaryota > Viridiplantae > Streptophyta > Magnoliopsida > Asterales > Asteraceae > Lactuca > Lactuca serriola. Next base: position 92,939,120 of record NC_136408.1, read on the forward strand.
CGTCGTAATTGCGCGTCGTAAATGAGCGTCGTAAATGCGCGTCGTCTATAGACGACGCGCAAAAGCGCGTCGTCTCTCTTTATGACAGGGCCTTCCTTGACGCGCATTTGCGCGTCGTCTGAGCCTTTTACGACGCGCAATGAGCGTCGTAAAAGGCTGTTTTTCTAGTAGTGCTAGGTGTTTTATTAAGGACATTACACTCGAGCCTAGGTGTTATCTAATGATGACTGTCCTTTACACTCGATCCTAGGTGTATTATTAAGGACGTTACAAATGATATATATGTGTTATCTTATGGTGATTGTCCTTTACACTCGATCATAGGTGTATTATTAAGGACATTACAATTGATTTGTGTGTCATGATGGTATTTATCTTTCACACTCGAGCCTAGGTGTATTGTTAAGGGCATACACATGTTTTATGTTTTCTGATGGTGTCTGTCTTTTACACTCGAACCTTAGTGTTTTATTACAGACATTACAATGGTTTATGTGTCCTATCAGTTTAAGTGTGAACAATCAAACATAAAGTATACAATATAACAGTGTATAATAAGAATTGAAAATCGGGTTAAACAAACAACTCTGCAAGTTAAAATATAGTTTGTTAAAAGGTTTTCAATTCTTAAAAATGTACAATTATGAAACCATTTAACTGAAATCATGTGATTAAGTACAAGATATTCTTGTACTTTTCCTTGTATTCCCCCCTGAAAACATTGAAAAACCATTGAAAAAGGGTAGGGGTATGAACTCACCGGACGCGGAAGTGTGTCGATTTCGGATGCTAAACGTCGAATCGAGGCCTGATAACACGCGAGGTTCCTATGTAATATGAAATGGCATACAAATATATCTAATTAAATTCATAAACTCTAATTAGATATGAAGTCACACTCCAACGAACGAAAACACCTCAAAACGGGTGTTTGGAGTGACCCGGGTGACATCTACGGACGGGAATTGAAGCGAGGGACTTGGGATTTGAGTTTACTCCCCAAGAGTAAACTCCCTAATGAAGTTTACGGCCTATACACCACTCACACATGAGTTCACGGCCGTGAACTCATGTTGGCAAGATTTATGGTGCTTAAAGGGTCATAAATGGCTATTATCACTTGGAAAGGGTTGGAACAATTTTACCTAAGGCTTGGAATGAATTAAAATCACCAAATACAACACTTAAGGGAGTTTACGGCCTTGGCATGGAGCCTATGGCTGTAAACTCTCATACTCCCTTGAATAATTGTTTTTAAGGTCCCAAAGTTAATCACATGTGATTCTAAAAATTCCTACAAGCCTTGAAATGATTTTTGGGCACAATTGACATCCTTTTTGGAGTTTACGACCTTGGAGCACCTTATATGGCCGTAAAATCTCAAATGAAGAGTTTTTGATGTGTTTAAAGCCCTTAAACTATTTTTGGTTGGTTCTATGATTTATTCCAAGGCTTTTGGTGGTGTTGGATGGCTTTCTAACACCTTGAAAATGAGTTTACACCCATGATACAGGAGTTTACGGCCCAAGCACATGCCTTGGCCGTAAACTCATACAAACCCCTCAAAATTCATGTCTAAGGTGTTCTAGGTCCATAACCAATATTCTAAAAGTCATATCTAAGTCTTGTTTGTGTCTTGGAAGGGTTTAAGGGCTCAAAAACCCTTTAAATATGGGTTTACGGCCTAAGAACCATCCTGGGCCGTAAACTCATATATAAGGCTCTAAATCATGGTTTGACGCATTCTAATTCCATTTCATAAAGTCATCTAGCCATATTCAAGGTCTAATTGTGGTTTGGAAGGGTTTTGTTGCTCCAAAAACCCCATTTATATGAGTTTACGGCCTAGGACTGTTCTAGGTCCGTAAACTCATGATAATGGTCCTAATCCATGGTTTAAACTCGAATTTGAAGGCTCAATATGATGCAAAATGAGTATACGAAGGTACCTTGAAGATTTGAGACCTTAAACTTGAGATTTTGACCTTTAATTCTAGTTTGAGGAGAGAGGTTGGAGTGAAAGTTGTAGAATGGAGCAAAAGCTTCAAAATGAAGACTTGGATCACTTTAAATAGTGTCCAAGTTCGGGACATGGTAGAATTCTACTCGATACCGGCGTTAGACGGGGCTTTTGGTCGCACCCGGCCAATTTGCCGTAACCCGATATGGTTGATTCTAGAAATGTTCCGATCATTAATATGAGACGTTAGAATGAGTTCTAAGGGTATTAAGACACTTATTAAGTCATAAAATAAAATATACATTAATGACTTAATAAAATGTCGGAATCGGAAACGAAATCGGAAACGGCGATTGGATGATCGGAACGAGTCGCGAGAAGAGTTACATTTAGGGATATGAATTTCGGGTTGTTACACAACGCATCCCCATACCACTGTTGTTGCCTGTCCACATGTGCAACATACTCACTAAGGTTCTGAACCCTCATGTCAAGACGGTCAATGCCCTGAGCTAGGTAGCGCATATCAATCTCCGGCTCAGGTCCCTGCTGCGCTCCCCGAGGAGCAGGTCTACGCCGCTGGACTCGTCTCGGCTGTGGCTTGATGGCACCCTCCTCGTCCGCCACGTCATCTGCTCGTACTCGCAAGACACCATCTCCGACCCGCTCGAGTACACGCATCGACTCTAACAACTGAAGGCTCATCGGCCTCATATCATGAAACACCATCGATCTCGTGATCTCACGCGTCAACAACTGATATGATCAGGCTAATCGCGTGATAAAATGCCCTCCGCAAATCGGGCTATCCTCCCGAAGTCCCCTGGCCCTCCGTCCCAAAAATGCGGCTAAAGCAACTGGAAGGTTCAGGTGCCTCCCTGGAGTAACAAGCGCCCACAAGAAATACAAGTCTATCGAAGGCACTCTCTTATTGTTCTTATGATGCGTGAGAGACATAGAAATCAAACGGTGCAGCAGTCTATATGTAGTAGACCGAATCATCCTCCCTCGTGCAGTAAATGGCGTATAAACTCCTCCTGTAATCTCGACCCAAAAAGTGTTCTCGTTATAGTCATCTGGTCGGTCCGTGAGACAATCAACAAGGAATGTCGGGAAGTGGATACTCCTCGTCTCATCTACTGTGTATATAGCCACTCGAGTCGCAAGCTCTATAACACTGCACTCCCGGCTCACACCCCCCAGTCTGAAGGCAAAAGTTGTCCTATCATCGGGTGCCTTCCTAGGGTCATAGGAAACTGTAGCGTAGAACTCCAACAAAAATTCCCGATAAACAAGCTCCTGGATCCTAAACAATCGTGCCCATCCCTGACATACGAACAAATTCACTCCACTCGCGTCCGAGTGCGTGTATTGCAAAAAATCCTGGATCAGTGCAGCAAGTCCAGTACGGGTCGCCAATTCCCAGTCAAATGAGGGTGCTATGTCGATCTCCTTGGTGAGAAGTAAACTCAGATTGGTGACATATCGTGCCCGGGTTGCATCGTTCAGAGTTTGCGGAAATTGTAAGAACCGGTGATCGGTCACGTCCTCGGGTGGGTTGGTCCTTTGAGTTCTTCGGGCCATAATCTGCACAAATAAACACCAACACAAAACCAAACAACATATAACAGCATTAACAATTTTTTTAAAACCAAAATAATGGTCTTGGACTTGGTCTGTACGCTGGGCGTACATCCAGCTTACGCTGGGCGTACGTCCAGGTTTCACTAATCTGTGTCCCTCTCGATCAAAGGCCATATTACACCGGTAAAACCTGTTCGCAGGAGTATTCTTCAAAACATTTAAACACATGGGGTATTTTCCATATGTATAAACAATCCAGGGGTCAAACACATGGGGGCATATACGTGTTTAGCAAACGGGACCATATCAAATATACAACCTCGTGGTCCAAGACAGTAAAAAACGGGACCACCTTTAATCTTATGTCCAAAAAGATGAATCAATCCCTTGTTCGTTTCTTATCTATTCAAGATTAGCAAACACTTAATAGGGAAACTTCATAGGGGCAGTCAAGAATTGAAGTCAATAGGGGTTACGCTTGGCGTCCGTCCCCGAGTGCAAATCGATGGGTCTATCACGGGGTTAAGGATAAATTAAGTCCTAGGGTTCATTTTATTGATAGAAATCGGTCCATTCAAGCCCTAATCAAAACATACATTTGTGAAATCGGCCCTAATTCAAGAATTGTATAAACCCTAGATTTCGAACAAAGGCAATATGCAGCCAATTTCATCGATTGAAACACAAATCAAAGCCATTGAGTACCCGAAAAACATACCTGTGTGTCGAATTTTACAGGAAAAGAAGAAAAATCGAGATTCTTGGAGAGGGTTGTTCGTCACAGCGTATGCGGTGAAGTAGAAGAGTTTGAAAGAATAACAAAAAAAAGTCAAAGGTAAACAGATAAAACCTGGTCGTTGATTTACGCTGGGCGTAAGGCAAAGTTACGCTGGGCGTAACCCCAACTCCGTGAAAAGGCCATCCGCGATCAATGGTCTATTACGCTTGGCGTAATTAAAATGTACGTTGGGCGTAACTGAAACTGAAATATTCCCCTTTTCTTTAATTGAAATTCCTTTCTTTTAACTAATTAATTTAGGGACTTATTATAATTAATTATTTTTCTTTTTAATTGCTTCAACAACTGATGACTTTCTGATGAGTGACATAAAAAAAATGAGACGTCATAATCACTTGTCTTTGTCGAGATCAAACAACAACGGTTGATCAAAAACCTTTGCACGCAAGAATTGGTTTGCGAAAACAACCACTTTCGGGACCCGTTAGAATATTTCCTTTGTTTTCTTTGCACTTTTAACTAAAAGCGGAACAAGAAGTGACCTAACTAGTCAAGAACAGCAAGAGCTCGGTCTTCCACTTAACCACCACAATACGCCTTGCTATACTACGCCTCATGAATTGAGTTGGACAAATCAACAAAGTAGTAGGCCAACCAGGTCAAGAATTCCCTAATCGCTTTCATCCTCGAAACCCATGCAAAAAGTAAAGTCAAGCAATGTGTACAATCCCAAATTCCTGCAAATAACAACAAGAACCTTCCTGACAAGTGAAATGATATCAACGAAAATCAAACTAAAAATAAAAACTAACTAAAAACTTATAACGAATAATCAAATAAACTAAATTAATGACAAGTCGTTCCCCGGCAACGGCGCCAAAAACTTGATGTGCACAAAAGTACCCACTAATTTTAATATTTATAACCTAACAAACTTAGACTAACTATCCACTTATAGGCAGTGTACCTAGTCAGATTACAGTATAGCTTAGGTAAGTCGGGTGTCGATCACAGGGAACGGTGGTGAATTAATTTAAAATATTTGATTATAGGTTACAGGCCACACGAAAAGAATAAAGAAGTAATTTAATAATTCTCAAACAAGCAATTAATTAACAACTCTCGATAAACTAACAGGAAAGAAAATCTCTTCAGGTACTTTGGTTTAGATAAATTACACCTTAAAAACATAGACAATTGCATATACAAATTCATTTATTCATGTTCACCGATTCCTAAAATGATTAGATTCGCGTTCACTATAACTAATCCTTTAGCAAACAAGTCAATTCAAACAGTGATCAGTTGATTAAACTAACATGCTTTCTAGTGTTCAGTTCGTATCAAGCAAGACTTGTAAATATAGTTAATCAAATTACTCATTCAATTAACCTCTTGTTGATGGTCATCTAACAAGGCTCACACATTAACTTACTTATTCCCAAGTTAATCCTAGTTTCACGTTCGTTATTCCTAGACTTATAATCTCGATGGTCATCAAAATCATAAGAGACAAGCAATCAAGCAGATGTTCATACAACTCAATTTACTTAACAATTAACAGAAAATAATTATCATTAACCCGTAAGGATCTTTTAACAAGCTTGGCAAGATAAATTAAACATAAACAAACAATTCAATATAGCAATTAGTCTAATGATCAAAGTTTCATTCAATCATAAACGCAAAGTAAAAGGGTTTTACACCTAAATCAGAAACTAAACACATAATAGTAACACAATGGAATGCTAAACATGGTCACGTTAACAACCCATATGATTACCGACATGTATCCGCTCTCCAATCCTTCCGATCTCCGCTCCTGTTAGCTTAACGACCTTTCGGCCGCCTTCTAGACCCTCAAAACGGCTTAACAGAAGTTTAATATCGACTAAATTAAGTTGGAAGTCGAATCCCCCCTTCTGGTTAGCTGATAATCGACTTTTATAACCCTTGTAACCGACTTACGTACACTGGGCGTAAGTCGGATTACGTTGGGCGTAGTGAAGATTATTACGCGATTGGAGTTATCTGATGCCAGCCATTACGCGGGGCGTAACCTTATATTACGCTGGGCGTAATTTGAATTTAGCCATTACACTTAGCGTACTTGCAACTTACGCGGGGCGTAATCGTTCCTCCAGCATTTTCCTTTCTTTTAGCTTCTAAGCCCGATTTCCGCTTCAGTCTTTTCTTTTGTGCTTTATCGTCAACGAATAGCTGCAAATCATAATTCAAAGCATTATGAGTACTTTTTAGTTCTAAATGAGAATAATAAAGGCCAAAATATTAAGATATAATGCATAAAAATATATATAAAAATACACATATCACTCCCATTTCCACAACGGGATATCCAACGGCTGCATCTTGCCGTGCGGTCTCTGGTGCTCGGCCTTGACCTTCCTGCAGGTCAAACACCGCTCGACGTACAACGCCACATCCCGCTTCATGCAGGGCTACCAATAGTCCAAGCGAAGATCCCGTTACATCTTCGTCGCCCCTGGATGAATAGAGAATCGGGATTTGGGCGCCTCCTCCATTAAGATCTGCCGCACGCCTCCATGATACGGCACCCACACCCTACGGTGTAGTGTCAATAATCCTCGGCTATCATAATCGAAGGAGGTGAATTGACCCACTATTCGCTCACTCTTCCGATGTTCTTCCTTCATAGCCTCCTGCTGAGCTTCCCGAATTTGCTCCAACAGGGGAGTCACCATAGTCATCCTCATGCAAATATCCCTGATCGGTGCCGCCTTGCGGCTAAGCGCATCGGCCACCACATTGGCCTTCCTCGGGTGATAAAGGATCTCGCAATCATAATCCTTCACCACGTCCAACCACCGACGCTGCCTCATGTTCAGATTCGGCTGATCCATGAGGTACCTCAAACTCTTGTGGTCCGTGTAAATGTTACATCGAACCCCGTAGAGATAATGCCGCCAAATTTTGAGGGCGAAAACCACCGCCCCCAACTCTAAATTATGCGTCGGTTAGTTCGCCTCGTGAGGCTTCAGCTGCCTCGAGGCATAAGCAATGACATGCCCCCTCTGCATCAATACTATGCCTAGGCCTGAGATCGACGCATCACAGTATACCACAAAATCCTCTACACCCTCGGGCAGGGCTAAGATCAGCGCCTCGCATAATCTCTGCCTCAGAATCTCGAACGTTGCCTGCTGCTCAGGCCCCCATTGAAAGACCACGGCTTTCCTAGTCAACCGTGTCAGGGCTACGACTATCTTGGAGAAATCCTGAATGAATCTCTAATAGTAGCCTGCCAATCCTAGGAAACTCCGAATCTTGGATGGAGACTTCGGAACCTCCCACCTCATCACGGCCTCCACCTTGGCCGGGTCTACAGAAATCCCGTTCTGGTTGACGAGGTGCCCAAGAAACCGCACCTCGCGCAACCAAAACTCACATTTGGAGAACTTGGCGTACAAGCTCTCCCTCCTCAAGGTCTCCAAAACCTCTCTCAGATGCTCCTTGTGCTCCTCCTGCGTATTGGAATAAACCAAGATGTCATCAATGAAAACTATCACCGACCGACCCAACATCGGTCTACACACGTGGTTCATGAGGTCCATGAACGCGGTAGGAGCATTGGTGAGCCCGAACGGCATCACCACGAACTCATAATGGCCATAGCGATTCCGAAACGCGGTCTTCTGTACATCCTCTTCTCTGACCCTCATCTGATGATAACCTGAACGCAAATCGATCTTGGAGAACCAAGATGCTCCCTGCAGCTGATCAAAGAGGTCATCAATCCTCGGGAGTGGGTAACGGTTCTTCACCGTTACCTTATTCAGCTCCTGATAATCTATACACATCCGATGTGACCCGTCCTTCTTCTTCACAAACAGGATCGGGGCTCCCTAGGGTGAATTGCTCGGTCGAATAAATCCCTTGTCTAGCAGCTCCTGCAGCTGCGTAGACAACTCCTGCATCTCGGGAGGAGCCAACCGATAGGGTGCCTTGGCCATTAGAGCCACACCAGGAACTAGGTCGATTCTGAACTCCACCTGACGCTCCGGAGGTATTCCAGGAAGCTCCTCCGGGAACACATCAGTGTAGTCTCGCACTACTGGAACCTCGCTCACCGTCGCTTTACCCGTCTCCCGGGTATCTATAACATACGCGACGTATCCCACGCAACCCTGCTGAAGGTAGCGCCTAGCTCTCGTTGCCGAACATACTGCAGGTCCACGTTGTGGCCTCTCGCCGTGGATCACCAACTCTCCCCCACTCGGGGTCCTGATCCGCACTAGCTGTTGTGCGCAATCTATCACCGCCCCATTAGGGCTCAACCAATCCATGCCTATAATTACCTTGTTCCCCCGCAACGGGATGGGAACCAAATCCACCAAATAACTCTCCTCAAATAACCTCAGAACACAATCCCTGAATATTGTTGATGCTCGTACCGATCGATCATCGGCAATCTCTACCTCTAAAGGGCAATCCAACATGCCCGAAGACTCAGTAAACCTCTTGTTAAGCGCAAGGGAAACAAATGATCGGGTGGCACCCGAGTCAAACAACACCTGGACAGGAATATCGTTCACATGGAACGATCCCGTCACCACATCGGGTGCGGCGCGTGCCTCCTCTGCCATCAGCTGAAACGCCCGGCTCCTCACCACTGGAGCCTCTGCCTTGCCCTGCCGGCCATCTGTAATCCGCAGGGTAGCTGGAGCCGGCGCTTTAACAGGCGCTGATGCTGTCAACTGGGGGCAACTGGCCTTCTTGTGGCCCCTCTGGTTGCAGTGAAAACATAGCAACTCCAATGTCTGAAACACAGGTGCAGGGGCGGTACAATCCCTGCTGAAATTCCCCGTCTTGCCGCACTTATAGCAGCCCGACGATCCCAACCTACACGCCCCCTCATGAGGTCTGCCGCATTTCTTGCAGCGGCTCAGTCCTAACTGGCCTTTTGGCCTACCATCTGGTCCCTTGGGCTTCTTCCCCAAAGCCCCTCCTGCCTGTCCCTCCTCTGACTTCCTCTTCCGGATGTGCTCCAGATCTATCTCCCTCTCCCTCGCCCTGGCAATCATAGAGTCCAGGGTGGGGCAAGCTGAAAAACTGACATGCTCCCGAATATCAGCTCAGAGCATATCATGGTAGCAGGTCCTCCTCATGTCCTCATCACTCGCATACTGGGGCACCAACAATGCCCTCTCCCGGAACTTGGCGGTGATCTCCGCCACAGTCTCCGTCGTCTGCCTCATATCCAAGAATTCCTTGGCCAGCTGCTGAAGCTTGACAGCTGGTGCGAACTCTGCCCTGAACCTGGTCGCAAAGTCCGACCAAGTCATAGCCTCGACAGCCGAGGCTCCCAACAAGTCCCCCACGGACTCCCACCAATCCCTAGCTCGATCTCGTAAACATCCTGTTGCGAACCTCACCTTCGACCCCTCAGGGCAGAAGCTAATCTTCTGTGCAGACTCAATGTCTGCGATCCATCGTCTGGCAGCTATGGGGTCCTTTGCCCCGTGAAAATCCGGTGCACCACTGCCCCAGAAGTCCTTGAAGGACAGTGTGCGAGATCCCGATTGGCCAGATGCCATGTCGCTCCTAAATGCCCGGAGGCGATCCTCCATCAACTCCAATATCCCTTCCTTGATCGACTCGAAGATAATGGGGGTCGACTCAAGGATGCCTCTGGTGATCTCTGACGCGATGAACTCGCGTAGCCCCTCATCTACTGGCTCGGAACCTTATCCCGAACCCGATCCCTCTCCTGTACTGCCAACTGCTGGCCTCGAGCGTAGTACCACCATTCTCAAACACATAAATAATAATCGTTAGTGATATTGATACCTCTAGAGGAATCACACCTACTACAAGTTTCCTGGTCTTATCTTGGCCTTCCTCGGTTCGGGTACGGATACTCTGCTTTCAGTAGTACGGGCCCATACTACTTTCCACATCTATCTGTACCTTCTCCAAGGGATGCCTTGACTCCACCAGATCCCTGTCACTACCACTGACCACCGCTATACTCATCCTAGGCTTACCCTAGGAAAATCTCTATCTCTACTCGACCCGGTCCTCAGCTGCTGAAGGCCTCCTTGTGATGCCAGTTAGCCATTACCTGAACACCATCACATGTGATGAGGCTCAGATAATCCTTCGAGTAACAGATTCGTCCTTATAACGGTTAGACTCAAACAAGAGTTGTGCAACAGGGCCAAATCCAGCACTCTAAGATTATTCAACCCTGATCACATGTGACGTGACATATTCACTTAATGGCTAACTCCCATCACTCAGAATCCCACAAAGCACAAAGCAAACATCATTTGGACAAAAGGAAACAATCTCAAGCAACTCTATCCTCGTAGAGAAAAACTGAACTAGCATACAATGCTAAACTCGTACTATCAGGCATAACCTAAACAGACTATCCTACCGCTGTCTACTCAATTCTAGCATGCAACTTTTCATACACTGAAGCACATAAAGCAGGCACATAAGGCATCACTCCTAGATCCTTAGTCTTATTCTAGCATGCTGTTCTATTGAAACTGATAAGCATAACATAAGCTTGTATGGGTACTTTGGGGAATACTTACTTGAGCTTGGTCGGCCGCACACATCACACACTTTGTTCTTTCTTAAAACCCTTTACTTAGCCTTTTAGAAAACATTTTCTTTTTCCAAAATCTTTTAATCCCTCGATTTGAGTTCAAACACCCCCGAAGGTGTGTCCGAATCCCTCAAACCAGGGCTCTGATACCAACTTTTAACATCCCAAAAATATGAGCCAAAAATTTCATTTTTATAACATGTACTTAGCAAAACATTAGAAATAAACGTTCAACAATCATATCATTTCACAAAAGATAGTGCATGTCTGGAAAACATTTTGATAAAACATAAAAGTGTCAGAGTACAAATCCCCAGGAAGATCTCATGATGCGGAATACAAGCATGTGTGTGATGTACCGCTACCGCGCCAACTCCTTCCCCTTCGAAGAAGAGGTACCTGAAACCAAAACTGAAAACTGTAAGCATGAAGCTTAGTGAGTTCCCCCAACATACCACATACCATACATTCACATATCATGCATACTGTCGGGCAATTCTGGGGTGCCCGACCTACCCGGTACGGCCATTCTGGGGTGCCGACCTACCCGTGTCTAGCTGTTCTAGGGTGCTGACTACCCGTGTCAAGCCGTTCTGGGGTGCTGCTACCCATCGGTCCTAACAACCGATCCTTGGGGACTATTTCACCCCTACACGTGATTCTACTTGAATCCAACTCATGACAATCATAGATCTGGGTTTCTAGGGCCTGGTTAACACATAAAGTTTCCAACTTTACGTGTAAATAAACACCCATGAGGGTTTTAGGGCTCAAAATGCACCAAAAGAGTAGATCTAGGGATTTCATGCAATAGGGCTCCATAAAGGCAGTGGATCCAAGCTCCTGGAGCTCAATCATGCCTAGATCCGGAGGCTAACAACTTATTACAACCCACAATGCACAAACAAGCTTGGGGAAAGGCTCAAGAAGGACTTTCACGAAGCTACAAAGGACAATAAGCATGAAAACAGAGGGAAACTAAGTTATACCTCCAGGAAATCATTGAGATAACCCAAATATGCCTGGCCTCCTTCTTCTCTTCTTGATCCACACTCCTTCCCTCAACAAATCTTCAAGAAAACACACCAAAAAGCTTCAAACTCACAAGGAACAAGGCTTGAACGAAGTATAGAGCTCTGAGGGTGAATGGGGGCGAGCTTAGGGGCGGATAAGAGGGTTTAAATAGGGTGCAAACCCTTGAAATTTAGGGTTTCATCAGACAGCGGGGACTCGCCGAGTCGCCAACTTAAACGTGTTCCGGATCCCGCCTCTACTCGGTGAGTCGGACCTGCAACTCGCCGAGTCCAAGGCTAAAAATGAAAAACACTAAGATAAATTTTACGTACCAGGAACCAGGTGCTACATTTCTTGTTTTTTAGCTTTTATGCTTTCTATCAAGAACACTTGTAACCTCTCTCTTTCAATTAGAATACGGCTAAATTATCAAAAAATTGATCTAGTTATCATTCTTTTCTTCCTCTGTTTTTCTGTGGAGATTGACCCTCTCGAATAAGGTCTTATCAAAAATCATAAATGACTTAATATATATACAAAAAAAATATATAAGTGACTAAATGTGTATATGGGATAAATTTATTAACTTATAAGTCATTAACCATATGAATTTTTTTTTGAATAAATTACCTTTTTGGTCCTTGACTGCAGTTGATCTTTTGTTCTCTATTTCGGTCCTAATATGTTTTCTCTTGTAGGTTTTTATATTTATTTAAGGTTTTTGTAATGTTTTTTGTCCATGTTTTAAATAAAATTAATACTTTTGGTCTCTAAGTAACAAGTATAGCTGATTTTTTGAAATTTTGGTCCAAAAAATATAGCTATATTACTTAGAAAAAGAAAAAAAAAATGTTACCACAATATCAAGTAAGTACCAAAAATACAAGTGAACCCTTTTTGAAGGGTTTAACTTATGTTGCAACAATACCATATATAAGGCAACTAATGTATAAATATGTGGGACACTAAGGCTGAAGGGAGTGACTTCGTCATCTCCTTCGCTATGCTTACATGGCTTACTCACTACAACTCTTTTACAATTGTTAAACTCATGTGTAACGATCGTCTTGCCAAGTGTTTGGCAAGACGAAAGAGAATATGAAAAGGATAGCAGGTGGTCCCCACTAACCATTTCATTGTTTCAACTTTAAACAGTTGTAAATTCAGCTTAACAACTTGTACCTTGTTAAAGTTTATATTAATTTAATATTTAAATAAATATTTATTTGATTTAAGAAAAAAATTTTACCTTCTACACACATATCACTCCATATCGTCAAACTATATTAAGGTGTCCATAAAAAATATGATGTGACGATAATTTAATAGATGCTACCACTCATTCTAGCCTAATAGTTCTTTGTTTCTTGAGGGGTTTAAATTGTCTTAAAGTACAAATTGTTGGTAATTATCATTTGTAACTATGGTCATTAGTCATTACAAGCCATTATACCCTGTTTGTATCATATATCAGCAAGTTTATCTTACATAATACGCATTCCATTTAATACCAAAACGGTGTGCGAAAAACCCATATTTTACCCAAAAATCTACAACTTACAACAAACCACATACACCTTACAAAGTTCAGGTTGCAAAACTGTAATATACTCGATCATTTTTGCAAAATAATATTTTTGGATTTGGATTAAAATAAATAAAAAACACATGACAGTTTTTGCATTTTATCATTATTATTCTATGGGCGTTCACACCCTTTTCGGCTGGTCGTATAGTGAACGAAGCAGAAACCTCCAGAAATTCATGACGGTGGCCATCGCCCATCACCAATCACAGCAAAATTTATGGCCCGTTATTCAATAAAGCTCCCAGATCTCTCCCATTCGATAACTATTTGTTTGTGTCTTAAAGAAAAAGATAAAGTCCTTCACCATGAAGAATGAAGGAGGAGGCAGTTCAGGTGTAACAAGTGCTGTGAAGCCTACAAATTTTGCGCTTCTTTCAGAAGGTTGTGTGTCGTATATTTTATCACAAACCTCACCTCGCGATGTGGGTAGAGCGTCTTCGATTTCTAGGGGTTTCAAGTGTTTCGCTGATTCCGACGCCGTTTGGGAGCGATTTTTGCCGGCCGATTACCTGGACATCATTGCTCGATCGGTTTCTCCGGTGGTTTACTCATCCAAGAAAGAATTGTACTTTCGTCTGTGTGATTCCCCGATCCTTCTGGATGATGGCAACTTGGTAAGGTCCCTAGCTCATGTTTTTTAATCTCTACCACCAACTGTTTGATTATTCTACTCTTTTTCGTATACTTCCTTTCCGTTAATATATTATAGTGTATCAATTCTTACAGCTGCACGGATTGAATCTTTAATGGCCAAAGTGATTTAAGAAAAAAGAATAACGTTTTAGGAAGGGATCCTTTCTGTAATTTTGTGAAATACAAGGACCATTTCTGTTATTTCGTAATTAGGCAAGGACCATTTACGTAGTTTTATGGAATGTAGGGATTGTTTCTATAATTTTGCTATTAGGCAGGGTCTTTTTTGTACTTCTGGTAATTGTAGGGACCATTTATGTATTTTAATAAAATAGATCGACAATTTATCTATTAGGCAAGGACCTTTTGTGTAATTTTGTGAAAGATAAGGACGATTTATGTAAATTTCCAGTTAGGCATGGACTATTTCTATGAGTTTAAGAAACAAAAGGACCATTTTTAAAATTTTTCTATTAAGCATACCCGTTTTTATAAATTTGCATGCACACTTAAATTTGTTCTATCAAACAAGGACCATTTAAACATTCATGTAGTTTTGTAAAATATAGGGCCCATTTCTATAATTTTGCCTAAACATGGACTATTTATGTACTTGGAGAGAAACACATGGATTATTTTTATAATTTCAATATTACGTAGGGACTATCTATGTAACTTTTGTGAAACATAGGGACCATTTATCTAATGTTGCTATTTAGGATGGACCATTTCTAGAATTTGCTATTAGGCAAAGATGACTTTTTTATTTTTGAAAAACCACAGGTCTATTTCTATAAAATCGCTTAGAAATGGACCATTTTTGTGACTTTGTACAATTGCAAGGCCCAATTATATAGATTCCCAATTAGACATGGACCATTAATGAAATTTTGGGAAACACAAAATTATTTTTGCAAATCTACATAAAAGAAGGCACCATTTGTGTAATTATTTAAAATCCCAATTAGACATGGACCATTTATGAAATTTCGTGAAACACAAAAACCATTTTTGCAAATTTACACTAAAACAGGGACCATTTGTGCAAAGTTACACAACTTCCTAAAAGTGCATGTGTTTTAATTAGACTAAACTGCACTGTTGTGGTTTATTTAATATTGAGACTTTGGTCCAAAAATGTTTGGACTAGCATCACAGGTCCAAAGTTTTCATTTTGTTGTAACTTTGGTCCAATTTGTTTTAAAAGTATTTAAAATGATAGGATTTATTCTTGGTATTTTTCTTTTTCTATTTTTTTGTTTATTTAAATGTTTTTTTAATTAAAAAAAATAAAAAAGAAACTCTCTCTCTCTCTCTCTACGATTTTATTTGTGTTCTTTAACCAAATAATCAAAGATATGAGGAAATTTTTGCAGAAATTTATTTTCATGTCTGAGTTTATGTTATTGATTTTTAGGAAACCCACCATTCCAAAAATCAGAAATCAAAACCCAATTTCAAAAAGATATATATTTCTAGAAATCATTTAAAAAAAAGAGAAATCAAATGTGTGTGTTATTTAGGAAACGGTTTTTGTGTTTAATCTTCAACCCAAGAATAGAATTGAATATCCAAGGAATTTTTTTACGTAAATATGTGTTCATCTCTGAGTTCATGTTCTTGATTTTTAAGAAATCCACCATTACGAAAAAAGCCAAATTCAAAAAACCTACCATCAAACAACCCAGGATCTCAAGAACCCAAACATATGTGTGCTTCTCGTTACAAATCATCCTCAAGAAACCCAGATGAAGATGAAAAACATGAACAATCAGTTGAAGATGAATACATACGTGTCTTCGAATCTGGAAACCATTAAAAACGCCGATCTAGGGCTTTCTGTTTTTTTTTCTTCAAATCTTCGGTTCTTGGGTTTCAGTGTTTTTTTACTCTAATCTGCTACAACACCATCCAATGACTGACTGGTCGTCGAGAAGTGCACATTCTGAGCCGATTAACTAGCAAAAGCTCTGAACGCAACTTACAGAGTTGGAGACTCAATTGGAGAAAGCTCAAGGTGAGCTCAAGAGTCTTAAAGATGTGATGAAAATTGAAAACTCAAAGTAACAACTGATGAAGGTCATCAGACGGATTTTTCAAAAATCTTTCCTTTCTTTTCCCACCATTACATTATTGAAGAATCCACATCTAGATCAAGATCTGCATGTATGGATTTTGGGTCAGTTTCTGAATCTGCACCTAGATCGATTTCCTGGGTTTTTTCATATTGCTTTATGGGTTTTTGAGAGACGATGATGGAATCATGGAGAATAGATCCAAGAACACTAGAATCTGGTCTGCAGAACCCCATCTCGATTTAAGAAGGAAGAAATGAAGAATATGAAGTGTTCTTGGGTAAAAAGTAAAAAGATGTAGGGGAATACGGTGGAGAGAGAGAGAGAGAGAGAGAGAGAGAGATATTATTTTTTTAATCAGAAAAACATATAAATAAATAAATAAAATAGAAAAAGAATATATCAAGATCCGTCATTTTAAATATTTTTAAAACAAATTGGATCAAAGTCGCAACAAAATGAAAACTTTGGACCTGTGGTGCTAATCCAAATATTTTTGGACCAAAGTGGCAATTTTGAGTAAACCACAGGGACCATTTGTGCAATTTAGTCTTTTAATTATATTTAATAAATTGTATTGGGAAGATTTTTTTGTGGACCAATCTAGAAAGTTGTTTTTTTTTTGTCTATGTCCGGTCCTAAGGATGAGCAATGGGTCGGACTGGACCGGACTGACCCGAAGACTGAAAACCGGACCGTTTTTGGGTCTATCGTTCGGCCCGGTCTGGTTCTGGGTACTAAACCAGGTTTCGGGTTTTAGACCAAATTAAACTTTAGCAGTGTTGTTTACAGTTTTGGTCCAGTTATGTTCTGAGCACTAAATTGGTTTCGTATATTTGTTGTTTACAGTTTCGACTTTTGTTTGTCATATTACTCTCCAGTGTACTATTTCAACTTATAATCTTACTACGAAACATCCATCATTCGTATTTTTGTTGTTTGCACAATTCGACTAAAATATACATAAAAGAAGATGAATATAAAGGTAATAAGTAGCATTATATTACTCTGATTTTTTTAAAAATTGATGTCGCATAAAGTTATATGTTATTCTGTAATGAAATAAATGTTATAAGTTTTATGTTGTGCTCTTCAAAACCAATACAACATATTTTGGTGAAAAAAATAAAGTATTATTATTATCATTTAATCATATATTCTTTTTATTATGTATTTCACTTAAAAAAGTTCTTGTTTGGCTTTATAATCATTAGAGGACGATAACAAGAGTAACTTAAATCCTTAAAATTCACTTATTTCTATTTGGAAACGTCATAGATATATGATTAGATTAATGATAAATATTGGTAGGGGATATCTATAAAAGAAATTAAAGTGAAAATGTTTTCCTGTTCCGGGTTAAAACCCGTGCTCTGGGTACGGTCCGAACCCAAAACCTGATTAATAGTAAAAACAAAACCCGAAAGCCAACCCACATATATATATATATATATATATATATATATATATATATATATATATATATATATATATATATATATATATATATATATATATATCAAAATGTATGAAGCTCATATTTTATATATTCAAATCCACTTAGAGGGTGTTTGGTTAAAAACTTATTTAATGAGTTTCTTTAACTTATTATCAGATTGATACCGGTATAAGCTAAAACTAGTGTTTAAATAGAGTTTTTTTTTTAAAAAAAATAGCTTCTAGTGGTTCTACACTGGAGATAAGCCATTTTTTATAAGTCACTCCTCACTGACTCATCAAAACTTTGTCAAACATTTTTTTAAAAACTCTGTTTTGATACTGCTATAAGTCAATAATCTAATAAGTTAAATGTTTATCATTTTAAATAAGCTATCCCAAAACACTCTCTTGGCGACTCGATCCACTTAAAATTTATTCATTAGCCAATAGTCTAATCCATTTAAAATTAAATAAAAAATAATTCAAAAAATAGCTCATGAAACGTTGTATGGACCTTGATCGTGATCGAAACGTTCATGTTTGATGTGGCCATGAGATGAGGTGAACACCATGAAGAAAGAGAAAAGGGAAGAGGACCTCCTCACTAGTCACTAAGCAAAATAAGAAGAGAACTAAAACTTTATCATGAATCTTCTGATTTAGAGTCAAGTTGAATGTGTTAGATTTTGTTTGTCATATTGTAGATAAATAATCAAGGTGCAAGTAAATGAGTCGATAATTCCTACAACAGAATGTGAAAGAGCCTATTATGAGCTTAACCCAAATTTCATTGTGAAGTGAGATGTGAAAAGAATGAAGTGTGCATTACAACAGACCTGTGAGTAAGAGGAATGAAGTGTCACAAATGCTTAACTTCAACTATGAAACAGTAATAATATATAATTGATTACTTATTAAGTCAGCTCCATGTTATCTCAAAAAGAAACAGCACCTTAGACGTAGAGTATTATAGCCTATGATTCTCACTGATCACATCTACAAGGGAAAAAGACGCCTTCTTTTTATTTTTATTATGGTGAATATTGTGTCTCTCGTGTGTGTGATATACATATACGTAGTTATATGTATCTAATCCAGATTTTATCATATGATTGGATACAGAGCTTCTACCTTAATAAAAAGAATGGGAAAAAATGTTTTATGTTAGGAGCACACGCGCTTTCAATTGCATGGCAAGACACTTTAGTTTTCTGGAGGTGGAGATCTTTAACTGAATCAAGGTCCCCCCTTCCTTTCTCTCTCCCCGTTGTGTTTTCTTTCTTTCATCAAGGTTGTTAGTTGTTCCCCATTTACGACATTAACTTTAAAAAAAATACAACACAAATCTTTACTGATTTTTGTAAGGAATATCAAATTTTCAGGTTTTCAAAGGTAGCGGAGCTTTTAGCTGTGTGTTGGCTTGAAATAAAGGGGAATTTCAGAACAAAAATGTTGACATCAGCAACTAGTTATGCAGCATATCTTGTGTACAACATTGGAGAGATCTCACATGGGCTTGACTTCACAGGGAAGACATTGGTGAGACATGTTGGTGGAGATGATGATGATGATGACGTGGCAAAGACTGTTTACTTGAAACCACCAAAAACGGGTGGTGGTTTGCAGGATGGGTGTAGAGATGGGGAAGTGATGATGATGGGTGGGGGCCCACAGAGGCGGGTGGATGGGTGGATGGAGATTGAGTTGGGGAGATTTTATAATGGCGAGAATGCGATTGATGATGAAGTGGAGATGTGTTTTATGGAGACACGTCAGCTTCATTGGAAATCTGGCCTCATTGTTGAAGGTATTGATATTCGGCCTATAGATTGAAGAAATTAAGCGGGTTGTTATTGTAGTCATTCATTTGAGCGTAAGCTGAGAGAAGGGTATTTTGGTCATTTCAAATGGCTGCAAAAGGGAAAGCCTAGAATAGAAGGAAGCCTTGAGGTTAGAAAGAGCTGGATGAAAAAAGAAGCAAGCTATCTATATCTAATGACTCATAGCTTTCAAAATTCTGAATGGGGTTTTGAAGGAAATTCAATAAATTGCACTAAAAGGAAAATCCCTCTTGTAATACTCTTACTAATGGAAGAAAGCTTCCATGCTTTTGGATTGAATCTTGGAATGTGGGTTTTATTAGCGTCACTATGTTTTTTTTTTCTTTTGTGGGGAAATGAAGGTTTATTTTGGAGGGAAAATATGTTTACTAGTTACTTCTTTGGAGGAGAATATGCTAAGATAGCCATCAAAATGATTTTCTAAAACACAGAGTTGAGGATTATATGTTCGTTTGAAAATCTAAGTACAATCCATTATCCATAGATACTATCTTAGTATATTATTATGGAAGCATCGAGAACACTATGAAGTAGTTTAGTTATGATTCTTGAAATCCCACGAACAAACAGAATCCATATTGATACAAGTGGATTGTGTGTACGTATAATTAATTTTGAGAAAAGGCAGAGCAAGAATACATAATATTACACTAAAAAGCTGAAATAGATGTCACGTCACAAAAAGAATCCATGCATGCTGACTGGCCTTTTAACTACATTTGTAAATCCCTGCATGAATGCATCAACACTAACGTAAAGATAAGATAATATCATCAAAACATGTCTACTATGCCAAAAAGACAAAAAGATAATAAAAGATTTGAATTTTCAGAATCGTTAAGTTACCTCATTAAACTTGAATAGCACAGGACGTGAATCCCTCTCCCATGTTGCCGAAACTTGTTTCACAGTTTCAGTAATCTGAGAACCATTGGCGCTCACTTTTCTAAACCTGGTTATTTTACTATAAGCCACAATCAAAACAAAAAATATAAAATCATATTTGGATTACTATTCAAAGAAATTGAAAGAGCTTGATCTAGTAGTAGTAGTAGTAGCCTTTGGTACCATAGTGATAATAAGAGTATGTCTTTCTTGCTGTAATGGATTCTTTACTTTGCTGTCATTTTCCAGAACACCATTTTGTTTACTAAATTTCTCTTTCACAGTTTCTTTCCCATGATTTTGTTGGAATCCTAAGTTTCAGGATCAAGCAATCCAATTTATGGCAAGTTTGTTTTATGGCAAGTTGGTCATATTTTCCTATTCTAGAATCTATATATATCTATCTATAATCGAGTTTATGATTATAAGAACAGATTGTAAAACCATTGGTTTTGAGTGATTTTCCAATTAAATCAAAGAGTGAATTTTGATTACTTTTGTTTTGCATTCTCGTTTTCTCAAATAGAATTGGTATCATAACTTGAGTTAAGAAGCTGTGAGATCGAGTTGTTGGATGCTTTCTTCCACCAACTATACTCTTTGGGCACTAAGGATGAAAGTAGTGCTCTGAATTCACAAAGCATGGACAACGATTGATCCAGGAACAGACGATAATGAAGAAAAAAATTACCTGGTATAAACTTGAATTAATAATAGCACAGTCCTTTTGGGTTGCCCTCAAACATAGCAATGGACATGATATTTTTGGAGAGAGAGAATGATTTATTATTTGACTAATAAATTGAAATAAATAATTTGTTAATATATTATGGAAATAATATATTAATTAGAAATAATAATATTTAATTAATATTTAATCAGAATTTAATTTGAATTAATTTGGTGATTAAAATAATTAATTGAAAGTGCAGAGACTGAAGTGTAATTGTTCAATAGTTAAGCAAAATACATTCTAGAACCTTCCATGAGGCTATGGAGGGTTTTAAAAAGTCTTTAGGGTTTCTAGAATTATCCCTAGTGGATAATTAGAAAGCTGGATAATTACCCGGTTCAAAAATTATATTGGGTTTGGTAAACTACAAGGAACATTCATATAACTTTGTCAAAATTTAATAATTGCTGATTTTTAGGCTGATAATGTAATGCTTTTATGTCATTTTCCTTTTCCATTATTTGAATTAATATGTTTTGTTTCTAAATATCTTATTGTTTAGGGCTGAAATAATGGAACAAAATTACAAAACTAGGCATATTCACCCGTTTTTTTTAACTTAATTTGAGATTTTTACTCACATTTCACAAGACGCATCTCTTTTCCCTCAAGAAAATCTTTTTTTGGTCACAACAACAGACCTATTATTATTGTTACATCTAACAAGGAATCCTTTTTAAAAAGGCACCTTCTTTTTATTCTATTATCCAGGAAATTGTGACACGTTTGTCATATAACTCTGTTTCTAACTCAATTTTTAAAAACGATTTGGTACACTACAGAGCTTCTCCCTAAATAAACACAACAGAAAAAAAAATGTTTAATGCTAGGAGCGAAGGCGTTTTATATTGCATGGGGAGACATTTTAGTATATTCTGGAGGTGGAGATCTTTGCCTGAATCAAGGTCCCTTCTTTCTCTCTCCATTGACTTTGACTTTTCGTTATTTTGCCCCATATCTATTACATTCTTAACCAATAACAAAATAAATAAATAAATCTATTATAGCATTGTACTTACAATTTTCTACCAAATATATCAAATTGATTTTTTGCTTATGTGGCAATACAAATATTCAATCAGCATTCAAAAAAAATAGTCAGGTGATGTACTAAAATAAATGGAGGCAACGGTGTTTCAGTCATATAACAGTGTAGGATCTTAACATCTACCAAGTCATCATTGGTTGGATGCCAAATAAGCAAAAAAAAAAAAAAAAAAAAAAAAAAAAAAAAAAAAAAACTAATCGTAATTGCGTTGCTATTATGGATGAAAATTAAAATATATTCCCTTTATCGGACCATGAGACAAACGTTTATTTATTTTGTGAAGAATTTGCAGATTTTCAAAGGTAGCAGAGCTTTTAGCTGTGTGTTGGCTTGAGATAAAAGGGAATTTCAGAACAAATATGTTGACATCAAAGACTAATTATGCAACATATCTTGTGTATAAAATTGGATACATGTCACATGGGCTTGACTTCACGGGAAAGACATTAGGTTATGGGAAGTGGTCACCACCAACCCACTGAAAAAATGTTGTCACCTCACGCCACGTCAACTTCACCACCAACCCACACGACATAGGAAATAGTTACCACTTCACAATTTTCTTTTTTCTTTTTTTATGATTAAATTAATTTAAAACATAATAAAGTATTAAACCTAAATTAGTAAAGAACATAGAAAATGAAAACTAAAATACTAAAAAAACATAAAAATAACATAGAAAATTAAACTTAAATTACTAAAAAAACATAAAAATATAGAATCTAGTTGCGATATTTGTCGAGAACTTCTTGTTGAATTTTTGAAAACACCCTTAATGTAACACCCAAAGTTTTGAAGGCCAAGAAAGGGAAGAAAACCCTAAGTTTAGGGGTCGACTCGGCGAGTCCAAGGAGGGACTCGACGAGTCGGAGCGGGATCCGGGTTGAGGAGTAAGTGACCAACTTGGCGAGTCGGTCAAGTGGACTCGGCGAGTCTGGTCTGTGCGTGGAAAACCCTAAATTCGGGACTTGGAGCCTATATAAACGTCTTAATCTCCTTCCTAGGGTTCCTTACTGCCTCTTAAGCCCTAGATATCAAACCCTAGCCGCCATATCCTCTATTTGAACCATTTATTGCCTTCAAGAGTGCATTTAGCTTGGAGGAAGAAGAAGAATCTTGAGAGTGCAAGAAGGGGGTTGTAGATCCGGGATTGGGAAGACATTTCTGAGCTTTTGGAGGTATAAACTAGTTCCTGGACCCTTTTTGCATCTAGATTTATGTGTGGTTGTTGGGGCTCTTTAGCCATAATGATATTATTTTGAGTTAGGAGCCGGATCTGGAGTTGCTACTTCAGATCCAAGTGTGTTATGGACTGGAGAAGCATAAAGTATCAGCCCTTGAGTCGATTTTGAAGCCCCTTGGCCTTAAACTCTAGCTTATGGTGCTTTTTGCCTAGATCTCCCCCTCTACACGTAAAGTTTGCAACTTTACATGGGGGATAGGCTTGGGAAGGGTAGATCTACAGTTTGGAGTCCATGCATGACTCAAAAGTCCTCTACATGAATGTAGATCTGAATGGAATCGGCGAGTCCTTCAAGTGGACTCGGCGAGTAGCTTGAAGATGAGGAGGAACTCGACGAGTGGGATGAACAACTCGTCGAGTCGGATGAAGATGAGCATGAACTCGGCGAGTTGGATGAAGATTGCCTTGTGCTCGGCGAGTCTGTTCTTAGACTCGGCGAGTCAAGTCGCGTAGTCCCAAACCCTTCGAGTTAAGACTCGAGTCAGCGAGTCGAGCAAGGACTCAGTGAGTTGGACAGGACATGATTCAGGAATCAGTAGACTCGGCGAGTCAAGGGCTGACTCGGCGAGTCAAGTCGTGATTGGAAGGACTTTGAGCATAGGGACTCGGCGAGTCAGTAAGTGGACTCGGCGAGTAGGGTTGACCTGGAAGGTTGACTTTGACCAGGACTTTGACTTGACCAGAGTTGACTTGGTTGTCTGTCAGGGGTCAGTTTGACTCAGTGTTGTATTGATATTGGTAGCTCGGGGAGCTAGTGGAGCAGCAGTTCGGAGTCAATGGTCAGGTAGCAGTCAAAGGGATTAGCAGCAGCAATTCAGCAGTATCAGGTGAGTTTCCCTGTGTATGAATGGGTCTACGGCCACAATGCCGGCCCATGTAGTTATGAGTAGAAGATCAGGGGTTAGCCCTAGGCCCGGTATGCTAGTATGATATTCGGGACGAGGTCCAATGATAAAGGGCGGGTGCCCAAGGAATGGTTTATATGGTAGTTTATACTTGTTGTTTCTGTGATACTTGTATGTGTCTGGTAGGGAGGTGAGTGTGGGCGAGGTCCCGTATCTCACCAATAGCAGAGTGTGGATGGTGTTCCTGTGACAACCCCAAATCTAATTCCGTTACAAATCCCATTTTCACTAACGGAACGTGTCACTATACGTTATTTTATGTAATATTTGGAACCGTCAATATCCGAATATCTAAGTTTATGCATGACTTAATATTATCATAAGAAATATAACTCGTATGTGTTAACCCCGTTTAACCTAATAGAGTTGTATTACCTTTTCTACCACTTCACCCGGGTAAAAAGTTTTAACCCAGTTAAATTTAAACATCGGGTAGCCGTGTATCGGGTGCGTTTCCCAAGACATATGCAATGGGTGTGCACAACATTTGAACACCCATTTACTACACACCCACTCTCTCTCTCTCTACTTTCTCTCTCTAGACTCGAAATCGGCCCCGATTCCGCTAATTTCCGACTTCCAAACGTAAGTACTCATCCCCTATCTTATCCTAGACATGCTTCATTTAATTTGAGGGCCAAAAATCATAGGAATCAAGGTTCAAAGTGGAGTTTACGGCCTAAGAAGCTCCTTAGGCCGTAAACCCCCAAATTCATGCCCAAGGCCATGTTTTTCCTCCCTTTAAGCTAGTACACTAATTAAGGCTTATAGCTAGAAGGGTTTGGACACTAAAACACAAGATTTTGATGCTTAAAAAGGAGTTTACGGCCCAAGCTTGTGCTTAGGCCGTAAACACCTCAAACACCCCACAAATCCATGTTTAAGGCTCCAAAAACTCTTCTAGGGTGTTTAGGAATTTAGACTTGACAACAAGGAAGGCTTAAAGGCATTAAACATCATCATTTGAACATAAAAAGTGGAGTTTACGGCCAAGGCTAAGCTTGGGCCGTAAACACCCAAACTTTTGTGTCGAACAAGCCCCTAAACTACCCTAATGCATGAAAGGAATTTATCTAAGGCCTATGGAAGTGTGTTGTACCATTAAACACTTCATCTTGACACCAAATGAAGAGTTTACGGCCAAGGATGTTATTGGGCCGTAAACTCCCCATAAATATGTGCCAAATTGTTCCAAACTCACTATAGGGCCTTCTAGGATTTTTCTAAGCCATTTGGGACCATGTTGTACAAGAAAAACCATCATCTTAAAGGACTTATAGGAGTTTACGGCCCAAGAACAAGTCTTGGCCGTAAACTCCCCAAAAATATCACAAAATATGATGTTTAATCCTTCCCTCTTGGTCCAAAACACACACCACTAAATCAAGGAAGTGAGATAAGGCCTTAAACACACATATTGGAGTGCCACAAGAGTTTACGGCCAAGCCTAGGGGGCTTACGGCCGTAAACTCCCAATGGATGGCTTTTAGGCCATAAACTCTAAGGAAGTGAACCCAAGGACCCTCCCGTAAATCATCCATGGCCTTGTACCACCCCGGGAACCCTTTCTAGGCCTTAAAACCCCGAAAACGACACTAGAATGTCCAAATTCTATAATGAAAAGAATAAGATGAATAACTTCTTGTAAAATACATATTTCATATGACATTAGGGTCCTAAAAGGTGCACAAGTGGTTATTTGGTACCAAACGCTCAATCGACACTATTACCCGATTTACCCGATTCACCCGATTTCCGCGATTTCATGTGAGTTCATACCCCTTTAATGAACCTTTCAAGTGTTTTACATGTTTTAGGGGGGAGATACAAGTTGCTTATAAATGTTTATGTAAAGTTTTACAGAACGATTTCCGAGTTACAAGGATTAATCACATGTGATTCACTACTCTTAGTTCAAATCACATGTGATTTGCCCCTATGCCTTAAAAACGGGTTTTACCCTTTTCAAACTATTTTTGAACAGTGAATCAGAATTCAAATGTTCTTTTGGAAAAATACTTTCATTTAATCAATTTGCTTATAAAATGTACCCACTCTGATATATTTATATAAATAAGACTTGGAGGACTTAGGACCGATATCTCGCCTTATTTCCTGTTCTTGTTTGATTGTGGGCTTAGGGTAGTAGTTATCCGTCCGACTGTCGTTGATTTCTTACTTATATAAAATCTGTATATCAGTATGGGATACGAATATTACTGCTTTCACTTAATGCTAAAGTCACTAACGCGCTAAGAAACATCCCCACTAAGATAACCATAATAGGTATGGTTAGGGTCGCTACCGCTACTACTCGCTAAAGTTATTACTATCTACACTATAATACTCACTATCACTAGACGATACACTAGTAAGAGAATACGCTATGATCAATACTAAGAGATTACTACACTATAACAATAGAGAAAACACTAAACAAACAATAATACACTAACCCGCTACGAGATACTCTATTCGCTATTCACTACGCCCGGAGTGTTCCAGCAGGAGATGACTCTACATGTATAGATCTATACGGGGCAGACGCTATTACATCCCGACTGTTAACTCAGTCCGTGTCGTACAGGCCCAGGGATGCCACTACTTCACTACACTATGCATGACCGGGAAGGTCATGGGATCCTCTATTATCCACACTATTGGTAATATACAAGGAATACCCTACAACTACACTAAAATACTACACTAAATGCTAAACCACATCCCGAAGTAAGTAAGTATCTATCACTAAAGGAAGCTCGCACCTCTATCATGAATCACGGGCTTAACTTATCCTATCACATTTGTCATTTGGAGATTTGCCAATGTATTTTTACAATATACTGTTTTCAAAGAAATAAAGAATGCATACTTTTCACAGATTGTCACTTACAATGTATTTCCTGGAAAATATGGGATTTTTCTAAGTTTCTACTACTTATGAACCTAAATGATACATTTTTTACACTAATGCTTGTATACAAAAACTCACACTAAACTCTTATGAACTCACCAGCTTTATGCTGATAATCGTTTTCAAAATAACTTGTATCTTCAGGTCAAAGATAGACAGGTACAGACGCAACATTTTTTTGGAGAAGGTGGAGCACACAAGACCCATCTCTTATTTTTGATTTACTTTTGGGTGATTGTTAAACATTACAAAACACGCATGTAATTAAATTCACTATGTAATGCTATGGTTGTATGATTCTTGTTTCTACTATTATGCAATTGTGATGATACTGTTCACTACGTCATCCACCCCGAAACGTATTCCGCCGTTATCGGTTTTGGGGTGTGACAGATTGGTATCAGAGCATTGTTTGTAGTGAATCAAGTATATCAACCTATAAAAGATATACGAACTATAAACACTTCGGGACTAAAACACTCTGACCAAAATATATACTGTTAAGGATCTAAAAGAACTAACCAAGTATATATATATACACACATCACTATGAAACACAGGAATCAGTATCATCCTAGAACAAAACAAAAGTATTAAGATTGTTGGGCAGCACAATTGGGTTTAGAGACATATAGTCACATTCAGGATGATGTATCCTGATCAACTACGTTTTCCTGAGAGTGACTAGCATGTGCCTAAGTTCGATTGTGATGTTGCAACAAGTCTAAAACTTACCAACAATACCACAATAACGCTAACATAAGAATACTATAGGAGTATTCTGTATCTCTAGATTATACGTATGTGTTAACATCAAGGGTCGTTACTAGTAGGACAATAGTTGCTAAGTGGATACACCACGATTACATGTGATTGGGGCACTATAGACTCAGAATCTGCAGCCTTTGCTTCATTCCCTGTTCTTGTTTGATTGGGGGTCTGAAGTTAGGGTGGTTTATTCGAAGGACTATCTTGCTTCGGTTACATGTAATCGGTATGCACTATGCAAGTATTGGGTCAACTAGTAATGATTCCTCCTATAAGTATCTTAGAATAGTGCGTCTATTAATCTTCTTTCCCCCTTCTCGCGTAGATAGCATGGCTGGCTTCCACCTACCCGGTGATCCGTACTTTCCGAACCAGGGCAATGGAGGATGGCTCGAAGAGGAGTCAGACGACGATCACCCTATTCCTTTGGATGATCATCATGCCGAAGGTTTCTCGGGTGACTCGAGCTCCGAGCCAGAAGTCAACAACCAACCTCCTGATGCCCCGAACCCTAACCCCCGACCGGCATTTCAGGGCCCCACTCCTATGTGGGCAATATCCCTGCGTCGATGGAGCGAGGAGCAGGGTCAGCCCTTGCCTTACAATGGAGACCGAAGTTTCTACAACGTAAGCGAAGGAGGATCGGCAGATCGGGTTCTACCCATCATGATCCGAAGGATTTCCAGGA
The DNA here is from genome assembly GCF_051521515.1 of Lactuca serriola. Taxonomy (NCBI): domain Eukaryota; kingdom Viridiplantae; phylum Streptophyta; class Magnoliopsida; order Asterales; family Asteraceae; genus Lactuca; species Lactuca serriola. The sequence goes on from NC_136408.1 coordinate 92,967,776, forward strand.
ATGTTGAACAAGGTCAAGCAGCTATTGGTCGAGTTGTAGAAGTGGATGCCAACTCAAACCTTAATACTGTTCGCATCCGCCAACTCGAAGAAGCCGTGGACAGGACAAGGAGGACCAACGAGGCTTTGCAGCATCAACTGGCTGCATCCCGAGCTGAAGTTAGGGAACTCCGAGCACGCCAAAGGACTCATGATCGACACCTTCAAGAAGTTATGCGTCAATTAGAGGATCTGAGGGTTCGCCCGACAAGCAATCGTCGCCAGTAGAAGACATCTAGTTACCTCACTCTTTTGTTTAAAGGACTAGCCTTTTATCTCTATGTTCCGTAGGTCTCTTGTCTGTAAACGTTCCTAGTTTAAAAAGTACCCTAGCTGAACCTCTAAACTGCCAACATTTCTCTATGGTATGATGTAAGACCTACTGCTAGGTCAATTTTCATGAACTTCTGTTGCAACATTAATACCAGTATATTGGCAGATGATTTCTCTATTGCTATAACTCTTACCCTGATCTTGGATTATGTTGATTTAATCCATGAAACACATTATTCATATTCGCAATAGGCTCTTACTATTGCTATCATTCCTATGATCTTCCAGTGAAGGATGCCACCACGAAAGCGTCCCAGCAGAGGAAGACCTGAAACTCAAACCCCTCCTCCACCACCTCCTCCTCCGCAGATTGATCCGGTGTTGTTCCAAGCGGCTGTGACTGCGGCTGTAACAGCAGCCATGGCCCAGATGAACTCGGGTGATGCGAGCGGTGGAAATTCTAGATTTGGTGAAGTCCACCAACGAGTGCAGGGATGCACTTATAAAGACTTCATGAATTGTAAACCTACTTTCTTTGATGGGACCGGAGGAATTCTGGCATTGTCCCAATGGTTCGAAAGAACCGAAGCTGTATTCGAAATGTGCTCTTGTCCCGAAGAGAGCAAAATCAAGTTCGCTACTGCTACCCTCACTAACAGGGCTTTGACATGGTGGAACGGCCATGTCAACGCACTCTCCTTGGTCACAGCCAATGCCATGGGCTGGGACACTCTAAAAGATCTTATGAGAGGAGAGTACTGCCCTAGGGGCGAAGTTCAGAAGCTTGAGGAAGAACTCTGGAACCTCAAGATGAAGGGGACCGACATAACGGCTTATACGGCCAGGTTTTGCGACTTGGCGGCTATGTGTCCCAACATGATCCCCTCTGAAAGCAAGAAGATTGAGCGTTACATCTGGGGTTTAGTGCCCCCGTATCGAGGAAATATTCTGGCCTCACGCCCTACCACTTTCGACAGCGCCAAGGAATTGGCCCAGAGTCTGATCAACCACGAAATCTCCTCCACTCCAGCAACAACAACCACAACAACAACTGCACCATCCGGATCATCCGACAGAAAAAGGAAACGATGGGATAAGAAGAAAGGCAAGAAAACTCAAACCGCCTCCAGGGATCAGCAAATTGTGGCGGTTCATGCTGCCACCATCCCGGCCGCACCAGCTGCTCCAGCCCCGCCGAAGGCTTACAGTGGAAACTTGCCTAAGTGTCCCAAGTGCCCTTTTCACCACAACGGTCCATGCCGTGAATTGCAGTGTTCCAACTGCGGTCGTAAGGGCCATACTGTCCGATTTTGCAAGGCCCCTCCCAAACCTATCACACAGGTTCCTGGTACGGGAATGACCCCAACTTGTTATGGCTACGGTGAAGCGGGCCATTTTAAGAAGAACTGTCCGAAGACTGCAAATGCTGGGGGAACTGGAAGGTTACTTGCTATCGGTCACAATGAAGCAGTAGCCGATCCCACAGTCGTCACGGGTACGTTTCTTCTCAACAACTCTTATGCCTGTGTCTTTTCGATAGTGGTGCAGAAAGAAGCTTCATAAATCAAAACTTTAAACATTTACTCAAACAAACCCCTCAACCACTAAAAGAAACATTCGTTGTAGAAATGGCTAATGGGAAGACAGAAAGCTCTAATGAAATCTATATAGGTTGTACTCTCACGTTAGATGATCACCCCTTTCTAATCGATCTTATACCAGTCTCAATCAATTTCGATGCCATTGTTGGTATGGATTGGCTAAGCCTTCACTACGCCGACATTCTATGCTCCGAGAAAGCCATTCGCCTGAACTTTCCGAATCGAGAGGCCCTATTGATATACGGAGATAAGCCAAGTACAAACCTTCGTATCATCTCTAGTATTCAGGCTCAGAAATACTTGCGCAAGGAATATCGCGCCTTCCTTGCTCACGTCGTCGACACTAACCAAAAATCGAAAGATCCAAAAGACATTCCTGTAGTATGCGATTTTCCTGATGTCTTTCCGGAGGATCTTCCAGGCCTACCTCCTAAACGACAGGTTGAATTCAGAATCGACCTAATCCTAGGAGCTACCCCTGTAGCTAAGTCGCCCTACCGACTAGCGCCCGCCGAAATGCAAGAACTATCCGGTCAACTGAACGAACTGCTTAGCAAGGGTTTTATAAGACCGAGCTTCTCACCTTGGGGAGCTCCGGTCTTGTTCGTGAAGAAAAAGGATGGGTCGTTTCGAATGTGCATCGATTATAGGGAACTCAATAAACTCACGATCAAAAATCGCTATCCTCTCCCTCGTATCGACGACCTATTCGACCAACTCCAAGGAGCCAGTTACTTCTCTAAGATTGATCTTAGATCGGGGTATCACCAATTACGGGTGCTTGAGGAAGATGTTCCAAAGACAGCTTTCCGAACCCGCTACGGGCATTTCGAGTTCGTAGTGATGCCCTTTGGACTGACTAACGCCCCCGCAGTATTCATGGACTTGATGAATAGGGTATGTCGTCCATATCTAGACCAGTTCGTCATCGTCTTTATTAACGACATTCTTGTCTACTCTCGGAGCGAGGAAGAGCACAGAAGCCATTTACGATTAGTCCTGGAAACCCTGCGATCCGAGAAGTTGTATGCAAAGTTCTCTAAGTGCGAGTTTTGGATCCGGAGAGTTGAATTATTAGGACACGTGGTCAGTGAGGAAGGAATCCACGTGGACCCCTCCAAAATTAAGGCTATTGAGAACTGGTCAGCACCAAAGACGCCTACGGAAATTCGTCAATTTCTAGGCCTCGCTGGCTACTACCGACGGTTCATCCAAAACTTCTCTCGGATTGCGAAGCCTCTCACCACGCTAACACAAAAGGGTGTGCCATTCGACTGGGAAGAGAAACAGGAGAAGGCATTCCAGACCCTGAAGCGAGCCCTGTGCACCGCACCAGTATTATCCCTTCCCGAAGGGACAGAAGATTTTGTTGTATACTGTGATGCATCCAATCAGGGGCTCGGTTGTGTCTTGATGCAACGAGGCAAGGTTATCGCCTATGCCTCGAGACAGCTAAAGAACCATGAGGTGAACTACACTACTCACGACCTCGAGTTAGGAGCGGTCGTCTTCGCACTAAAAATCTGGAGACACTACTTGTATGGGACGAAGAGCGTGGTGTACACTGATCATAAAAGCCTCCAACATATACTGAACCAGAAGGAACTCAACATGAGACAACGCCGATGGGTCGAGTTACTTAACGATTACGACTGTGAAATTAGATATCATCCGGGGAAAGCCAACGTAGTAGCAGACGCCCTGAGCAGAAAAGAATATTCCGGACGAAGAACCAAGTCGCTAACCATGACCATACACTCACATCTATCCACGCAGATCAAAGAGGCTCAGCTGGAAGCTCTAAAGCCTGGAAACATGACGGGAGAATCCCTGCGTGGAATGGATAAAAATCTGGAGGTTAAGGATGACGGAGCCTATTACTTTATGGACCGAATCTGGACTCCACGCCATGGAGGTTTCAGAGATTTGGTTATGAGGGAAGCACACAACACTCGCTACTCCGTCCACCCGGGTTCAGATAAGATGTATCTGGATCTCAAAAAGCTTTACTAGTGGCCGAACATGAAGGCAGAGATCGCTACCTTTGTAAGTAAGTGCCTTACTTGCGCGAAGGTCAAAGTAGAATGTCAAAAGCCATCAGGACTCCTCCAACAACCGGAAATACCAGAATGGAAGTGGGAGCGAATCACAATGGACTTTATCACCAAGCTGCCCAAGACAGCAGGTGGATTAGATACCATATGGGTCATCGTTGACAGGTTGACCAAGTCCGCCCACTTCCTACCCATCAAAGAGACGGATAAGATGGAAAAGCTCACTAGGACTTACATAAAAGAAATAGTGCGATTGCATGGCGTCCCTATATCTATTATATCAGACAGAGATAGTAGATTCACCTCTAGATTTTGGCAATCATTACAAAAGGCACTAGGGACGAAGCTGGATATGAGTACAGCCTACCATCCGCAGACTGACGGACAAAGTGAGAGGACGATCCAAACATTAGAAGACATGCTGCGAGCTTGTGTGATCGACTTCGGGAAATCGTGGGATACACACTTACCTCTTGTGGAGTTTTCCTACAACAATAGTTATCATACGAGCATCAAGGCAGCTCCATTCGAAGCCCTCTACGGCCGGAAGTGCAGATCCCCTTTGTGCTGGGCCGAGGTGGGAGACACTCAGTTAGCTAAAGGACGAGTTCCTGACAGCGCCCTCACTGGTCCAGAGATCATTCGAGAGACGACCGAGAAGATTATACAGATACGTGAACGACTAAAAGCCGCTAGGGATCGACAAAAGAGCTACGCCGACAAACGAAGGAAACCCTTGGAATTCCAGGTCGGAGACCGGGTCCTTCTGAAGGTCTCGCCCTGGAAAGGCACAATACGCTTCGGGAAGCGTGGAAAGTTAAACCCGAGGTACATAGGGCCTTTTGAGATTCTTGCCAGAATCGGCCCTGTAGCTTACAAACTAAACTTGCCCCGCGAGCTAAGTAACATACATCCTACCTTTCACGTCTCAAACTTGAAGAAATGTCTGTCCGACGAGACTCTCGTGATCCCCCTCGACGAGATTGAGATCAATGAGAGCCTCAACTTCGTGGAAGAACCTGCGGAGGTGTTGGATCGTGAAGTAAAGCGGACGAAACAAAGTCGCATCCCAATTGTGAAGGTTCGGTGGAACGCCAAGCGAGGACCGGAATTCACTTGGGAGCGCGAGGATCAAATGAAACTCAAATACCCTCACCTCTTCGCTTAGTAGTATTGTAATATCGTATTTGTTTGTATTCTAAATTTCGGGACGAAATTCCCCTAACGGAAGGATGATGTGACAACCCCAAATCTAATTTCGTTACAAATCCCATTTTCACTAACGGAACGTGTCACTATACGTTATTTTATGTAATATTTGGAACCGTCAATATCCGAATATCTAAGTTTATGCATGACTTAATATTATCATAAGAAATATAACTCGTATGTGTTAACCCCGTTTAACCTAATAGAGTTGTATTACCTTTTCTACCACTTCACCCGGGTAAAAAGTTTTAACCCAGTTAAATTTAAACATCGGGTAGCCGTGTATCGGGTGCGTTTCCCAAGACATATGCAATGGGTGTGCACAACATTTGAACACCCATTTACTACACACCCACTCTCTCTCTCTCTACTTTCTCTCTCTAGACTCGAAATCGGCCCCGATTCCGCTAATTTCCGACTTCCAAACGTAAGTACTCATCCCCTATCTTATCCTAGACATGCTTCATTTAATTTGAGGGCCAAAAATCATAGGAATCAAGGTTCAAAGTGGAGTTTACGGCCTAAGAAGCTCCTTAGGCCGTAAACCCCCAAATTCATGCCCAAGGCCATGTTTTTCCTCCCTTTAAGCTAGTACACTAATTAAGGCTTATAGCTAGAAGGGTTTGGACACTAAAACACAAGATTTTGATGCTTAAAAAGGAGTTTACGGCCCAAGCTTGTGCTTAGGCCGTAAACACCTCAAACACCCCACAAATCCATGTTTAAGGCTCCAAAAACTCTTCTAGGGTGTTTAGGAATTTAGACTTGACAACAAGGAAGGCTTAAAGGCATTAAACATCATCATTTGAACATAAAAAGTGGAGTTTACGGCCAAGGCTAAGCTTGGGCCGTAAACACCCAAACTTTTGTGTCGAACAAGCCCCTAAACTACCCTAATGCATGAAAGGAATTTATCTAAGGCCTATGGAAGTGTGTTGTACCATTAAACACTTCATCTTGACACCAAATGAAGAGTTTACGGCCAAGGATGTTATTGGGCCGTAAACTCCCCATAAATATGTGCCAAATTGTTCCAAACTCACTATAGGGCCTTCTAGGATTTTTCTAAGCCATTTGGGACCATGTTGTACAAGAAAAACCATCATCTTAAAGGACTTATAGGAGTTTACGGCCCAAGAACAAGTCTTGGCCGTAAACTCCCCAAAAATATCACAAAATATGATGTTTAATCCTTCCCTCTTGGTCCAAAACACACACCACTAAATCAAGGAAGTGAGATAAGGCCTTAAACACACATATTGGAGTGCCACAAGAGTTTACGGCCAAGCCTAGGGGGCTTACGGCCGTAAACTCCCAATGGATGGCTTTTAGGCCATAAACTCTAAGGAAGTGAACCCAAGGACCCTCCCGTAAATCATCCATGGCCTTGTACCACCCCGGGAACCCTTTCTAGGCCTTAAAACCCCGAAAACGACACTAGAATGTCCAAATTCTATAATGAAAAGAATAAGATGAATAACTTCTTGTAAAATACATATTTCATATGACATTAGGGTCCTAAAAGGTGCACAAGTGGTTATTTGGTACCAAACGCTCAATCGACACTATTACCCGATTTACCCGATTCACCCGATTTCCGCGATTTCATGTGAGTTCATACCCCTTTAATGAACCTTTCAAGTGTTTTACATGTTTTAGGGGGGAGATACAAGTTGCTTATAAATGTTTATGTAAAGTTTTACAGAACGATTTCCGAGTTACAAGGATTAATCACATGTGATTCACTACTCTTAGTTCAAATCACATGTGATTTGCCCCTATGCCTTAAAAACGGGTTTTACCCTTTTCAAACTATTTTTGAACAGTGAATCAGAATTCAAATGTTCTTTTGGAAAAATACTTTCATTTAATCAATTTGCTTATAAAATGTACCCACTCTGATATATTTATATAAATAAGACTTGGAGGACTTAGGACCGATATCTCGCCTTATTTCCTGTTCTTGTTTGATTGTGGGCTTAGGGTAGTAGTTATCCGTCCGACTGTCGTTGATTTCTTACTTATATAAAATCTGTATATCAGTATGGGATACGAATATTACTGCTTTCACTTAATGCTAAAGTCACTAACGCGCTAAGAAACATCCCCACTAAGATAACCATAATAGGTATGGTTAGGGTCGCTACCGCTACTACTCGCTAAAGTTATTACTATCTACACTATAATACTCACTATCACTAGACGATACACTAGTAAGAGAATACGCTATGATCAATACTAAGAGATTACTACACTATAACAATAGAGAAAACACTAAACAAACAATAATACACTAACCCGCTACGAGATACTCTATTCGCTATTCATTACGCCCGGAGTGTTCCAGCAGGAGATGACTCTACATGTATAGATCTATACGGGGCAGACGCTATTACATCCCGACTGTTAACTCAGTCCGTGTCGTACAGGCCCAGGGATGCCACTACTTCACTACACTATGCATGACCGGGAAGGTCATGGGATCCTCTATTATCCACACTATTGGTAATATACAAGGAATACCCTACAACTACACTAAAATACTACACTAAATGCTAAACCACATCCCGAAGTAAGTAAGTATCTATCACTAAAGGAAGCTCGCACCTCTATCATGAATCACGGGCTTAACTTATCCTATCACATTTGTCATTTGGAGATTTGCCAATGTATTTTTACAATATACTGTTTTCAAAGAAATAAAGAATGCATACTTTTCACAGATTGTCACTTACAATGTATTTCCTGGAAAATATGGGATTTTTCTAAGTTTCTACTACTTATGAACCTAAATGATACATTTTTTTACACTAATGCTTGTATACAAAAACTCACACTAAACTCTTATGAACTCACCAGCTTTATGCTGATAATCGTTTTCAAAATAACTTGTATCTTCAGGTCAAAGATAGACAGGTACAGACGCAGCATTTTTTTTGGAGAAGGTGGAGCACACAAGACCCATCTCTTATTTTTGATTTACTTTTGGGTGATTGTTAAACATTACAAAACACGCATGTAATTAAATTCACTATGTAATGCTATGGTTGTATGATTCTTGTTTCTACTATTATGCAATTGTGATGATACTGTTCACTACGTCATCCACCCCGAAACGTATTCCGCCGTTATCGGTTTTGGGGTGTGACAGTTCCACATCTCAGTAGCAGCAGAGCACGGGCGAGGCCCAAGTTAGGGAAGGAGTGAGGGTGGGTTGGGCCCGTACCTCACTATCATCAGGAGTATGGACGGGGTTCCATGACTCATCAGTAGCAGGACAAGGGTGGGGCTCAGAGATAGGCGAGGCCTTAGAACAAGAGTCGTTAGTATATGTTTAGCTTATGTGATGTTATGTGATATGTGTATGTGTTATTATATGTTAGTGGGTGGGGCCCTGTGACAGGAGAGGCCTAAGTAAAACAGATATGTATCCGAGCGGGGATCGAAGCCAGGCGGGGCCTGGGGCGGCGAGGCCGTTGTAGCGGGCGAGGCCCGAGGTAGGGGCGAGGCCCAGGATAGCGGGCGTGGCCCAGTATGTGCAGTATGTGGTTATGCATGGTATGTGGTAGGATGGGGAACTCACTAAGCTTCGTGCTTACGGTTTTCAGTTTTGTTTTCAGGTACTTCCAGTAGCGGAGGGAAGAGTTCGGGGTGATCGCATGGCACACACCATAGTTTAGACAGCCTGGGAATGTTTACTCTGATAACGAAGATGTATTTTGGAAACTAATACTCTGTTTATGTTTTGAAATGATGAATTTGCTTAAAGTAATGTTTTATTAAAAGAAATTTTTAGTCTTAAATTTTGGGACGTTACACTTAAATTTTCCGGGTCGAGATTCGGTTGCGGCACCGTGTTTATAATTTGAAGATCGGTGTGTGCCAATTGTCGCCGACGAGCTTCCTCTGTTGATTCAAATTTTTTTTCTAAAAAATTTAGAGTTTTGTCGATTTTATCCGCTAGTACGTCCTCGTTTGTTGATTTTCCGCTAGAAGACGCCTCTTTTCTTGCTTTGTCCCTTCCCGGTGGTCAACGAATTTGGACGTCCGGTGGACCCTCCCCCTTGGTGGCGTCGAACTCATCATTGAGGTCAAGGTTAACACCAATGTTCGACTCGGACATTCTCGGTCGTTTGTTGGAGCCAGTGGTAGATCCCGAATACGCAGTTTCTGGATAAATGACCCATTTTGGACAATTGCAACAACTTCCCACGCTTTTTGGTTGGCAAATGGTTTACCATTGTTGGTAATTTTGTATTGGAAAAACGCGGTTGATAAAATGTTGAAATCGTTGCTACCGCTTCTATGCATATTTTTAAGATTGTCAAATACGTCGTTAAATTTGGTGCAAGCTGCTCGAAGGTCACGACATTCTGCATTGACCGAGTCGTATGTCCGGCTCGTTTGTCTTCCTAATAAGGTGTGGAAGTGGTCTAAAACACGATTCCAAAAGCTTTGATCCGTTTACGCATTGCCAACATCCCCGTCTTGTGATATGAAAATCCAAGCTTTAGCTAAACTTTCCTCCTCGGTCCATTGCATACTTTTCTTTTTCCTTTGATCTTTTGATTTTTTTTGCCTTCTACGATTTGGTTGTGTTTCTTCAACCCGTTCGTCGTCGCCGTCATTGTCGAGGTTTATGGGTTGAGATTGAGATAGTGAAACCTGAGATGATTGTGAAGTTTGTTGACGTTGGAAAGTTTGGGGTTGAAATTGCGGAGAATGTTGTTATTGAAATACTTGAAATTGGGGTTGAATGAATTGTGGTTGTTGTTGTTGTTGGTAGTAGTATGGGTGGTATGAAAGATTGGTGAATAGAGGTTGTTGAATTGGAAAGGATATCAATTGCATGTAGCTAAGATTCACTGACAGATCATTTGGAGTGGCCAGTGGCGGATTCAATTAGCAACTAGTGGGGTGCATGGCCCCCACTTAAAAAAAATTGCTAGCAGTATATATATATATATATATATATATATATATATATATATAATGATATTATTATTTATTAATGGTTGGTCCCCTCTTCAAAATACTTGGTCCCCACTCCCCACTGTTATCCAACATTTCTTTCTCTCTAGTGTGACTCTTTTCTCCCCTGTTTTTGACCTAGCTACCAATTGCAAGAACTCATGAAGGAAATAATAGAAACCATTAATACAAATAATTGAACAAATGAAGGAATTGCTCGAACCTAGCACACACCATCTTCGTTGGAAAGTTTGTACATTTACTCCATTGAAATCATAATATTTATGAACTTATTCCATTGATTGCTTTTGATTCAGAAATCATAATATGTATAAACTAAATCATAAGGTTATTTTATACTCTGAAATATGATTTTTCTGATTTTTGGTGGGACGAGTTGATACAAAATGTTATTTGGAATGTTATACTGTGAAATCTGATTTGTCTCTAATTTGTGTAATGGTTTTCTAATTTGTGTAATGGTTTTGTATGAACCATTTCAAAATGTTATTATGAATGTTATTTAAAGAGGAGAATAATGTTGGAATAATCCAGAAATTTCAAACTTTAAATATCCGTTTTTGCATTTGATTCATTATCTTTTTCCTGCAAATTTATTAGTAGATAATAATAGTTGGTTAGCTTTTCTTTTCTAGTATAAATAGGAGATGTTTTTTATATTTACCATGAGTTTTTTTAATTAAATAAAATCCCAACATAAAAAGTTCCTAAAATACCCTTGCGTTATGTTCTTCATCCCATGTTTGCTCTTGTTTCTTGTGTTTGGTGCTCCTCCGTAGAAACTCAGATTTTAAAATTTACAAATGACATACAGTTAACAAAATAACATGGACAAAACGGTGAAGTCAACGGTCAATGTGCACCCCACTTGACTTCCCAGCTAGATCCGCCACTGGAAGTGGCTGAGGTATTTTGGTTTGGATCCATAACAATATATGAGGAAGGAATATTTTTTAGTGAATATATGTGTTTGTGTTGAAAATATGTGTGTTTGAAAAAAAATGATATATATATATATATATATATATATATATATATATATATATATATATATATATATATATATATATATATATATATATATATATATATGACATGGCAAGGATTGTTTACTTAATACCACCAAAAATGAGCGGTGATTTGGAGGGTGGGTCTAGATATGGAGAGGTGATGGGTGGGGGCCCGCAGAGGCGGGTGGATGGGTGAATGGAGATTGAATGGGGTAGATTTTATAAAGGTGAGAATGAGATTGATGATGAAGTGGAGATATATTTTATGGAGACACGTTAACTTCATTGGAAATCTGGGCTCATTGTTGAAGGTATTGATATTCATTCTGTAGACGCATGATCATGACATAAATTGGTGAAAAACCTTCCAAGTTATATGTGAAAATAACAGTTAATGCTGGTTTATTTTGGAGGAAACTATGTTTAGGGGACTGGGTACTTTTTGTAGTTATGTTTTTACAACCACCAAAATATTTCAGATGGAATTACATATGTTAAGTCTACATTAATTGTGTAGCTATATGTGATGGAGTTATATGTTTTAATGTTGGTTTATTTTGGAGGGAAATGTTTTTGGTAGTTATGTTATAATGACCCTAATATTTAAGTAATTCATGTATAATTTAATGTTGAGAAAAGTGCATCAAGAATAATATTACACTAAAAAGCCGAAATACAAACAAAAACAACATTACATGACACGTCATAAAAAAAATTCATGCATGCGGACTGGCCTTTTAACTGCATTAGTGAATCCCTGCATTCATGCAACAACACATATAAAGATAATATAAAATTAGTGTTACACATTTAATACATTAATTATTTTATAAAATTTGAATTTTTCATAATATTTAAGTTACCTACCTCATTAAACTTGAATAACACCGGACGTGAATCCCTCTCGGATGTTGCCACTTTTTTCACAGTTTCGGTCAGCTGAGAACCATTCACGCTCACTTTCTTAAACCTGGTTTGCAAATTAATAATTAATAATTTTACTATAAGCCACAAACAAAACAAAAAATATAAAATATTTGGATTAAATTACCTTTCAAAGAAATTGAAAGAGCTTGATTTCTTCTTTGTAGTAGTAGAAGTCTCAGATGATTTTGGTACTACAGTGATAATAGGAGTATGTTTTTCTTGCTGTGTGGGAGTGGGACCCGATGGATTCTTTACTTTGGTGGCATTTTTGTCATTTTCCACAACACGATTAGGTTTACTAAATTTCTCTTTCACAATTTCTTTCCCATCATCTCCATGCATTGATCTGTTGATGCTACTTTGTATTATCTTCTGGTTTTCAACCTATTATAGCAACATAGATTAACCATGATGTTAGGGGCAATTTAGTCTTTTTCACATACAAGTCAAGTGGGTGGTTTTGTAACTTGTAACTCTTATTGCTTACCTCATGGCATAGAAGCTGCTTAACAGCTAAGCCAAGAATGAAGTAATTACTACTGCACCCCTGCAAGCAGATTATTATAAATTAGAAATTATATATATAATTTCAATTTAGATTTTATTATAAAAAAAAAAAAATCAAAAGTCAAAACCCTAACCTCAAAGTTTACAAAGTCAGCAATTGGGGGATCAAAAGAAAGAACTGGAGTGTCCTTGTCTGTAGCAACTTCAAATTTAAGTTTATTAGGTAAAGGATCGATTTTTTTGTTCTTGTATGTTATGGCATATGACACCATGGTATTAACCAGATGAGCCATTTCTTTTTTTTCTTTTTCTGATAATAAATGCAAAGCCACCTGATAATAAAAAAAATAACTTCAATACAAAGAAAGTATTAAAAAAAAGAATTGAGAAGAAATAAATTACCGGCTTTAAAGTTGGAGGTGATAAAATATGCAATAATGGAGAAACCAAATCTTCCACAAAAGATTTAGTGGATATGTGTCTTGAGATTGATGGAGATATTTTATTGTGCCACATGTGCAATGACTCCACTTTTTCTATGAGTGTCGTTCGATATCTGTAGTAAACAATGAACTAATTCAACCTTAAAAAACAAAAGCTAGTGTTTATTTAAAAAAAAAAAAGTATAAATCTTTAGTTTGATTGACATACCTATGAAAAGATTTTGGCCATTGAATATTAGGTTTTTCAACTTGAGATACCACACCATGTATAGAAATTGCAATAGCGGGTTGATAAGCTGCAAAAAGATAACATACTTGTGTTAGCTTTTATATAAAATCTACAATTTTATAAATGTTTGTACACAGAAAAAAGGTTAAATACCCATAAGAGACATTTTCTGTGTACGCATAATATATTGATGAAAGATATCAGAAACCTCAAGACTGTGTAAACACTTGACCTACATAATGGAAATTTGTTAAATTAATATGTCGAGTTACTTAATATATATATATATATATATATATATATATATATATATATATCCTTGGAATAAAAGTATAAAACTCACTGTTTTTTTCATCACAGGATCATGATAATTTAAATGGAGGATGTTCTCATGGATTCCATCTAATATTAAATCATAGTTGCCACTGAAAAGTCATCAGTTAAAGAAAATGATGTGGCAATTCTGGAAAAAGAGATTGTAATATTTTGAAATATTTTAATATACCAGTTAGAGATCAAGGAGTGAAGAGAGTCGAACTCGTTAAACATGCTTCTGGAACTTTCAATGGACTTTCTTGCCCCCTTTAATCTTCTCTTTTGGAAAACCTTTTGAATAAAAAAGGGTTAGATTCAAAAAAATAGCAATGTAATAGAAAGAAATGAAAATGGCATGTTATAATACACAAATAGATGAAAGTAAATTGTTATTTCTTGCATTCATACCTCCTTCCATACATCAAAAACACTTTTTGATGCATCCTTCCTACCAACCACTTGAGAACTGATATCCAACTACAAGAAAAGAAAAACAGTTCTTTTAAATTTAATTGAATAAAAAAAGTACAGACAGTTTGTCAATTCATAATAATTTCTATGCATAGAAATACACATAAACAAGCTGAATTCCACATACCACATTGAGCATTTCTTTCTTTTTGTTGAGGAACTGTAGAGTATTCAAGCATGATCTAATGTCACATTCTAAAAAAAAAAGAAAAGAAAAATTAGATATACAAATATAGATGAAGTGATAAGCGATAAGTGATAAGGGATAACCACTTTTTTATATTTTCATATTACTACAATAATACAATATCAAAGTTTATTATCGACATAAACAATATGTTGAGAGATACAATTTAGCAAATCACATACCAGTATATTCAGCCAATGCAGAAAGTGCAACAGAACTTGTCCTCATAGCTTCTTTGTTGCATATATACTTAAGCCTAAATATTCAGTAATAAATCTGAGATTAGTTGCATTTTAAATTTTTAATACCATTTGATAACTGTGTCTATGTAAATAATCACCTGCTGACAATACGATTTACTGTTGGCTGAACAAATACAAGAACCCTGCAATTTTTCAAAACATGTTGTCAATAATTTAGTCTGAATAATACATGAAAAATCAACAAACTGAGATAAAACTTACTTTGCTACTTGACGCAATGGTCTCAAGGCAGGGGCATATAGGTCATTGCAAATGCAAATTATCTACATATGAAGACAACCCATGAGTATCAAATAAATGAGAAAGACTAAATCATGGAATAAACACATAACTACATAAGTAAATTGATCCTACAGGTCTTAAAAGTGGAGTGTCCTTTTTTTTCTTTTTTGAAGATGTTTTTCCTGATTGTTCTGTTTGAACAATATTTTCAACCCCACTATCAGATCTCTTATCACCAGCAACCTGCATTGATAATTGTAACTTGTGTGAAAAAATGAACAAATAAAGTGATATAAGAGAAGGTTAAAATGTGTATATTAGGTTAATAAAGAAAATTAGAAAAGCATGATTTACCATCTTTAAAATTACATCCACTGCCCCTTTACCATCACCAAGAGCTCCATCAATTTCATCAATTATCTACAACAAAAAAAGTTAAATTACATTCTTACCCAAAATAGAAAGTCATAATAGTATTGTGTGATGTAACCTACCAAACACTTTGGCCTTGAATCAGCCATGACAGAGTTCATCTGAACCACATCAAGAATTTTGGTTTCAATTGTTGATGATGACCTGTCATCACTAGCATTAATCTCCACCACACGATATCCACAGTGTTGAGCTGCCACATGTGCAAGTGTTGTTTTCCCAAGCCCTGGTGCACCACATAGTAGAAGGATCTGCAACAATTGTTGTATGAACATTGAACATATGGTATTGAAAAGCTCTAGCAACAGTGTATGAATTATGAAACAAGTTATAAAGTTTACTTTACCTTCTGTTCTGGTGGGCCAGAGTCCTTGATCTTCTTGTTATGAAGTTCTTGCATGCCATGATGATCATATTTGTCTTCTCTGAATGTTTCATTGTTAGATGTAGAATCTTTGTTCCACCCATTCAAATTCTTGCTGGAAACTTTCTTATGTTGAGAAACAGTGGAATGCCTTTTTAAAGCGGATAAAACATCGTCTGTTGTACTCTTGAGTTCAGATCCAAAAACAGAAGTGTCCCATTGTTTCAACCATAAAAGGACCTGGAATTAGGAAACTGGATAAGATTCAATAGTTTAAGATAATAATAAGGTTATAGCACAGTTTGGAAGGCATATATATGCACCTCTCTGTTGGTATGTTCATCACTGAGAAGCTCCATGAATGAATTAGGAGAATATTTATCCACCCAGAGTCGTTCATTTACCACAGGTGTTCCCACAAGATTTGCATCAACCTGACTAGACACGCTGGCTTGCAAAGCCTGAACACCACAGTAATAATGGTCAGTGTGTTATAACAATTGGAAAGGATTGAAAATTTTAGCCTAGGTAGTAACATTGTGATTCCATACATAACATGCTATTGTCTCTCTATCATCACAGAGATTGGATATGAAGGTCCTAAAGGAGGCAAATCAAGATAAAACTCATTGTGTTCCACTATGTAAGAAGTAGAGGGTGACTATGGTAAGAGATTATGGTGACCAGGTGATCATGACAACAGAGTACGCGTACCTTTTGAATAGCATCTTCTTCCGCCCTCTGCAATAGAACGCTTATAGGTTCCAGCATAAGGCCTGCGCAATTAATTCATCATGATTAAATGCACAATATCGTATACTTATACTACAATTACAGATAAGCATCCAAATTTAACAGTAGAAATTAGCCAAGTCAACAGTACTCTACCTTTGGATGGAGCTTTCACGTCCAACTTCTTGAGCTTGTCATCCTTCTCCTCCTTAACCAGCTTAGCATAAACCCTATCGCCATCAGGCGCCGTCACAGGCATAAAATCTCCTTCAATATCAGTTACATATCGCGAGATAAACGTTTCCTTCTCCTCCTCGACAATAACCACTGATTCTTCCTGAAGCGGCGGGGAGTACCGAAGCCAGTCATCATCAGCTTCAATTGCACTCGAATCATTAACTTTGCATCGCTTATCTTCCACCGAATCGTCAACATTGCTAGGGTCGAGTAAATTAGGGCTTAATGGGCGGAATCGCTTCTTCGGTTGTACTTTCTCCGGGATCGGTAAAGCAGGTTTAACGATGGGTTCCGGTTGTAGAGCTTCATATACTTCTTCAATGTATGATGCTTCTTCTTCGGGTAGTGGTGGTGGTTCGGGATCTTCGTCGAGATACTCTTCGTGGAGTTGCAAGTCGGCTTCGAGCCATTCGAGTTCGTCCGGCATCGGAATGTCCATTTCCATCTCCGATCTGAGCTCGGCGTGGATGAATCTGCGTTTGTGTGTCAAAGAGAGGGCGATGAGGGTCGAGTGAAAACGTATTGGCGGGAAAAGTAGAAAGACGCGGGGAAGGTATACAGTGAAACTCTTAAAATTACGCAACACCCCCCAAAGAATAAAGAGATTACATTTAGCCAATTTGTCTTGTATTTTGTCCACTTTAGCCCGCAATCAATTAGTTTGTCTATTTTATAAGATTTAGAAATATTCAATAAAATATCATATTATATATATATATATATATATATATATATTAAAACAAAAGTAATATTATAGTTTTATGATTTTAGATTTTGGTAATAGTGTATAGTTTTATATTTTACACTTGAAGATAAAAGTTTGTCATTTTAAGCTTTAGTCACAAATGATGGAAAACTTTGGCCATAAAACTTATTTATTTGGCTATAATTTTTTTTTCGCAATAAAACTTTCGGCATATTTGGTCACTATATATGCTTACGTTAACACTTCCCACCCCATTACTTTGTTAAATGTTCCTTTTTAACCCTTATACTTTGTAAAATGGTAGCTTTACCCCCATCAAATGTAAACACCGATATTTTCACCCATTTAGTTTTTGTATATTGGCATGTTTACAATAAGGGACACTATAATTTACGGAATAGGTCTTTGTGCATAATTATATTTACAAGATGGTGTATATGTTTTATAAAATTACATAAATGCCCCTTCTTAATAATAAATTTACAAAAGTTAGGTTTGATGCCTACATAGAATATTTTTTCACATAAATGATCCATATGTTTAAAATTTTACAAAAAATGATCCCTACCTAAGACAAAGTCAGCAAAGCAAGAATAATATCATCCTAGTATGCTAATTATATTTAACTTTTGGTATATTTTTGAAAAATAGCTAAAATCACCATTAATTTTTAGACCACTTCATAACATTGTTACAAAAGATGTATTTCAATCATTGTGAGAATTTTGAATTATATGGATTTTATTATTGTTCTTCAACAAAAAAAATAACAATAAAAAAAACTTAAAAATAATTAAAGAAAAATACTAGATTAGTATTTTAAATTTCAAAATCATTCATATATTTAGAAATTGTTTAACGTTTCTATCTCACTTTTTGGGGAATAAATCATATAAACAAGTCCTATAACTCAGTTTTTAATAACTTATAAAATCTCCATTAAAATAATGACTTGTCACTCGTTCGTATCCACCTTCGACTATACATAAGTACTATATTTTTTTCTGATAGATCACATAGATTTAAAGTTTTCAGCATCTTTCCAACATGGCTTTAACAAGACAAAACATAAATAAATAAATAAAATCATTGATATATGCTTTTTTTCGTCCTATAAGTAATATCAACATGAGAAAACGGGGTATAAATAGCCTCATTTGCCCCGTTACCGCTCCCGAATTCGTAGATTTCCCCTGATCTTGAATTCCCTCGTTTCCTACCCCCAAATTTAAAGGTCGTCATCATTTCCTCTTAATCCCAGTTAACCCCGTTTGGCCTGATATTATCTGTTTAACCTTATTTACCTTATTTCTTCACTCTTTTGTTTTGTTTAACCTTACATATTACACTATTTATTCAAATACAAAACATACATTACAAATGGCTACTTTAAGTTTAATGTTTATTTTTACAAATAAAATAGTTAAACATATGGTAATTATATCGGAGGGGCGCGGGGGCGAGGAACTCCCCGTTCCCGGAAATTAAATCGGGGCAAAACCTGTCGTCGGACACTAAAACATTGTAAAAATACCCTCTCATATGAAAATGGGTCCCATATAGATCTTAATGTTCAACTTCAGTCATACATTTTTCATTTTCCGCTCTAATGTTCTAGCGTACCAGCATGACGGGATAATGTCTTGTGACATTCCCATTTTCACGGCCAAAAAATACCGATTTTGTTTATGCTTTATAAAATCAGAATACCTCTTTTAATAAAAATGTTGTTGAATTTGTTCCCCGAAAACATGATAAATAGGTTATCAAAGCATTTCCGAAGAAATTTATTTTTATTCATTTTCAAAACATTGGGATGTCATCGTCAATACATAAATATTAGCATAAACAGAACTTACATTTATTTACACTAGTAATTTACATCTTTTTTAAATCTCTCAGTGTAAAGTAGTTTCGTATCGACACCTGTGATACAAATAAGCTTGAATGGGTCAGGTTTGAAAACCTGGTGAGTACATATGGTTTTTCAACCCACGATAATATAATTATTATGTTTAAACAACAAACAATCAACCCAATTACCCATCCTCATTATCTTCCTCACTCTTAAGGGTTTACCCTAAGAGTCATCTATCATGCATTTGTTCATTCCGAAGTCTCTTGCTTCTAAGGTTTATAAGATAGACATTAAGTCCATAGCCGTCAATGCTCATTTGTAAAGCACTAAATCCATAGCTGCTAAAGTTCATTCACCGAGTACTAAATTCATAGCTACCAATGTTTATATAATAAGTACTACGTCCATAGCTACCAACGTTTATCTATCAGGTACTAGGTCCATATCTACCAACGTTTATCCATCAGGTACTAAGTCTATAGCTACCAACGTTTATTCGATAGGCACTAAGTCCATAGATGTCAATGTTTACTCACATCATCTTTTATCTCTCATCCTTCGTCTACCCATGTTATACCCAACATATTTGTAGATATAAAATATGTATACAGTTTAAATCATTTAAAACATGGATAAAATCGTTCGTCCAGCATATATAGCAAGTATACAGGTTATATGCACACATAACACGTAATTTATATAAAACACTTCATATTTATGTGTAAGATGAAAGTAACTATGCACTCACTTGATACGGTGGTGACTCGGTACTCGGACAACGCTTCGTTACTCTTAAAACAATTTTCCCTTGACAAAACCTAGTATCATTACAACTAGAGTTTACTCGAAGGTTCGACGAGACTAATTAATAGTCTAGCTATTATTACTATTATATAAGCGTTAAATAATACTTTTCACCCACTATGTACAGACAGGGGCCAGACATGGAACACCGGAGGGCAGGATCATTTTGGCATAAAGCACTTATGAAATCCAGCAACCCAAGCGGCCTTCCAAACCAGATTCCTCGTACCACGAGTGGTTAAAAAGATATTATAACGACACTTATATATCTCATAATAATAGCCCAAATATTTATTATAAGGTCCTAATAACATTACTATATTTAAATAAAAACTATATTTAAAATGGCGTAGGCGTATCTTACCTGCGAGGGAGTTTGGCTAGAAGTCGGGCTCTGCAGGGGCAGAACTTCCCAGCTGAAAGCTCTTCTTCTCGGATCCGTCGAGCGCTCCGAGGCTTTCTTATAGCGCTAGGGGAGTTTTGGGAGGTTTAGAGAGAGTATAGAGAGAATAAATAATGGGAAAGGTGTGAAGAAAATGAGGGTGATATAGGTTCTATTTATAGGGTGAAATATGGCTGGACTTTGTGCCACATGTCACCATCTGGTGGTAAGACTTAGGGAGAAAGCAATGACCAATATTGTACCACGTCACCCATTTTCGCACAACACACTTCCAACTTCTAAAATATGTAATTTTTGCATACGAGCTCCGTTTTTGACGTTCTTTATATCCACGCGTGGGTAAAAATAAGATCTACAACTTTCCTTATGACTCTGTCAGCTAATTCTCGATCGATCTTAAATTTAACGGTAGGAGGAGATTATATTGTTAAATGACCGCGAAAAAATGGTAACTCCTTCATACGGACTCCATTTTCTTCTGTCTTTTTTGTTGTTGAGTTCCTATTAATGAGATCTTCAACTCTCATCTAGGTCACATAGGCTAAAAACCGCTCGATCTAAAATTCGAGTTTCGGGTCGTGCACTTCTATGCCAAATCTTAGAAAATTCATAACTTACTCATACGAAGTCAAATTTTGGCGTTCTTTTTATGGAGTGTAGCATCCGATTCCTGGTATGTATTTTATTCGAGTATATTTCTCATTTTGACCTGGGACTTGGCGAGTTGGTGGCCCAACTCGTCGAGTAGAAGCGGATTGGACATGGGAGTTAAATGAGCAACTTGATGAGTCGGCGTCCGGACTCGACGAGTCCGTACTGTCTGGAAAAAACCCTAATCTAAGGGGTTTGCACCGTATTTAAACGTCTTATTGCAGCCTCCATTGTCCCTTATGCTCCCAGAACACCCCTTATCGAAACCCTGGCCGCTTTGAGTGATCTAAGGCCATTTTTTGTGCTTTTGGGTGGTTGTGAAGCTTGGAAGGAAGGAGGAAGCTTGGGAATTCGATTTGGAGCTTGTAGATCCAGATATCTTATTCCTTTTTCAGCTCAATTAAGGTAAATGCCCCCTGTTTTGGTCTTTCTTTTGGTTGTTCATCTTTATGGCTTAGATTTTGGGTGCATTTAGGGCTTTCTAAGCCATTTCTGGATTTGTGAAGCGATTCATGGAGTTCTACTTTCAGATCTGAGTTTTTGGAGGGGTCTCATGGCATAAAGGTGCCAACTTTATGTCCATGAGAGCTCCATGCACATTGTAGAGCACCTTTTATGGATTTTTGATCCAAAAACCCCATGCATGTGCACCAAGTTTGGAACTTTACGTATAAAATGGACATTAGGAGGCTAGATATATGGTTTTGACATGTTAAGACCCATTTAAATCGACTATATGGTATTTGTCAAGGATGGACTCGACGAGTTGTTCTTGGGACTCGCCGAGTCAAGACATAATGACCACCGAATCCATTATACGAATGGACAAGTTGTTAGGGAGGGGATTCCCGTAGATGTTTAGACGCGAAAAGGACCTGAGAACCATGGGACTCGATGAGTGTATGAACAGACTCGGCAAGTCCAAGGCAATCTCCCAATCTTCGAAGATAGACTCGACGAGTTGTTCATACAACTCGGCAAGTCATAAACTGAACGTGTTCATATGAGGGAGATGAACTCGACGAGTTGTTCATACAACTCGGCGAGTCGGATGAAGGCTCATTCGGAGTTATTTTAGAAGGAGAACTCGTCGAGTCGTTGCCAAACTCGACGAGTTGAGGCGTGAAGCAAGGCCAGACGAAAGGATAGGGACTCGACGAGTTGGCGGCCCAACTCGACGAGTCAGGTTAACTGGAAGTTGACTTTGACTTTGACTTGGACTTGGTCAGGGGTAAAATAATCATTTTACCCTAAGAGTAGATATCAGGTTCTGACAGAGTGTTTTGTGGGAATTATAGCCGGAGGATTTCTAGAGCAGCAGCATACAAAGAATTCTCGTGCAGATTATCAGCAGCTACTTGTACAAGGTGAGTTACCTTTCAGTAGTGGTGGGTCTATGGCCACAATGCTGACCCACCAGCAAGAGTTTTATGTTAGATGATTGTCTTTGTGATATTCATCTAGGTTTACTACTACCTGGTATGTTATGTTCTGGTATAATATGATGTCATATGCCAGTACCAGGAGGGGAGATAGTCCCCAAGATTTTCGGTCGATAAGGCCGAACAGGGGTAGTCATACCCAGTCATACTAGATAGAATATGATTATGTGATATATGTTATGTGGTAGTAGTAGAGGGGTGAAATAATCCCCAGTATCCGGTCAACAGGACCGAATGGGAGGCCATCACCCAAATATGCTAGGCAGTATCCGGTCGACATGACCGAAGGGGAGGCCAACACCCAGATATGCTAGGCAGTATTCGGTCGACAGGACCGAAGGGGTAGGTCGGGCACCCAGATATGCCTGATAGTATATGTATGTTATGTGATTGTATGGTATGTGGTATGATGGGGGAACTCACTAAGCTTCATGCTTACAATTTTCAGTTTTGTTTTAGGTACCTCTTAAGCGAAGGGGAAGGAGCTGGCGCGGTAGCTGTACATCATACACGCACACGTTGGATTTCCGCATTATGAGATTCTTGGGATTGTACTCTTAAATTTTACTACTTTTATGATATGGTTTCCAGACATGAGATTATAGTTTTATGAAACGACATGACACAATAATGTTTTAAGACAAATGTTTCCTAAATTGTCATATTAAAATTGAAAATTTTGGACTCTAAATTTGGGATGTTACATGGATGCTCTCGGTTTAACATATTCTACAACTTTTGTTTAGATAACTAAGGCCAAAAAGTCTTCTATCCTAAATTCACTATTTACGTCTCCCAGTGTCGTGTCGGTTTTACCGTAAAACTTCGACGAGCCATAACTTCTTCGTTATAACTCGGATTTTGGTGTTCTTTATATGTATGGAACCCTTGTAACATATATTATAACTTAGTTAAGATTAATCCTTCTAAATAATATTTCATCAAAAACTTATTTTTGATGTTTATTGTCTCTATATTGACTAGCCCAGATCTATGAGCATCATATGCCTAATCATAAATGATTATATAACAAAAATGTATAATCATATATAATTATAAGGTATAATCATATATGATTATACATGTTTATACATATATATCTAATCATAAATGATTACACATATATGTATGTTCACAAAATGACTAATCATATGTGATTATGGTGTTTGGTCGCAAATGAAGTGGTGGTGACAGATGTGACGATAGTAGAGGTAACGGAGGTAGCAATGATAAGGTCGGTGTCACACCCCCAAACCAAGGATGGCGGAAACGTCCAGGGGTGGAGGACTTCATGTACAGTATCACAACAACGTGTATAATAGTGCTCAAAGTAAATACAACCATCATAAATATAATTGAAAAAGTTACATCAAAGTATATGTTTACATGTTTCAAAATCAATTACAATATGATGACAAAAATAAATTGTTGACGGTTTAACGTCCCATCCTCAAAGCGCTGAAGTTTTCTTGTTTCACTGATTTCCTGAGAATACAAGTAGTTTTGAAAAGTGTCAACAATTAAGTTGGTGAGTTCATAAGAGTTTTGTTTGGAGTAGAAACCGTTTTCCTTTTTAAAGTCAATAGAGTTTGATCTCCAGAAAATCCAATATTTTCTTAGTTAAGTGTAAACAGAATAATCCTATATGATGCGTTGATGTATTCTAGATTGACCCGCAGATTTCCCCTATAATCGTCCAGCATATATAAGTTATATAAGATTTAGGTTAGATAAAACGTCGAATATAATGGGTCCGCCCTAGGTCCACAACCAAACAAGGAACAGGAGATGAGGCGGGCACCACCAATTCCAAGCCAATCCAGACTAAATTCTTGTATGACTCAAGCATATACGCTCAACGATTATAGTTGAAGTCTAACAATACGAAAATCTAATGTGAATATAACCTATACATATCATAGTTCACCGAGGAGTAATAGGGATTAGTGAACCTGAACTATGCATATGATAGCTTATCAAAGTGGTGGTGATGGTGAGTGTAACCTATACATATCATAGTTCACCGGGGAGTAATAGGGATTAGTGAACCTGAACTATGCATATGATAGCTTATCAAAGTGGTGGTGATGGTGAGTGTAACCTATACATATCATAGTTCACCGGGGAGTGATAGAGATTAGTGAACCTGAACTATGCATATGAATAGCTTATCAAAGTGATGGTGATGGTGAGAGTAACCTATACATATCATAGTTCACCGGGGAGTGATAGAGATTAGTGAACCTGAACTATGCATATGAATAGCTTATCAAGGTGATGGTGAATTCCTTTCTTGTAATTAAGTTCCTAGGGTAGATGAAACATAAACTATACCTATTACAGTTTATTACTTTGTTTGTGATATGTATTTACCATAACTATTCCGACTATAACTAGTGCGTTCGTTTACGGGGGTATAATGGCTTAACTATACTTATTATAGTTTATCTTAATTGACACATAGTGGCAGTAAATCTTTTGTATGTGTAAAAACTTTAATAATGTGTTTGTTATATAAGTAACCCTAAACTATACCTATTATAGTTTATCAATTGTTTGTATGGGTAGTGAGCATAGGCCCTTCTTGTCATAATTTACCAATGTTTATATTTATAATGGATATAGCCTCGTAATGTCATTTATATATTTCCCATGCTTGTGGAGGTGTAAATCCATTTGTTTTCTGATGTATGTCTATGTAAGAATACGAAATTTGTCATATATTGCAACTACACATAACCACATAACGATGTATACCTTGCTCAACATGTTACAAGGTGAAATGAAATTTATAGTGTTTTTCTGTTAATAACATTTTTTGTAACTGTTATTGGAAAAATTGTAGAAAAATCATAAAATGTCCAAATCAAGTTCTGTAACTTCTGAGAGTTTGGAAGATGAGTCTAGTTTGTTCATAATTTTTATTATAATTTTTTAATGACCTCTATCCTGGGTGAAAAAGTCCATAATCACAGACTGGTCCGGATTGATGTTTGAAATGATAGGCAGTTTTGTAAAAATCACCATAAATTGTAGAAAAATCGTATGGAGATGTGCAAGTAGTCATTTTAAAGCTAAGAAGTGGAACTACATGCACCTAAAACAGTTTTGAAAACAAAAATGTTTAAGATGTCCAAAACAGTCCGTGAATGGAGTGAAACTTTTCTGATGAAAGCTGTTAGAAAAATGTAGTTATGTTCTAAGTATTTTAACTTGTATTCCCCCCCTAAAAACTTGAGAAAACATGAAAATGTAGGGTTATGAACTCACCTTAAGTGTTTTCAGTAGGTAAGTGTTGAAGAAGAGAAGTGTTCAACCCAAGAACACTTGAAGAATCACTTGAAGATTCGAAGCTCTAATACAAATATATTGGAGTTTGTGTAAGATATCCATGATTTGAGTGGAAATAATTGAGATAATCATAAAGAGAATGGATTATGCTTACCAAATGTGGAGGAAAGACTCAAGATCAGCCCTTGAATCTCGAATTTCTAGAGAGAGAAAGTGAGAGAGAAAAGAGTTTGATCTTCTTGTGAAATGAGAGCAAATGAGAGAAAATGAGGAGAGAGGATGATTATCCAGCTCTCAAAAACGTGGGGATGGCTTGTGAGGGAGGTAAAAGGTACAAGGTATGGTGGAAAGGAGTGTGGGTTGTCATGGAGTGGGTATGGGGGTTGCTTGCGTCATAAAATAAGGTAAAGTCAACACTCTACCTTTGTACTTACCTACTCTTATTTGGATAAGATTTTACCCTTAAAATATGATTAAATCATTAATTTAGGGGTCTTATATTTTAAAATAAAGTTTTGGGTGAAAATATCATGTTAAAACAATTAAAAACGGGTCTTAAACGCAAAATTACGCGAAACCGGGTGAAAAATGAGCTTTCCAGCGAGACCCTTCGGACCTAGGCCGAGGTTCGGTCCCTAGGCCGAAGTTCGGTCAGACGGGTGCAGGGTTCGGAGGCGAGAGACGCGAGCCAGAAGCGAGAAGCGAAGCAAGGATTGGTCCGAGGCTCGGTCCGAAGAGAAGTCAGAAGCGAAGTCAGGCGGTTCGGTCAGAAGGGAAGCCAGAACCGAAGGAACTGTTGTGAACAGTAATGAACAGTACCTTCGGGTTCGGTTCTTCCTCTTATGCGATGTTCGGCTCGGATGAACAGTAGTCTCGGTTTGGCTCATAAGTCAACACCTCGGTTCGGTTCATGAACAGTACTCTCGGTTCGGACCTTCATGAATAGTACTTTCGGTTCGGTTCATGAATAGTACTTTCGGTTCGGAGGGTTCGTTTCCTTAAGTCCGTTTTTCGCGTAGACTTCCGTTTTTGGGTTATTTTCGCCAAATTCGAGGGTCGGAATGCCCCGAGAGATTATAGAAAGTTGGGAGAGATTTCGAGAGAGATTTGAGAGAGATTCCACATACTCAGAGAGATTTGGGAGAGATTTGACATACTTGGAGAGATTTCACATACAAAGAGATATGTGGGAGAGATTTCACATACTGAGAGAGATTTGGGAGAGATTTGACATACTTGGAGAGATTTCTCATACAAAGAGATATGTGGGAGAGATTTCACATACTTAGAGAGATTTGGGAGAGATTTGACATACTTGGAGAGATTTCACATACAAAGAGATATGTAGGAGAGATTTCACATACTGAGAGAGATTTGGGAGAGATTTGACATACTTGGAGAGATTTCTCATACAAAGAGATATGTGGGAGAGATTTCACATACTGAGAGAGATTTGGGAGAGATTTGACATACTTGGAGAGATTTATCATACAAAGAGATATGTGGGAGAGATTTCACATACTGAGAGAGATTTGGGAGAGATTTGACATAAGAAGAGATAAAGTGAAAACGATTGAGAGAGGTTTCATTGGTGCCCTTTTTGAGTGTTCGGCTTTGCAATGCAGGGTCCGTAAGCCCCGTTACGCCTTGTTTAAGGATCTTGCATACTCCCGATGAGTATGCGACATTGTTTTATCGGTTTGGCTCGCCACGTACCTCAGTTTTAAGTTAAGGAGATCTAGGTGTACGCACTTTTTGATTTAGGATCTCTCGTTAGAATAGAGAGTTGTTTAGGAGTTACTTATCATAAGCTCTAGTACTTACGGCAAAATGAGTGGACCGGTTTGACTTGTTGACTTTCGTTGACTTTGACTTGACTGAAAATTGACGGTTGTCACAGTCGGTTAGTAGAAGAGGTAGTAGTTGTGGTAGTCGCGATGGCGATTATGGTGTCTGGGGAAAATGGAACCGGTGGTACTCTATAATCATTTATAATTATAACTCTCCCGCCGTGTCAGTACGCCAGAATGCTAGAGCGGCAAATGATTAATATGTAGTTGAGGTTAAATCTCAAGATCTCTATTTTTTCATAATCTCGATATATATATATATATATATATATATATATATATATATATAAAGGTTCAAATGAGATCAATTATGAAAAAAAGAACGCGAGAACAATTTTGAGACACATATTTCCTTTTGCCACAAAACCCTCCTACGCACCGGCACGAATGAGGAATGTAATATTCATATGTGAATATAAAGGTAAATATATTATCACATATTTCAAATCTTTCACTTAAGCATTCTACCGTATTGAAACGATGGAACATATAATACTCATATATGAATAAATATATTCATATATAAGTATACAAGTATATTAATATATGAATAAGTTTGTGTCTATTCACAAGTGATTATTCATATATGAATATGTCGGTTATGGCGGAGGTGGTGGCAGTTGTAGTGGTGGTGTGGGTAGGTGTCAGAGATGTTGGTGACGATGACGAATATTCATATATATATATATATATATATATGTGTGTGTGTGTGTGTGTGTCTATTATCAAGTGATTATTTATATATGAATATGACGGTTGGTGGGAGAGGTGGTGACGGTGACAGGAGTAGTGGTGGTTGTGCTAATGGTGATTGAGGCGGCAGGGGTGGTAAACGTGAGAATATACTTACATTTATATTCACATATAAATATATAAGTTTATTCATACATGAATAAGTATGTGTCTATTCCAAAGTAATTATTCATATATGAATATGGCAGTTGGTGGCGATGATGGGGTAATGGTGGTTGTGGTAGTGGTGGTTGTGGTGGAGGGGGTGGTAACACGAAAATATATTTACCTTTATATTCAAATATGTATATTACATTCTTCCTTCGCGCCATTACGCTAGAGGGTATGTGGCAAAAAGAAACATGTTGTCCAATGGTGGTTGCAGTGGTGGTGATTTATATTCACATATGAATATTACATTTATCCAGTGCGCCGGTATGCAGGAGGGTTTTGCGGCAAAAAGAAACATATGAACAATATTTGTTCTCGCGTTCTCAATTACATAATTGTATATGGCCCAGATTTGTTCCCGGTACGTGGGATGACTTTGTAGCAAGAAAGCCTATATCAAGAGTTCCCGTATTATCATATATTACTACACATAACCCTATGACACTCAATTCGGCAATCACCAACATAATGTTACTCAAACCAACATACCACTACTCACTTATATCCTACCATGAAATGATATACATCGTAACACATAATATAGCGAGGAAACTCACCTGAGATAAGAAGTAAAAGCTCAACAGGAGTCACAACAACAGAACGAGTAACGAAAGCTACCTAACACCTAAATCAGAACTAACCTTTAGTCATTTAGCCATCTTACTTAAGGTTGAACAAAATTCAAACGGGTCAAAATTCAATGGTCAACAAAAGTCAACGGTCAACCAGGTCAATGACATCCACGCGCGTGGTAAGTTTTTGGCTGTGACGTGGGCAAGTCCAGATAAAACAGTCGTGATGTAGTAAACCACCACACCATAAGCATTCCTTTTATCATGTCGTGGTCTCGGTTAGAATGCAATCTCTTCACTAAGAGCTTAATCCTTACAAATCAAAGCTCTTAACCTATAGTTATTCTTATTGACTTAATGGATAAAGTTTTCAACTTTATCCACTAAGACACCACCACAAAGAAAAATCTTGAACTAAGCCCAATAAGATTTCTAAAGGCTAAGTCTTTGTGCATGGGATCAAGAACTCCCAAACATGAACTTTTTTTCTTACTTAACAGAAGTCTATTGATCACAAGAGTGTCATGTTAAGCTCTAGAGTTCCGCAAACTCCAATAGCATCCAAGAAAGGGACCAGATCCAACCAAAAAGAGCATAAACTTGGATTTAAAAGAAAAAATGTCAAGGTACAAGCATTATACCTTAAAATACACATAAATCTAAAGGAGACGGTAGATTTGAGCTATATCCTTGATTTTATGCAATAATATGAAGTCCTTTCTTCATTAAGCTTCACACAATCCAAAGAACAAGCTCCAAAACTAAGTAAACAAGCCCACAACCATGGGTGGAGGCTAGGGTTTCAAGATGGGAGGATATAGGCTAAAGAGAATGACATAATCTAAGAGTTAGTGTCTTCAAATATGGAAAAAACCCTAAAATCCTAGGCTTATGATGCAACAACGATCACATTGTGGTCATCATCTCGCTATGCCGTGGTGATCTACGAGTCGCGTTCTTTATTTATACATGTTAAAAAATTATTAAACCAACCCAACAAACTAAAATGAATTAAACGAACCATATAACATCTCTAATAGCTATATCCAGATTTTGACTCATGTTACAACCTAAACATAAATATCAGGTAAGATTATACTTGATGTCAAATTTAGCAACAAAAATGATTAATTAAATAAATTGACAAAAATAAAATACCAATTAACCCAAGTGAACAAAAAGTAAGAGAGCCAGTGGCATAATAATAGTAATTGTTATTTTTGTACAAATTAAAATACCAAATGAGTATTGACATAATGCATACGTCAGAAATTCAAAAGAACCCGCGTGACTGTTAAAACAGCTACATTTGTTTCTCTCTCACGCACAAACACGCAAAACACACATTCACCATCACCATTGAAAACGAACACCAATCGATCATAGATTTTCGGCCTTCCTTTATTCTTTCCAACAAATTATCTGTTCACATAGATGTGTTTTCTTCCATCCTCATTTCTTGAAATTTCATATGATTTCAAACCAACATAAGCCGACAGAATTTGAATTTTCCGAACGCATTATCAGCCATTTTGTCCTCGATTTGATCAATTTGATGTTTCTACAATCGGGGTTTCGAAAATTCTGAAAATTTTGGTTCGCATTAGGGTTTTGGAGAACAGGAAATGGGACAGAAATCCCTGATCTACAGCTTCGTTGCCAGAGGCACGGTGATCCTCGCTGAGTATACCGAATTCAAGGGGAACTTCTCAACCGTCGCCCAACAATGTCTTCAAAAGCTTCCTGCCAATCAGCCTCGGTTTACGTATAATTGCGATGGCCATACCTTCAATTACTACATCGATACTGAATTTAGTGAGTTATTTTCCTTTAATTTCGTCAATTTTTTGAGATTCTTACGTTGATTACAATCCGGCCTAGGGTTTTCTTCATCACCGTTTGAATTTCCTTTACGACCCTGTTCTTATAGCCTGTTGCAGGACCAACTCCGTCGTTAAAAATCAATGACACATTGCTAATTAGAGGATACCATATTAATTGATTACAGCTTAATATATTTGCTTGCAATTTGCATATACTAGCTGTTGAATTCTAATATTTAAGACTTTGAATTTCCTCCAATCATGGATCGAGAATGTTGGAGGTTCAATTACCTTTTTTTTCCAGCAAGATGCATTGTAAATGACACCAATTGAAAAAGTATATTAAATCAAAAAGAAATATCCTCTAAAAAGGAGAAACCATTGAAATGGAAAATGTTGAAGACAAAGGATGTGTTTGGGTATTGCAGCATACTGTGTTGTTGCAGTGGAAGCTGCTGGAAGGACCCTTCCCATGGGCTTTTTGGAACGTGTGAAAGACGAATTTAACAAGAAATATGGAGGTGGAAAAGCTTCAACTGCTGCTGCCAAGAGTTTAAGCAAATCTTTTGGGTACTTAAAAAATACATAAATTTTAAGATTGGTGTTTGTTTTTATATTATTTTCATGAATGTTATAAAAATTGGTGGATTTTAGACCAAAAATGAAAGAGGAGATGGCATACTGTGTTGCTCATCCTGAAGAGATTGACAAGATTGCTAAGGTCAAAGCTCAGGTTGATGAAGTCAAAGGAGTTATGATGGGTAACATTGAAAAGGTATCTTATTTTATAATAAGACTTTTTCTCATTAAGACATTTTCTTCAATATTCTATAAGAAACTTTTGCATCTTGTGTGATGTTTTGTAGGTTCTTGATCGTGGAGAAAAGATTGAACTTCTGGTAGATAAAACTGACAATCTTCGCAATCAGGTTTGTATCACATGAACAACATTTTTTTATTATATTAATTGTTTATAAATTCAATTTCTTTTTGAATAAATGGTTAGGCGAATGATTTCAAGAAACAAGGAACGAAGATGAAAAGGAAGATGTGGATTCAGAACATGAAGATTAAGCTGATAGTTGTGGGGATTGTGATTGTTTTGATTCTGGTGGTTATTATGTCAATCTGCAATCAATTGAGGTGCTTTTGAAGCTCTTCTTTCTCCAAATGCTCAATCAATGAGTTTTTTTTGCATCTAAGATGCTTCATCTACATGTTGTTGTTTATAATACATTGGTCAAATTAAATGACTAAATAAACTTAGTATAAGATATATACCCAATGTTTGAAACTTTTTGTATATTGTAACAAACAAGTTAAGTGTACATTACTTATCACCTTTACTTGGTGTTCCTTTTAGGAGGAAAAGTGTAATTACAATTTACAAAGATATGGTACGCAATAGATTATCAATATTTTCATTTTGTTTAAACCGTGTTACTTGTAACATCTTAATTTTGAGCAATTTTAAATGTTAAGAAGTAAATAATAAAATAAAGTAATTAATGGATACAATAAATAATCGAGGTTAGAAAAGTAAAAACATGTTATAAATTAATTAGAGGATTAATATTAGTTTAAAACTACAAATTTACAATGAAGGACTAAAAGTGTCAATTTTGCAAAACTAGCTTTAACTTAGTATGATTACCAAAATGCTAGGAGTTAATTATGTGGGGGTTAATCTAGCAAGTATAGAAACTTTTAGGTTGGTTGGTGACTATCTGTGATCAAAGTGAAACATATGGGATATAAGGGGTCCATATTGTCAATACGAAGAAAGCATTCCCTCCCCCGTTTGAATCAAAAATCAACTTTGGAAGCTTTGGAGCTAAATGGCGATTCTTATGGCTTAGGAAGATTTAGAAGTGAAACTTGAAGATTAGTTGAAAAACTAAAATGGTGTTTGTTTTTCTGCAAAGCTCTTTTTGACCTCTTATGTTTGTGTCGTACAGATAGCGCATAGACCTTGGTCTCGTACACTCTTTGTTTTTTAGAAGACCACAGACCTAAAAAGGTATATGCGTCCTCTTCTTGGCGTAGATATGAACCTAGGGATGTTATTTGGGTTGGAATCGGACCGAACTGACCCGAACCCGAATAACCCGAAAACCGAATAAGGGTAATTGCATGAACCGAAAACCGGATCAAATAACCAATATGGGTTCGACTTGGTTTGGATATTAATCGGCTCGATTCGGTTATTACCCAAATAACTCGAATAACATGTACACAATGATTAAAGACCTAATATAATCGAATAGAACCGAATAAACCGTATTAGGATTCTATAACCCGAAAAGAACCTAATACAATTTTCCATGACTATGAGAAGATATGAATTTGTGAATCCTTAGCGACAAAGAAGGAATGGTCAATTTTCGAATATAAAGAGGAAGGATCGACACTCAATTTTTGAATAGGAATGCTTGAGTAGGAAGTCGATTTTGGTAATACGATTGAGTAGGAAGTTGACTTCGGTAACACGAAACCATAAGGTTTTTTTTCCTGTATTGAATGTACGACTCGATCACAGAAGGAGAGACATGGAAAAACACAATCGAATCGATTAAATGTAGGTCATTCAGTGTAACAAAGAAAAATACGATTAAAAAAACGACTTTTCAATTTCAGGTCGAGTATTCAGAACCGAATAAGCCCTTATTTGGGTAACCCGAACCGAATAACCCGAGAACCGAATAAGCCTAATATAGATACTCGAGAATCGAATCGAATTGCTTATTTGAGTCTAATTCGTTTTGGTTCGGTTCGAGTTTCGGTTTGGTTCGGGTTTCCGGGCCAACTTCTCATCCATATATAGACTTATGTCTTCTTACATCTTCTAGCATTTTATTATCTCTTCTATAATGTATATTTAACTTTTAAAAAAGAAAATATTTTTTTTGGTTCTATAATGTATATTTAACTTTTAAAAAAGAAAATATTTTTTTTTGGTAACTATTACTTTCGTTTTTCATTTTTTAGACCTCCTTTCTTTTTATGTAATTATTTATTTCTTTAATTTTTTATATAATAATTATGTATTAACCCAAATGTTTATGTATATAATTATGTTCATGTTTTCTATTTAGATAATATATTTATCCAAATAAATTTGACATAGTTTTGTAGATATTTTTATTTTTGTGCTAGTTTACATTTAGTAAGTAAATTTGATAGCTTTTTTATGTTATTTATTATAGAAACAATATCATTGATTAATTAGTTCATATATATATATATAGTATCAAAAATCTTAATGAAGTTTTATTTTTCAATTATCATAATTTATACCATGTTAATAACTAAGTTCATTTAATTTTTTGATTATTGAATTCCAACATAATTTGAGCCCTTCGAATCATCACATCGTCGAATTTTGTATCGGTTCCAATTTATTATTTTCGGTTTGTTGTGTTTTTATCAAGTTTTTTTTTTATCGGTTCCGTTTTTGCTAACCACTAACTATATTTGTGGATTAGTTGTATGATTTATTTAGTTGCTTAAGTTACAGTTGATGAAAACTTTAGTTTGTTGTAATATTTTTTATGTTTTAAAAAAAACTAGTATATCTAAATCTCAGTTTATTTTAAAAACATGCAAACGTTAAAAAATAAACAGTCTTCTTCTTGCATACTGCAAACATTTAGTCCACATCTTCTATTGCAGATGTGGTTCGTAGATTATAAATATTTTGTCTATGAAAAAACAAACAACAACTAAAGCTATGAATCACTCATAGAGGTTTAAAAGGAATCATTTCATATGTTTTTTCCTTGACTTTGAACTAGGGTTTGCAAAATCCTTCAAATCCGAATGTGTTTGTGATTAGTAAGCTCTAAGTAAGTTTCTAGTTCCATTTCAACTGAGTTTGTAGTATTTATTGTTAATTGAATGGTGAAATGATATATGAAAATATTTTTTATGTTATAAAATACTTTTTGGTAGGATCTTATATTTTTTTTACAACCTATATAGGATCTTACGATTACGATTTTGCAGAGCAGAAAAACAATCTTATATAGAAGAAAATAAATATCATAGATTAAAGGTAAATTGAGTAATCTAACCACTTTTTTGTTTTTTTAGTATAACATTTTTTCTTTTTTTGCAAAATAACCACGTATTCCCTAATGGGTCGTTCCGGAACGAATTTCGGATTATTTTTTTGGGTCTCCCAACCCATTTCATTGGATCCGGAAAACCTATTCCGGATCAACCGTATATGTTCCAGATTGAGATTTTGAATTTCAAAATCAGAAATATATTTGAGGCGGCGATTTCATTCCGAAAAGGTGCATTCCGATTCTGACATTCCGACTCGATTACGACGTTCCGACTCGATTCCGACATGCAACCCCCATCCCTGACACACATCGACACCCATTTCTGACATGGAAGACGAGCACTACGACCCCACTATTTTACGGATACATTCTTCGTTTTCTCTTCGTTTGTTTAATGAACTGAAAACGTTCCAGAATTTAAATTAAAGAGGTAATTGTTGTAAGACCAACTGAAAAGTGGTTTAGATGTTTAGGTATTGTTGATTTACATCAAAAATTTGTATTCCGTATCTTAAAATTTCATTACGGAAGCCTCTAGAACGCGAAGAACTGTTCTGGAACACGATGAACTCGTCTGGAACATGAAGAATAGGTCCGAAACTGTTCCGGGATATTGCTCATTTCCATTTTAGAATGAAGTAATAACACCTTTTTTTTTATTTGTGCAGCACGACATGGTTTTTGATGCATCAATTACACTCTCGTGTAAACCCAAAATTGGCAGGGAAATTCTTGCGGCATTCAGAAACAAACCTGAATGCGAGACTATGTTCCGGAATACATGTTTCGGGAGGTGGTTATACATTCCTAATGTAGATGGGGATCCTTTGCTTCTACATTACGTCTTTTGCCACGAAGTTGTCACCGACCCGAAAGCCAAGTAGTGGAAATGGTTTTTGAGATTGGCGGTTACGAGTTGTCTTTTGGGAAGAAAGAATTTTGTCTCATCATTGGCTTCCGGTTTGGTGACTATTTTCCTGCTTTTGCATATAGCGGCGCCTTTCGTTCCCGTGCCTTTCCTATGTTCCCGAGAAATGGCTCGGTCAAATTACAACATGTTACGGGTGTGTTTAAACATTCACTTAATGAGTTATCGGACGAGGATGTAGTCTGTGTATGTCTTTTATACCTGTAAGAGTAGGGTTTCAATGGGCAGTTGGCTAAATAACCTGTTACAGAATAGTACTTTGCTTTGCTATTCAACCTTAATGAATTCAACAAGTATAATGTCGTATATTTTATAATTATTGATTAAAATTACTTATCGTTACTAATATTTTTTAGAAATTTAATTTTTAACTAATTTTTTATGTGACAGATATCCATAGGGGATGATAAGTTGAGATCAGTTCTACAAACAGATTTTTACTGTATTCAATAAGGTTGACAAACTTATACATCCAGACGGACCAAAAGAGAACGAACCTCAAAAATTGACCTACACCCTACAGAGGTTTTTATACGCTTTTAAGGTAAGTATATGATGATTTTTTTTGTTTGCTAACATTCTAACTATTTTTTATTTATTTGTTTGCTAACATTCAGATATGAATTCTTGATGTTAGGGTGCAAAGTCATGCTTGAATGTAATTTGTGCTTACCCTCTTGTATTGTGTAATGAGTTGTCTTTCCTATAAATAGGAAGGGAGTGACACTCATTTATGTAAGGAACATTTTGTGGGAGCATTAGTTTTAGAGAGAGAAATAGAAAGACCCATTTGTATTCTTTATATCAAAAACTAATGAGAGCTTAAACCTAGTTTTTATTTACTCTCTTGTGTTCTTATTGTTCATGATTCTTACAATGATTCACTAGATCTTTCATATTCCACATTTGTCATCATAATCAACACCACTACAATTGGTATCAGAGCGAATGTTCTTTATTTGATCAAGAATTGATCTATGATGACATTTTTGATTTGGTTATTCTTCATTGTGTTTTGATCTTCGTTTAGAGAGTGTTTTGTATTATAGAAATCGAATTTTTCCTTGATTTGATCCATAATTCGATTTTCTCTCTCTAGAATACTTGTTCGTGTCACTTTCTCTCTCTAGAAAATTTCCAAGTTTTTGTGATCATGGTGTATTTGTATTATGATTCTTGGGTTGTGATCATTGAAGATGTCAAATAGAAAGTCAACGAAAATCAATTGTGTGGGTTATTGTTGAAAGGCAGATTGATTACATGGGAAACTTTAGTTTCTTATGGAGGTTTGAAAGATGATCATGGAAGATTGATATTTCAACCGCTTGGGAAGATTGATTGTTTGGTTCAAATCACCTTGTCCATATTAACACATAGTGAAAATCAAAAGGAAGAAGAAGAAAGAGATTTTGTTTAATAGGAAATACATTTCTCTTATTAAAAACCCATGTGATCTTCATGCTCTTAAGTTTGTTGAAGTTCAAGACTATGGAGTTCAATGTGATGTTCTTAATGTTCTTGAAGTCCATGACAAGAAGATTCAAATTGATTCTCATGAAGATGAAAACGTTTTTTGAGCGATTAGAGTTCAAATCGATGATATTTTGTGTTCTTGTGATTCGTTTGAAGGAATGATTCCTTATCGAAAGCCATCAATCCAAGAAGTTCACAAGTATCAAACTCCAAAAAATTTGATTCAAACTTGCAAAGTTAAAGTTGTCAAGAATGAAGTAGTTGTTCTTGAAATCATACCTTCAAGATGCAAGAATATGAGAAAGAAAAAGAAGAAGAAGATCAAATGTAAGAACAAGCGGGTTTATTCACAAAAATCATCAAATGTTGTTGTGAAGCCGAAATCCATGAAGCAAATTTGGGTTCCAAAGAAACAATCTCCAAGTGTTGCATTGAATTTGAAGTCAAAACCCAAAAGTGTTGATGGTTCTTATGAAGATGTTCACAAATCGTTGAAGAACACGAAGAACGAGTTGTACAACACGCATCATGGGTGGTACAATGTTCAAATTGGAGATTTTCTCGTTCCAACAAAAGAACCAAAATCTTCAAAATTTGATTCGTTCGTTGTAAATGGAACTCGGATCGTCAAAAAAGTATCTCAAATTCTCAAAGGGATTCCAAAACGTTCATGAATTTGATTCGTGTTTTGCTTTTTTTCATTTTTTAATCGCTTTGT
Organism: Lactuca serriola; assembly: GCF_051521515.1. Taxonomy (NCBI): domain Eukaryota; kingdom Viridiplantae; phylum Streptophyta; class Magnoliopsida; order Asterales; family Asteraceae; genus Lactuca; species Lactuca serriola. The sequence continues at coordinate 93,005,774 of NC_136408.1, forward strand.
TTCATTGGATCTAATTCGTTTCAACCTCATTGTTGATCCAATTATTTTTTGTTTAGATCAAGTTCAAAATAACGAAATTCACTGCTAATATTTCAAAGCCCACATTTTGAATCCATTAATGTTCACTAATCAGTCCAACATCTCATTCGATCCAAAATAATGAATTGTTACCACTCATCTTGTTAGGCCCATATATATATATATATATATATATATATATATATATATATATATATATATATATATATATAATTTCTTTCTTGTGCATCCGCCGTGTAAATTGTTTCTTTCAATCGAAGTCTGTATATTACCCACCGGATTCGAAAACCTAGTTGCTTGGTAATCAATGCATATTGGCTTGAAATCACATGTTTGGAATCGATTGAATTAATGATCGAGATCAAAGAAGTATAATCTATGTTCCATTTTAACTCGTATGGAATCAATTTTGATTGAAATTGAACTTGGCTTTGAGTCATTAAAACCTAAAATCGAACTCGATTTTGCTAATATTTGTTGATTGAGTCTTCGTCAATGGTGATTTCGTTGATATTAGTTGTTCGTTTGTATCACAAGTCCCTTAGTTGAAAGTCAAACAAGTTTCAGGAAGTCAAAATCGAAATCAGTTTTTGGAAGGTTTCATTTTTGGCACAATCAAGGGGGAGTTATGTGAAGATTATTCATCGGACACTTCTCACCCTTAATAGGTTTTATAATCATTTTTTGATTATAAAAAGGGGGAGAATGAAGAGTGGGCATTCAAAGCTTCTCGAGTATTCATTTGTGGATTTGAAGACCGATAGTGTTTTGAGGGGGAGTTGGTCTTGATCGCGCGAGCTCATTGGATATTAAAGCCAGGACATCCAATCCTAACTTTGAGGGGGAGAATGTAACGGTGCAAAGTCACGCTTGGGATTAGCCCTGTCGAAAATACCCGATACCCGAATTACCCGCCCGATTTTTTCGGGTATCGGGTAAAACGGGTCGGGTAAATCGGGTATCGGGTATATTTTTTGGGTTTCGGGTATACCCAAATTACCCGAATTACCCAAATTATTAAAAAAAAATTGTTTTGTAGAGCTTGTACTATATAACAGGTATTTGATCACGCTTAAACTAACTATCATTATTGTAAAACATAAATATATTTATTATGACAATACGACACTAACAATATTAAAAGTAATTTTTATATATCATCACGTTCTTTAAAATTTAACTGTTTTCTTGATTATAGTTTTTATTACAACTAACAAACTCATTATCTTGACGAAACTTTAGAACATGGCAAAACTTATTACTACATTTATCTTAAAATTTTAAACTTTTAAATTAAGATTTTTAGGTATTTGTTTTTTTAACATCTTATTAGATTAGATTAAGTCGTTAAAAAATTACTTGATATCTCATGTATTATTGAGTAGAAAATCTCAATGTTCAAAGCTTGAGTAACTTCGTTTATGTCTCGTTTGTTTATATAAACAAGACTAATAAAGCACGACGTATTTATTTCATTAAATTTATTTTTAGGTGAAATTCAAAAAAAAAAATCATATATTTCGGGTAATACCCGAATTACCCAAACCCGACCCGATACCCAAATTACCCAAACCCGAATTACCCGAATTTAGTTTGGGTAGGATAACGGGTAAGTTTTCTAACATGAAAAACCCGAATTACCTGACCCGAATTACCCGAAACCCGAAAAAATTACCCGTTCAACACCCCTACTTGGGATGTAATTTGTGCTTACCCTATTGTATTGTGTAATGAGTTGTCTTTCCTATAAATAGGAAGTGAGTGACACTTATTTATGTAAGGAACATTTTATGAGAGCATTAGGTTTAGAGAGAGAAATAGCAAGACCCATTTGTACTCTTTCTATCAAAAACTAATGAGAGCTTAAAACCATATTTTATTTTCTCTCTTGTGTTCTTCATGTTCATGATTCTTACAATGATTCGCTAGATCTTTCATATTCTGCATTTGTCATCATAATCAACACCACTAAACTTGTGACTTTTTCGGTAAGCAGTTTATTTGGTACCCGAAAACAGAATGTCATCCTTCGGGCTGTTGCATGGTCAAAACTGAGGTCGTTACAAAAGACTCACTGCAACTAGTTTTTACAAATCGACGATGTATAGTTACTTTATTATTTAAATATTTATTTATTTTATAATTTATGTTTATTTATAATTTTATAATTTTGTTATAAGGGTCATAGACTCGTACCGAAGTTGGAGCGACGGAAGATGAGATGCGTGCTGAATGGTGGATTGTTAGCTCGACGTGGATTGATCGTCTTGATTTTCCCGACACTAAAGTTCAGAGGGCACCTTCCCTAGCACAATCACCCAAAACTCCCTTACCCATGAGCCTCAAGAAAAGAAGGCACAAACAGATGATCCAACCCACCCGCCACCACCACCACCACCAACCACTGACCTATCAACTGGAAATGACCGAATTACTAGTGACTTGCAACACGAGGTCGGTCAATTGAAAAATGAGGTATGTGAATGTCGCGAGCAGTTGTGGTCTCAAGATGAGCGTTTAAGGTCTCAGGATGAGCGTTTAGTAGAGCGTGACACTACTTTAGCCATGTAACACCCCAAAAATCTTAGAATTTTTTTTTCAAAAACAACCCATTAATCATAAAATGTTTACAAAACCATTGTTTCCAAAGTATAATCATAATCATAGTATCCTAAAATCTACTATGATAAAAACAGGAAGATGTGCACGATCACGCCTTCGCTTTCCCATGATCCTTTGAAGTACCTGAAACAATAAATTGAAACCATAAGCCAAAGCTTAGTGAGTTCCCCCAAAGTACCATCACACAACATAACAAACAATAGCATGCATATATGAGCCTTCAGCTTGACTGGACCGCCTCGTAGGGCCTACAGCCTATCTGGACTGCTCTCCAGGAATTCGGCTTGACTGGACCGCCTTGTAGGGCCTACAACATGTAACGCCCCGATTCTAAGATATTAATTACATAAGAATTATTGGATGAAGCCCTACTCGACGAGTCAGTCGACCTACTCGCCGAGTAACAGTGGGGTGGGACCGCGTATTAAGTGACCTACTCGACGAGTCCACTTTGGGACTCGACGAGTAGGATCTGGCAGAAGAAACACTAAATGTTGGGGTTTGTACCCTTATTTAAAGGAGCCTCAGCCTCCTTTGGCCTCCTTGCAGTCTTTGAGAGCCCTTAAAACCTTAATACATGTGTGTGTGTGTGTCATTGTGTGATTGAAGCTTGAAAATATGATTTTGGAGAGAGAAGGCTTAGAGGAGAAGGGTATTGGAGCACGTGAAGTGTGGAAATCAGCTCTTATCTCAGTTATCATCTTCTGGAGGTAACCAAATCACCTTTCTTCTTGTGAATCTCTTCCATTGTTGAGTTTTAGGGTTTTTGGTGAAGTATTAAGTTGAAAGGTTGAACTATGGGCTAGATCTGAGGTTGTAACTTCAAATCTGGACCCTCCTTGGATGCTAGAATCATAGAGTTGTTGTATTGGTTGTGATTGAAGTCCCTCTTAGACTTAAAGCTTCATTAAGGACTTAAAATAGACATTTAGAGCCTTTATAGCCATGCATGCACGTAAAGTTTGCAACTTTACGTGATAAGTATGCCCTAGAAGCTTGGATCTGTGATTTGGGGTCGCTGCATGGCTCAAATCAAGTCTGCATGGAAAAAGAATTGAATGGACTCGGCGAGTCATATGAAGATGGCCGCGAAATCGACGAGTTGGATGAACAACATGTCGACCCCGATGAAGATCACCATAAGACTCGACAAGTTGAAGAACAACTCGGCGAGTCGGATGAGTTTTCCTAGATTATGCATGCGTGTGTATCTGTCGAGTTGCAAGGAGGGAACTCAACATGTGACCGTAAGTTTGATCGAGGATCAAAGGAACTCGACGAGTCACTCCGATGACTCGGCGAGTTGGAATGTACTTCGGGGAACTCGACGAGTAGCCAAGGGTACTCGGCGAGTTAAGGTTAACATGGACTATTGACCTTGATTGAGGACTTTGACTTTGACCAGGGGTTGACTAGTGGTTTATGGAGTACCTTGTAGGGTTAAGGACTTATGAGTATGATGTGCTATGATGATAGGTGGTGGAACCTGTGTCAAGTGATCCAAGAGTTGGAGTTTACCTTTCGTGTCGACATCTGCGAGGTGAGTTATCCTCACTATATCGATAGGGTCTACGGCACCAAGGCCGACTCTTTAGTTTTTATTGTTATGGTATGTTGCATGTGGTTATGATTTGTTAGTTCGGAATCGAGGTAGACAGTATGTTATGCTTTTATGATCCGTAGGGATTGGTGTGTTTAGTGACCTGATAGGTCGGTACTCTAGTTACAGGAGAATTCTATGATTATCATCAGTGAGATAGATATGCTTGATGTCTGTATACGCCAGTATATGATAGCTATGCACACATGGTTATTTGCTTGTTGGTCGGGTTGAGGCGGTCCTGCTTTGTGCTGAAGGCCAACATACCCTATGAGCGGTCCGGGGAGACTGTAGGCCCACGTGGCGAACCAGTCATGCCGAAGGCTCGGGATAGATTCAGACAGACTGTAGGCCCGGTAGGGCGGTCCAGTCAAGTCGATGGCCTAGTATGCATGATGATTGATCGATTATTACTGATATGGTATTGTCAGTGTGGTATTGGTATTTTGGGGGTAGCTCACTAAGCCCTCGGGCTTACAGTTTTCAATTTATTGTTTCAGGTACTTTAGGAGTCCATGGAAAGGAGAAGGCGTGACCGTACCGCTCCTCATCCTTATGTTATGATTTTTGGGACACTCTGGTGGAAAATGATTTGAAAACATTTTGTAAACGATGCTTTACGATTTTTATTTATGATTGAAAAAGTTTAAATTTGGCGTAAAATTTATGGATGTTACACAACCTATCCAGACCGCCCCGATATCTTAACATTCAGCACGAAGCATGACCGCCTCAAACGAACCAAAATATGTCGACATATATAACATATAACATAAACACATATCCAACAAATATAGAAAATTATACAAATCTACCAATTTATCATATAACCAACATAACATCATCCTACATACCATGATACATAACCTAGTGGGCCGATATTGGTGTCTTCGACGATGTATGATTACTTTATTATTTAAATATTTATTTATTTTATAATTTATGTTTATTTATAATTTTATAATTTTGTTATCAGCGTAATAGACTCGTACCAAAGTTAGAGCCGATGGAAGATGAGATGCGGGCTGAATGGTGGATTGTTAGCTCGACGTGGATTGATCGCCCCAATTTTCCCGACATTGAAGTTCAGAGGACACCTTCCCTAACACCATCACCCAAAAACTCCCTTATCCATGAGCCTTGAGAAAAGAAGGCATGTATAGATGATCCAACTCACACGCTACCACTATCACCGTCGGCCGCCGACCCATCAACTGACAAGGACCGAATTATTAGTGACTTAAAAAACGAGGTCGGTCAATTGAAAAACGAGGTCTGTGAATGTTGCGAGCAATTACAGTCTCAGGATGAGTGTTTAAGGTCTCAGGATCAACGTTTAGCAAAGCATGACGCTACTTTAACTATGCTTCTAAAACTTATCAATAAGACTATCGGAGACGTTGTTGGTACCTCGAAGGGGGTGGAGGTACATTCTTAATTATTTCATTGTTTATGGTTGTTATGTTTTTGCATCGTTTACAAGTTTACACTATTGAACCATATAGGCATACTACAATGACGATGACTTATGGGAGCATAATTATGTCTTAAACACCCCCGAAAAGCCGCTGAATGACGACCCTGAGCAGCCGTCTCCGGATATTCCATCGTCGAGTGTAAAAGAGATTCCGCGGGATGAATACAAAACATTGTCACCAACACCTCTTAGGCGTTCTAAGCGCCAAAAAGTTATGTCTATATGATATAAGTCGCCATGGATACAAATAAAGAGGAATAATGTATTGGATTAGGTGTCTAAGCTCATAACTATTTTGGTATGTACTTGACCGATTGTGAGCATGATCCTTTTGGGTTGCCTTCATCATAGCAACTGATAGGATGAACTAAGGAGAAAAATGATTAATTATGATTTATTAATATATTATATGAATAAATATTAAAAGAGAAATCATATTGTTTAATGAATATTAGTCAAGAATTAATAAGAATTAATTTTGTGGCTAAAAGACATTAATTAAATAAAGGGGACTAGAACTGTCAATTGTGTGATAGTTGAATATTGGGTTAATGGACTCCATAGAAGTTGGAGTGGACGAAATCTATGGAGAAACCCATTAGAATTCGTCCAAGGCTTTTAAGGAGGGAGTCCATGGGCTGCTTATGGCCTAAGCAGTCAAATTAGGGTTTCCTAGTTGAAAACCCTAATAGCCTACCTATATAAGGAACCCCTAAACCCCCAAAACGTGACCAACTCTTTGAGAGAACCCTAGAACGTTTTTGTGGCTCTTCCTCCTTCTTCTTTGTTCATCTCGTTGCTCATGGTGTTTGTGACTCCATTAGAGGTGCAACATTTGAGGCTCTAAGCTTTCAAAGGTCAAGATCAAGAAGGATTGAGATTGTTATTGTTACATAACAATCAAGGTAAGATCTAAACCCTAATTCATATGTTGATTCGATTATTGTATGCTAGATCTAGGGTTTATGAGCTTTGGATGATTATTGCATGTTCATTAGACAAATTAGATCCAAAGCTTTAGGGTTTGCATGTACACCATAGGATTGATGTAGTGCTCAAAACCCATCACAATGTTATACATCAACAATCAACACCGTTGGATAATCTTGTAGACCCTACCGTACACAATGTATATAAAGAACGGGATGGTTCACTATTGTTTGCTCACAATTATTTTACCGTTTTTTGCTACGCTTGATTTTTGGACACGGTTACATGCAGATAGTCATGGAGGATGGTTGTCATGTGATGTAAGTAATATAATTATTTGATCATTACATATTATGCTTGTAAAAACAATGCTTATTTTACTGCAAAAATATTAATTGGCAACACATCATGATGTGGATCCCATTGCTGCTAAAGCATAGATCAGATGATGCTCGGTGGACGGTTATGTCGTTAGCTTTAACACTGATACATTTGACTGGAGTGACATAGCTGACAGATCCGTTTACCCAACTTGGGCATAGTGTGATACGGTATAATTTTGTTTGGATTACATTACCTAAATTTTCATATACTAATTAATTATTTCTAACTTTTTTGTAGCTTTACATCCCAATCAATATACCACAAGTTCATTGGTTTTTGGGTGCTTTGGATTTGAAAACATTCAAAATGACTATATACGATAGTCATTGGAAGGGCAGCCACTGTTTGGAAGAAGATGATTGGTTTATAGGTATGAGAGCTCGTATCCACAAACTGTTAGTGGGAGTCAACTTCTGGGGTACCGAACCAACTAATTGCGTTTATTCAAAGTGCGTTACAAACTCATTTTCAAAGTGCGTTACAAACTCATTTTCATTAGGTAGGTCTTACTACTTTTAGACGTGACGTTATACATAAGTTTTCTATATCTATAATACATAATAATATACAATTTTTATTTTTGGGTTAGTTTACCGGAAGAATTGCATAAACGAGCAAGAATTTGTCTAGTCCATTTAATACTGGTAACTCATTTATTTGTGTAACAATGCATTGTATCGACCTAAAAACATGAAATAATTGAGTAATATGGTGTTGATACGTCACACCACTACCACATGTTCAGCTAGTGTCGTTGTCCACAACAAGTAAATTAGATAACATCTAAAAAATGGTGAAACAAATAATCTGAGCGATATATGTCTACCCGTTTAAGGCCCGCCCACATAAGAGGTTAATCGTAGAATATCAATAATATTTTGGATGTGTCAGAGTTTGAAACATAGACATTTTGTGTGCGATTTCACTCCTCAACCACCATGCAGAGTCAATTAGATCACATTTAAGAGTAGTATGTATTTGTGTGTGTGATTTTTTTTCGTACTTGCATTTGGCACCGTTTCCTTTTTAGTTTACTAAATGTATGAATGAATGTGAAGCAACTCTTAATTGTAAACTACTCTATTCACCATCCTAACCATTCACAGTATCTCTATTCACCATCCTAACCATTCACAGTATCTCTTGGCGAAACATGCATTTCGGACATTCAGTTAGTAGTACTCAAGGAAATAAAGATTTTATAACTTCGAAATCCATATTATGCAAAATGCATATTTTATAGGCCTAATAAATGTATCATGTCATGGTATAGAATTTGACAAAACGAAAGGTTGAGGATTCAAGTACTTATTAGAACAATACATGTTAGATTTAAGAGTAAAATAGTTGGTGGGTGAGTTAATCATTTCAAAAAAAAAACATCAGCAAATTATTTTCTTTAAACTACACTATACACACAACTCTAGTACAAAGATCGATTATTGGTGTATACATGTTATATATTTATATATCCATTTATCTCAACAACCATTGGGTTATTGGCCCATAACCACACAATCATAATCGATCAACAAGCTAATTGATCTCTATATGTCGATATCTCTTCAAACACCGGGAGTCTCCTTGATCTCGATGGAGTCCATTGGTTTATTAATTGGTCAAGCCCCTCAATAAAAGCATCCTCCAAAGTCACAACACCCTGGTTAGAACCTAAATCCGGACCAGGGTGCACCTGAGCTAGCCGCCATGGCTCTAGCTCCTGAACCAGCTCATTAGTCCGGTTCAGTAACTTGGGGTCATTCGACCCCAAAAGTTTACCTTCCATTACTTCCAAAAGAACCGTGTTTGCCTCTTTATATCGACCTTGTTTCACTAAACAAAGGCACAAATTGCATGCCTTGTTGGCATCCGGGTCTATCTCTTGAGCTTTACGATATACGGCTTCTGCTGCTGGGAAATTTTTTAGCTGTAAGTACGCCCACCCTAAGTTACCCTGCACCACATTTGATCCAAGTGTGAATTAGGAATTTACTTTATTTTTCATTTTTCATTCTATGTTTAGATTGAAAAATAGAATCCATAAAATTACCAGTATTCTTGATGTCTCTTGTTTGACTGTAACTTGAAATTTTCTTCCATGGGAACGTGCGGTTTTTGTGGGTTTTCCATTGAAGGCTTCTCCTTGATAAATCATCCGAAGCTTCTGTTTCAAAAGCTCGATTTGTTCCTCTAATTTCCCACATTTCTACAAAATCACATTAACTTTTATTAACTCATAAAGAACAAAAAAATGTACTTTATGCTATGTAAAGCAAATAAATATAGAAAAAGTTACCTTGTATAAGTCGATTAGAACATTGTCTAGTGATTCTTGGGCTTGTTTAGAGCAACGTTCTCTAAAGGATCTAATAAGTTCAATTGCTTCTTCAGCTCTATCTTGTTGTTTCATAACAACTGCCATGTCTTTTAAAGCACTATCAACTCTATCACCCATATTTATTGCCTTCCAAAACTCGACTATTGCTCCATTTGGATCCTTTTCCACCAGCTGAAAAAACATATATATTTATATATCATTAAATAAAATGTATATTTTATTATTTGTGTAGAAGTGTTGGGTAAAATTAGTTGTAAGCTTTTGAAATGTGTAATTTGACTTGAAACAAAAAAGATAAAAGATATGGGAAACACTTTTGGACAAAAAAACGTTGATTTCATGGACTGATTTTCTACAACTAATAAAATCAAATTCAATGGTGGAATAGTTGACAACATCATTTTTTGATAAAATAAAAATAAAAATAAAAGGAACAAATTCAATGGTCAAATAATTGATTGAAGATCCGGACCCTACACAAGCCGTATAACAGATTGCAAGAAATAAGAATGCTTCTCCGCAAAGCAATAATCTCGATCTCAAATCTCAATCAAAGATTCAAATCACACATACTTTAATTTCTAAAGATAGAATAAGCAATTATTCAAGAAGAATAGCTAAACATTCGGTAAAATAATTATGAATTAATCAAGCAATTGGTTAGTATTTGACCAAAGAATAGTAAGCAATTCATTATTGTCGTTGTAACAAACTATAGATAACAAAAAATGAACCAAAATAATCGGATCAGACGAAATTATCGAATATTCCAGTATGAAATAATCGTTCATCGATTAACTCTATGGAAAATACAAATCCAGATCAGGACAAAACACAGAATAGTTGTAACTTGTAAGCAATTGATATGTTTTTTTTTTTTTTTCGAATTCGTTCGCGTAATTTTTCGATTTTGAGTATCATACAATCGGAACATGACAAAACGCATTCAGGTTACATAAACATATTCATACAAATGGCAAATTAGTTCAAGTATATATATAGAATTGAAGACAAACTCAAAATATATGGAAAGTACAAATCCAGATCAGGACAAACCTGAAGATGTTTGGCTCTGACATACGGACTATCCCCAGAAGGAAGCTTATGAAGCACATGATACGCAACAGAAGCAGCATCAACAGCTTCTTCATTCTTCTCTCGTTTCCCTCCCTTCATTTCACTGGAATTTTCTTCTTTCTCTCTCCAAAAACAGTTGACGAAAGCTTTTTAAAGCCGGATTTATGCTTGATTTTGACTCTAAAACTTGAATACTGGAGAATTTGGGGTTCAGGGGGAGTTTTTCAATGGCGAATGTGAAGGGGAGGGAAGAGAGAGAGAGGATAAAAGGTGGGGACTATGAATTGGGTCGTAAAGGAGTCTAGGTTCAGTTTAGTTGGTTTTGAACGGACTTGAGGGAACAGATTTGTTTAATCAACGTATTGCCCTCTGTCACGTATTGTTTAACCGCCTTTTATTGTATTGTTTTTTCATGCAACAATTATTCCACATATAAATATAAGACACATATAATTAAACAAAAGTATTTAATTAAGGCATATTTTGATGATCAAAAAATCTTATTTATCGTAAAATAATGGTTTTTAAGAATCTTTTTCTAACAACCATCCAAACCTTATGACATTATCTGTTTTTGTCGGTATGTTGTAATTTTCTAAAACGGGTAATCATATTTGAAAGCACACAACATTAATTAAAGCGGATTTTTCATTTTTATAAAGATATACAATGTATTTTATTTCTTATTCATAATAGAAATCAATATCTAATTTCCATAGGATTTGGATAATATATAAAACACAGTCGTCCTCGATTTTTGTTTTGTAATATCGTAATAGTAATATTGAATCTAATCGGAAGATTCTACCAAAAATAGTTTGAAACATAAAAACGCATTTTAATCAAACCATTCAGTTAACTAGTGGCATTTTAATCAAACCATTTTAATCAAACGCATTTTAATCAAACCATTTAGTTAACAGTAAATATATCAAAACACAGGAAATACATATCCAATACATCATTTAACTAGTGGCGAACCTAGAACAAAATTTCATAGGTAACATATAAATTTTAGAGGTAGCATGCCAGAAAAATTACGCCACACCAAAAAATTTCCACTACGCCTAAAAATTTGAGGAGTAGCACAGACTACTTAGTAGATCTGTAAGTGTGTTTCACAATAAATAATTCAAAATGAGTTTTCTAGGGTTCATATTTTGTATATTTAATCAGAATATGAACAATGCAATACAAAATATAAGGTTTTTTTATTTATAATTTATAATTTATATTTTTTATAGTAACGATCTTACAATCTTATGATTCTATCTCGATCTTATCCAAAAATGATACAAATAGAATCATGATTGATTACCTAGATGAAATCATAGGATCGTAAGATTTTACGACTTAAGAGCAAATAACCTGCATATCTTATCTCATGTGTACAAATATGTTAGACATACACTTTGCCATAAAGTAAATTTTGACTAAACCTAAAAAAATCTTTCATGACTTTTGTTGTTTTTTTTTCAAGTATCAAAAAGTAAATTACACGAATGGTCCCTATGATATTGGATAATTTGCACGTTTGGTCCCTAACTTATTTTTTTAACTCGGAAGGTCCTTACTGTTTGTTTTTATTGCGCGCTTGGTCCCTATCTTATCTAAAAAGACTATTTTGCCCTTGATTTTTTAATTTATTTAAATAAACACACCCCTAACCTCACATTCACATCACCTTATATTACCTTACCTACCCCATATTATTTAAATAAATTAAAAAATCATGGGCAAAATAGTCTTTTTAGGTAAGAAATGGACCAAGCGTGCAAGAAAAACAAACTGTAGGGACTTTCCGAGTTAAAAAAAAAAGTTAGGGACTAAAGTGAAAATTACCCCAAACCATAGGGACCATTCGTGTAATTTACTCCAAAAAGAATCTTTTGCTAAGCAATGTCACTATTGGTATGTTATGTCCTTAACTTCGTATAAGCAGATATCTTATCTCTCATCATGCAAAAAGCACACAAGGGTAAATTAGGAAATTCCCTTGTGTCATTGGGTGTATGATCGGTCGATTTTGAGTTATAATTATTAGCTTTTATTTGCAAAACATCCCATTTTACTTACGAATGAAAGCAACGAAGATGACTATGATGAATAGGGGGTTGTAAGATCAACGTGGCCTCAAGGTATGTGTTTTTCAATGTGATGACAGATGAACAAGGGGTTGCAACTAAGAAGCAACTTCAAAGCTAAAAGCCAAGTGTGTAGGGCTGTAGAATGGTGAAGTACTTGTAAACCAGTGAAAATCTACCAACAAAATTTATGGCTGAGGAGGCAATATTTGATTTAAGTTGCAATTTGCATTGCTAGTGTTGTTTAGAGATTGAATATAACTGAAATATAGAAAAAAAATCCATAGATATAAAGATTTTTTAATATTTTATTATATTTATTATCGCCTCATGTATATAGGCCCACCCGGATATTGCTTCTTCCCTTAAATGAACAATGAAATGAATTCTTGTGTGGAAAAATTCCGGAGTAGAAATCAATTCCAATTGGCATGTACTTTGTTCATGTCTTCCACAACCAATTTTCGGGCAAAAATAATATATTCAAATACTATATGCTCCTACATGACTAAGTGACTACATTGTTTTATTAGAAAAACATCATATTATTAATTATTGTTTATATTAGAGTAAATTACATGAATGGTCCTTATGGTTTAGGTAATTTGCGTGTTTGGTCCCTAACTTATTTTTTTAACTCGGAAAATCCCTACTGTTTGTTTTTGTTACACGCTTGGTCCCTGTCTTACCTAAAAAAACTATTTTGCCCTTGATTTTTTAAAATATTTAAATAAAGACACCCCAACCCCCCTCACTTTACCATACCTATCCTACAATTTTTTCCTATTTAAATAATAGTTTTTTTAGATAAGACAGGGACCAATCGCATAACAAAAACAAACAGTAGAGACCAAGCGCGTAACAAAAACAAACATTAGGGACTTTCCGAGTTAAAAAAATAAGTTAGGGACCAAACGCGTAAATTACACCAAACCATAGGGACCATTCGTGTAATTTACTCTTTATATTACTAATATCTTAACTAAATTTAACACTTCGAATACTTTAAAATTCAAAAATATTGGGAAAACCTAAAAACAAAAGTCTAAGCTACTCAACCAACCATGCTTTTTTTCACCCTACTCGAACCTTTCTTAACCCACTTAACACGAATCCTCAATAAAGTGTTAATTAACTAAAATAAAAAACAAAAGTTATTACTAATACGATTACAAAAAATATAAATAATATGATTAAAAGATCTATACCCTCACTGTATTAGCCAATAACTTTGTGATTCCTGTCTCTTGAATTTGTTCATGGTGTAAAGTGTAAATTATTTGTAAATTAGTAAAAATTATTTGAAACAATGTTATCAAATCATCGTGTTCTTAAATCCATTACTGGTTTTGAGTTCTTCCTTTCTTCAATTTACTCTTCTCCTGCATTTTCTTCTTCTTTTCTTCGGCTGTGATCCACGTGTAGTCATTAGGGATTAAGAACGGGTCGTTAACATGTTCTATACACGGAGTGGGCCCGCTTGTTGATGAGCTGGCAGTTTGATACGGAGTTTTGATCCACTGAAACCAAGATGATGAGCCTGTTGTGTGAGGATTGCGGTCTGCATCTGTAGGACTTGTAGGTGGGGTCGAGAATTCATCCAACGGTTGTAATTCTTCGAATTTTGTGAAAGTAACCATTACCCTTACTGTGGGGATCACCGGAATGGCAACCTAAAAAATGGTACGATAATTTGGGTTTTGATTATTTCGGGTTAAGATAATAAACTATACTCGACCACCAAAAAAAAAATCAAAAATGTAATTTGCACAAAAATTTAATTTACATAAAATATATAATTCAAAAATCTCAACAAGAGCTTTATAGAAAGTAGTCTAATGACGAGTATGATATTTAAAAAAGTCTAATGAACATTTAAATTTGTTAATTTTTTAATTTTTTTTTTTAACTCTAGCGAGTTTCCGTAACATAAAATTAAGTAATAAATAGTTAGAAATTATAATGTTCTATTGAATAGTTATAATAATTCCAAAATATGTTAATTTCTTAATAAAAGGTTTAAATATATGTTTTATATGTACTGTTTTTAGTGTGTGGTTGGAGTTAAAAATAAATTGTTACTAAATAACCATAATCTATTATGTTTTTTTCGGCCTCGAGTTGGAGATGACCTAAGAAAAATTTATTATTGAAATAAAAGTAAAATTACAAAACTATCCCTAATTTCATCAACTTATTTTTATTATTTATTTATTTATTTATTTATTTCACTTTGAACAATTGGTCGTCTCAAGGTTGAAGTCTGACTCAGGATTCGAATATGGGTCAACTTGATTTTGGATGTTTCACCACTAGACCACCTTGACGGAGGTTCTTAACTTATCTTATTTGATCTTGATTCTTTTAGTCCCAAGAATAACTTTCAAAACACACATCCAAACACCTCCCTAAACACATACTTTATACTATGATTTTACATAGAACTCGCTACAATTAGCAACCTATTTAGAGGAAAACATGCTCTAACTACATTACCCAAACATTAATAAAATCAAGAAATATACATACCTTAACCGGAAACGTCCCCGCTGGCAATTTTGTGGTAAGCAATTCTCTTAACCTTCTTATCGCCTTCACTTTATTCGCCAAAATGTCGAGCAAAGGCAATAATTCATCCGTATGCAATGGAAAATCGGGTGAAAGCCATAAAATTGGCCTCAAACCTTTCTTATACTCGCTCTCACGACCTCCATCTTTCCATCTACTATGACTTTGACTTGTAGACGAGAGTTGACTTGACTTTGACTTTGACTTTTGGTAATCAACACCATTCTCAATCGGGATATCTCGATGTTTGATAATCCCATTGTTTAACGTGCCTTCGAGTTGTTCATGCTCGTCCTTGGTCAAAATGTTATTGAACTCTTTGCTATCCGATTCCTTTTCATTACCAAATAGCTCGTTTTCCGATTTTGCCCCTGGGACCTTCCGGGATTTTATACTTACAACCACATTTTGCATATCATAAACTTTTGCCCTCCAAATTCCAACAAATTCGGTTTTCTCATGTCTACGCCACGTCATCTGGGGCAAAAGAACGGCTTGAGTGACATCAATCCCGGGCCTAAACATATTAGCCTGAGACATGGCTTGGATCTCCTGCTGCAGTTCCCCATCGGATGCCACTGCACCTGCGCCATCTAAAGCGTTCATCACCTCCTTGTCTTTATGTGAAATCATACAAAGAGATCCCGGAGGAACTTTTTCAGAACCATCACCGAGAAAGAGAACAGTTTGATCGGCCCTTTGAATTGTAAAACCATCGAATCCGGCTAAAGTCATATCTGCCCTCAAATTTGCACCACGTTTCCATATCTTGTAAGTATCGGAAGGGGCAATTCTGGAAATGAATGGAACCACAGAGCTTTCGAATTGGAAAGTGATTTCCATGTAGAAATCACGCATTCTTCTCATGGTTTGTAACAGTCGAGGTAATCTTCTGCACCATTTAGCCCAAGCTGTGGGTTGATAGTGTTTGATTATGATTTTAGCGATGTGTTCTTGGTGGTTGCATATGGCTTCTTGAAGGGCGCTCCAACCATGTTCGTTTTGCAAGCTCCAATCAGCTCCGGCGAGCATGAGTGTTTCCGTGGCGGCGGTGTCACCCAGTTTGACGGCTAAATGGAGAGGGGTGTCACGATTTGGGACATCACGGCGATCGATGACTGTTGAGATTGCATCGGCTATGGCTTCCTCTGCAATGGAGGCTGATTCGGTGCGGATTTTGGACGGGTCACTGAGATGAGGGAGACCCGAGATTATTTTGGTAAGACCCGCGTAATCTTTCGTTAATACGGCTTTATGGGTGGGGCTATGGGAATATGGAGCAACATTCATGGCTGCCATGGGAGCGATTAGGGCAAGACCCGAAGTTTTTGACTTGATCAATCCTATTCAACTGTTACCAGGTCAAGAAAGGTTCATAGAAAGTCTGGTAAACGTATGAAATACTCACAGAATTGGTCAAATTGAACAAAAACCCAATTTAATTTACTTCAATATTCGAATGAAATGAGGATAGATAGAACAATATAGAAGAAGCCAAACCTTCTTATTGTTCTTCTGGCTTGTTTGCTTGAACAGAATTCAGCTACCACGAAACACTTTTGATCCGATTCCGATCAGATAAACCCCTGAGCACACATGTGGGGTGGTGGGATTTCAAAAAGATTGGATTTTTTTTCAAATATTGGTCAAGAAAGAAGAAAAGCTTAAACTTGAAAGGGGAATTAAGAAAGACAACAACAGGATTAAAGAATATAAAGCCCAAACCCCATCATCCAAGCAAAAGGGGGAAACTGTTTGTGTTAGAAAGGAATAATAAAACTCAAAGAAAGCATCAAGAATATATAGATGTATGAGACTTTTTGAGCATGTCTCTATCGTAGGGTTTTAGAGAGAGAAAGATCAAACTGTATGGGAATTTTTCATGTTTAAAGAGTATATAAGATGGTGAACAGTGTAAATTTCTGTGAGGTTTTTATTAGTGGGAGGAGCTAAGGTTCCGTTTTTTGGCATTATATTGGACAGATGGGGACAGGGAAGAAATAAGTAAAAAAGAAAAGCCAGACGTGGTTTGATAGTTGCTAACTGGTATGTCGGATTAGCTAAAGGGTCGTTTGATAGAAGCTGACTGGATTAGAATCTGACTGAGTTAGAACTTCTGACTTAATTAACTTATGACTGAAACTTACTGTTTGATTTTGTATCTGACTAACTGTGAAAATGACTACGTTACCCTCAAACAACATTTTTTATAATAAGTCTTTTATGATTTATCATTTTATTTATAAATTACATTTTTTTAATAAAAAAACATTAAAAATGATCAAAATGATGTAATTTACAACCATTCCTAAAAAAAGATGTATATAAGCATATAACACATGACTAAAATGATGTAATTTATAATTATTCTTCAAAAATAATAACACTTTATTACACCAAAAAATGTAATTTATTCTATTGACAAAAGTGATGCAACACAAGGAAAGAAATATAGACAAAACTATACACCCAACATGGCAAAAATATTCCGTTCTTAAAGTTTTTGATAAAGAAAAAGATGGTTTCTTTTATTCTATAAAGATTTCTTCTCTCTTCGCTTGGTCTTTTGATCAGCACACAAACACAACGAAACAAAAACAAGAAATTTCTTCAATCTTCTTCTCCATCATCAAATTACCATTATAATTCCTAAATCCATAAATTCACCTGGTCTCTTGATCACCATACAAATGCCAATTCAACAAAAGAAAGTCAGATAAAGATCCATAAATTCACCTAAAAATGGCCTCAACCTCCTCTTACTCTGTTTATCATTTGCTCTACCTTATTCAAATAGTTTGCAACTTGAGATTGAACAACAACTAACAATATTATGCTTCCTTATGCTGTCAAAAAATAATGGATATGGCTTGAACAACAACCACCCCCACTCAAGAAGCCTAACGGCGGGGGTTTTCTTTACTGTGCACTTTTGAGTTGTGTATCGGTAGTAGCTTCTGTAACACAAATCAAAACTTTTTCTTACAAGAATTCTTGATAAAAAAGAAAAACATGAACAACAAAATGGGGAAACAGGAACAACAAAATCAGAAAGTACGAACCTGGTGAGTCGATGGAAGAGGAAGGGTGGTCGGAGGTTGGAAGGAAGACGACGGTGATGTGTAGAGTCGGCCAGAGGAAAATCGTATTAGGGAAATATGGGTAATCTCCACTTTTTTTCTAGAGTTGTCCCGGTCCTTCAAATGTTGAGAAGGGATCGAATCATATGAATATCATGGACCGAGTACATGAGTTTAAAAGCCAAACAAACTTGCCAAATCAAAAATTTTGGACCCAGTCTACACTTGGACCCAGTTAGAAGCCTTATCAAACGACCCCTAATACGAACATGTAGCATTTGTTTATTTGGAAAATGATTAATGGGAAGACAACTTTTATATTTTATATGTTCTTTTGAAAAAAATGATTTTTCAAATTAGTGATTTCAGATCTTTTAAATTAATGTTTCGTGTCGTATTCTATTGAAATAGAAGTAAGGGAGATATATGTCGACAATCATGCCTCCATAAGGAAAAGATTAATCGTGTTATATAGATGACCCTTAAGTAAGATCGATCGTGTTATATAGATGACCCTTAAGTAAGATCGATCGTGTTATATAGATGACATCCAACATATACAATCGGTACCTATGCACGTTCTTGGGAGGATTGTCATCCTGGAGATGTTGTTAACATGTCGGCAGGCCTGTTGGAGTTGTTAGAGTACCAACGAAGAGTTAATAAACGTAGGTCGGAGCTGTTGGTGTTGCCGGAATAACAACGGTTTCCAGCAAACAATAAAAAAGTTGACCTACAAAAGGATAATTTTGAAAAGAGAGAGAGAGAGAGAGAGAGAGAGAGAGAGAGAGAGAAAACAAATAATGACGTGACAATTGTTAGTTGTCATTATTATTTAGATTTATTATTGTTATATAGTTTATAGTTTATGCTGAGTTTTTTTTATTTATTTTGAAAAATATTTATAATATTAGTATTTTTTTCATTTTTTTTAGTTTTTAGTTTTTCTTAATGTTTTTTTTATTTATTTTAAATATTCGATTTTTCTCCCTTTCTCTTTTATTTCACATTTTCACTGTTTTTTATTTTTGTTTTTTTTAAATAACAGTTTATATTTCAATTTGTTACTTATTTTACTATTTTTTTTAATAGTGGTTTGTTTTATCCTTTTTATTTATGTTTTTTTAATATCCGTTTTTCTTATACAAACCATTGACCATCAAATTTCAGCCATCATAAATTAAACATACAATATATTTTAAGATGCAAAACTCAAATATTACACATAAAATGTTTTTGGTAATCAAACATAAAATCTTAAACTTCGGTGTATTAGTACCCGAGAAAAGAAAAATGTAAAGATGATTGTGTTTAATATTTAGGTGCAAATACTCAAATATTACATAAACTTTGATATATTCAAAGTATACTAAAATGATAAAAAAAAAAAAAGATTCAATTACCGTATTATGGTCAAAAACTTCTTATTTCATGAGTCAATTACATAAAAAAATGTCATTTATAATTTTATATACTGGAAACTATTTTACAATTAAATTGATTCATATGATAAGTTCGAAATAAAGTACATTGTTTTTAAAGTAACATCAAATTAAAATTAGGACATTATATGTATTAGCAATATAAATATTAAAATTGCAACAAAACAGACTATCATTATCATTATCATACATATTTATAAAGCTAACATTTTTCCTTAAACCTCATTCATTTAAAACCCCCATAAAAATTTGCAAACACCTCATACATTTGAAACCTCCTATTTTAATGAATACAACTCAAAAGTCTCTTAATAATGATTAACAATTCAAAGGTTTTATAACTTATATAATATATTTAATAAACAATTAATAGATACTCTACTATAAAAAGGTCAATATTTTTTAGTAGACACACAAATACAAATCACATACAAACTTCACAAAGAAAACAAGTTTAAAGTTTTTTGTTTTGGTTTGAGGGTTTTGAACAATTTTTCGAGCCATGTTATTATGTTGAAAATTTTAATTTGTAAGTTTGTTATATACTAATTCTTTTTTGTATTTTCTTGATTTAAGTATTCTTTTAAGAATATCATTCTATGTTGTGGTTGAAATTTTAATGTAAATTAGATTAGATTCATGTTATCGATCATATGTTATGGAAGATGATATATATAATATTTAATTAACTATTGTATACATGTTTGTATGTTCATGTTGCTTCAAAACAATAATTAATTAAAAATCATGGATATGCCGTATTATCCATGTAAGCCTTTTTTAAAATGCAAATTGTCTATCTTATCAATTTATATTTTAGTATATGTTTAACATTTTAATTATAACAAGAAATGTTTTTTAAAAGTTTCTTTCACTTATTAATAATAACAAGTGATTTTAAAATTAATAAGCAATAATTATAAATAATAAAATCAAATTACATGGATATGTCATATTATCCATGCAAGTATCTTTTGAATTGCAAATTGTCTATCTTATCACTTTATTATTTAGTGTATGTTTCACAATTTAATAATATTATTAAGTGTTTCTTAAAAGTCTTATTTAACTTATTATTAATAATAAGTGATTTAAAACTAATGAATAACAATTTTCAATGATAATAATTGTTAAAAATAATACTAAATAGATAATTATATTTAATTCTATTAATAGGAATGTAGGTTGATTTCAATGAATATTATTGTTCAAAATAATAGAGATTATATATATTAGTGTATAAATATTATCTCAAAGTTAATGTCAATAACATAACCATTTTAAACATATATTTTTCAATATTTTAACAATATATATTTAATCTTCGATGCGCAACGCGCGGGAATTCGTCTAGTATACTTCTAAAGGCAACATTTTTCCTTTCACCATATTCATTTGAAACTCTCATTCATTTTTCCTTTCACCACATTCGTTTAAAACTCCCATGACTTTTCAATTTTTTTCTAATAATGATTCTAAGTTGGTTAATAAGGTTAAATAAATATAAAACCTAAAGTGTAATCATATATAAACTAAATTTCAATATTAAAAGAATATATTTTCTTCTACTTATAAAGTTATGTTTTAACTTTTAACATATTATACTTAATTTATTAGGTCTAATATGTTATTGTATGTAAACCATTATCATTTTAAAGCTACGATTTTTGAACAATTTGTATAAAATACTTAAATTGTTAATTTAAATATTATGTTACAGAATCAACTAAAATATAAATTTTAGTTCAACTTTAACAACCTAACGAATATTTTGTAAATAGTTAGAAGTAATAAAATATAATGTCTTTCTGATAATGATTATAAGTTGATAATAAGGTTATATGTATCAAACCTAAAGTGTAATCATAAATAAACTAAATTTCAATATTAAAATAATATTTTTACTTCTACTTATAAAGTTATGTCTTTAACTTTTAACATATTATACTTAATTTATTAGATTTAATATGTTGTTGTATGTAAACCATTAGGGAAAATGACTTATAAGGGTAACGAAGTATTAGACTTGTACAAAAAATTCCATTGAACTTTTTTTTGTACACATATCACCAATCAACTATAGCTTTTGTACACATATGACCATTAAACTTCACCTTTGTTCAAAAAATACCATTATGTTACCGGTAACAGTAGGTCACTAGCCACGTAACATGCCACGTGGCATGTCATGTGGCTGCTGACGTGGATTTTATTGTATATTTTACCATTAAACTATTTTTTGTACACATTATACCATTAAACTTTCTTTTTTGTGTACATTTTACCATTAAACTTTTTGTACATATTTTACCATTAATCTTATATAATTTATTCAAAAAATATCATTTCAAAAAATACATATTTTTACATAAAATGGGTTTTCCATCACCTATTGTGACTCCCTGATTTTGTAAGGTTTGGGAGAAACGGTTTGTTTTTTACAATGATACTAAGGACTTTCTTTTACAACTACATTGTGAATTTAAGTTGTCCATACATCAATTGAAACCCACAAGGTTTGAACTTGAGACTTTTATCTGGAGCGCCGAAGAAATACTTAATTGTTCATTATTTTAGCTAATGTCTAGTAAACATATTCTTATAAGTCATTTTCTTAGGAAACTACGTTTGAGGCACACTTATAAACTCATGAAACATTTTGTACATGTTACCTTATTATAATTCCCCCTCTTCTTGATTACGGTTGATGATTAAAAAAGTGCATTGAAATTATGACGTTGTTTACCGATAGGAAAATGACTTATAATGATAAGTTTACTAAAATTTAGAAAATCAGTAAAATCCACATCAGGTGATGGGAAACCTACTTTTATGTAATGATATGTATTTTTTGAAATGATATTTTTTTCAATAAATTATATAACATTAATGGTAAAATGTGTACAAAAAAAAGTTTAATGGTAAAATGTGTACAAAAAAAGTTTAATGGTATAATGTGTACAAAAAATAGTTTAATCGTATAATGTGTACATAATAAACAGCAAAATCCACGTCAACAGCCACATGGCATGCCACGTGGCATGCTACGTGGCTAATGACCTATTATTATCGGTAATATAATGGTATTTTTTGAACAAAGGTGAAGTTTAATGATCATATGTGTACAAAAGCTATAGTTGATTGGTGATATGTGTACAAAAAAAAAGTTCAATGGTATTTTTTGTACAAGTCTAATACTTTGTTACCCTTATAAGTCATTTTCCCTAAACCATTATCAGTTTATAGCTACAAGTTTTGAACAGTTTGGAAAAAATATTTAAATTGTTAATTTAAATATAACATTACAGGGGCAACTTCAATATAAATTTTAGTTCCACTTAAAAAACCCAAAGAATATTCTGTGAATAGTTAAAAGTGATAAATTGTAGTGTCTTTCTAATAATGATTATAAGTTGTTTAATAAGGTTAAATAAATATCAAACTTAGAGTGTAATCATAATAAACTAAATTTCAATATTAAAATTATGTCTTTAACTTCTAACATATTATATTTAATTTATTAGATTTAATATGTTGTTGTACGTAAACCATTATTAATTTAAAGCTACAACTTTTGAACAATTTGGATAAAATACTTAAATTGTTAATTTAAATATAACATTATAGTGTCAAATACAAATTTCAGTTCCACTTAAAAAACCCAATGAACATTTTGTGAATAGTTAAAAGTGATAAATTATAGTGCTAAATGCAAAAACTAAATTATAATCTCAATTTAACTAAAATATTTCCTAAAGATATTTGTATAATCGTTAAAAGTTTTCAAATAATTAACTTAAAATAACTTACAATAACAATAGTTAAAAATGATTCTATATAAATGATTATATTGTTACCTTTAAAATCAAAAACAATGTATGATGTTTTAAATACTTATAATGCAAGAAATTAAAACTTTTAGCAAATAAATTTTAAAAAAATAAATTAAAAATAACAACTATAAATAATATTAAATCATATATTATATTTAATTTTATTCATGAGTAACCTGCAGGTAGAGGTTATTCAAAAGATTGAGATTATGCAGTTTTAATAGATGTATATATTATCATATATTCAAAATAATCAATATATTATATCAACTTAGTATGTGAGTTATTATATCAAATTTAACAACAACATTATTGTTATATTTAACAAAACATATATTTGTAAAGAGTTCAGCTATATAGATGCTTCTACGCAACGTGCGAGCATTCGTTTAGTTTATATATAAACCTAACAAATAAGCCATCTAAATATTAAATTGTTTCTTTTGTATTAAAGTCATCGATCGTACAATGATCATTATTATACTTCGTTTTATTTAATAAAACAATATTTTGTATAAAATTTAAGGATGATTGGAATATTTAAAAATCAATATAAAATAGTTTATAAAGTAAGGTGTGTTTAGCCATACTAGATTTTAATTTTAATTTTAAACAAAAACTTATGATAAAAAAGTTATTTCAATAAGAGTTAGGAGCTTTTATTTGTAAGTTTTTATGTAATCTTTACATATTTAAAATTTTATGGGCATGTTTGACAAAAGTAGCTGTTAGCTGGAAGCGGTTAGCTAGTAGCGGGTAGCTGGTAGCGTATAGTAGGTAGCTGGTAGCGGGAAGCTGTAGCTTTTATTTGTTATATGAATGTTTGGCAAAAGTAGTTGGAAGCTTTTGAAATATATAAAATTACATAAAAGGACAATTGATTAAAAATAAATAAATATATAAATATATTTTTAAGGGTAATTATGGAAATTGATTTCAAAAGCTCAGGAGCGTTTTGTTAAACGCTACATGAAGTAGATTTTAGAATTGGAACGTTTTGTTAAAACTAAAAGTTAAACGCTCGTACTGCCAAATGAACGCTCGCCGAGTTCATTTGCTCAATCAGTAGACTCGGCGAGTCAGAGGCTGACTCGACGAGTCAAGTCGCGATTGGAAGGACTTTGAGCAAATGAACTCGGCGAGTCAGTAGGTGGACTCGGCGAGTAGAGTTGACTTGGAAGGTTGACTTGGACCAGGACTTTGACTTTGACCAGAATTGATTTGGTTATCTTTTGAGGGTCAGTCAGACTAAGTGTTGCACTGACATTGGTAGCTCGGGGAACTAGTAGAGCAGGAGTTCAGAGAGTTGTCGGGCGGCAGCTAGTGGGATCATCAGCGAGTTCAGCCAGTGCAGGTGAGTTTCCCTTTGTATGAATGGGTCTACGGCCACAATGCCGGCCTATGTAGTTATGAGTAGAAGACCCGGTGTTAGCCCTAGGCACAGTATGCTAGTATGATATTCGGGACGATGTCCAGTGATAGAGGGCGGGTGCCCAAGGAATGGTTTATGTGATAGTTTATACTTGTTGTTTGTGTGATACTTGTTTGTGCCTGGTAGGAAGGTGAGTGTGGGCGAGGTCCCGCATCTCACCAATAGTAGAGTGTGGATGGTGTTCCACATCTCATTAGCAGCAGATCAGGGGCGAGGCCCAAGTTAGGGAAAGAGTGAGTGTGGGCTGGGCCCGTATCTCACTATCAGTGGGAGCATGGACGGGGTTTCATGACTCATCAGTAGAGATCGGTTGTTAGGACCGAAGGGTAGTCAGACACCCCAGATACGTCTGACAGTATGTGATATTATGTTTACATGCTAGCATGATTTGTTATATGAGTTAGAGGCGGTAGGGAGAGATAGTCCCCCAGACTACCGGCCGATAGGGCCGAAGGGGCGGTCGTGCCCAACCATGCTAGATAGATTATGTGATATATGTGTTATGTGGTAGTAGTAGGGGTGAAATAGTCCCCAGTACCTGGTCGAGAGGACCGAAGGGGAGACCAGCACCCATATATGCTAGTCAGTACCTGGTCGAGAGGACCGAAGGGGAGACCAACACCCATATATACTAGTCAGTACCCGGTCGAGAGGACCGAAGGGGAGACCAACACCCATATATACTAGTCAGTACCCGGTCGAGAGGACCAAAGGGGAGACCAGCACCCAGATATGCTAGTCAGTACCCGGTCGAGAGGACCGAAGGGGAGACCAGCACCCAGATATGCTAGTCAGTACCCGGTCGAGAGGACCGAAGGGGAGACCAGCACCCAGATATGCTAGTCAGTATCCGGTCAAGAGGACCGA
Source organism: Lactuca serriola (assembly GCF_051521515.1). Taxonomy (NCBI): domain Eukaryota; kingdom Viridiplantae; phylum Streptophyta; class Magnoliopsida; order Asterales; family Asteraceae; genus Lactuca; species Lactuca serriola. The sequence continues at coordinate 93,031,547 of NC_136408.1, forward strand.
AGGGGAGGCCAACACCCAGATATGCTAGCCAGTATCCGGTCGAGAGGACCGAAGGGGTAGGTCGGGCACCCAGATATGCCTGACAATATGTGTATGTTATGTGATTGTATGGTATGAGGTATGATGGGGGAACTCACTAAGCTTCGTGCTTACGGTTTTCAGTTTTGGTTTCAGGTACTTCCGGTAGCGGATGATGGAGCTCGGGATGATCGCATGGCACACACCATAGATTAGTCAGCCTGGGAATGTTTTACTCTGATAATGAACATGTATTTTGGAAACTAATACTCTGTTTATGTGTTGAAATGATGAATATGCTTAAAGTAAAGTTTTATTAAAAGAAATTTTTAGTCTTGAATTTTGGGACGTTACAAGTTGGTATCAGAGCCTTGGTTTGAGGGATTCGGACATGCTCTCGGGTGTGTCTGAACTCAAACTGAGGAATTGGTATAAAAGTTTTCAAAATGGAAAGACAGTTTTGTAAAAAGAGAGTTTTTGAGAAAGAAAACGGTATTAGAAAAGCAAAAAGAATTCAGAAAGAAAAGAACTTTGAAAAGAGAAAAGGGTGTGGTGCATGCAATCAGCCGAGCTCAAGTAAGTACCCTAAAATACCCATACAAGTTTATGTTGTAATTATTAGAACAACATGCTAGATTAGGGCCAAGGATCTAGGGAGGATGCCTTATGTGCCTGTTATATGTGCTTTTGAGCTGAATGATAGCACTGGTTAGACAGTAGTAGGATAACCTGTTTAGGTTATGCCTGAGTTTATGAACTTATATTGCATGCTAGTACAGATTCTTGTTATGAGATTATGATTGCTTGAGTATGTTATGGTTAGATTTTCCCTTGTCCGAATGCTGCTTGCTTTGTGCATTGTGGGATTTTGAGTGATGGGAGTTAGCCATTAAGTGGATACACCACATCACATGTGATCAGGGTTGAATAATCTCAGAGTGCTGGATTTGGCCCTGTTGCGCAGCTCTTGTCTGAGTCCAACCGTTGTAGGGACGAGTCCTCTACTCGAAGGATTATTTGAGCCTCGTCACATGTGATGATATCCAGGTGATGGCTAATTGGCATCGCGAGGAGTCCTTCAGCAGCTGAGGACTGGTTTGAGTTGAGTAAGAGATTTTCCTAGGGTAAGCCTAGGATGAGGTAGTGTTGGGAGCAGAAGTAGTAGAAAAGGGACCTGGTGGAGTCAAAGCAATTCCTGAGGAGAGTACGGATAGATGTGGAAGGTAGTATGGGCCCGTACTTCTGAAAGCAGAGGATCCGTACTCGATTCGGGAAGGGCCGAGACAAGACCGGGAACCTGGTAGAGTGTGTGTTTGGTCTCGCAGCAGTGGTGAGTATTTTGATAGTGGATGTAGTATATTTTCAGTATGGTGACATTGCGAGAGAGACTAGCGGGTGGATTAGGCGCCAGAGAGGGATCAGGCTCGGGTTCAGGGGCCGAGCAGCTCGAGGAGCGAATGAGGGAGTTGATATCAGATGAGGTTACGCACAGTATTCTAGATCAGACTCCTGTGATCTTTGGCACGATCAAGGAGGGTATATTGGAGATTTTGAATGAGAGGCTGGGAGCCTTCCGTACCGAGATGATGGCATTGATGGGAGCGCGAGCCTTGACATTTCGAGAGTTTAGGGCTTGCGGGGCACCAGATTATCATGGGGATAGGGACCCCATCGCTAGCAGCAGATGGTTGGCTGATGTTGCCAACGCATTCCGTATGAGCCGGTGTCCTGAGGGGGGGACAAGGTCAGACTCGTTTCCTGTCTTCTGAAGGACAGAGTGAGGGATCGGTGGGAGGAGATTGGTCATGCTTTAGGGGAATGGTGTCGCGTTGGACGCGATGACTTGGAGCGATTTCTCGGCCAGGTTCAAGGCGGAGTTTTCGCTGATTATTGAGGTGCAACAGTTGGCACGGGAGTTTCAGGATTTGACGCAGACCGCGGAGACTGTGGTGGAGATCACTGCCAAGTTCCGAGAGAGGACCCTTCTTGTACCGCAGTATGTCGCGGATGAGGAGATGAAGAAGGCCCGATACCATGAGATGTTGAGGGATGACATCAGGGAGTTCGTGAGTAGATCCAGCTGTAAGACGCCGGAAGATACGATTTCTTGGGCGAGAGAGAGAGAAATTGATTTGGAGCAGATCCGGAAGAGGAAGCCAGATGAGGTTCAGGTAGCCACAGGTTCGGGCAAAAGGCCCAAGGGATCGGAAACGAGATCGAGGGATTACCAAGACCGCAGTCGGTGCGGGAAGTGTGGCAGGGCGCACGGGGGCGCTTGCAGGAGTGGTAGCGGTGGTGAGCCTGGCTGTTTCAAGTACGGTCAGACTGGTCAATTCAGCAGGGATTGTACTGTTACCACCTCACAGGGATCAGACCTGTTGTGTTTTCACTGCAATCAGCGGGGCCACAAGAAGGCCCAATGCCCTAGTTTGTTTTCAGCAGGATGGGTGATGGCACCTGCCCCTGCAACCTTGAGGACCACGAACGGCCGGCAGGGCCGTGCAGAGACGCCTGCGATAGGAGGCAGGGCTTTTCAGATGGCCACCTTGGAGACGCGAGCAGCGCCGGACGTTGCAGGTATGCAATTACCGTTTTCGGTTCTTTTATTTGTGCATGATTATATTGTTATGGTTCTACATCAATTTTGGTATGAGTATTGTATTATGGTGTGGCTTGCTTGTGATCATGTTATATGCCATTTTCATACCTTGGATATTTGTATGGTAGTTAGGGGATGTGCTCTATTGAAGAAGGTTGCAAAGGATGCAGTAACTATAGCACGCTTGGGAGGGACTTCGTACGTCTCGCTAAGTTGGAGTAGCATAGTTTTATAGATGGATTGGTTAGATCCTGAGCTATGGTAACATTGGGATCCTCAGCAGATTGTCTATGGAATGGTAGTAAGGATTGGGATTTCCTTTGAGTCTTAACATCAAGGGGTAAACAGGATCGAAGTGGGGGAGAATCCTCCGAGTGTGCTAAGGTAGGAGCACGCCGACCCAAAATGGGCGCGTGACCTCCGAGAAGGAAAAGGAGTAGTTCAGCCTGTGATGGATTGAGGATTCAGGGTTAGGAGTTTGAGAAACTCCCCATCAGCTGGTGCGTGTGATGGTAATGGTTAGTACGTGGTTGGGAATTCAGGTTGTGGATCACCCTAAGGACTCGAGGGAGTCGGAATGAGGACCTTGAGAGCTAATGACACATGGGTGCCTTGTATTAGCAGTCAGTGGTAGGAAGTGATGTAAGACTACGGGGCAGCCGTAGCATTCACTATCAGTCAGCGATGGATGGTGATGTGAGGCTACGGGTAAGTCGTAGCATTCCTTAGTAGCTTCGTTAGCGGAGTTGGGGCGAGGCCCTTGTCTCCTAGTGATCAGTCAGGGATCAGGAATGGGTAGTGGATGAGAAGGATAGGGAGTTGCATGTATAGCCCTAGAGAGGTGAGACCTTGGGAGAGGCCGCTCCAGGATAGAGGCGGGTGGGACCCGTGGGCGAGGCCCGTGAGTTTTAGCAGCGCAGGTGGGACCTGGTAAGGACCTTAGTGTTAAGTTAGGGGATCGGGGACCCCACATTTGTAGTGCCTGAATGGCAGAATAGATTGAGCAGTTATAGGCGGTCGAAGTTTCTTCAGAAGTCGCTGGGAGCGACTAGTGTGTGGTGATGGGACTAGCTACCGGTGGGAGCCGGTAATCCAGACATTGATAGGTTGGTAGGGACCAGGGTGGTCTCAGTTCATCCGGAAGGCAGACAAGGAATAGCAGAATTTTCGGTTAGTAGTACTGCGGGTAAGCAGTGTATGGTGGAATTCAGTTAGTAGAATCGAGGGGTGCTCGACACCAAATATTGACAGAGAGGGGTGTCAGTGGTTACTGACAGTGATGACCCGGGCTGGTTATAGCAGGGGTGATGGACTTTGTGAAGGATAGGACCTTCACAGCGACAGAGGAAATAGTCGGTTATGGAGCTTTGCCTTGGGAAGGCAAGGAATTTGCGCAAGGAAAGAAGGGGTGAACCCCTATAGGTTCAGTGCAGTACTCGGTGAGTACCAGAAGGATTGTCGGTGAGTAAGTTGTGTTTCCAGGATGTTCAGGGTCAGGGTGACCCGAGTCTATTATCCGCAAGGATTAGTGTTAGCCGGAATGACCAAGCGGAAGGCCAGCGAAGGTAGACAGCTGGTGTTGGATTAATTGGTGGAATATTGGAGGCAGATCGCAGGCAGTGGGCCGTAGCAAACTTCGAGGACGAAGTTTAGTTTAAGTGGGGGAGAGTTGTAACACCCAAAGTTTTGAAGGCCAAGAAAGGAAAGAAAACCCTAAGTTTAGGGGATGACTCGACGAGTCCAAGGAGGAACTCGGCGAGTCCGAGCGGGATCCGGGTCGAGGAGTAAGTGACCGACTCGGTGAGTCGGCCAAGGAGACTCAGTGAGTCTGGTCTGTACGAGGAAAACCCTAAATTCGGGACTTGGAGCCTATTTAATCGTCTCATTCTCTCCCCTAGGGTTCCTTTACTGTCTCTTACACCCAGAACACCGCACCCTAAGCCTCCATTGTGCTCATTCAAGCTTTTAGCCATTTTGAGTGATTTAAAGGAAGAAGAAGCAGTGGGAATCATTGAAGCATCAAGGAGTGGCCTTGGATCTGAAGATTGGGGAACCCTTCTGAGATATTGAAGGTATTAAGTCGTTTCTCTCTTTTAGATCTTCTTAGGTTATGAGTTTTGGGGTTTTTAAGCCATGTTTAAGATCAATCTCGAGCTTGAAGTCCAGATCTGAGGTTGCGACCTCAGATCCATGCTTGTTTTGGTTTAGAATCCCGTAAAGCATCAACCCTTGAGTCGATTATGGAGCTTTCTTGCCTTAAACCCTAGTTTATGGTGTATTTTGCCTAGATCTCTTTCTCTACATGTAAAGTTTGCAACTTTACGTGAGGAATAGGCTTGGGAAGGGTAGATCTACAGATTTGAGTCCCTGCATGACTCAAAAGTCCTCTATATGTATGTGACAACCCAAGTTGTTCCGTTACATTTCCCCGTTACCGTTAACGAAATATTCCAGTTTATAAAGTTCCGTTAATTAGAGGTCGTCAAATTTAATAAACATTCCATTTGTTTACATTAATATGCCGTTAAGTCGTGATAAAAGGAAATAAAAACACATAACACACATTTCCATTTAAATGGAAAATGTTAAGTTTTATTGTTACGACCACTAAATCGGGTGCGACCAAAAGCCCCGTTTAACGGCAGTATCGGGTAAAATTCCACTAAGCCCCGACTCGGAACCCTATATAAGGGTGAGTGGAGTCCATTGGAGACTTTTTACACTCTCTCTAGACCCGTTTTCGCCCCGAATCCGCAACCAAACGCTTCCAGATTGTAAGTCTGCTTACCCTAGCTTACTCTAAATATTATGATTCATGATTATAGCCCAAAATTCGGACTTAGAAGCTGTTAGAATGGAGTTTACGTCCTAAGCTCCTTCTTAGGCCGTAAACCCCTTAAACAAGGCCAAAAGACCCCAAACTTGTCCCTATAGGCTTGGAAATAAATAGAGGAATTAGCCTAGGAGTGTTTGCACATTTAAAACAATCATTTTGGGGCATAAAAGAGAGTTTACGGCCCAAACACTTGCTTAGGCCGTAAACACCTCTAAACCATGTCAAAAAGCCCCAAACACACTCCTAAAACACCCTTAGGCTTCATACATAAATTAGGGACTTAGTATTTGGGGTTTGGATCAATTAAACACATCAAAATGAAGGGGGAAAAGGAGTTTACGGCCCAGGTTTATACCAAGGCCGTAAACACCCCAAATCATGCCCAAAGTGTGGTTTTTGTTCCCCAAATGGCCTTAGACATTTACCATAAAATACTAGGATTGAAACAAGGGCTTAAACAAAAGAAATGGAGGGATAAAAAGGAGTTTACGGCCCAAGCAAGTGTCTAGGCCATAAACTCCCCAAAACACATCCAAATGATAGTTTTAATCCCCCAAAATAGCATCACACTTCATTATAAATTGCTAGCAAGGTATTAGGGGCTTTAAACTTCACAAAACTCTAAGGATGAGAGTTTATGGTCGTAAACTCCCTTAGGAGTTGTCTCTAGGCCGTAAACTCCAAGATAATGCCCTTATAAGCCTTAAACCCACTCATGCCTTTTTGGAAAGTACTTAGAATAATCCCATGAACAAGCTAGAAGCCTTAAAACACCCTAGAACCCATCACCATGAGTTTACGGCCGTAAAATCATGGTGAGTAGTCCCTAGGCCATAAACTATGTGATAAGGGTTTACTCTTGGAGAGTAAACTCCATTCCTTAGCCATACACACCTTTAGACGCTACCCGGGACACCCAAACACTTATCTAAAGTGTTTTCCGCTCCTGTGAGCGCGTATATTTGTTTAATTAGTATTAAATATACTAATTGTATGTGAACATATGTTATAATATGTTAAATAGGTCATTGTGTGTGTTCGAGTCCTTGCGAGACACCGAATGCCCAAACGGCACCTTCGTCGGACCTACTTACACCAGGTGAGTTCATACCCCTGAATGAACCTTTTAAATGTTTTTAACATGTTTTATTGGGGGAATACAAGTTAAACATGCCAGTTATCATATCAATCACATGTGATTGATAACCCGCATGCACAAGATTTTACCACTGTACACTGTTTTACCGAGTAGGACACTATAAATGGCTTTCAAAAACGGTTTTCACTTGTTCAAGTTCTTACTTTTATTGCTTTATCAAAGTTCCATTTTCAAACTGATTTATGAAAGATTCCCAAAGATTTCTAAAGGTTTTCACACTTATTTTACCAAAGAATACAAATGCGATTTTCCTGAGTATAAAGGTTTTTCCAAGGTTTTCATGTATACTTTTACTTGTTAGTTACTGTTGCTTCACTTATACTTATTTTTAAACTCCTACTCGATAACGCTTTCACTTTGTGATGCGTTTATACTTGGTATTGTCTCTATTTCGCTTATACTTGTAGTCGCTTATACTTGATAGACGCTCTTACTTCACTTATCGTTGTTTCCACTTCGTGATACACTTACACTTGGTACACTTATACTTCACGATTCGATTATCCCACTCTGTACGCTTATACTTCACGACTCGGATGTTCCACTGTACGCTTATACTTCACGACTCGGATGCTCCACTGTACGCTTAGACTTCACGACTCGGATGTTCCACTGTACACTTATACTTCACTGTATGATACCACTTGATACACACTCAAGCGTAGTTAGATGTATGTTTGTGCTTGTATAGATGCATATAAATAATGATTGAAGGACTTAGGAAGGCTTGTCCGCCCTATTTCCTTTTCTTCGTTGAGATGTGGTCTGGTGGGATCGGATGTCCATCTGAAGGTCGTTCGATTCATTAGTTATATATTATGTACACAAGCATAGACATGCAAGTTTTCTTCAGTCAATTCAGTTAAGAGTCTCTACCTCTAGGTCAGCACTTACATTAGAAACCCACTACCCACTGTTTCGAAGTCTCTATCCACTATTTGGGATGCATCTTTAGGACACGGCCTTCTCCGTCGTCTAGTTGGTAACCAGAGTCTCCTGTAAGGAGAGCGGACATTGTGTGTATAGATCTATACGGGATTGACACCCCCACACCCTGACTACTAGCTACAGTCCATGGCTCACCAAGCCAAGGGGTGACAAATGTCACATTATATAGATGCTTGTAGGGCGTCTGGTACTCTAGTGTCGGTTAGTATGGTTACGAGTATCCCGGGTTACCTTATAATTCATGGCCTTAAGGTAACGGTATTTCGCCAACAATTTACACTATATGCTGGTAATTCAATTTCAGAGTCACACTGTTTTGACCTTACAAGACGTATCTTTCATTTGATACTGTCTGGGGTTTGTCTTCTCTGTTTTGACCTTACAAGACGTATCTTTCATTTGATACTGTCTGGGGTCTGTCTTCTCTGTTTTGACCTTACAAGACGTATCTCTCATTTGATGTTGTCTGGGGTCTGTATCCACTATATTCACAGTATCCACTGTATTCACTGTTTTAGACCTGGCTAGACGTATCTTTCATTTGATATTGTCTGCGGTCTGTATTCACTGTTTTGGACCTTACCAGCTGTACCTTTCATTTGGTACCTTCTGGGGTCTGTGTCTCTATTTGCTAGACTGAACCAGGCGTGTCGTTTGTTCGATACTCTCCTGGAGTCTATGATTCCTTTGCCTTAGTCAGCATTCCTCATTGCTGAGGCATATGTTATCTCCATGTTGTCTCTTGCTTTCTTTAATAATCAAATTCAGTATTTTGATGATGATAGCAATTAAGGGAAAACCACTTTTTACCACATAACACTGACCAGTCTTGGTAGAAGGCTGCTTTGATTAAAGAAAATATAGGATTTTCTGGAAAGAACTCTAATACACTGTAAACACTTAAACTATTACTTTATAAAGTTATTTGAATGAAATGTCACTAAATACTTATGAACTCACCAGCATTTGTAAAAATGCTGATACTCGTTTTTCAAATAACTTGTATTCTCAGGTTAGCATTAGACAGGTACATCTCGGAGCTGTTGATGAAGATAGCTTAGTATCATGTTGTATCCATTCTATTACTTGTATTACTTTGGTGTATTAATGTAACCATGTAAAAGTATTACTATTAATGCAATGTTTTGTTGTACTTTGATTACTATAATGCATGTGTTGTGATACTTGACATGACGTCATCCACCCCAGAACGTTTCCGCCGTTCCGGTTTTGGGGTGTGACCGATTGGTATTAGAGTATTGTTTATAGTGAGCTAAGTATATCAATTCATAAAAGATATACAACCTATAAACACAATGGGATAAAACAGTCTGACCAAGAATTATACTTTAAAATATAACCATATTTTACCAAAGTATAATAACATCCAGAATCTAAACACTTGAACAAAAGTATCACAAGAAGAACAATAATAAAAGTCTTCGGATGTTGAGCACTACAGTCAAACCTGGGCAGTTATGTAATCGTAAGTTGGGATAAATGTAACCTGATCAACTACATTTATCCGAGATGCGATGAACGTGTGTTTGGGAGTGATAGTGGTGTACAACAGGTCTGACACTTACCAACTAGGATTGCTAGAGCCAAACATAAAGTTAAAATACTATAGGAGTATTTTAGAATGCTAAAAGATCCACACTAATCCCATAATGAAATTCAGAAGATAAGAATCAAACAAGAATTAAAATACCATAGGGGTATTTTAGAATCCATAACCAACCTTGTGTGAATAACTAAAAAGATCCTTATTGATATACCTACGACTACAGAGGGTGTACTCCCAAGGTTATATATATAATAAGGATCCCATAGGCTAAGAATGTGTGGTTTCGCTCTACTTCCTTTTCCTCGTTGGGATGTGGATATAGAGTAGTATCACATATTCGAAGGCCTATCGGATCTAAGCTATATATGATTTGTATACCCTGTGTAATCGTAGCAAGACTCGATATGGATCATACAGTGAAATGTTAATAATCTCTTAGGATTCTTTAGACATTGCCATTCTCGCGCGAACCCTGTAGACAACCCTATCCACTTCAGTGCTCGGCATATGAGTTGATTCAGACCCAGAAAAGGTTCATTGAGAAGAGTTCCTGTTCGGAAATAAATGAACTGGGTCGAGACTATTGAATTCACCAGGTGCCTATATTCTTTTAGGAACAGTGGTGAGAGATTCGCCTAAAACTTCCGAGATTCCAGTCATCCATCATGAAGCAGTGACACCCAGAGTTGGAATCAGAAGGAAGGCGGGGTAGAAATTCAATATGTCTTCACAAGAAAAGAACCCTAGGAAACTACCCGAAGGAAATCAACGCCGATTCTAGTCAAAGATACGAGGCAGACCGAGGGAGCCAGTACATGGAACCCGGGAATTGTCTTTTCCTTGTGTTCGTCACACTAATAAACCCTTAAAATAATACAATTTAGTGAGTTAGTGGTTACACTACTCACGCTATGTGTTAGGTAAATCGTCGATTCCCGTTGCCAGATACACAATTAGGGCGGATCCCCGCACCTTTATTGAGAGTGCTTAGCCATGAGCTTTCATGAGCCTCTCTTTCCGCAGTTTCGTTCCGAACCGTTCTCAAATCTCTCCAGGCCGGAGAGTGAAACCTTTCCCAGTATAAAAGGTAACTTAGTAGGAACGACTCGCATCTTATGGCCTTTTCCAATACTCATACTCCTACCTTGATTACCAGGACTACATCATAGGGATGTAGGTCGACACTCAGACGACCAGTACCCGAGGCACGGGAGAATTTATGCCTAATACGTTCAGGACAGAAATGTCCAGGGTTAACCATCGTCTCTCATTACCTTGTATTTCGTTTTCCGTGTAGGAAAACCATGCCATCGAAGAAGCGTAATCAATCCACAAGCAAGAAACCTACTCTCTTATTCGATGAAGCTACGTTCCAAGCTACAATCTCAGCAGCCGTAGCAGCTGTCATGGCTCACCTGAATGCTAACACCGCCAATGTTAGCAAGGGCCCTGTTGGGATTTCCAATCCTGGCAATGGACGGCAACAACCAACACTTCTATACTCAGCCACCCAAGAACCTCCACTGAACCCACTAAAGAGAAAACTCAAGATAGAGGAGGGAAGTACCTCGGCTCAAGGACCTCCCGAAGGGCAACGAGCTGAGGCAGTCTATACCCCTGTCAATCCTTCCCTCCCGACCTCAAGAAGACCATACCTAGGAGGCCTTCCCCACTGCAGCAAGTGCAGCTACCATCATCATGGTGTCTGCCGAGAGCTCTATTGTGCTAGGTGCCACATGTTGGGGCATACTGCTCGCGTCTGCAGAACCCTGGTTGAGTTCATTACATCAACTGTAACGCCTGTGTTTCTGGGCTTGCCATTTTTAGCAATGTAATAGTCTAGGTTAACCTTTGTAACTCAACTTGAAATAATAAGAATGTATTATTTGTGAATTATGTGAATTATGTGATTTATGTGTTTATTTTCTTGATTTTTATAATTTAATGAATTAAGAATGAAATAAGCGTCAAAATTAAAGTGTGAGATAAGCCCGATATCTTTGCATAAAGTTGTAGTGGTTGAAACAAGGATTCCGGAGATATAAGGAATGCCAAAATCCGAGTTATAACGAAGAAGTTATAACCTGTCGAAGTTTCGCGACAGAACCGGTACGACGCCGAGTGACGTAAAATATGAATTTAAGATAGAGCGATATTTAGCCTTAGCGATCTAAATGAAAGTCGTAGATTTCGTTAAACCGAGAGCGTGCATAAAAGGAACGCCCAAATCTGACTTCGTATGAGGAAGTTATGATTTTTCTAAGTTTTGACTTAGCAGTATGCAGCCCAAATACTCGATTTGAGATCGAGCGGTTTTTAGCCGAAACAATCTAAATGAGAATCGAAGATCTCGTTGTTAGTAGCGAAACGATGAAAAGTTAGGCGAGAACGGACGTCAGACGAAGAAGTTATGAATTTATAACGAAGTTTTTCTGTCCCGGCCTTCTAAAAATAAATAATAAAAATAAAAGTCAAAATTAGCCGACGGAGTCTAAATGAAAGTTGTAGAGTATGGTCTGACCTTCGCGTGGATATAAAGAACGTTGAAAACGGAGCTCGTATGCGAAAGTTACGCAATTTAGAAGTTCGACAAGTCAATTACGCCCCGCGTAATTGAGTACGCCCAGCGTACTCAGTCGGATGCAACTTGTCTGACCAATACTCGAGTGCCACCAGTCGACGCACGCAGTGACGTCAAAGTACGCCCCGCGTAACCGAGTACGCCCTGCGTAATTTAAGATTACGCACCGCGTAATCCCAGACCCTCAGCCTATAAATAGAACTCGAATTCAGCCATTTTCTCTTGTTCAAACTCTTCTCTCTCTCTAAGTTTTGCCTCGTTTTGCGTGCCGTTTATACTCCGAAGCCCCGGTAATATTCCCGAGCCCCGAAGCAAGATCCGAATCCCCGAGAATCCCGAAGAGCGTTATTCCCGAGCCGAGACGCTGCCCGCGAGGAGCCCGGTTTTGTGAAGATCTTCCAGATCTACGGAGAAACACCTCTTCTGCAAGCCGTAGTGCTGCCCGATCATCTTCTGATCAAGTGAGTGTGTAGTTACTTTCATTCCAACACAATATTATGAAGTATTTTATATAAAATACGTGCTATGTGTATATATTTTGTTGTTATATATGTGAATGTATACCTACTCTCTTCTATCTTATAGATCTGATTATTTCTCAATGAAATACGTGTTATGTGTGTGTGCCTCATCTGTTATGTGAAAAATGTTTTGATTGAGCATGCTATACAGGTTTTGAAACTACGTATAAAAATGTATATTTTATCTACTAATATGTTGGGTAGAATATGGGTAGCTAGTTGGTATGTAATAAACAGATGAGAGGCCTCGATGTTGTTTTGATCCAGTCATCTAGCGGAATTTAGATGACGACCACGGACTTTTCTAGACAGTCCAGTGGAACGCTAGCAGGCTCATAACCTGTAGGTGTTAATGAACTTGGGTGTTCATTCGTTGTATTCCATCCCCCCCATGGTTGCCTTATTTGACTTATATTGCTGAGGAACCCCCGAAGCATGTGTAGTCGCCCCGATGAAATATTCTTAGACTAGGTCCCTTGTGTTAGTTATTTTAGGGACATAAAGTGAGAATAACGGGAATGGGTAACTGGGTTATTGTTGGTTGATAATAATTAATTAAATTATTTATTGTGGGTTGAAAACCCTATATGCTCACCAGGCTCCCAAGCCTGACCCACTCAGTTGATTTATTTTACAGGAAGTGGCGCAAGAGCTTAAGATGGGCGAACATCAAGTTGTTTTGTTTACAAGTCTGTATATGTTTATATTTGTTGAAAGACTTGTAATGCTATCGTTTATGCTTTATGATCTGTATCGGAACATGACATCCCGACTTTTGATTATGAAATGAAATCATATTTCTTTATGAAATGATTTGATAAATATCTATTTTATCATGTTTTGTTTTTGGGAACAAATTCCGCATCTCTTTTAAAATTAAAAGGATTTACTCTGAAAATTATTTTAAAAAGCATAAATGAAATCGGTCTTTTCTGGCCGAGATTTTGGGGATGTCACAGTTGGTATCAGAGCATTAGTTTAAGCGAACTAGGAATTTTTAGGATTTCTAGACTTAAACTTAGAATGCTAAGTGGAATTTTGAGATGTGTGTCTGTTATGTTTTAGACACGAGCACTAGTTTATTTTAGGAATATTGCCTAAAAAGCTTTATGTGCTAAATGTTGTGTGTTGCCATATATGATATTATTTGTTCGGATCTATGGTCTGTTGCCGACCGGATCTAGAAACTTTATGTGTGTAGGATTCTAAGCGTACGTCTACGATATTAGAACTAGCATGTAATCGTTTGGAGTAATAAGGTGAAATTATTCGGTGTGTAGATCAAAAATGGTGAGAACAAGAAGTGGAGTTGGAAATGCTGATGAAAACAGGAATCAACCACCAGTGATTGAACAAAGACCTGTTGTAGCAGCAGCACCTGAGCCAATAACCATGGCTGGTGTGCAATTGATGATTCAGACGATGTTGGATCGTCAGATGGAGGAAACTAGACGGTTGCTTCAACAAAACCGTGAAGAACTGTCGATTCGTGTGGAAGAGCCTAAATTAAATGAAGGGCACTCGGAAGGTGGAAACTTCAGTGGATCAGTTGGTCAAGCCAACCCACCGATAGTTAGGCAAGATAACCGCGATGGAAGGAATGATGGAATGGGATGCAAGTACAAGGACTTTTTGACTTGCAAACCATCGACCTTCAATGGAAAGGAGGATCCGATTGGGGTTATGGATTGGATCTCCGAAATGGAGCTAGCCTTCATGACGTGTGGCTGCAGAGGTAAGTTGCAAACCATCTATGCCGTGCGTCAATTCCGAGGTGGATCCGTTCGTTGGTGGAACACTCTAGGGAAGACTTTGAGCCCTAATGAGCCACTGCAATTGTCATGGGCAGAGTTCTTGGTGCAGTTTAAGCGTAAGTTCTGCTCAGCTCAAAATCTGTTGGAATTGGAGAACAAGTTCCTGACATTGACTAAGGGCAGTATGTCAGTTGATGAATACACCAATAACTTCACCGATAAGATGGAGTTTGCCTTGCGTATCGTTCCAGACGAGCTGACGAAGGTGGACCGGTATGCGAAGGGACTCCCATGGGAGTATGAGGTGCCAGTACGTCAGGCACATACTTTAGAGGCAGCTATCTGGGCTGCCAAGTCTGTTGAGAACATGATAAAGGGGAGAACCACCAACAAGGTTGAGGTTGGTGAGAAGAGGAAGTTTGAGGGAACATCTGGTTCCGGTAAGAAAAGCAAATTTTCGAAATCTGATTCGAAAAGGTTTGGTGGGGGTAAAGGAGGGGAAGCGAAGTGGTGTGAAAAGTGTAAGAAAAAGCATTTCGGGAAATGTAGCGAGGATGTAACTTGCTACAAGTGTGGAAAGGTTGGACATTTTGCTAATGAATGTCCGAACAACAAAAGGATGTGTTTTGGTTGTAATGAAGAGGGGCATATTTTGAAAGACTGTCCGAAGAAGAAGGAGGCAGCTAAGCCCAACATTCCACCAAAGCCGAAGGCGAGAGCATTCCAGATGACACTGGAAGCTGCTAAGGATGAAGCTGATGTTGCTTCAGGTACCTTTCTCGTTAACAATTTGCCTGCCCAAATTTTATTTGATTCTGGAGCCAACTACTCCTTTATATCGCATGAATTTGGTAGAAAACTAGCTTTGCCTATTAATAGACTAGATAATGCTTTATTAGTCGAAGTTGCTAGTGGCAAGTTTGTACCTGTTAGCCATCAAATGAAAAACATCTTAATTGACTTGAATGGGAATAAGTTCTGCAAGGAATTATTGCCTATCGAACTTAACGGTTTCGACATCGTGTTGGGAATGGACTGGCTCAACGCCAATGATGCCGAAATTTTATGCAAGAAGAAGATAGTTAAAGTAAACCCGCCTGGAAAGGAATCGTTTATGGTGTATGGGGACAAACGCCGAGTGAATTCTGGAATCATTTCCCTAATGAAAGCCAGAAAGTGTTTGACCAAGGGATGTACATCATATTTAGCATTCGTGGTTGATGCTAAAAAGGAAAAGAAGGTGATGCAGAGTATTCCTGTGGTGTGTGATTATCCGGAAGTATTTCCCAAAGATCTTCCTGGATTACCGCCCGATCGACAAGTAGAATTTCGTATTGACTTGTTGCCCGGAACAACGTCAATTGCAAAAGCACCTTATCGATTAGCACCGACGGAGATGAAGGAGTTGATGATGCAACTTCAAGAGTTGTTGGACAAAGGTTTCATTAGACCTAGTTCATCGCCCTGGGGAGCTCCAGTGTTATTCGTGAAGAAGAAAGATGGAACTATGAGAATGTGCATTGATTACAGAGAGCTGAACAAGGCAACAATAAAGAATAGATATCCGTTGCCAAGGATTGATGACCTATTTGATCAATTGCAAGGTTCGAGCTATTTCTCGAAGATCGATCTTAGGTCAGGATATCATCAGCTGAAAGTAAGAGAGCAGGATATAGAGAAGACTGCGTTCAGAACTAGATATGGACACTACGAGTTCTTGGTTATGTCGTTTGGACTAACCAATGCTCCGGCAACATTCATGGATTTGATGAATAGGGTTTGTAATCCTTTCCTTGATAAATCCGTGATAGTGTTTATCGACGACATTCTGATTTACTCAAAAAGCCAGGAGGAGCATGGCAGACACTTGCGAGAAGTGTTAGAAGTTTTGAAGAAGGAGAAGCTGTATGCTAAGTTCTCCAAATGTGATTTTTGGATTCGTGAAGTCCAATTCTTGGGTCACGTGGTCAACCAAGAAGGTATAATGGTTGATCCAGCAAAGATTGAAGCTGTAATGAAGTGGGAACAACCGAAAAGTCCCACGGAGATCCGAAGCTTTTTAGGATTAGTCGGATATTACCGAAGGTTTATCCAAGGCTTTTCTTCGATTGCTACTCCATTGACAGCTTTGACCCACAAAGGAGCTGCTTATGCTTGGAGTGAGAAGCATAAAGAAGCATTCGAGAAGCTAAAGAAGAAACTATGCGAGGCACCGATACTTTCTCTACCCGATGGAGTTGAAGACTTCGCTGTTTATAGCGATGCGTCTGGGGTTGGATTGGGTTGTGTTTTAACCCAAAGAGAAAAGGTGACAGCATATGCGTCTCGACAACTGAAAGAGCATGAAAAGAACTACCCGACTCATGATTTGGAGTTGGCAGCGGTAGTTTTCGCTCTAAAGATATGGAGGCATTACCTCTATGGCACTAAGTGCAAACTTTTCACTGATCATAAGAGTCTCCAATACCTCTTTAATCAAAAAGAATTGAATATGAGGCAACGACGCTGGCTAGAATTACTTAAAGACTACGACTGCGAGATACTTTACCACCCCGGTAAAGCTAATGTTGTTGCTGATGCTCTCAGTCGGAAGGTCAATCTTGAAAGGAAGAGGCCAAGAGCGTTGAGAATTGAAGTTGTCTCGACCATTGTGGAAAGTATAAAGAAAGCTCAAGAGGAAGCTTCTGAGAAAAATGACCGAAAGGAGGAACGTTTGGGTAAAACGTTGGTGTTTGGTACGAACGGTCATGGACTGAAGGTATTCCAAGATCGTATTTAGGTACCTAAGTCAGGAGGAATTAGAGATCTTCTGATGGAAGAAGCTCACAAGACCATGTACTCGATTCATCCCGGTAGCACAAAAATGTATAGGGACCTGAAACCCTATTATTGGTGGCCGACGATGAAGCTCGACATCGCGAAGTATGTGGCCGAGTGTGTAACCTGTGCAAGAGTCAAGGCACAACATCAGAAACCATACGGGAGTTTAGAACCATTACCTGTGCCTATGGGTAAGTGGGAAGACATTGCTATGGATTTTGTCACTAAACTGCCCAGAACAAAAAGTGGTCACGACATGATTTGGGTGGTCGTCGATCGATTCACTAAGAGTGCGCATTTCATAGCAGCAAAGGAGAAATGGACTATGGAAAAGCTTGCGAATTCTCACGTGAAGGAAATTGTGAGGCTTCACGGTGTTCCGTTAACAATTGTGTCGGATCGTGATAGTCGTTTCACCTCACGATTTTGGAAAAGTCTACAAGAGGAATTGGGTACCAAGTTGTGTTTAAGTACAGCTTACCATCCGCAGACTGATGGTCAGAGTGAAAGAACGATACAAACACTTGAAGATATGCTGAGAGCGTGTACCTTGGAATTCCTAGGTAATTGGGATGAACATTTGCCTTTGGTAGAATTTTCCTATAATAATAGTTTTCACTAGAGCATAAAGATGGCACCTTATCAAGCATTGTATGGACAGAAGTGTCGTACGCCGTCTTGTTGGCTTGAGGCTGGGGAAAAGCAGTTTATGGGGCCGGAGATAGTCCATCAAACTGCTGAAAAGTTGAAAATAATTAGGGAAAGAATGTTAGCAGCTCAAGATCGTCAAAAGAGTTATGCTGACAAAAAGCGAAGACCGATGACTTTTGAAGTTGGGGATTCGGTTTTGCTTAAAGTCTCGCCGTGGAAGGGACTTATAAGATTTGGTAAAAGGGGAAAATTAAGTCCAAGGTTTATTGGACCGTTTAAAGTTCTTCATAGGATTGGGAACCAAGCTTACAAGCTCGAACTACCAGAGGAACTGAATGGAATTCATAACACTTTCCATGTGTGTTATTTGAGGAAGTTCACGGGAGAAGTTCCCGACATGATTCCACTTTCGGAGTTGAGAATTGATGAGAACAAAAGGTTGATTGAAGAACCAGAGGCAATCGTTGACCGAAAGACTAAGAAGTTGCGACGCAAGATGGTCGAGTTAGTTCTTGTCCGATGGAAACACACGAATGGGCCAAACCTCACCTGGGAGACGGAGAGTGACATGATGAGTCGCTATCCGCATTTGTTTGTTGATGTGTGATTCCGGGGACGGAATCATTCTAAGGTGGAGAGAATTGTAACGCCTGTGTTTCTGGGCTTGCCATTTTTAGCAATGTAATAGTCTAGGTTAACCTTTGTAACTCAACTTGAAATAATAAGAATGTATTATTTGTGAATTATGTGAATTATGTGATTTATGTGTTTATTTTCTTGATTTTTATAATTTAATGAATTAAGAATGAAATAAGCGTCAAAATTAAAGTGTGAGATAAGCCCGATATCTTTGCATAAAGTTGTAGTGGTTGAAACAAGGATTCCGGAGATATAAGGAATGCTAAAATCCGAGTTATAACGAAGAAGTTATAACCTGTCGAAGTTTCGCGACAGAACCGGTACGACGCCGAGTGACGTAAAATATGAATTTAAGATAGAGCGATATTTAGCCTTAGCGATCTAAATGAAAGTCGTAGATTTCGTTAAACCGAGAGCGTGCATAAAAGGAACGCCCAAATCTGACTTCGTATGAGGAAGTTATGATTTTTCTAAGTTTTGACTTAGCAGTATGCAGCCCAAATACTCGATTTGAGATCGAGCGGTTTTTAGCCGAAACAATCTAAATGAGAATCGAAGATCTCGTTTTTAGTAGCGAAACGATGAAAAGTTAGGCGAGAACGGACGTCAGACGAAGAAGTTATGAATTT
Organism: Lactuca serriola; assembly: GCF_051521515.1. Taxonomy (NCBI): domain Eukaryota; kingdom Viridiplantae; phylum Streptophyta; class Magnoliopsida; order Asterales; family Asteraceae; genus Lactuca; species Lactuca serriola. The sequence goes on from NC_136408.1 coordinate 93,050,269, forward strand.
ATAACGAAGTTTTTCTGTCCCGGCCTTCTAAAAATAAATAATAAAAATAAAAGTCAAAATTAGCCGACGGAGTCTAAATGAAAGTTGTAGAGTATGGTCTGACCTTCGCGTGGATATAAAGAACGTTGAAAACGGAGCTCGTATGCGAAAGTTACGCAATTTAGAAGTTCGACAAGTCAATTACGCCCCGCGTAATTGAGTACGCCCCGCGTACTCAGTCGGATGCAACTTGTCTGACCAATACTCGAGTGCCACCAGTCGACGCACGCAGTGACGTCAAAGTACGCCCCGCGTAACCGAGTACGCCCTGCGTAATTTAAGATTACGCCCCGCGTAATCCCAGACCCTCAGCCTATAAATAGAACTCGAATTCAGCCATTTTCTCTTGTTCAAACTCTTCTCTCTCTCTAAGTTTTGCCTCGTTTTGCGTGCCGTTTATACTCCGAAGCCCCGGTAATATTCCCGAGCCCCGAAGCAAGATCCGAATCCCCGAGAATCCCGAAGAGCGTTATTCCCGAGCCGAGACGCTGCCCGCGAGGAGCCCGGTTTTGTGAAGATCTTCCAGATCTACGGAGAAACACCTCTTCTGCAAGCCGTAGTGCTGCCCGATCATCTTCTGATCAAGTGAGTGTGTAGTTACTTTCATTCCAACACAATATTATGAAGTATTTTATATAAAATACGTGCTATGTGTATATATTTTGTTGTTATATATGTGAATGTATACCTACTCTCTTCTATCTTATAGATCTGATTATTTCTCAATGAAATACGTGTTATGTGTGTGTGCCTCATCTGTTATGTGAAAAATGTTTTGATTGAGCATGCTATACAGGTTTTGAAACTACGTATAAAAATGTATATTTTATCTACTAATATGTTGGGTAGAATATGGGTAGCTAGTTGGTATGTAATAAACAGATGAGAGGCCTCGATGTTGTTTTGATCCAGTCATCTAGCGGAATTTAGATGACGACCACGGACTTTTCTAGACAGTCCAGTGGAACGCTAGCAGGCTCATAACCTGTAGGTGTTAATGAACTTGGGTGTTCATTCGTTGTATTCCATCCCCCCCATGGTTGCCTTATTTGACTTATATTGCTGAGGAACCCCCGAAGCATGTGTAGTCGCCCCGATGAAATATTCTTAGACTAGGTCCCTTGTGTTAGTTATTTTAGGGACATAAAGTGAGAATAACGGGAATGGGTAACTGGGTTATTGTTGGTTGATAATAATTAATTAAATTATTTATTGTGGGTTGAAAACCCTATATGCTCACCAGGCTCCCAAGCCTGACCCACTCAGTTGATTTATTTTACAGGAAGTGGCGCAAGAGCTTAAGATGGGCGAACATCAAGTTGTTTTGTTTACAAGTCTGTATATGTTTATATTTGTTGAAAGACTTGTAATGCTATCGTTTATGCTTTATGATCTGTATCGGAACATGACATCCCGACTTTTGATTATGAAATGAAATCATATTTCTTTATGAAATGATTTGATAAATATCTATTTTATCATGTTTTGTTTTTGGGAACAAATTCCGCATCTCTTTTAAAATTAAAAGGATTTACTCTGAAAATTATTTTAAAAAGCATAAATGAAATCGGTCTTTTCTGGCCGAGATTTTGGGGATGTCACATCAACCACCAATGTGACAACCCGTATAGTTTGCCACCTATGTGGTAAAATGGGACACTTCAAGAAGGACTGCCCAACCAAAGGGAAAGACAAAGACACAGGAGGAGTCTGACTCTACTGCTTAGAGAGAAGCGTCAAGGAACTCAGTAGATTTTTGGTACGTCTCTCGATCTTGAATAACTAAATTAAAAACAATAAAAGACTAATTCAAATGTAAATTCTTCCCAGCAAGGCGAAAGTCGCAGCACTGTTATAAAAGTTAAAATTCATTAGGTAAAACTATAATGGCTAAACATATACGTTACGACCATATATATTTAAAATGGACATACCTAGAGTGAGTGAATGTCGCCTCATTTCCTGTTCCTCGTTTGGTTGTGGATTTAGGGTGGGGTCGCTCAGTCAACAGTCCTCCCCACCTTAAATATACATGACTAGTATATGTGAGGCGATTATAGAAACGCCTCGTGAGAATCCACTCATGAAAAGGTACTCTATTCGGAAACACTTAGGACTCTCTATAGTTCCGCGTCGACTCTATCGGTCCAAGTATCCGCGGTAGTGATACAGTACGAAACCCGAGACGCCTAGAACTGGTGTGCCTGTTCGGCACATGACTCTATCGATCTTCACTTTATATCATGTCGGAGTGTGCTAACTTCGACGACTCTATTGATCACGGTTTGACTTCGTGCAACCGTGTGTACATCCTTAGTGTTGTGTAAAAAGAACTTTCTCCGTAGCCATGTCGGCAAATAAAGGTTCTTCCGAACCTAAACATAACACAAATAATCAAACCTAATGCGATCCGTCAATCGTCCCTCTTATCTCAAACCTTCCGAAGTACCCAAGAGAGGGTACCGTGCACCGTTGACCGAACCCTCGTAGTCAGATGAACACCGAAGTGAACAACACTGTAGAAACTTCAGAAGACGACAACCATCCAAAGCGTACTTCATAGTTTCCCCCAAAAAGACCCTTCGCACCTCGCACGTCAGGTTCGTAAGCATAGAGATTAGAACTCATGAGACTGACCACTATAACTAGGTATATGCGTAAAGGTGGCATATAATTGAGATCAAAAAGATTTAAGGTGTGTGTTTCCTCCCTATTCCCTGTTCCTCGTTGGGTTGTGGGTTTGGGGTGGAGTCGCACAACTGAACATCCTGCCGACCTCAATTATATACTGCTGGCATACACCCGGTATTTGTAGTTAGGCTAAGCATGAGCTCTACCATGAACCTCTTAGAAAAGCCCTTCACCCCATTCCATAACATAGGATCCGAAATCAAGAGAATCACTGCGGGTTAAGCTAGTAAAGTTCCGAGTGATGAGACCCTATACCCACTAGATTTGACCTAGACCGAGGAAACTCAGAACCTTCGGAGGAGTAGTTGCAGAATATGCTCGCACTAATCAGGCACTTCGTCCGCCTAGTTATAGACGAGCAGTGCCTATCATCCTCCACCCTCTCGTATGGAGGAAATCGTCGTCGCCCTGTAGACGATAGACTTCATTCTCCGAAGTGAACACTAGAATACCGAGAACCACAGGGTAACCTTCGCAGCCAAGAATACTTGATCAAAGAGCGAAAGTAGTTGCGTTAAGCCTCATACCCTGATCCCGAAGAGGTTATAGACTTGACACCAGTCCTGGTGTTAGTCGAAGGGTTATGCAGGAGCATGCACTTTCCACGCTAGAATAAACCACAGTCTTAGAGATTCTTTGGACTATTAGGTGTTCCATGAATACTATCTCACGCAGAGATAGTAGAACCACCTCCCGAGATAGTCCAACACTCGTCTGGTGAAACCTTATATTCCCGACCTCCAGGGTTTCCGCATCTCAAGCTTCGTTAGTGCAGATTCCTTTTGCACAAGCTTGAGATAGACACTCTACAGTAAACCGATAACCATAGTCACGCAACCCACTCGATGATCTAGAAAGCCTCTATCAGCCAGTTGACAGGAAACACGAAACCAAAGACCACTCGAGATTCCTAAGAACCAACCTGAAGGACTACACACACAGCACAAGTGAGAACGTTAGGAACTTCGAAATGGAGATCACGCCAGTGATGATCTTGCCATAGAAGTACACTATGTTCTGAGTACTGAAAAGCTCTACCATTTAGAGAGCTTAGGACCATATGAGAATTCTCATGGAGGTTTGGTCCAACCCTATTCAAGCCGCTACTACCTTCGGATATACCACAAGATTCACACCTGATCGATCCACTTCTTCGACTTGATTTGTGATTTCCGAATTCACTCTTCGTGCCTCACTCATCTTGATAGGAACCATCGAGAACCTTGACTTCATAGATACACCAGTCGGAACCCACTAGCTACACCAGACGGAATCCGCATCCCGTACGGGAAGGTCTGTCGGAATGACAAACACAGACTAGAGTTCACTTGGGAATGCGAGGACAACCATGTAGGAAGTACTCTCTTACCTCTACTTGTCCATTCATACCTACTTCCTTGCCTAGACCTGAATTTCGGGACGATATTCCCTCTAACGGGGGGATGATGTGACAACCCAAGATGTTCCGTTACATTTCCCCGTTACCGTTAACGGAATATTCCAGTTTATAAAGTTCCGTTAATTAGAGGTCGTCAAATTTAATAAACATTCCATTTGTTTACATTAATATGCCGTTAACTCGTGATAAAAGGAAATAAAAACACATAACACACATTTCCATTTAAATGGAAAATGTTAAGTTTTATTGTTACGACCACTAAATCGGGTGCGATCAAAAGCCCCGTTTAACGGAAGTATCGAGTAAAATTCCACTGAGCCCTGACTCGGAACCCTATATAAGGGTGAGTGGAGTCCATTGGAGACTTTTTACACTCTCTCTCTATACTCTCTCTCTAGACCCGTTTTCGCCCCGAATCCGCAACCAAACGCTTCCAGATTGTAAGTCCGCTTACCCTAACTTACTCTAAATATTATGATTCATGATTATAGCCCAAAATTCGGACTTAGAAGCTGTTAGAATGGAGTTTACGGCCTAAGCTCCTTCTTAGGCCGTAAACCCCTTAAACAAGGCCAAAAGACCCCAAACTTGTCCCTATAGGCTTGGAAATAAATAGAGGAATTAGCCTAGGAGTGTTTGCACATTTAAAACAATCATTTTGGGGCATAAAAGAGAGTTTACGGCCCAAACACTTGCTTAGGCGGTAAACACCTCTAAACCATGTCAAAAAGCCCCAAACACACTCCTAAAACACCCTTAGGCTTCATACATAAATTAGGGATTTAGTATTTGGGGTTTGGATCAATTAAACACATCAAAATGAAGGGGAAAAAGGAGTTTACGGCCCAGGTTTATACCAAGGCCGTAAACACCCTAAATCATGCCCAAAGTGTGGGTTTTGTTCCCCAAATGGCCTTAGACATTTACCATAAAATACTAGGATTGAAACAAGGGCTTAAACACAAGAAATGGAGGGATAAAAAGGAGTTTACGGCCCAAGCAAGTGTCTAGGCCGTAAACTCCCCAAAACACATCTAAATGATAGTTTTAATCCCCCAAAATAGCATCACACTTCATTATAAATTGCTAGCAAGGTATTAGGGGCTTTAAACTTCACAAAACTCTAAGGATGAGAGTTTATGGCCGTAAACTCCCTTAGGAGTTGTCTCTAGGCCGTAAACTCCAAGATAATGCCCTTAGAAGCCTTAAACCCACTCATGCCTTTTTGGAAAAGTACTTAGAATAATCCCATGAACAAGCTAGAAGCCTTAAAACACCCTAGAACCCATCACCATGAGTTTACGGCCGTAAACTCATGGTGAGTAGTCCCTGGGCCGTAAACTATGTGATAAGGGTTTACTCTTGGAGAGTAAACTCCATTCCTTAGCCATACACACCTTTAGACGCTACCCGGGACACCCAAACACTTATCTAAAGTGTTTTCCGCTCCTGTGAGCGCGTATATTTGTTTAATTAGTATTAAATATACTAATTGTATGTGAACATATGTTATCATATGTTAAATAGGTCATTGTGTGTGTTCGAGTCCTTACGAGACACCGAACGCCCAAACGGCACCTTCGTTGGACCTACTTACACCAGGTGAGTTCATACCCCTGAATGAACCTTTTAAATGTTTTTAACATGTTTTATTGGGGGAATACAAGTTAAACATGCCAGTTATCATATCAATCACATGTGATTGATAACCCGCATGCACAAGATTTTACCACTGTACACTGTTTTACCGAGTAGGACACTATAAATGGCTTTCAAAAAGGGTTTTCACTTGTTCAAGTTCTTACTTTTATTGCTTTATCAAAGTTCCATTTTCAAACTGATTTATGAAAGATTCCCAAAGATTTCTAAAGGTTTTCACACTTATTTTACCAAAGAATACAAATGCGATTTTCCTGAGTATAAAGGTTTTTCCAAGGTTTTCATGTATACTTTTACTTGTTAGTTACTGTTGCTTCACTTATACTTATTTTTAAACTCCTACTCGATAACGCTTTCACTTTGTGATGCGTTTATACTTGGTATTGTCTCTATTTCGCTTATACTTGTAGTCGCTTATACTTGATAGATGCTCTTACTTCACTTATCGTCGTTTCCACTTCGTGATACACTTACACTTGGTACACTTATACTTCACGATTCGATTATCCCACTCTGTACGCTTATACTTCACGACTCGGATGTTCCACTGTACGCTTATACTTCACGACTCGGATGCTCCACTGTACGCTTAGACTAGTAGAGCAGGAGTTCAGAGAGTTGCCGGGCAGCAGCTAGTGGGATCATCAGCGAGTTCAGCCAGTGCAGGTGAGTTTCCCTTTGTATGAATGGGTCTACGGCCACAATGCCGGCCCAGGTAGTTACGAGTAGAAGACCCGGGGGTTAGCCCTAGGCACAGTATGCTAGTATGATATTCGGGACGAGGTCCATTGACAGAGGGCGGGTGCCCAAGGAATGGTTTATGTGATAGTTTATACTAGTTGTCTGTGTGATACTTGTATGTGCCTGGTAGGAAGGTGAGTGTGGGCGAGGTCCCGCATCTCACCAATAGCAGAGTGTGGATGGTGTTCCACATCTCATTAGCAGCAGATCAAGGGCGAGGCCCAAGTTAGGGAAAGAGTGAGTGTGGTATGGGCCCGTATCTCACTATCAGTGGGAGCATGGATGGGGTTTCATGACTCATCAGTAGAGATCGGTTGTTAAGACCGAAGGGTAGTCAGACACCCCAGATACGTCTGACAGTATGTGATATTATGTTTACATGCTAGCATGATTTGTTATATGAGTTAGAGGCGGTAGGGGGAGATAGTCCCCCAGACTACCGACCGATAGGGCCGAAGGGGTGGTCGTGCCCAACCATGCTAGATAGATTATGTGATATATGTGTTATGTGGTAGTAGTAGGGGTGAAATAGTCCCCAGTACCCGGTCGAGAGGACCGAAGGGGAGACCAGCACCCAGATATGCTAGTCAGTACCCGGTCGAGAGGACCGAAGGGGAGACCAGCACCCATATATACTAGTCAGTACCCGGTCGAGAGGACCAAAGGGGAGACCAACACCCAGATATGCTAGTCAGTACCCGGTCGAGAGGACCGAAGGGGAGACCAGCACCCAGATATGCTAGTGAGTACCTGGTCGAGAGGACCGAATGGGAGACCAGCACCCATATATGCTAGTCAGTATCCGGTCGAGAGGACCGAAGGGGAGGTAAGTTCCTAGATATACTAGTCAGTATCCGGTCGAGAGGACCGAAGGGGAGGCCAGCACCCAGATATGCTAGCCAGTATCCGGTCGAGAGGACCGAAGGGGTAGGTCGGGCACCCAGATATGCCTGACAATATGTGTATGTTATGTGTCACAACTAGAAATTTTATGCCTTGTAACTACAACACTTAAGTAAAATTATGAATCAAAAACCTAAGAACATGTATGACGCTTACTTTATGACAACAAAATTTCAATCAAATACACCATGCAAGCATTTCAGGTAGTCAATAGGCAATTGGAAACCCTAGAAGTTCTTGTTTAAGTCCACTTTTGGACTAGGACTTCCTTATTGGGCCCAATGGACCAATAAGCTTCCAATTTGACCATCTTGGGTTTAGAACTCTTAAATGGGCTCTAATTGGACCCATTTTCATTTAATTCAATATTTTGGGCCATATTAGGCCTAGAATGAAATAGAGTAATATTATGAACCATTTTGGACCATGATTAACCTAATCTAGCCTAATAAAGCATAAAAATCACATTTATATATTTTTTTTGGACCAACAATCATTCAACCTAACTATAATATGGGCTTAGGGGCAAAAAGCCCAAAAATCTCCTCTTTCCCCTCTCCATTCTCGGCCCAAGCCCACAAAGAGGAAGGGTTGACTTTGTTGGGTGCCACCTCACTTTTGCACCAAGGATATCCATACAACACTCATAGTTCCATGCAACTATCTTGTCAAACCTCTCTCTTCTCCTCTCTCTTTCTTCTCTCGGCCGAATCTAAGAACACACACACACACACAATTCTCCCACAAATCTCTCAAGGAAACTCCCTCCACTCTTCATCAAGATCTCGAATTTTAGAAGGTTTTTCAAGAAGATATTTCCACAAATTCTTCATCTAAGGTAAGATTATGCTTGGATCTATGATCTAGATTCTTTGTTTTATCAAAAATCTCTTTCTAATCCATGCAAAAATATGATCACTCTCTTAGAAACTCCCTAAGTTCGAAATCAACAAGGGAAGACTTGTTAGAGCCGAAAACAACATCAAACTTCTTCCAATCTTCTCCAAAACCGAAACCCAACTCAAGGTGAGCTTCATACCCCCTATTTTTCGGTTTTTATAAGTTTTGTGGGGGGAGAATACAAGCAAATGTGTAGATCTATGAGTATATGTATGCTTTGTGTGATTTCTATGTTTATATATATATATATATATATATATATATATATATATATGTTCTTATGTGATTGTGGTGTTGGATCTAGTCAAAAAGACCTTGAAACCGAGATCTACATTAAGTTGTATGAAATGAGTATAAACTATATTATTTCACACAAAACATTTCTAGAAAAATAACCAAGTTGGCTAATATGAACATATATGGGCTTAAAACCCATTTTTGGGCTCAAAATGCTAAAAATATAAAACTAAAGGGCCCAAAACGACAAGATACAAATTCTGGAGGTTGAGATGAGTCAAAATAGTTTCAAAAATGTATTTTCTGAAAATCTACTCTTTTGAAGGATTAAAGTGTGAATTTTTAAACATAATGGGCCAAAAATGAACTTTTCGGCTCAATAAAGCCCAAATTGCGAGATTTTTAATTTAGAGGGGCTGAAACTGCACTTTTCTGTAAAACAGGGGACTACTAGTGTACCAAGTCCATTTCAAGGGTTAAAAATACTTTTCAAATTAAAAGGGACCAAAGATGCAAAAAATTTCCATTTTGGGTCAAAATTGTAAAAATCACGAAAATGGAGGTTTCAACCGAGAAAACTTCATTTTGAGGGAATAAAACTGTTTTTCAAGTAAATTTGAGCTGAAAAATACCTTTTCAACAAGTTTTGATACTCAAGTGTCAAGAGAAATGGTTTAAGGACTAAAATGGAAATTCTTTTATATAAAGGGTTAAAAGTGTAAATTTATCCAAGAAGGGGCTTGAAAAAGAAAATTTCTAATGTTTAAACAATAAATCCTTTATGACAAAATACTAGTGCCACGACTACCGTCTAAATATAATACACCGTCAACACCAAAACGTTACCAAACGAATTGATTCGGTCTCGAATCAATAACGAATCAAAAATCAATACACGATGATACTTCAATACACACGCGGAAATTACGGGAAGTCAATACACACGTGGGAATTCACCAGACATCGATACACCATCTTTGGGCCCAAAAGTTTCAAATCGTGCTTGTTGGGCCTAGCTAGCCCAATGACATGATCTTTAGGCCCGAAGGAAACGCGCTTACATGTTGTTGGGTCTTACACGACCTAGTACCGTGTAAAAGGACTTTCAATAGCTTTTGTGCTGTTGGGCCCCAAGGGTCCTTTGGCTCTGCTATTAAAGTCGAGAAGTCAAATGCGAGTCGGGCCAAGGGCCTTTCGCATTCACGATAGCCTTTAACGACTCATGGAATTAACGGGGGCTTCGCACCCTCTTTTCTTCCTAAGTTGTGTGGCTATGGGAAGTCAGGGTGGTTTGATTAGGTGAGTAGTACAGACGACGCCTAAGGGTTCGTTTGTATAGTCGTAAGCTAGCCATTTTTCATTAATGCTTGATTACAACAACTCACCACCCTTCATTAATCCAATGTCACCTGGAATTATCGAATACACACGTTGCTACGGTATAACCAAATATAAAACGTGTAATTTAAAGTATTAGGAAAACATCGGGTTTTCCTGGGGATTTCAACACTTACACCTATGTGATGCATACCAAGTATAACAATTTTTCTCACTTATAGAAACAAACAAGCATACTTACGTATCCTCACACTTTTTCTTACTTACAATAATCTTTTTAGAAAATATCGGATTTTCTGGTGGTTTTCAAAATAATACAAAACACTGTGTTTCAAACATTACTTATGAACTCACCAACATTTTATATGTTGACGTTTTTCAAAATACTTGTATTCTCAGGTAACAGGTAAATTGAAGGAAAAATGTACTCAGTGATGTCTTGTTGTTTGTTTAACTAGTATCGAACAATTTACTTTTTGGGAATGTAATGTTTTGAAACAATGTACTAAATGTAAACACTACCAGTTGTAATATTTCAATGCATGGTGATGAATGATGTTATGTTTCATGTATATTCACTGTGATGGTATTCAATTGAGTCACAACAGCCCTCGGACGTTTCCGCCGTCTGGTTCGGGGGTGTGACATTATGTGATTGTATGGTATGAGGTATGATGGGGGAACTCACTAAGCTTCGTGCTTACGGTTTTCAGTTTTGGTTTCAGGTTTACTTAACATGCGTCCAGCTGCCGACTCGCCGAGTTGGTCACTTAACATGCGTCCAGAATTGAGACCCGACTCGCCGAGTCTATCAATCTACTCGCCGAGTCGACCTTCCATACTTTCACTTAGAACCCTAAACTTGTACTTCTGAACTCGGGGTGTTACAATTCTCCCCCACTTAAATTAGGCTTCGTCCTCGAAGCCTGCTGTGGCACACCATCCAGATTACCCTCCCACAATGCAACTTCTGATCTCGAACCGACCCAGATTCTTCCAACGACTACTACCGAAACATTAACAACCCAAGTCTTCCCTTGCAGTGTCCTGACCACTGCCTCAAGTCGGCTACCGGTTTCTTTCTTTGATAACAACATTTATCAACCACTGATCACCCGATGATATTTCTATCATTCCCAATCACAACCAACGCTTGACTCATACAAAGCCAAATATCACCCTGGACCACCGAGTCTTGACCTAGTATTATCCTGCTATCTCTCATCCATCTGACGCCACTTCTCTCAACTTGCAACGATGGACTCTCATCCTGTTTCCTCCCTGAATCCAACTCTTCTCTTTCTGTGTTGACAGGATGACTCATCCTTCAGCTCCTGTGCTACTCCCACTCACACTTCCCTATCGCGGTCTCTTGGTCCTTGACCTCCGACCGTAATATCCTCATATAGTCCTCAGCACCGGTCTAGACTACTCCCGAGTCTGTTAACCTGCTGTCTTACATTCCTTTGTCCCAATCCCCAATCTGGGACCATTATCGTCCTCCTCTTCCATGGAGACTAAAAAAAATGCCTACGCATCATCCAACATTGCCACAACCTCAACGGGCATCCCACCCATAAGTGCTTTCATATATCTGGTACAACCCCAATGCTTACTATCAATAACTGAAGTACTTTCGATCATCCATTTACACTATTGCTTTCCTTTCAGAGGACCCACACTCCTTCCGGAGCTACATACCTTCCCTTTCCAGGAAATCTACTCCCCAACCCTTACCGCACTTATAAGTGCCACTGAGCTAAACTCCACTCTACACTATCTATGTAGAGCAACTGTTATTCCTGAACTCCCATACACTCTGAATCCGATCACATACTAACTAGGCCCACACACGGCCTCCAGCCAACACCATCATCATGATCAATACATGGGGCCAGACCATCTCGATTACCATTGCATGGAGACATATTCACTCATTCTCCTCGTATTGATCCACAAACACATACCGAGTCTTTAGCATGACTGGACCGCCTTTCCAGACCTCCAGCCTATCTGGACCACTCTCAAAACCTTCAGCATGTTTGGACCGTTTCCCCGAGATCATAATACCACTATATATGAAATTCGGGTCTAAACTCATAACTTGAAGCTCAAGGACCTACCCTTGTATTTCGCACAAATCTTGTGATTCCTTGCAGTCAATTACGGCTCGCCCAAACCTCAACAATGTTTCCATTCCGAAAGCACTCCAACAGAAGAATGAACTACTAGGATCACTAGGCCCACAGCCGATGACTGGAATACCCCTACAAGGCCCTCAACATAGGTTTGGATTGCCTCTGATCCCACAACATGAATCTGGTATACCCCACCTGGCCCTCAGCTCATGACTGGAATGCTCCTGATAAACTATCAACCTTATCCAAAAGAGAACCTAACCAACGTCCTTTACAACACCAACCTGTGCTACCATGTTGAAATCCCACTATGCAAGATCCACCTATAGATCAAGTTGCTTATCCAAGCAAAATCCTGCAACCCTTGGTCGCACTCGACCCCATAATAGAATGATAGATGAACTTTAGATCTAACTTGCAGACTATAACCCAGACCTGATCACACGTACATCGAATCGAATCTAATCCCATCATAAATACATGCCATTACACATGAAGAACCACTACCATGAACATAATTGGGAGTCTTTAACTTCACATTTACTCGCCACAACGCCCATACTGGATCGAGACTGATCTGATTCTACCAATACAGACTAGTCTGAGAAGACTTCCACAATTATCCCAAAGGTTACCGCAACACGAGTCTAATACAAATCAAAATTCTATTTCACCATTGGGGAGAGACATACCCCCAAAGACTTTGGAAGCATAAACACACTACATAAGGGAACGGGTGGCATGATCCTAGCTTCGCAATTGTCGCCTCTTGAATCCAATTTGGAGAATTCCTGCTCCCTGAGGGTTCACAACTTAATGTTTGTCCGACCATTCTGGAAAACATAATTTGAGCAGTAACAGACAAAACCTTCAATGGCTAACACTCAACCTGAGAATTACCAATTCTCCCCCACTTAGAACACTAACCACCACCCACTGGTGTGAAGCCCAACATAACTTAGCTGACAATCCCTGATGCTTGAAAGATCCCACTCTTAAATCTTGAAGTTCACGGATAGATGCTCTACTAATACTTCAGCAACAAGCTACTTCCCTTGGCGCTCTCATACGCCAATTAATAACGATTACTAACAACCATTGAATCCTGACAACGTCGAATAACTATTCCATAGGACTCTGTCCGCAACCTCCCACATAATATCCTTCTTCCCAAAGTTCTTCGATAAATCTCCCACCCTCGGCTCTAGAAATACTATCATTCAGGGTCTCGCACCCTAACTTACTCACTAGCCCGATCATCCATATCTGAACTAAAGTAGCCGAAGCAACCTTTACCGTAAACCGGGTTACAAACTACTCCCAAGACATAGTGCCTAGTCCCCAAAAGTGCAATAGATCGTACAATCTTTCCTTTCAGACCGATACAAGAGATCCAAGGCGAACCGGACCTCACAAAATATTCATGCCACATCGACCCACCCATGCTCACTAGCGCTGAAATATTGTCGCCAATCCTGGGGACCAACTAACCCGAGCTGGAACACAACCTGATCCTAGGGTCGCAAGCATGCTCAATGCTCGGAGATCAAACAACTGGAAGAGTATAATCCTTGCCCTAGGAAACGACATTCTTATCCATCTATTATCCATTCTACTTCCAGCTACAAAATTCCAACTGATCATAATCATCGCTCCCTTTCGGAGTCCCTGCAACTCAAATCCCGACCTCAAGCAAGACCCCTGACGCCTCAAACCAGGAAACCAATATACTAACTTCTCCCGCTCAACCCACGGAGTGCAACGAGTATGGAACATTTCCCCAATCCCAAGTAACTGCAGCCCACTACTCACCAAAATATGTCCTAGTGACAAGTCTCGGTACTGCAAGCTTGACCAACTCCTTCCTCCTGCCATCGTTACAGCTGATGCAGCTACTGCGGCAGCCATATCAGCAAGGCTGCATAGCACTCATCGAATTACTCAACCATGGCGGTCTTGTTAGACCCAAACATCTTCGGGATCTGACCCCAAACAATCCCAATCACCTCCTCTCGGATGATCTCACTAACACTATCCTGACAATACTGACGTATCCTGACTGACAGCTCTCGATCTTGACCTGGATTCGGTCTCAAAACGCCTTGTAATAACCGTTCTGGCAATACACCAGAAGATCTCGAATAACCCATATGCTAACAGGAAACCAACTCCTAACCAACCCTAGGGGTTGTGACTTCCTTGCTACGCATATGGGTCGTGTGCTTTCAGTAGTATAGGTCCCTACTACCTTCCACACCTACCCATATTTGTCTCAAGTATCACTACAACACCCTAACAATATACGTAAACATGGCGAGCGCTCAATCCTCACTCCTAGAGGAATGCTAACTGTCTCACCACTGATCTACCGACCTCACATAACCCACCAATCCATGAAACTTCCACCAACCCTGCACCACTAGTGTATGCTAGCCATACATAATGCTAGACCCCATAGACTTTCGAATATCCAATCCTACCCTAAGATCCCAATCAAACAAGAACAGAACATAAGGCCAAATCAAACATTATCAGGCTATAAGATCTTAATTATGTATAACCGTCATGCATACGCTAAGCAACTACAGTAACAATGTCAATCTCATATAAAGGAAACCCTAGGCTAGCAGGCATCATGTAATCAGGCAATTCTATCATGCAATTCCTGAAGATCCCTAGCCTAGCACTAGCATGATGTTCTAACATATCACATAATCAAATAACTGTATGGTATTTTGGGGTCTACTTACTGGCTCTGGCTGATCGTACACCCTGCATCCTCCTTTACTTATTTTGAAAACCATTTAAAACCATTTTGAAAATCTTTCCTTGATTTGAGACAGGATTCACACGAATGTTCCTCCAATTCACTCAAACCAAGGCTCTGATACCAACTTGTAACACCCAAAAATTTCAAACCAATTTAAACTTTTTACACATATCAAGTTCATTAAAAACATTACAACTTTGTTTTCAAAATATTAGTTATCAGAGTTTTTCCCAAAAACATAAATATAATAGGAGGAGCTGTACGATCACGCCTTCGCATTGTCGTGATCCTCTAATGTACCTGAAACAATAAACTAAAACTGTAAGCCCGAAAGCTTAGTGAGTTACCCCCAAAATACCGATACACATACAGTCCACATAGCAATATCAACATTAGCATATCATATCAATAACACAGAACAGCATGCACTGGGTTCATAGCTTTACAAGCTAGACTACCCATGGGCCCTCAGTACGAGTCTGGAATGCCTACTGGGCCCTCAACTCGTATCTGGATTGCCATCGAGCCCTCATTACGAGTCTAGAATGCCTACCGGGCCCTCAGCTCGTATCTGGAATGCACCCGAGTCCTCAGTATGAGTCTGGAATGCCTACCAGGCCCTCAGCTCATATCTGGAATACTCTAGAGTCCTTAGTATGAGTCTGGAATGCCTATCGGGCCCTCAACTCATATCTGGAATACTCTAGGGTTTGTTGGCTACCGCACGGAGCAGTACAACCTCAACCCATCCCACATAACATGTCGACATGTATCATAACTAATGCACATACAGCTAATCATACAGTATCACAGGTAGTCCTACAGGTCTACCCGACTAGCATATCAACTGGCATACATCACTAACTCAAACTCAACATATCAATAACTACTAGGATATCAAATCCAATGGGCCGGCCTTGGTGCCTTAGACCCCTTAGTATAGTGAGGATAACTCACCTGCAATTGCCAACTTGAAGAAATAAGACCACGCTGCTCCGACCACCAGCACGAACTCCACCACAAATCATCACCAAAAAAACAAACCAATAAACACCAATAATTACCAAAATACCCTTGGAAGTCAAACTGGTCAACCCTTGGTCAAAGTCAAAGTCAAAATCAACCTTCCTGGTTTACTCTACTCGCCGAGTCACCGCGTCGACTCGCCGAGTTCCCTTATCCAGAAAACTCTCATAACACATTTAACTCGCCGAGTCGCCCCAAGACTCGCCGAGTCCAACGATCTTTGAGTTCCATCCTGACCAACTCACTGAGTCCCCAACCGAAACACTAATCCAAGGCTTTAACTGAAATGGATCAGGGTTCTGCGACCCGACTCGCCGAGTCCAAGAACATACTCGTCGAGTCCAAGACAATCTTCATCAGACTCGCCGAGTTGTTCTTCCAACTCGTCGAGTTCCTGCCCATCTTCATACAACTCGCCGAGTCATCTCCCAGACTCGCCGAGTCCACACGTAACATCTTCATTCATACGATTTCAGGCCATTTCATTGCTTCCAATACATAGATCTGGACTTCTAGGGCCAACTTCACACGTAAAGTTTCCAACTTTATGTGCATGCAAGGCTCAACAAGCTCCAATCAAGCTATAAGGAGGTTTTTGGGACAAAGATACTCTAAATCAAACCCCATGGCTGATGCTTTAAGCTTTCATAGTTCACTATTAACCTAGATCTGAAGTTGCAACTTCATATCTAATCTCTAAACCCGAAATGGGTTCCAATCAAGCTAAAATTCCCAAAACAACAACCAAGAATGGATCTAGAAGGAGAAAACTCAAGGTAACGACTTGTTACCTCAGAAATATGCCCAAGAAGGAGTAGATTTCGGATCTACAATGGCCTCCAGATGCTAGCCTCTTGATCTTCTAACTTTCTCCTCTTAAATTCTTCTTCCAAGCTCAAACTTCAACAATGGAGGCTCACACACTAACTAGGGCTTCTGGAACTCAAATGGGCAGTAAAGAGGCTGAGGGTGGCTATAATGTGCTTTATATATAGCACAAACCCCAGATTAGAGTTTTTTTTCTCCCTTCAGCACCAACTCGCCAAGTCCAGCTGCCGACTCGCCGAGTTGGTCACTTAACATGTGTCCAGAATCGCGACCCGACTCGCCGAGTCTATCCATCGACTCGCCGAGTCGACCTTCCATACTTTCACTTAGAACCCTGAACTTGTACTTCTAAACTCGGGGTGTTACATTAGCAGACAAAAAGAAGAAGCAACCTGTAACGCCCGGGTTTCAGGGCTAAGCATTTTTGTCAATGTAATAGTCTAGGTCAACTCTTGTAACTCTTTTTGAAGTAATAAAGATGAAATATTTGAGTATTATGTGAATTATATGTGTTTATTATTTAATTATAAATGTATAATTAATAAAGAATAAAAATGAGTGTCAAAATTAAAGTGTGAGATAATCCCGATATCTCTACATAAAGTTGTAGAATATGTCTCAAGGTTTCCGTGCATATAAGGAACGCCGAAATCCGAGTTATAACGAAGAAGTTATGACCCGTCGAAGTTTCACGACAGAACCGGCACGATACCGGGAAGCGTGAATAGAGAATTTACAATAGAGCGAGATTTAGCCTTAGTGATCTAAATGAAAGTCGTAGAATATGTTAAACTAAGAACATCGATAAAAAGAACGCCCAAATCTGACTTCGTATGAAGAAGTTATGAGATTTTAAACAGACCAATCCTATCCCGGCTTGTTAAAAATATAACTTTAAAAATAAAGTCAAAATTAGCCAACGGAGTCTAAACGAAAGTTGTAGAGTACGTCTTCACCTACGCGTGAATATAAAGAACGTCAAAAACGGAGTTCGTATAAACGAGTTACAAATTATAATAGCATATTTACGTATTAAAATAAAGTATAAATCATGTATACGTACACATATATATACATATGTATATATCATTAGAAAGGTATCGACGATGCGGTCATTATAAGACTAATGTTGAGTTCTTTCGACATTAGTTTAGTACAAATATCATTAAATCCATTTATAATAGTATTATAGAGGGGTGTTTAGTTGTTTATATAACTAAAATGTCATTAAGTAATTATGGAGGGTAGTTTTTGAAAATTCAATTAGTATAAATAAGAGCCTTGGGCTCTCATATTTCTTACACCATTCTCTTGATTCAAGAGTCTTTCTCTCCTTATCCCCCGAGCATTTCGGTCCCTCGTGATTCGACTTCTTTTTCTGTAGCTTAGTATAGTAAGGTGAGCGCTGAAGCGCTGCACAAATCTTTCTTAGAAAGATTCAGCGACGAAGTTCTGCCCCTGCAGAGCCCGGCTCCTAGCTAAAACCCCCTTGTAAGTAAGTTATGCTTACCTTATTTTAATATAGCTTATATTTAAAATTAGTATTGTTATTATGAACTTATAATAAATATTTGAGCTATTATTATAACTTATATAAGTGTCGTTATAATATTTTTCTTTAACTACTCGCGGTACGGGGAATCTGGTTTAAAGGGCCGCATAGGGTTGTTGGATTTCAGAAGTGATATATGCCAAAATGGTCCTGCCCTCCGGTGTTTTATGTCTGGCCCCTGCCTGTACATAGTGGTTGGAAAATATTGTTTAACGTTTATATAATAATAATAATAATAAGACTAATAGTTGGTCACGGTAAATATTAAACTAAAATTTAGCGATAATAATGCTAGGTTTCGTCGAAGGAAAATAGAATCGTTAGAAGCAAGCGCTGCCCGATTTTGGAATCATCACCTTAACAAGTGAGTGCATAGTTACTTTCAACTTACACATAGATATGAAGTATTTTATATAAATTACGTGCTATGTGTGCATATTATCTGAATACTTGCTATCTATGCTAGATGAACGTTGTTATACATGTTTTCAATGATTTAAACTGTATATGTATTTTATATCTACGAAAATGTTGGGGTAAAGCATGGGTAGATGCAATAGGTGATGTGTGATAAAAT
Organism: Lactuca serriola; assembly: GCF_051521515.1. Taxonomy (NCBI): domain Eukaryota; kingdom Viridiplantae; phylum Streptophyta; class Magnoliopsida; order Asterales; family Asteraceae; genus Lactuca; species Lactuca serriola. The sequence goes on from NC_136408.1 coordinate 93,069,067, forward strand.
GATGAGAGGCCTCGATGTTGATGTTGTTGATTCTGTCATTTAGCGGAGTATGGATGACGACCACGGACTCTTCTAGACAGTCCAGTGGAACACTAGCAGGATCGCAACCTGTAGGTGTTTGTGATCGATATGTTCACCGGTGTACTCCATCCCCCACATGGTTGCCTTTAGGACATTTATTGCTGAGGAATCCCCTTAGCAGTAGTGTCCGTCCCGATGATGATCCTTAGGCTAGGTCCCTTATGATAGGTGTTTAGGGACGTAAAGTGAGGATAACGGGAACGGGTAATCGGGTTATTGTTGATCGATGAAATTAATAAACTTATTTATTGTGGGTTGAAAACCCTATGTGCTCACCAGGCTCCCAAGCCTGACCCACTCAGTTTTATGTATTACAGGTAGTGGCGCATGAGCATAGGTGTGATGTTTTGGACGAGGGATTACGGATATAGGCCTGTAGATATGAAATAATGTAGTAAGGCTTATATTGTACTGTTTATGCTTTTGATATGTACGAACATGACATCCCGAGTCTTTTAATGAAATACATTTCTATGGAAATGCTTTTGATAAATCTTTATCATATTTTTGTTTTGGGACAAATTCCGCAACACTTTCATTTAAAATGTAACTCTGATTTTTAAACAAAGCATAAACAAACCGGTCTTTTCTGGCCGTGATTTTGGGGATGTCACACAACCCCTATGTATGCTTATTATTTACCTAATTAATAAATGAAATCAATATAAATTTGTGTGATTAGGTGTAGAAAGAAAGTTACCAAAGCACAAATAGATGAAAAGATAAGGATGGCTAAGAAATGGCCAAATTTGGCACCTGCTATGAGTATGCTGGAGAAAAGCAAGCAGATTGGAGAACTCGTGAAGTTTGTGACAATATTTGCAGATTTTAATGAAGAAAGATGCAAATTTCCATAGAGGTATGTTACCAAATGGCCCATCAAGTCGTTAATGTTATAAATTTGTAAGAAAATTGCAACTTTATATGTCTATATCACAAATGCCCAAAATACCCTTTGATAATGACAAATAATGAAATCCTTTGGACCCAAATTAATATTATCAAAAAAAAGTTTATGATGAAAACTGATACATTAGTAAAAAGTTGAAAACAATCCATTGTAAAAGAAAATATTAAGCCATAATACTTTTTTTGACTGTTTATAGTAATTTATTTTTCTATTATTATTATTATTATTATTATTATTATTATTATTATTGTTCAATGGCTAAATCAATAAAATGGTAAAAATAAGTTGTCATTTTCTATATTTTTGCCCCGGGATCAAATTAAATTAGGTATCCAAGTAATAACTATTTATTTAACAGTAAAAAAGGTAAGATGGTTTAATCACTTCAAAATTTTGAATTGTTTAATCTGTAAAATGGTAAAAATTGGTACCCGGGTTGGAGTTCTCTCAATGTTAAGCTGAGATAGAGCATGCAATCAACAACTTATTTATTAGTTATTCAAAATAAAGCAGTTGCAATTAACTTAGACATTTCATCAAACAGTTAACCTACAAACTTAAAAACTAAAAGTTTCATCAAGCAAAATTAATATATTCATCATATATAGTTTAGTGTAAATTGGAAGAAGATGAATAATAATTATACTAACCTCAATTTTTTAAACTGACAATGGTTTCCAGAGTTTGTGGAAATGTCTTCGCACCTGCAACATAAAAACCACCCTGTTATTTGTAAAAGCACAGGACGATTGAAATACACCTAGAATACACAATTATCTACAAATACTCGTACTTACCCTAGAATGAATGAATTTCACAAAAAGATTGTTATTTCATAAATAAAAAAAGATGGAATACCAAAATAAAGATTGAAGCAAATGAACCTGGGCAAAAATGATGATGAACCTGATAAATGATTTCTTTCATATTATCCTAAAAATTAAAGAAATAATCAATGATTCTTAACATTAAAGTGATTTGATGTTCTTCAGAAGATGGAAACGGAGGTGGAGGAGAAGAAATTCAAACTCTAAACTGATTTTCAGAGAAATCAAGCTTACCAGGTTGTGACGAAGACAACAACCATTTGAGGAATGTGAAGCGAAAGTAATCTGCAGGGCAGAAGTTCCTTTCAGAAAGTCAACCGTGACTCCAATTACAGAAAATAACTTACACCCAATCGGTTGTAGCTTAGTTCAAATCCGAAATCAAAGGCTAATTACCTAGATGTAGCATTTCGAACGCCGTTTCTTGCAACGAATCATTGATGGAGAGGGAAGAGGATTAGGGTTTAAGAGAGAATCTACCTTCAAGAATTGGTGATTAAGTTTGGATATGATTGAGTTCTTGCTATGGAATTCCTGATTTTTTGCTATCAAATTTGGAATTGATCGTCGATAATTTCCAGCAGAAGGGTATTTGTGGAAATTCACTTTGTTATTTTGAGCGGGATAAATCGATAGGGAAGGGCTAATTGAATACGACGTGGAAAAATTGCTCTTATTTATTAGAATAGGGGATTAGTGAGAATTTTACAAACAAATGACTTATTTTAAAAAATTTCACTCCGTTCCATCACGAGGTAATGGAAAAAGACGCTCATTACCTAAGGAAAGAAAGTTAGCAAAATGGAAGAAATCAAATTTCTTCCGAAATGGTAAATTCCATTCCATACGATATAATAAACAACTTTTTTTTCATTCCAATGGAAATGAATTGTTGATCCGTTCCTTCTCTGATTCTGTCGTACCAAACACTACCCAAATATGTTATAATATAAAGGAAAAATGAAGGAATTTGAATTACTTTTAAAGGCGTGAAAGGATATTGCTTCTTAATAGCTTCTAGATCTTCCTGGCATCTTTCATTCAACTTGTTAAACATATTAACAAAAACATAGTCCATGATATCCATCACCTAAAAAAAACTCCATTAAAAATTTGAAATGTTTACTTTGCATACACTGTAAATTCACTACATCGTTCAGAAATCATACCTCAGAATAATGCTCATTTATCTCCATTTCGAAATCAAGGCCTGTGAATTCACACAGATGTCTATTGGTATTAGAATCATTCAACTTGTTAAACATATTAACAAAAACATAGTCCATGATATCCATCACCTAAAAAAAACTCCATTAAAAATTTGAAATGTTTACTTTGCATACACTGTAAATTCACTACATCGTTCAGAAATCATACCTCAGAATAATGCTCATTTATCTCCATTTCGAAATCAAGGCCTGTGAATTCACACAGATGTCTATTGGTATTAGAATCTTTAGCTCTAAAAACAGGACCCACAATAAAAACACGTCCAAGATCACCACAAATTGCCATCTGTTTGTGAAGTTTGGGTGACTGTGCAAGACATGCAGGTTGTTTATAGTAATCCAGTTTAAACACAGCTGCACCACCTTCACTTGTGCCCGAAATTATCTTTGGAGTTGGGATCTGTCTAAAACCTTTCTTATCCAAAAACTTCCCAAATAACTGCACAAATTCATAGTTTTCGTTAACATATACATAAGCTATGTTACTATGTTTCCTTTCTACGCTGAATAAAAATATAAAATGACAATTTAATCCTTGGAATCCAAAAAATAAAATCTCTCAATGTTCAACAATAAGAACATAAGAGAAGACAAGGTGAAATAAGAATAACTGCAAACTTCTCTTAACTCATTAAGCCAAGTTGTTTTTTTTTTTACTTAGCCCACATTACAGATTAAGTGATTAACCCATTAATTAAGTCAAAAAAAAAGGATGTGATACCTTTAACACTTGGTGCTATCTAATACACAATTTATTTACCTTTTTTTTCAATGAACAGATATGAACAAAAAAGAAGTATTTGAATCGATCGAAGCAATTATGGAACCACAATTTTGATGCTTCGATCCTAACGAATCTAGTAATTAATGAATTCAACTAGAAGAGAACCTCATAATATGAATATCTATAGAATTAGTAGTTAACATCACCATATTGTGACATTAGAGTAATAATTATCTCTGAGTTCATAAAAACGATTAAGATCACGAACATATTTTTTATAGATATAGCAAACTCAAATGGAATTACATATAGAACTACAGAAGATTTAATTCATGTGTGCCTTGGAGTTTTACGAATGCATAAGAAAAATTAAAAAATCATAGGTTACAAAGTTTAGTCCTACATTAATACAGAGAAGAAGATAGGGAGCGCACCGTCTCTTCTGAAGATGAAAGCTGAGTCGACCACCAAAGCAGAGCAGCAGAGTATTGTCGTTGAAGATGATGTGTAGAAGATACGTATACGAGATATGCCCAGTTTGTCGCAAGGCATGTTTGGATACCTTTGGGGAACACGCGGTTCATCGTAGAGAGCTCCATGGTTTCAAGTATAGACATGATGTGGTTCGAGATGTTCTCTTTGATGCTTGTCGGCATGCTGGTATTTCTGTGAAGAAAGAAGCGCCAGTGAACTTTTTTACGGACCCGCAGGATGGCAGGTCCACACTTAGACCGGCTGACATTTTGGTCTTTCGATGGATAGGAGGGAAGCATGCGTGTGTGGATCTTACTGGTGTCTCTCCTCTCGTTGGTTTGGGGAGCGGGGATTTCGCAGCTGGGCATGCCACTTTGAAAGCCGCTGCATGCAAAGTGGTAAAGCACGAAAATGCATGTAGAGAAAATCAACATGTGTTTGTTCCTTTTGCATTCGATACATTTGGTTTTCTCGCTCCAGAGGCGGTGGAGCTCCTTAATAGAGTCCAACGGGTCATGCATTCTAATGTCATATCTCCTAGATCCACAAATGTTGTTTTCAAAAGAATTGGTTTTGCCATCCAGAAAGGGCTAGCAGCGCAGCTTGTTGCCCGTTTGCCTTCAATCGATATGTATTGAACTTTCATATTTATACTGTAATTTTCTTGTAGTGGTTTTCTGAAATATATATATATATATATATATATATATATATATATATATATATATATATAATTATTAGCAATATTAGTAATCAGTAAATTTCCCCCCAAGTCTCTCCATTTTGGGAGGAAAGCTATGAAAAAGATTTTTTCTTTCCATTTCTTTCTGAAAAAAAAAATTAATAATAATAATAATAATGAACATATTTTTTTATATTTTCTTTCCTATAAAAAACGGACATATCTCAGCCTCCTTCTATACCTATAGTTTTCTTGCGTTTAAAGTTTGAGGTTTACTTCGATTTAAAGTTTGTTTTTTGCTTTTAAAATTTTACATGAGAAATTAAATATATTCCTACTTTTTTTCCAACTATCCTCCTACTTATTTTAGATTGTGATAAGTGTCATTAAATTTAATTTAAATTTGATTAAGATGTTAAATTTGTACATTTGTCATCGTCTTAAATAGATAGGAAGAAAAATATGACGAAAATGTAGGAGTATATTTAATTTCTCATTTTACATTGATACCACAAGTATATTATGACACTTATCACAGATTGGTCCTGGGTCTTGATATGGAATTCCTTGTATTTGATGAATGGGACACGTTTTGAGCCTCACATACCACTTTGAGACCGCTTGTGTGGGGGTCAGATGCAGGTAACTTGATTGGGTCTAGGTGCGGAAGGATGTGGTTGGTCATACCAATGTGTGCGAGCAAAGACTAGCCCGGTAAGGTATTTTGAAGGCATTGAAGATATTGAAGACTCGCATCTTGGTTTTGGAGGGAGTACCCCTTAGTACTCCCGAGTCTCGTCTGAGCCTTGCTTAGTTAGATTCTCACCGCCTTTTTAGGATAGGTTATCATTTTTTTAGGAGTCTAGAGTAGATAGCTAGATAGATTTTGTTTATCACACCTTGCATTGAGGTGCTTGATGAACTTTGAAGTAGGTCCCCCAATTCACATCTTTTGGGACCAAGTCTTTTCGGTAACACCTATTTTTGAGTCATTCCCCACCCTTTTTAGTTGATCTTGGCACATTGTCAATGATCATTAGGTGTTCATATTAGCCTCTATCTATCACTCAATTTTCACTATTGGAGTCCTATGTTACTTGGTGAAATTCCTTAGACCTTCCAAGAAGCAACACAAAGAATGAAGAAATTTGAAAAAGTGAAGAAAATAAGAGCCTATGAAAGATGATTTAAGAAAAGCAACAAAAGCAAAGAAGAAGAAAAAATGAAGAAAAAGAGTAACACAAAAAGAAGAACAAGATTCCAAGTTCAATACTCATGTTATATATATGATTCGAAAAAAAAAATGAAAAAAAATGTCAAGCAACAAATGTGATTGAAGACCCAATAACAGAAGTTCAAGATTGAAGATTTAGGTTGTTAGGTTTAGATTTAGGATAAGTAGAGTTTTTATTATTTTATTTTATTTTATTTTTGATTTTTGGTGAGAAAAGGCCCCGACGATGAGACGGTAGACTGTAAAGGACGGTACAAGGGAGAAGCCTCTGAAACCGGATGTTTGCCCGGAGGCCGTGCTGCAAAACCCTATTTCATTATTATACACTTTGGCCTGACAAATGTAGGAATCATAGTGTGTGAAGAGGCGCCTTTCCTTCGTGCACTATGGTCTACATTGGTGATTTAAAGTGCCCCCACTAGGCGCATCTCTGTTTCCTTTGTCTTGCACACCGCGACCGCATCCAACCGTGATCTATTCGCCCATCAAGTGGTTGAGAATGTGGTTTATGGCTCTAAAGCGGGGAACATTTTGAAGATGCGTAGGGTCCATGAAGGACTAATTCTAACCATGTTGACTGATGTTGACCAAGTTCTATGGTATCTTTATTTTTTCCTTTTTAGATAGTTCATCCCGAGCTCATTTTTAGTCTTGTTCTAACTTGAGGACAAGTTAGGTTTAAGCTTGGGGTGATTTGATAGCTTATTTTATTTCCTTATTTTATTAGTTTATTTTTAGATTTTTAGATTTTTTTTATTATTATTGCATTGTATATTCTTTATTTTCTTTATTATGGATCATACCAGGTGCTTGTTATGTTACATGAGATATTTTGTAGGTTTTTCGGTGCTTGTTGCGGTGGCGGGTTGATTGGAGACGCCGAGACGGGCTTAGTGGGCTCCCGAGGCATTCTTGGGCTTGGCGGAATCAAAGAAGAAGAATTGGGCTTTGAAAGTTATTAGCTTGGATTATTTGGGATTGTGAAGATGGATCATAAATTTCTAATTTTGGGCTTGGAGCATCCATTTGGTGGCTAAATGATGATTGGTGCATTTCAAATTACATGGACAAGGGGGGGACCAAAGGAATCTTTGGTAGTGGAATGGTGGAGTGGTGGAAGGAAGGACCAATAGCATTACATCAACATTTGCGCGGGTGGAATTTTCGACGCGCGGGTACCCACGCAACTGCCCAGTTTGGGCATTTTGGTCATTTGGCTCACCATAACTCTTGGGGATCAGATCTAGAGGCTCATTCACATTTTTCCACCATTGGAGACCTACAAGAGGCGATTTTGGGAGCTAGAAATCATTTCCTTTCATCTTTCCAAATCTTAGGTAGTTTTTTTATGCAATTAGATTATTGTTCTTGTTACTTTGTTGCCATGAGTGGATAATACTCTTATTTGGTTGACTTTGGCTAAAAACCAATGAATGTTTGTGGGTTTTGAAGGATTTATGTTGATTATCAATTTATTCCATTTTTATGATTCTAGTTTGCAATTCTTATGCTTATTTGATGCTTTGATCATGAGCTTAGTATTTGATTGAGCAATGGTTGATTTATTTCATTGATTTTGCATTGGATCATTAATTTTATCTAGAACAAAGGCTTTATGATGGTAGAAATCATCTCTAGCTTATGAATCATATCTCCTTTATGGATGTGTAAGCATTTGACATCCTCTAGGAATTGGGGATTCCTTCATTCTTAAGGCTAATTGATTTCTTGGGATTAATTGCTTCAATTAACCCTTGATCTTAATTAAGAAGGTGTGTTGTGGGCTTCCCCAACCTCCATACTACGTATGAGGAATCTTGGCATATCATGCTTCATGATTGCTATAACCAATTTGGGATGAAGGATAAGGTTTGTATTGGATCCTAATGATAAACACACAAATGTTCATTGTGTTGAATCGCCTTAGTTAACCAATTATTTCCAACCTTTGAGCATCTCATCAACTTGCTTAATTGCAAGGTTTTTAGTTATTCAATTATTTTAGTTTTCAAGTAATCAAACAACCCCCCTTTTAGTTTAATTGTAGTTAATTAGTTTAATTTCACTAGTTCTATTGAATTGCATTGGTGATTGAATACAACCATTTCTCCGAGTATCGATACCCATTTTTACCATTATATTACGTTTATTTAGCAATCAAATTGTGTAATTTGCTTGGTGGGCTTGACATCCCACCAATGATTTAAAATTATATGTTTAAAAACGTTATGATCCGAAATGATATGATTTCAATAATATGATTAAAGTTATAAAAAATTATTTTCAAAATTATGGTGTAAGATTCAAAACGATATGGTCCAAAATTTAATGATCTGAGGTGTTATGATCCAAATTATATGATTCAAAATGTTAGGATCTAAAATGGTATAGTTTTAATTATATAATTCAAGTTATAAAGATTTGTTTCCAAAAATCTGTTATATGATTGGAAAAAAATATGATACATTAACTATATGTCAACCCAACTTTGTATGGACAATCTGAACCACCTTTGCTTCGATCATTATTACAACCAGATTGTTTCCATGATATTACGACATATAATTAGTTGGAGAAATACAAATAAGAAAAAAAATAATAAGAAAAAAAATAAAAAATATATAAACATCAAAAAAACTAGCAAGATTACATGATATCACTAGCGAGACATGTAAAAATCATCAAGGAAAATGTTATAAGAAATATAAAGATATTGTACAGAAAAGTAAATAATAATAATAATAAGATAGCTGGTTATTAGTAAAATAATTGCAAAAATTTTCTAAAAGACATTAGGTTTTGAAAAATTCATTTGCGAAATTAAACAGAAATGAAGTGGTGGATTTCAAACACCCACTCTTCAAGTTTGCAAGGACACACGATACCACTATGCTGAAGGGTGATGATGTTTTTGTATATCAAAATTTGGTGTCTCGTGCACCACATAAGCATTTGTCTTTCTTACCAATATTTGCTTATAAATAGAGTGTGACGAAGTTCTTGCCTATGAACTTGTTTTTCAAAATTAAAAAAAAAATGTTAACATTTATGTTTTATATATTACAAGACAACAATTGTATATATTATATAATATGGAAATATATATAAAGTATTTAAACCATTCTATTCAACCTTTTGTTTTAGAAGAGTTGAAGTAAAAGATAAATATTAAAAGAGTGGATCTAAAGGCACCTATTTGTTATTGTATTTTCGTTGATGGTAATGTTTGTTGTTTTTCATTGCATTTTATTGTTTTTCTCTTCTTTTTTATTTTGATCGGTTGAATTTTATACATAAGCAAAAAAGTCTTAGCAAGAAGCTAAAGACGAAATGAAACAATTACATTATAATGTTCAAAATGGGGTTTAAAAGCCATAAATTCCACGGAATAAAAAGTTTATGCTTCTGATGCACTATCCAATTAAAAGAAAAGACAAAAATATTGATCTTGTCTAGGCCTCGATTAATCAAAAACACATTTATTTCTGAAATTACATATGAACCACCAATTCATGTAGTTAATAGCTTCCAAGATTGTCTTCCTATTCATATTTAAATGAAAAGCCTCCAAGAACAAAGACAGCACATCCCCTGAATTTAACGAGGATAAATCTAGATCGCAACACAGATTGAGTTTTTGAATCAAATCTTTTGCAAGCATACACTCGAGAAAAAGATGATTGACACTCTCCACTTGATCCATGCAAATAGGACAGAGAGAATCGGGAACATCAATACCTCTGGAGATTAAGTTATCTTTAGTACGAAGGCAATTAAGAATAGACTGAATAGCTCTCCAACTAAAAATATTCACTTTGATCCGCACCAATCTATTACATCTAATTTCACTTGTACCATGAGGTAACAATATGTGTCTATGTCATCAATCACTTCACGTGTATCTTTCACCGAAAACTTAGACATTATTAATCAAATTCCACACATAAGAATCTTAGAGTCACGAAATTGAATATTATCAATTCACTCTACCATGCCAAAAAAAATTAAGCACTTTGGCCAATGCTAATTATTACCCTTTGAATATTTGCTTTTTACCTTTTATTGTATTTTATTATTAGTAGCAGTAGTATTAGATTATTAGTATTATTGTTGGTGTTATTAGACAAAATTACATAAATGGTCTATGTGATTTATCAAAAATCACAAACTCAATCCTTGTTAAAAAAATTTATGAATATGATCCTTGTGGTTTCCAAAACTTGAATGAATGATTATTTTTACAAATACCTTTAGTTTTCATTGGTTAGTGTGGGTGTAATTTGATTCAGGTAGTAAGGACTTTAGGACCATTTATGTAAATTTTTTATGTTTATGAGTTTATCGGCTTTTTTTTTTTTAAATTTCACTTTGACCCTCATTTTGAACTTTATAAAATATTATTTTCACCCCTTAATTTTCTAAATTTTCATGTTTATCCCCGTGTTGTATATATAATTTGATTTCCTATCCAAAATAGAGGTAATATCACTCTTGTTTATCTTAAATAAAAATATTTTCTTTTTTATAAGGATGCAATTGAAGTTTAAGGTTGGTTTTCTCGACCAGGGACGTCTATTTTTCTTTTTTTTTTTTTTTCTTTTTTTGAAAGTTTTGCTTCTCAAAATCTATCTGTTTTAGAGCTCAACTTAAATAAATAAATAAATAAACTTGAACTTATATGGGGAAAATACCCGATGGGGATGCAAATGGGGGCGGGATATATGGTTATGGGGATGGGAAATGAGATCCCCAGTATATCCGTCCATGAAGCCATCTCTAATGGTTTCTCATCCAACAGAGCTTAATGGTCATTTGGTAATTGTCTTCCTTCTCGTTCTTTGAATAGATCAAGATATGATCACAAAACAATTAAGACAAGGTTTACAAATCCAATTCATAAGATACATGAATTCCTCCACAACAATTGTCAAGCCAAACAAACCTTTAGCATTTGAACATATAGCATTATACATGTCATTATTTGCAGTTTTACATATTGTTGGATTATCTTAGCCTTGCGATTTTGTTAATCACTTAATTTAACGCTTACATATACTTAGAAAACTCATATACATGTTGCAAAAGTAATTATTTTTAGTACGTATAGCTCCCTCCATACATACTAAGTTTTTCTGTCATGAGATTCCAATTGGAGATTTACAACCAAAACAGCAGGTTCATGTTCCACCATTATAAATTCGGTTTTAAAAGTATATGACAACTAAAAAAGGTTTGCTTAGCCATCTGAAGCAATAAATTGCAACAATACTATCAAAAAAATATAACTGCTTTTGTTTGACATACCAAAAAGGCAAAAAACCCAAGTTGCAAAACATAAAATTACGGTTCTAGCCTTCGAGGGTCACGTGGGAAAAGTGACACTTTGCGAATGTTGTCAAGGCCACAGAAGAGCATCACAACACGTTCCAATCCAACTCCAATCCCACCATGTGGTGGCGCACCATACCTTCAACAAATGCCACAACATATTAGTTATTATTATAAACAGCATATCACGAGGGTAAATTTGTAAAAAGTTAGGACTTAATAAGAATAGACTCAATAATAAAGAAAAGTAAAATATGTAATTCGGTAAATTTGCAGTGTGCGACCCCTTAATAAGAAAAAACTTGAAAGTAGAACGCTATAATAAAAAAAAAATGAAATTACAATGCTCTAAAATAAAGAAATAATAAGATGATATATACCCAAAGAACATATACCTGAAAGAATCGATGTAAGATGATATAGTTTTGACATCTATGCCACATGCTGTTGCACGTGCCTCTAGAAGCTCAGGTATGTGCACACGTTGAGCTCCTGAAATAATTTCCTCCCCTGGAAAAAACAACATATGAAACTTAAGCACCAAATTTACATACTTACCCTTAAAAGCTGAAAGATTTTTTGGGCTACTTGTTCATTACCTCTGATGAAAACATCAAATGAGTTGCTATACAACGCATTGTCGGGACAAGGCATTGTATAGAAAGGTCGAACTGCAAGAGGGTAGCGGTGTAGTATATAGAATTCAGTTCCATACCTACAATGATGAGAGTAAGAAAAACTTCTTTAAGGGCAAAATTGGAAGACAAAAAGTATAGGGTATGTCAATAGTTTTGAGAATTTCAACGTACTTTTCTAAAACAAGTTTTCCCAGTGTTCTTTCTGATTCTGTGTTGAGGTCCCCAAGTGGATCCACCTCAATGCCAGCTTCCTATTCATGCATATTTTAAAAAAACATAAAAAAACAAAACAAAACAAACAAATGTTATATTTTTTACTAACCTTTAGCATTTGAATCCCTTCTTCAAATGTAAGCCGCAAGGTATTACGCAAGTACTGCATGTTTAACAACAACCAACATTGAGAAATTAACATATTGTACATAAATAAATAAAGAAACATAAATACGTTTGGGGACATTTGATTAACAAAATGTGTTTTAGAGGAATAGAATCTAAGGGTATGTTTGGATCACATATTCTGAAGGAATTTAAGGGAATTGAATGTGCCGTTCCATTTTGTGATGTCTGATGTGTTTGGTTGTCAAAATCTGTATTTGATTGATTCTAACATTTCCAAGGGGGTGGGAATAATTTGAATTCCATTAACCTTTCCTACTAAAATGACATGAATATCCTCATAAACTTATTTGATTAAACCACAAGACACATAATTTCCATTACTACATTATTAATACCTCATTTAGATTATTTTTCCATAAAGGTTTTATGTTTATGTTCAGCAATAATTACATTTTTTACACATCAAGCTCTTTCATATTTGCCAAAGTAAACAATTTTTTTTGGCATTAGGAACCGGTTGTTTCACAAGTTTATATAAAAACTATTTTCATACATGCATTTGTAAAGCAAATAATACTATATAAAACCAAAACAAAGGGTAATTCTGTCATTTGTGATTTATCGTTATTGACATCCCAAATCCTATTTCATTTTTTCCATCCATTCACCATATAGATTTGAACAGGTTCAAATTCAAATAAATTCCTTAACATTCCAATTCTTTATAGAGATTCAAATTCCTTTTAAAACATTCCACAAACCAAAATGGAGAATCGGAATCTGTCGTGTGTTTAAATTGCTGGAAATGAGATGAAATTCAATATACAAAAGAGCAAATCACAGAATAACCATTATTGTTTGAACAATTTTAGTGTTTAACCACTTATACTTATTTTTTCTAATCAAACCATTTAAGTTTGACTTTTTTCCAATTTAACCAATTTGACCTGATGTCAAAACAGTGAAATTGGAAAATCACCGGTATAACTTGAAGTCAAAATGGTTAGTTTGAAAAAATAGATCCAACTTTTAATGGTTTGATTGAAAATTTAAAGTATAGATGATTAAACCGCAACCCTGCCCAAAATATAATGGTTTTTTTTTGTAATTTGCCCTGATGAAATTGAATAACTCCTAAATTTGTTACTTTTATATATTACTATCTATACATACTTATTGTATTATGATGTTCTAATAATCAAATTCCATCTAAAACGGAACATTAGGGAATCAGATCCTTAATCCATTTAGCAACCAAACACATCCCAGAATGGAATCCTGGATTCCAGTTCCATCGGATTCCGCCAAAATCCATGAACCAAACACATTGCTATTACACAAATGAAAGAAAAAGAGGATCTGAATTACTTTCAAAGGCGTGAAGGGGTACTGCTTCCCAATAGCTTCTAGCTCTTTCTTGCATCTTTCATTCAATTTGTCAAACATATTAACAAAAAGACGATCCACAACATCCATCACCTAGAAAAATCCATTAAAAAATTCAAAATTAACTTTCCAAATACTTTAAAATCACTAAAATATGTTCTTGATATACGTTGATTACAAATCATACCTCGGAATAATGTTCTTTAATCTCCATTTCAATATCAAGACCTGTGAATTCACACAAATGTCTATGGGTATAAGAGTCTTCAGCTCTAAAAACGGGACCCACAATGAAAACACGTCCAAGATCGCCACAAATTGCCATCTGTTTGTGAAGCTGAGGTGACTGTGCAAGACATGCTGGCTGTTTCTTGTAATCCAGTTTAAAAACAGCTGCACCACCTTCACTACTTCCTGCAATTAACTTTGGAGTGTTGATCTCTATAAAATCTTCATTCAATAGATACTGCCTAAACAACTGCACAAAATTATTTCAAATCAGTATCGTTAAACACACACACAATCACACACATCTATGAGGTCATACATTTGCCACTTGGCACTCAACGCGATAAATTGCTTGATTTGCTGGAGTTCGCAAGTCCAAAATTCTGTAGTTCAAACGGGTATCCTGATTAACACGAACAAGTTGTTCTCCAGCCTGCATAAGTGAAGTAACCATTTTAGTGTAAAAAAAAGGATATAAGTTCATTAATAGCAGTTTCTTCAGTAGTGCCATATACAAAGTCTACAAAAAGTTAAGCAGATTAAGTTTGCATTCTTCATATGTTACCTCCAAAGCCTTCTCGATTTCAACTTCACTTCTGGCAGCATCTTCAACATTTATAGGAAGAATAGCAGCAGCCCTGTTTACGCAATGAATCTTCCTAACTTGAACTTCAACCTACAAATGATAAATACTATGAAATCAGTCTGGGAATCAAATAATTGCAAAAGCAGTCTGATTCTCTGATTCTAAGTTTCTAACTGATTACTAAATTGAAAGATTGCAGAAAGCGTGCAGATGTTGGTGCAAAAGTTAGAGGAGTATTTAGGGAAAAAAAAAACTAATGTAATTCACCTGCTGAGAGGCACCTTTGATGGCTTCTGGGGGAACTGTTACCACTCCTTCGATGTCAACGAAGGATTCTTTGCTAATCGCAGTTGCATACTTAACCATCTGAGCGCTAGCAATGTCAGGAGCCACCGTCAACACACATTGGACTGTATATCCCTTCTCTCTCACAGTAAAAAACGCCATCTTCTTCCCGACAGCGCGAATCGCCTGAGCTCTCCCCCTTATTAGCACGGTACGGTCTTTGAGTTCCTCGGTGAGAGAGCTAACGGTGGTCCACACACGACCGGAAATAGCCTTTGACTGAAGGTCTTCAATAGGAATGTCTCCATAGTTGGCGGCGAGAGGGTCAGGAGTGTCGATGGAGACGCCAGCAACGCCAGATGCGGCGGCGGATGCGGCGGCGGCTTCCTGACGGCGGCGGAGCTTTTCTGCTTTCGCAGCCTCCTTTTTTGCCGCTTTTTTGCTGGTCTCTTGTGATGGCTGCTGTTCTGGTTCCATGGGCAGGTATTCTGATTTCTGGATTGGCGAAGGTGTAGAGGAGCGGAAATGATTTAGGGTTTGTGGAATGCAAAATTGCGAAGAAAGTGCGATTTGGAAGGCGAAAACACTCTAAAACAAAATTCGGAGTTTGGGCTGTATCTAAAACCTAGAACGTGGAACTAGGGGCGGATACATTCTTCTATTTTGATCTTTCTAAAATTGAAAAATATATTCAATACAAAATAATGTTTCAAAAAACGGTTTTAATCTAATCAATTAGATAAAAAATCGAGAAATGAACCGCATCTAGGGATGTCAAAGGGACCAAACGGTAGCGGAAATAGTTGTCTCTGTCCCGCCACCGAAATCAGTTATTGCCCCTGCCCCTGAATACCTCGTTTACATAACCCCGATGCCGCCCCCGAATACCTTCGTCGTCCCTGATCCTGCCCCCGCCGTAATTCCCCCGTTTTATAGACTTAAAATTGATTTTTTTTGCTAAAAAAAGTTGTTATATTTTGAGTTAAAAAACTATTTTTCATAACTTTAAAGCTTAAAATCTAGTTTTTTTAACAACTAAAAAATTAAATATCCAACATTATAAATTCAACATTACAAAACGAAAAATCCAACAAACTTACAAATAAAAAATACGACAAATCCAACATTGCAAAAAAATACAAAATATCTAAAAATATATGACAAATTCACTATCGCATCGTCATACGATGTACAGCGGAAGAAAATCAAGAAACCCTAAAATTAGATAATGTATTTTATATATATATATATATATATATATATATATATATATATATATATATATATATATATACAAACGGGGCCCACGCGGGAGTACGGGAAGGAAATACTCACTCCCACCATTGGTCCCGAAAATAAAACGGGGTTTAATCTCACTCACGCCTCCGAATTTTTTAAAAAATTAATCTCGTACGGAATTAGGGTTCCTCAGAAGTTTTTGACATCTCTAACCACATTGGTTTTATGTTTATTTCTAGAACAAATCCGACGGTTCTTATAAAAGTCATGTTGAAGTGGTGTAATAGAAATTTGATGATATTTTCATATCTATTTAGACTTTTCTTATTATTGTATTTTTTTTTATAGCTAGTTCATAGTAATTTTTTTTACAATTCAAATGACTATGAAAACCCTTTGAATACGAGATAATCATATAATATTTTACTTGATTTCTAATATTTATATTGAACAACTTTGTAGAGTGTCAAAATGACAGAATTCCTATGTATTGGATCTTTGATTAAAAAAAATAAATAAATAAATAAAATAAAAAAATAAATCAATAGCATAAGTGTTGTGGCTCTGTTAAATGGTATGACACTTTTTGGTACTTAAATTATATAATTTTGTTTGGTACGGAGGTTATGTAAATTTCAGAAATTAGGTTGACCCGGTTGTAGAATCGGTTGAACCGGAATCAGTTACCATACCGGTTGTAAAAATCTGATTTTTAAAACATTGATGTAAAGTAGTCGATTTTATAAATGTTGATCAATATTGCATAAATTCTTATTGCTAAATACTAAATAATCAATTTATGATAATCATTGTTGGTATAACAATACTTAAGGTGTGTTTGGTTGTGGAAAATTGATTTTATTTATTTAGAAAACGTTTTCAGAAAATAGAACTGAGTTTTCATTTTTACTTTTCAATGAAAATTTTAGAAAATGTGTTTCGTTAACCGGTGGAGTTTTCATTTTTCTGTATTAGAAATTTAGAAAACTTTGGAGAACATTAAAAATCATTTTTCTAATTTACATACAACTTGAAAAACAGAAGGAAAAAAAATCATTTTCTTGCGTTTTCAACATTTTCATTTTTATTTAAAAATTTTCATAGAAAACTAGAAAATTTTCTCAAAACCAAACGCATCCTTATTATTCCAAAATGATAAAACAACAATATTAGTTTTTTAACATCAAAACCAAAGTTTAAAAAATATATATTTAAAATAGTAAATAGTTATGGAAATTATGGATTATAGCCTTTAACAAATTATTAATCAATTATATGTACAAAAAATATTTTCTTTTATAATTTTACGGATCTTTAAGAAATTTGAAAAAGGTCATGCAATCACAAGTTGCTTTTCGTAACTTCACATATTTTTAATGTTTAGAAGTATTAAAACTTTTAAAATGAAATAGTTTTAGATTTGAATCTATAAACGTTTTCAAAAAGAACTTCTAATTTAAGACACTGATTACTTAATTATTTTTTAATTGTATGATTTCAATTCAAAGTATTTAAAAGGATATTAACAAAAAAAGACCAAATGCATGCTTATAAGAAATATATAGTAAAGCTTTGTATATAACTACTAAAATATCAAAATATTATATTTTTCCAACCTAATTTCTAAATAGCATATAGAAAAAATCAAGTAGCACTTCAAAGCAAATAGGTTGTTAGGTTGTTTGTAGATTATTTACAAAATGACATGTTGTCAAAATTCTTTCATTTTTTTTTCCATTAACATCCCTATCTATTTCATTTTTGTCAATTCTTTCATTTTTTTTCCACTAACGACATTGCAAAAGAGCGATATTGTCTCTTTAAATTCTTTTATACTATAAAAATATTACCTTCCCTTGATCCCCTCTACCTTCCATTGTTTATTGGTCATATTAAATTTATTTTTTTAAGTATCATATATATTGCTTGTTTTGCTGTTCAGTTTCACCCATACAACATACTTCGATTTGTTGTAGTCAAAGTGGTTTCTCATTTGCTTCTGATCAACCTCTTTATTGTGTTCGTTTATCAATTTTTCGCGTATTGTCTTCCATGAACTTGCCTTAAGCCCAGAACTCTCACGACCATTAGTGGTTAGTTTGTGGATACATGCATCAAGAAAAGTTTTGTTCTAACACTCATTTCAAACCAACATCCTAAAACATAAATATTCAACTAATTTAAATCATCACAAAAGTATAAACCAACATCCTAAAACATAAATATTTAAACTAATTTATTATAACTTTTATCAATATCAAGATCAACACCGAAATTGCTCCCAATTCACAAAAATAACAAGCTAACATAACTATTTAAACATAAAACAATTTTCTACCAATGAAATTAACATCATCCTAAATAATAATAGCAAATTTAAGATCAACAGTGTCAACATATACCTAAACAATTTCATAACATTTGGATTTAGATTTCATAACATTAGAACAAACAAGATTTATGATTTCATAGCTTATAAACAAAAAAGAATTATGATTCCATAGCTTATACACAAACAATTTCAGATTTCATAATATTAGAGCAAAAAAGGATTCTGATTTCATAGCTTATACACAAACAACTTCAAATTTCATAACATTAAAGCAAAAACGGATTCTGATTTTATAGCTTATGCATAAACGATTTATGATTTCAAAAATTATATTGAGGAGAGGAGAAGATTATGCTTACCTGACAAATTTCTGGTCAGGGATCGGGAATAAGGAGGGCGGAGGTTCGACTGAAGGAAGAGGGTGGCGATGGCAAACTCTCTTTGGCCTCGATAGGGAGCTGTCGATGGAGGCAGTGTTTTTTTGGTCTAGGTATTTTTTTAGGTCACGAGGGAAGAAAGAATGGAGAGGGTAGGAGCGTTCTTTTTACAGTCAGCGTATGTTGCAAGATGACCGGGTAAGAAAGTTAGGATATACATTTTGACCGAGAACACAAATATCAAACGGGTGGTATCTAATCGAGTCAGCCCAAATGTAACATCCCAAGTCAAAATCAAGAGTCCAGGGGGAAAAGTGTAAGTTTGGAAAAGAGGAACTCGGCGAGTAAGAGCTGCAACTCGTCGAGTCTAAGCGTGTGTCGGACACGTGTTAAGTGATCGGACTCGCCGAGTCGGAGGCTGGACTCGACGAGTCAGTGCTGGAATGAGAAACCTTAATTCCTAGGGTTTGCACCCTATTTAAGGAGCCTTAAGCCCCCATTCCGGCCCCTTATTACTCCCCTGAGAATCAGCAACCCTAAAATCATAAGTGAGAGCCTTGGGAGCATTTTGGAGCTTAGATAAGTGGATTTAGGAAGGAAGTCTTGAAGATTAAGAAGCTTGGATCAAGGAGGCTTGAGGAGATTTGATTTACTCTTCAATTGGAGGTTGTTTTGAGGTAAGGATTCGTCATCTTGGCTTTATTCCTTCTAGATCCACCTTTCATGGAGCTTTAGGGTTTGTTTGGAGGAATTTATGATGAGATCTTGATGCATGAGCTAGATCTGGAGTTGAAACTCCATATCTGAGTTCTATATGGATTCTATGTGAATAAAGCCCTTTTGTTTAGCTATGCAAAAGCCAATCCTAATGAGTTAAGTTCCATTATAGCTTGGTTTTTGGTGAATGGGTCATGGAAGCACGTAAAGGTAGCAACTTTATGTTGCTAATGAACCATAGGGACCCTGATCTATTGTTTGGAGCAAAGGAGAAGCTCTCTAATTTCAGATTATGGAATAACCCGTGTGGACTCGCGAGTCTGGGAGAAGACTCGACGAGTCGGGTAGGGTTTGGTCTGATTAGTCCCGTGTGGACTCGGCGAGTTGGAAGAACAACTCGGCGAGTCTATTGAAGATTGCCTTGGACTCGGCGAGTCTGTTCTTGGACTCGGCGAGTCTGGTCGTAGAACCCTAGCCTTTTCTGGTTGAGTTGTGAATCTGTGAGTCGAGGGATGACTCGGTGAGTTGAGCAGGATGGGACTCGAAGATTGTTGGACTCGACGAGTCTTGGGGTGACTCAGCGAGTTGAGTCGTGGCATGGGAGCTTCTGAGCATAGGAACTCGACGAGTCAACGAGTTGACTCGACGAGTAGGGTCAACCAGCAAGGTTGACTTTGACTAAGGACTTTGACTTGGACCAAGGGTTGACCAGTTTGACTTCCAAGGGTATTTTGGTAATTATTGGTGCTTATTGGTTTTGGTTAATTGGTAATGTTCAGTGGTGGAGCTCGTGCTGGTGGTCGGAGCAGCGTGATCTTATTTCTCCAAGGCGGCAGTTGCAGGTGAGTTATCCTCACTATATCGACAGGGTCTAATGCACTAAGGCCGGCCCTTTATCGGATGTGAATTTGGGTAGTTGTTTGTTATGTTATTGCTCTACTATGTCTGCATCCTGGTAGTTAGGATGGTATATGTTAAAGACCTGATTAAGGTCGGTATCCTGGTATATAGGATGATGCTATGTTAGAGACATGGTTAAGGTCGATATCATGGTAGTTAGGATGGTATATGTTAGAGACCTAGTTAAGGTCGGTATCATGGCATATAGGATGATGCTATGTTAGTGACCGGTTAGGTCGGTATCCTGGTTAGGATGTTGCTTTGTTGTGTGATCTGCTAGATCGGTTGATTAGTTGTGAATTGCTATATGATTATATGTTTATGTGCACATGGTTGTTGGAATGGGGTTGGGTTGAGGCATGTCCTACTTTGTGCTGTAGGCCAACATACCCAGGGCGAACCGGTTAGACCGAAGGCCCGACGAGCGGTCCGGATAGGCTGAAGGCCCCAAGAGGGTGGACCAGACGTGCCGAGGCTCAGAGAGCGGACCAGACAGACTGAAGGCTCGGTGCGGGCGGACCAGTCACACTGTAGACTCGGAGAGTGGACCAGGTGGACTGAAGGCTCGGTGCGGGCGGACCAGTCATACTGTAGACTCGAAGAGAGAGAGGACCGGGTGGACTGAAGGCCTGGTGCAGACGGACCAGTCACACTGTAGACTCGATATGCATGAATGCTCTGTTATGATATGATATGATATGTGTATGGTACTGTGGTTGGTATTTTGGGGGTAACTCACTAAGCTTTCGGGCTTACAGTTTCAGTGTATTGTTTCAGGTACTTCAGGAGACCGTGGCAAGGCGAAAGCGTGATCATACCGCTCCTCAGTTTTATGTTGATGTTCTGGGATACTCTGATAATAAAAGATTTGAAAACATTTTTGTAATAACTTAATGAATATGGATTGTTTTGAAAAGTTTAAATTGGTTGTAAATTTTCACGGTGTTACACCAAATCGTTAACTCAAACCCAGTTAGACGAGTATCAAACGAAGCCTTGTTGTAAGTCATAAGGATATAGAACACAAACTAATACAATTAAAGATATATGTAAAGTCCAATATTAACTTTTCAAAAAGAATAGACTATATATATATATATATATATATATATATATAGAGAGAGAGAGAGAGAGAGAGAGAGAGAGAGATGTTCAATTGTTTTTGACAACTATTGTGTGCATGAATGCACCAATAGGAATTTAGGAAAAAAATAAATAATTAAATAAATCACTTAAGGGTATTATAGTAATTTTTGCATATTTAATTATGGTATATAATTAATATATTTAATATCCAGAAATCAAAGTCAAACCCGGTAGAAATTGGAAGGCAACGAAGGCAACTATTTTTTTTAACCTATTTAAAAACCTACTGATACGCATCCTTCTATTCAGTCGCATCATAACCTATTTTTCTTCCTCCATCTTCTTTGTTTTTCCCCTCGTCGATTGCATATCCGCCTCCATCTTGGACCCAAAAAGGCATCAATGGCGTCGTCAGACTTCCGATCTCCACCTCCATGCCGATTTCATCCTTGATTCAGTTCCGCAACCAACTACTGTCAATCCCGTTTTCTCGGGATTATCTGGAGCTTCCGAAATCCAAGCAATTTCAGGAACAGGAGGTGATGTTCGGATTCGGGTTTCACCCAATTACAAACGAGTACATTGTTGTGAAGATTGTGTACTACAAAAACGGGCAAGGGAAACGGAGGTCATCCGAAACAATAGGAATTACTCGAAATCGGAGGTTCAAATTCTCACCGCCATCTCTCTCTCTACATAAGAAAATTTCTAATTTGTGTGTGTATACAGGTCCAGAAGTGATAGTGTAATACAAATGCACATGAAAATCCTGGAGGTAAGTTTTTCTAACTAATCTTTACCCAAAATACAATTGAAACAACCATTCACCACATCTTTCTAAAGTCTCTATTGTCATCACGACCATCTGTTACTTCCCGATAAAAGAGTGACCCACCATCACCATTTTTTGTTCCAGTCTGCATATAAAGCATCATTTTTCTGCAATAATGGGTTGAAGTTGTGTTGGATGATTTTTGGGATATTAATATGAGATGATTTTCTCATGATGATTTTCACATTTGATCTTAACGGTACACTAGATAACATTTTTCTTTTGGGGATTGATTTTTAAACTATATAGATGCCACTGCCTTTATGATGTTGCAAATTTATAGTATGTGCTAATTCTTTTTTGACATCAGGAGCATTTCCAAGGTCAAAAAGACAAAAATAAAAAATAAAAAAATAGAGCCGTTCATATATCAATACATTGACACACAGAAACTCAGGTTTTAAGTTCAATTTTCATCTCATATGGCCTTTCACACCATTTTAGCTTGTTTGATGATAATGTCAAACAAGTGTTTGTTGAAATGCCTGAAAGAGAATCTAGAGAATCTAACCTTGTAGTATGCATTCTGTCAGAATTACTAGCAACACATGTTTTATGTAGTTGTTTAAAAAGGTAACTAATTTGTCTTTGTATTATTTTGGTTCAATTTGTGATTTTGAATTCCAATTTCTATTATCCATCGTTATTGTTCATTTGGAATCTAAAATTATATTAGCAATAAATATAATACTTTTGAATATATTCTATGTATTCTGTCAGAATGTATTATGGCAGAATAAAATCTATATATTCTGCCAGAATGTATTCTATGTGTTTTGTCATATTCTATGTATTCTACCAGAATATATAACGTGATAGTTAATTGCAAGTAACATATTTTTAACCATTATTAGTTTTGTTGTATTTTTTATAGGAATGGTTGGAAGAATTTGTTGAAGACATAATAAGAATAACTTGAAGAATAAATAAATTTTGATCATACTTATGATTTAAGAATGTTGTTATTTTTTAAGAATTTTATTCAATTTTGTTGATATTCTTTTAGAATATGTATAATTATATTAAAATGCATAAGACTTTTAGTCTGTAAGAATATGTATGAATTTGTATTTAAGTTTGAATGAAACAATATTATGCCAGAATAAAACTGCAAATTTATTTACTAGTTTATTGTTGACTTTTTGTCATTCTTATAGAATAAAGTCGGTTATTAGTAAAAATAATAATAAAATTTAATTAGAATTAATTTAAAAAATTCAGATTTTTTAAAAATAAGGGAATTAATGATCCCTTAAAATCCGAAAATTTCCTTTTTTAAAGTAGGTTAATTGACCAAAATACTCTTTTACTGAAATTTGCGTGATTATATGATATATGCTACTCTATTGTAATATCAAAGATCCTCAGATCATAATTGTTGATTTTATTCATCCGATGGTCCAGATCTGTGCATTCTGGCACACAATAGTTAGTAAAAATAAAATAACCTAAGCATATATATATATATATATATATATATATATATATATATATATATATATATATGGGTGAGATCGGTTGAAAACTTATAGTTTCCCGAGAACCTGAGAACTAAAAGTTGAGCATTAAATCAAAACTAATTCATTAAGGACATGATCGTAATCTTATCAATCTCATTTAATGTTAATTTTTTTTGTTCTTGTAAATATTAATATAAATGTCTAAAAAATTACATAATAAATCAAATTTTCTGATTTTTTTAAATAGTAATTTTCAATTTTTTTTAAAAAAGTGTAGATTTTTTAATTTTTTAAAGAAAACATGAATTTTTGAAAAAAAAAAATTGTAAAAAAACTACAGTTATTTTAAAAGCATTTAAAATCAATAAAACTTATTAAAAAAATGGAATATTTAAAAAAATATTATAATTTTTTAACCAAAAAAATCAACATTTTATGTACATTTATACATATTTTTACAAATGCATATTTCATATACATATTTGTAAGGAAATTATAAGAAGAGTCATTTATTTACTAATCTATAAAAACAATACAATAAGAATTTTATTCGATATAAAATAAAATATAAAAAAATGCTACAAAATTTCAAAGTGTTTTCATGTCTTCGTGTCAATATTTCCATATTTTCTTCAATTTATCATTTTCCACATCTTTAATATTCACCACAATTTCTTCCAAATCTACAAGAAATATAAAAAGAAACTGATTGATGCAAAAATACTCACAAAAATACATATGTGATTTACATGTGAGTCACATGCAATTCATATGTGATTTACATGTGAATCACATGTATTTCATATGTGAATTACATTTGAATCATATGTGATTTACATGTGAATCACATGTAATTCACATATGAATTACATGCGATTTACATGTGAATCAAATGTGATTCATATGTGAATTACATGTGAATCACATGTAATTCATATGTGATTTACATGTGAATCACATGTAACTACAACGTTGAACTTTTTATAAATTTAGCTAAGTAAAAAAGAAGCAACCATAGTTGTCCAGATTAAAGTGTTGAACTCATTATACAGTGTTCTCTTCCAATCTCTCTCATAGGGCTTAACATGAAGACAATCTTGTTATTGTGTGGCCAAGATGAGGATAAATTTGTAAAAAGTTAGGGACTTAATGGGAATTGGGAAACACTAATTCGCCTCAAGTTTCATATTAAGTTATTCTTTATGCATTAAGTCAAACCAACCTGTAAGAACTCGACGATTACGGATTCCAGTTCGAACATATATCCATTCATCATTTGTGCCAACAATTTTAGAAAGATCATCATTAGAAACTTCAAGAATAGGTACAGTAGTACCACATCCAACAAACTTGCAACCTTTTCCAACTACCCTGAAAAGAAAAGGAGAACATGGTGATTAGAGGCGAATTTCAGTTGCACAATCTAATACCGAATAAACAAATAAACAAAACATCCATTGCTTTATTCTAAAACGCGCTTCAGTCTTAGGCATAAATAAAAACATAGTAAGAAAAAAATTGAACAAATTTACCAATCATCTGATCTGTGATAGAGCACCCACAAGCTGTGCAACTAGGTCTAGAAGGAGCCCCCTCAAATCAGCCAACGAAGGATATTCAACCTGACTTACAACCCTGTAATGAGCAAATTTATCAAATAAACACAACACCACATGACATAATTCCAACTATGCCACTTGAAATCAATGAGCACATCAACTAGATATCTTCAAGTTTATGAAGATAACTTGCCCTTACCTGTCAGTATTGATCAACCAATCAAATACAAAATGTTCAAGCCCACTCCATAGTTTTTCTGCAATTACAATAAGCATATCTTGTTTTAGAACAAAATGACCTCACTTACAAGGATTAAGGATAGACTAATGGTAGAACAGCCAAACCTGTAGGTCCATCAAGTGAACAACACTCCACAAAGCGAATACAAGCTGAACAAAAAATACACTCCACTGCAAGCTGATCCGATCAAAGCATCATTATAACTACACTTTCATAAACAAGGAGATGCATACAAGAAATATTAAGTCGTTTGAACCTTTCCCTGAAATGCAGATGTATCATGTGTACCTTTTGGTGATTCACTTCAAAAGAAATTGATAGTTTCGTTTCTATTACTTCTTTTCTTAGTTTATTTTTAGTTAAAACCATCTCATTTTAGTTAATCCTTATGCATATTTTCTCTTTTTATTATCTTTCTCCTTTACCAGGTGCTTTGTAGTCTTTTGAGCTTATTTTGCAGGATTTATTGAAGACTATTTGTTACTGGAGGTATGGAGGGATTGCGGGACTTGTGGATTGCTTGTGGACTTGAGGTGGTGCAATTAGGCTTAATGTTAGTATAAGCGAGAAGCGCATTGGGCTTAGTCTTTGGGCGAGGACTCGAGCTACGGAAGACAAAAGGAGTATTGGACCATCATTGGAGGCTTTAGAATAACACAATTGGGCTCCCAAGAGTTGTGCATGTGGGTTGAAGTGTGAATGAGAAGATTGGGTTAGAATATATTCTAAATAGGCCAAGTCCCATAATCATCGAGACCCACGCGGTCCGCGTGGATCCACAAACGGTCCGCGTGGATCGTGCTAAAGTGAATCTGGGTTTTGACTTTTTGACTCTATTTTGGGAAGGTTGGTGGATGGTTTTCGGGGAGCTTTTGATTATGGGATTAAACACTTTTTGCTGGAGATTTGAAGCATTATTCATCATCAAAACTTGAGGAGAACTACTCTTTTGCGATCAAGAACACTTGGGAAGAACTTGAAGATTTTGAAGTTTGGTATTTCATTTCATCTTACACTTAGAACAATGTTTGGTATTTCTAAACTACCTTGTATTTCTTTTATTTTGGCCATGCTTGGCTAAATCCTCATTTGGTTGATTAGGGTTTAATCCCATGGATATTTGGTTACTTTGAAGACTAAATGTTATCTTGTGTTTGAAGTTTATGGAAATGTTTTGTAGTTAAACATCTTGTTATGTTTGTTTATCTTTGATCATGAGCTTCGATGAATAAATATTCTTTTTGTTGATCAATTTCTTGGTTAAATAATGTACTTTGAAGTTGGCAAGCAACAAATGGTTTCTATGTTTGTTTTCATTTCATTTAAACAATGGGAATGTTTCATCCATAATGATAATGTAAGCATTTGATTATCTTATGGACTTGGTAACTCTTAGAACTCAAAGCTAATTGATTTTCACAAGATTATATGCTTCATTGATTTTGTGACTTTAATTAAGGGAGTGTGTTAGAGCTCCTCTAACCATTTTAATATCTAAGAAGAGTTGAGGTAATTTGTGCTTATGAATTGTTGGCCTCGACAACCACCAAATTTTCATAACATATTCATAATTCCAGTGAATATGTTGAGGTCAAGAAGATCATTGACATCTATTGTGGAGGAGATGACTCGCCGATGTCAGCTGAAGGGGAGGCAGACTCGCTGGCACCTGAGTCGAATAACCATATGTACGTAATCGATGAGGCTCAACACTTATATCAACACTTACAGGAGTAAAATAAATTGTTTGATGTGGTGGTCAAGAACATCAACGACGTCTACTGTGGAGAAGATGAGTCGTCGGCGTCGGCAGGGAAGGAGGTGGACTCACCGACACCACAGATATGTAAGCCATCACCATAATGTTACTCTGAGGCTCTGAGCTTAAAGAAACTTAGCAATCGGATAATTAAAATCATAAGCGAATAGTTGCAGTATCATCCATGACGCCATCTTCCCCGCAGCATGAGAGATATCTTCTGTTTGTCCGATGAAGAGGAGCAATGGAGTCGTGAAGATATACAGAAGCATCAAAATTAGACCACTGACGAACATAATCACCCACGATCTCTGCATATATACACCCAACATATCCACTTGACCTGCTCCGAATGCTTGCCCACACAACGTTTCCAACGCGATGCCTATTCCAAGTTGCAAATTAATCGTCAATCAATTTACGGAATTTGATTTGAAATCATTAATTTTGTTTGCAGAATCGATGACATCTGGAAGAAATTAGGGTAAATACAAAATTTGAACCATGATTACTAAACAGAAACCGACAATGAAGGAGTTTTTGATGGAGACGGTGACGAGATCTAGAGTTCCAACATGATCGACGAAGGTTTGCGTGATAGCGTTGAGTGAGTATTGACAAATGGAAGTGAAAATCGCAGGTGCAACAAGGTACTAGAGCTTCTTAACAAAGGCAGGGGTTGTTGTTGGAGGGCGGAGGGAGGTGGTCTTCGGAGGTTGTAGGGAGGCAGTCGATGGAGAAGGGAGGGAGTCGAAGAACACATGTAGAAATCGTGAGAAGGAGAAAGATACGAGATAGTGAAAGATTAATTTAGGGATTTTTACATTAATTGGGAATTTGTTTTTTTATTTTTAAATTTGATTAATTAATAAGTATTTAAATTGTCAATACCATAATTACCCTCATATTTTAATCTATAAAGTCAAGGGTACCATTAAGATTGTCGATAATTACAAATATGTCATCTTTGATCTAGGCCATTAAATTTTTTGATCCAATGCTCCACCTTTAGTTCCCGGGTTCTCATGAAACTATGAGTTCTAAAATGATCATATATATATATATATATATATATATATATATATATATATATAGGGTTAGGTTATTTTGTTTTCACTATTTATTGTGTGCATGTATGATTGATTCTGGACCAATCATTTTAGTTATTTTAAGAAAGTAATTAATGCATATTACATGTTGAAGATATAATTGATATTAATTACATCTTCAGCATTTAATATGCATTAATTACTTTCTTAAAATAACTAAAATGATTGGTCCATAATTAATCATACATGCACATAATAGATAGTGAAAACATTTGAACCTATATATAGGCATAGGTTATTATATTCAAAGTAATTATTGTGTTATTGTATGCATAAATGTGGGCCAATCATTTTACTTATTTTAAGAAAATGATTAATACATATTATTGAATTAAATATAATCGAAAAATATCATCTAATTTAACTAGAAGGGTATTTTAGTCAAATAATATAGATCTAATAAAGGAAAATTGCATATTTTAAGAGATCATAGATTCTATTAATTTTAAAAATCCGATTTTACGAATTATAAGGTTTTTAATTCGGACATTCTGACAGAATATGTTTGAGTATGTTCAAAAATAAAAATATTCTAGAAACCGATTTACATTGACAAAATCTAAGTCTTTTCTTCCTTCTTTATTGACAAAATCTAAGCCTTTTCTTCCTTCTTTAGATCTGTTAATTATATTAGTTTGTTTATAAATTAGTTGGAATTGGTGTGTGATTGTTTACTCATATAGTAGATATTCTTCTCCCTATAGTAATCAAGAAAATTTGATTAATATAATTCAGTCATTCTATATCTATTTGTATTTGGTGTTGCATGTTGGAAAATTATGCTTATTCTAATTGATAATCTGACAATGAATTTTGGTTATGTTGGTATACTTTCAGTTATTGGGGACTATCACATGAAATAACTAAAGCAACATGCATTGAACAACTTTGTGAGTTAATTATTTTGAGAAGTGTCTATGATTTGTTGAGTTCGTTGATATTGTGACTTTGTGGGTATTCTTCTTATGTTTCTGTATGATGATTTCAAGTGTGGTGTTTTGGTGTTGAGTTGTTTTTTTCCTGTGATGTTCCTTGTGAGTTTAATACGTCTGAGACATCCTACATGTGTCATTATATGTGAGGATCGGTTGTTGAAGACCGAAGAGCGAATAATAAAAGTATATTTTTAAAGAAAATTGAAGAGAAGATTGATCATTTGAAGTTTCTAATAATATATGGATATGAATTTTGCTCTTTTGAATTCAAATGGTATTTTCGTCAATAGAGTTGAATAAATGAGTAAATGAAGTAAAATTAACTTTGGTTGGGTGAATAAATAGTAAATTATAGTTTTTATGTTATCATTTTTTTTTTGATATGGTATGAAGTTTGCTATTTTTGTCCCTAAATAGTTATTTTTTTAGCCTTTTTCATCCATGTTTTTTGTCCCAAGTTTATTGTTTTTGTAGCTTATTCGCCAAAAAAAAACTAATTGATTTAATATGCATGGACACATCACATGGTAAATATATTTAGAAATAGATTAGATCGGTGTAAGTTAGCTGTTCTATACAGAATAAATAAATTTAAGTTTAAAACGACAAGTGATTCATTATTTCTTGTGTTTGTTTTTGTTATAGCTACTCAAATTGATTGTATGGATACAAATATCAAATAATCAGAATCATAATCATAATAACTTTACCCAAACGCTAAATCTTAATCCAGAAAACACTATAACCAAATAATTAAGTCATGCACATCTAACCACCCCCTTCTATGGCGTTTTTACATATTTTATTAACAAACAACATTACAAATTTGTAATGAAATCATAGATATAATTGCAAATACCATTGCGCATACATCTGCTTATAAAAAAACAAATTAATGAAGATAGAATAAAATACACTTTAAATTTTCAAAAGCTTAAACTAATTTTCTATGATGACATTCCCATACCATGGGTTTTTCTTACTAAACTAACACTAACTATATAAACTAATTTCCCTCTCATAACTCACAAACACCAAGTTGAGTTTACCTTGGGATTCTGAAATGAGACTATTGGCATATTTGGCTTTGACTTTTGATTCAAAAATCTCAACAAATTATGCAATCGATGATTTGCAGATAGGGCATGATGTTTTCCTTCTCAGCCATTGATCGATACACTGTAAGACACACACACACACACACAAAGAGCAATGGTTTATGAGTAAAAGATTTGTCTTCTTTGAAGAATTTCCAATTCATTTATAGTCATTTATTCTTTTTTTGTTACAACGACTTAATGGAGAAAGTTAAGGAAAGTAAGGCTATCCCCATTAAGTCCTACCTTTTTTAAAAATTTGCCCTTAATTATTTTTTGGGTTAATCATAAAAGTTTTTTTACCTCTTTGTGAAATCTATGAAGGCAAGGAAGATGACGAATGGTTTCACCAATTGCAGGAGTCTCAAGACAAATTGAGCATTCTTGAAGATTTTCAGCCTGCAAACAAAAATAGTATTTCTTTATTTATTACTAATAAATAAATAAAATAACCACAAATTGTAAATTACCTGAACAGTTGACTCTGGTAAGTTATTAATTTGTGCAGGAGTTGCACCTCCATGTCTGTGATTATCATCATCAAGAGCCAATAACATTTCATAATCATCCCTGAATATCACAAACACCTCAAATATTAAAAAAAAATAAAAACATAATATTATAAAATAAAGCATTGAAAGGATAAAATCAAGTCAACTTTCTTACTCATTGAATTCCCGCCTAATTCGTGACACATCATTACGCCTTCTCCTATCACCATCCGCCTCTAACATTTCAAGTATTTGCATTCTCTGTATTCAAACACATAAATAAAAAGATTTAAATAAAAAGATTTTAAAAAAATAATAATAATACATACCACGTCGACATCCATATTTGGAGGAAATATTGAGTTTCTTCGGTTAATTGTTTGGAAACGAGTTCTCAATTGAGACATTCTTGAGGAGGCACGAGCTTGAGGTTGAAGGCGTCTTTGAATTGAAGAGGGGCGTGAAGTATTTGGTTGACGTACATTTAATGATAATGGAGCTTGCTGCATAAAAATAAAATAAAAAATAAAAAATGTTTTTTTTTTTAAAAAAAAAAAGTTAAGCATAAAAATGATATTGGAATTTGGAACATTAATTATGAAAAGATCGAATCCAAATATAATTTCTCGTTGGATGATGACATACACGGCGATATGGACGGCGACCTCCAGCCTGGCGAGTACTGTTGTCCTGCTGAGCTGGCATTGCAAATGGAAGATTTGAATCCATCTGTGATAATAGGCAAAGCATGTGTAACATTGTAAGTAAATAAAAGGTATACATATAAGTATTAACTATATAAGTATATAACATAAGTCATTTTTTGTTCATAGTTATGTAAGTAAATTACAGATTTGGTCCCTCGGTTTAGTATTTATTTCGGTTTTGGTTCCAATAAGTATCGGTTAGCAATTTTGGTTCTGATTTTAAAGTTTCATGACAATTTTGGTCCATGAATCGTTAAATCTAACTATTAGCTGTTATATTTTTTAAATGACTGTTTTGCCCTTGGACAAAAACTAAAATAAATAGTATACCACTGTATTTTTCTTACTTTTTTTTATTGAATTATTTTCTAAATCATATCTTTAGAAGTATTTAATTTTTTTTTAGTTTAGGTTACAATTAAAATGATCATTTTGTCCTTGGTCCACCGATTTTGTCAATAAAAAATAAACAACAGCACTCAAATCCCGTTGGACATAGAAGAAAAGGTAGTTTAAAAACATGGTATATATATATATTTTTTTCAGTTTTGGTTTTGAGGGCAAAATGGTCATTTTTTAAAAGTTAACAGCTGAACAGTTAGAATTAACGATTTAGGGCCAAAATCGTTATGAAACATCAAAATAAGAACCAAATTATAATTTACTCTAAGTATAAAAACAAAAATAAAAAGAAAGAACCTCGTTAACTTCAAGGACAGATGTCAGCTCCTCATTGTATAACTGTTGTTGCAATTCTCTAGCCAACATCTCATCTGCCTCAACCTGTAAAGCTCTAACACTTGAATCCTCATTATTACATGTAATGGGCTCCACCACTGGATTCGAGGGGCCCACACCATTAAGATTCTTGTTCCTTTTTGGTCTTGAATTTGAAGTTTCTCCATTAAAGTCATCCACAAGTGACACAGAACGTTTTCCAAGATTTCTTGAAGTGGACACTGAAGAAGAAGAAGAAGACACTATCTTTGATTCATCAAGATTAACAAAATCTTTTTCATTCCTATGATCCCTTTGCATCAACCCTTTTTTCTGTTGTTCAATGTCTCTCTGTTTCCTATGGTTGTGTGTGGTTCTCCATCTTTCTGATTCAATAGATTGTTCTTTATGAATAGTTTTCCTGCACGTATATATCATACAATCAATAAAGTTAAATTTACAAAAATACCCACAAAAAGATATTCAATTTGAAAAAAGATTACATCTTTGGTACCTATCAAGCTCTTTTAAAGGATGATGTGAATGTGATACTGATACTCCTTTTCCCTTACATCTATGTGAATCTTTATCTTCAGTTACCATATCCTTAATATCAACTGTATTTGAAATTGAACCATTTTCTCCTTCTTTTACCACAATACCAGTTTCATCCTTCTTTTCAATGTGTTTAGACTTTGCAATGTTATGAGGAGATATACATCCATTTCTAACCAACATTCTCTTATGAGGGACTTTGATAGATGAGGAAGGTTGAATACTACTTTCAGCTTTATGATGAGCAACATTTTTGAAA
The DNA here is from genome assembly GCF_051521515.1 of Lactuca serriola. Classification (NCBI taxonomy): domain Eukaryota; kingdom Viridiplantae; phylum Streptophyta; class Magnoliopsida; order Asterales; family Asteraceae; genus Lactuca; species Lactuca serriola. The sequence goes on from NC_136408.1 coordinate 93,102,393, forward strand.
GTATTATCTACTTTACATGATTTGCTTGATCTATCTAGAGACTCTACTGCAGGAATACGATTGAGGGGTAATACACCTTTTGTAAAAGCATTTACTCTGCTAATTCCAGAATGTCCAATCCCATTTTGCTTGGATACACCAACAAAACTACCACCTTCTTGATGAGTTAACTTTTGAACATCAGAATTACACAAAGATTTACCTTTACCTTTGTCATGTCTTGTAGTGTCTACAGAAGGTTTAGGATGTTCAAAAGAGGTTGAACTATAGGGATGAATAAACAATCTTCGGTTCCCACTAACTGTGACTGATTTCCCATTTTCAATTTGCTGATTTCTCATTCTTCCATTAATATAATCTTTACTTGGTTTTTGATTATTTGTGGAAGCATTGTTTTGCCTTTCATTGAAGTTACTATCATGTGTTGCTGATACTTGTTGTCTATCAGGTGTGTCAGGAACCTCCAACACCTGATTCACATCCATTAAATCCATGGTCTGCATCACAACAAGTCAACAAGCATGATCAATGGTTTATCCCAATGTTGAAATCATAATTGGAAAACTGAAAACAATAGGCAAAATTGGGAATCTGTAGTTTAGAAGTGCTCTTCATGATCATAATATTTGGAAGGAATAAGACAAGATTTTCAGGGGTTTGCCGAATTCAAAACCTTATTGATCAGAATATATATAAACTGAAGGGTTAAAGAAGAAAAGCACAAAATTTGTTCTGGACTTCTAATGAGAGCAACCAAGCTTCTCTGTTTGATCTCTTATGTGGCATATAAAGTTAAAACCCTGGATTTTGAGCAATATCTGGGAAGTTATCCCAAATTATAGATATAAACAGAAATTTCATACCCACGAGTGTTAAATTCATGTCTAATCCTCAATTTCTAGCAAATAAAATTAAAAAAATTGAAGTGACGGATTATACCTTAGATTGTTCCTGTAGGAGTTCCGACCTTGATTTCAAAGTCATCTGATAAAATCGATTTAGGAATCTAGGGTTCTTGGCGTATGGAAGACGATGATGCGCATGCTTCAAGTTTCCATTTTGTTTTCTGGGATGACAATTGACAGGCGGTGCGAATCGTTGGGCCTCGATTCATAGCTACAAGCAGCCCATCCTAAATTTTATGAGCTGTCTAAATTCTAAAATTCCAAATTCTGTTGATAATCTTTGTCTCAAAACCAGGGCACCCTCTGTTGGTATTTGTGATATACAAGGAGGTCGAAGCAGTCACGCTAAGCCCAAAACGAATTGTTTTCTTTCCAACTTTATGCCGTATCAATAATAACAATATGTTTTGGATTTCAGAAAACGTGAAATTTAAAGAATATGTCCACATTTCGAAAATCATATCCAAATTTTTCAAAAAAAAAAATAAATATTTGATTTTTACCGATATCTAAGAAATTATTAAAAAAATACCAAAAGCAAAATAGAATACACAGAGGTCCATAATATATTGTGCAAATTACAATAAATTCAATATATTATCATAAAATTTCAATTTTAACATCTAAGTTATATTTTTTCGTAATTATGTTACTATATTTATAATTTTGTTGCTATATCAACAAAATAATTTGTTTTCTCGGTAACCATTTTTCCTGAATTGCAATAAAGTTATTAAGTTTATCAAAATTTTGATTTTGACACTGAGTTTCAAATTGCAAGAAGGTCACTATATTACCATAAAATTTCGATATTGACACCAAGTTTTTTTTTTCTCAATTATGTCATTATATTTACATTTTTGTTGCAATGTCAACAAATTGACCGATTCAGTAGATGTTATTGTGGTTTAGAAGCTCTATTAAGAAACTTGATTTGTACAACAAATAAATTAAGGTTAGTCCAATTGTTCAAATTCAGTTACAAGTCATTAAAAAGGGCATTATCAACCTTTAAGGATATGTTATTGTGGTTTAGAAGTTGAATTTGTACAATAAGTAAATGAAGACTCCTACAAGGTCTATTTATACAACAAATAAATGAATACCCCTATAACAAGTAACGCCTCCTACTATAACCAGTTATGTAGATCTTCTACGTAACTTTAAAGTGACAGAGCTCAATCCCTCAAATGTAGCATTTCCTTTACCTAATGAAAAGGCACAAGAACTTTAGTCTTAAAAAATTATGTTGGACTATTGGGAGCACCACATAGAAAATGAAGTTTGTTACAAATATGAGAGAAGTTAAAAAACTCAAACTTGAAGCTTGGTAGATTTTAAAACAAATCAATAAAAGTCAGTGATGAATTTTATATGATAAAAATCGTAGATGGGGTATCTTGACAAAAAATATCTCTAAGAGTATGAACAATGCGTTGCGGGGAGCGAGACGTCTACTGATTAGGGTGTGTATTGACCTTGCATTCAACATAATCGTGCAACTTTTTAGAAAGTGTCACACCCCCAAAACCAGGATGGCGGAAACGTCCGATGGTGGATGACTTTCATGTATTGTATCATAACAATTGAGTAATAGTAAAGAAAGAAAATACAACCATCATATATATACAATTGAAAAAGTTACATCATTGTAAGTGTTACATGTTTCAAAAGTCAATTACAATATGATGACAAAAGATTTGTTTGGCACCTTAGCGCCCCATTCTCAAAAGCTGGTGGTTACCTATTTTACTAATTTCCTGAGAATACAAGTTGTTTGAAAAAGTGTCAACATTTAAGTTGGTGAGTTCATAAGAGTTTGTATAAAAATAGTACCCTTTCCGTGAAAAGATGTCTCGTCGTTTCCAGAAAATCTAATATTTTATAATAAATGAGATGTAAGTCGTTCACTTGTAAAATGATGGTGTTTATTCCAGAAAATCCAATATTTTCCGCAGAAATTAGTTGAAACATCTCAAAAATACAAGCCAAAAATTTCGTTTTCAAAATCATTGATCAAACATAGATATCATTGCCATAGTGTAAAACCATAAAACATGTATCTTGAAAACTCATGAAATGTGATAACATATACGGTCTCATAACAAATATCAGAGTAAACTCCCAGGCTAATCAACTGTGGTGTGTGTGCCATGTCATCAGCTCGAGCTCTTCCCTTTACTAGCTGAAGTACCTGAAACCAAAACTTAAACTGTAAGCACGAAGCTTAATGGGCTCCCCTAAACTACCACATAACATACAAAGCACAAATAGCAAATAACATAACTTTGGACTCTTCCCAACTTCATCGGGACGAATCCCGACATTGGCTTACCCGACATTGGGCTCACCCCGGCATCCGACCGCATCGGGCATCGGGCTCACCCTGGCATCGGGCTTACCCCGACACATACTCAAGATAACATATATATCATAAACACATAACATAATCATGTAAACTGCATCGGGCCTGCCCCGGCATCGGACCGGAGTCCGGAACATATAACACATAAACTAGCATACTTCGGGCTTACCCCGAATACATAATACATGGCATAATGACTAACATACGTCGGGCTTACCCCGGAACACAAAGCATATAACATAATCACATATACAGCATCGAGCTTGCCCGACATCGGACCAGAGTTCGGAATATATGACACATAAGACATAAACATGCATGAATCACAAAGACATCAAGCATACATAACTACTTCTCGGGACCGACTCGGCATTAGATCTGTAACATCCCAAATTTCGATTCCAAAAATTTCATTTTAATTATCGGATTATAAAAACATTCATAAGAAAACTATGTAACAATATATCATTTTGTGAATCAATGTATCAGATTTGAAAACCCATAACATATAATAGTAACATCTCAAAGTACAATCCCAGAATATCTCAGGTGCGGAAGATCAATGCTTGTGTGTATGATGTGCCGCTACCGGGCCAGCTCTTTCCCCTTCGTTGAGGAGGTACCTGAGACCAAAAATGTTAACTGTAAGCACGAAGTTTAGTGAGATCCCCCACAATACCACATACCATGCACATATAATGAACAACTAGGAGATACGGGCCTCGACCACACTCATGGAGATATAGGCCTCGCCCACACTCCATTGTCTCTGAGATACGGGCCTCGCCCACACTCAGCTACTAAACCATAGCATACCAGTATCACACATACCACAAGTATAAGCAATTCTATCAAACAAGCCTATATCATAATCAAACTCAACTATAAGATGTGGGCTCTGCCCACACTCCAATACTAACGTATCAATTATACAAGCCGACCTTGGTGCCTTAGACCCATTCCTACTGGAAGGAAACTCACCTCGTAAGACTGACCGCTGGAAAGCTGCTCGGGAAGTCTCTGACTATTGCTACTCTGGAAATCTTCCGGCTATAATCCCCACAAAACACTCAGTCAAAATCTGATATCTACTCTTAGGGTAAAATGACTATTTTACCCCTACCCAGGACCAAGTCAAATTCAAAGTCAACTTCCAATTGACCCGACTCGCCGAGTTGGGCCGTCAACTCGTCGAGTCCCTGTCTCTTCAACCATCCTCATCCATGTCCCTACTCGTCGAGTTTAGCATCGACTTGACGAGTTCTCCTTCTAACACAACCTCGGATGAACCTTCATCCGACTCGTCGAGCGGTATGAACACTCGTCGGGTCCATTGTCATCCTATGAATACGTCCTGACCTCGACTCGCCAAGTTCATCTTCAAGGGTTGGGAAATTGCCTTGGACTCGCCGAGTCTGTTTTAGCACTCGCCGAGTCCTATGAACTCCAGGTCTAAAACTAAGTCCAATGCGTTGGGTCACTCTTCCTGTCCTGCTACAACCCTTCTAACACCCAACTGAGTTCTTTTGACCCTCAACAGATATGGGAATCAAAGCCTTGGACTCGTCGAGTCCCAAGAACGGACTCACCGAGTTGGTCACATCCACACCCTAAATCCTCGATCTCTGATGTACAACTCATGACCAAAAGATAGATCTAGGCTCCTAAAATCATTCTAGCACGTAAAGTTACAAACTTTACATGCATGCATGGGACTTTGAGTCCAAAAGGTCCTAAAACAAGCTCTTGGGTTGCGTGGAGTCTTTCTTGGGTGTAAAAGCACCCACTTTCCGCCTTGTGACCCATCTGAGGACCTAGATCCGAAGCCTTGTCCCCAACCATGCTTGCATCCATGGTTGGCTACCTAAAATGGCTTATAAAAGCCCTAATCTCCATAAAATGGGATCTAGCAAATGAACAGGCAAGTTAGCAACTTTATACCTTCTGAGGACTGGAAATGAAGCACAAACTCGAACCCCTATGGTCTCCTCTTTTTTCCTCAAGCTCTTCTCCTTCCTTCTTAAGACTACCAACACCAAAGTCCACCAAAATGACTTAGATTGCTTCAACAACGGTTAAGGTTTTTTATAGAGGGTTTCTGGGAGCATAAAGGGACGATGGAGGTTGTATAAGGTTGTTTAAATAGGGTGCAAACCCTCATATTAGGGTTTTGTCCAGACAGAGCCTACTCGTCGAGTTTGGGACCCGACTCGACGAGTCCATCACTTAAATACCGCGTCTCATCCCGCTTCTACTCGGCGAGTTGGGCCTTCAACTCGTCGAGTCCCAGGCCAAAAGTGAAAAATTACTTAAATAAAATACATACCAGGAAACAGGTGCTACAAATCTCCCCCACTTATTTTAGACTTTATCCTCGAAGTCTGCTGCTCGACCCCGGAATAGCTCTATCTGCTGCTCAGACGACTCTCCGTTTATAAATTCCATAAAGACACTTAGTTTGGCCAAAGCCAATCATCCTGGTCAAAGTCAACATCCAGTTGACTCGACTCACCGAGTTGGCCCACCAACTCGCCGAATCCTTATTCTTTCCTTTACCCCCAACCCAACTCTACTCGTCGAGTCTAGCAAGAACTCGACGATTTCTCCTTCAACTGATATTGGGACAATCTTCAACTGACTCGCCGAGTTCGACCTTGAACTCGTCGAGTTATCTTCATCATAAGTGCTACTAGACTGTGACTCGTTGAGTTCGTCTTCATGGGTTGGGAGATAGCCTTGGATTCGCCAAGTACCAAGAACAACTCGCCGAGTCGACCATTGTCCAAATCCATTACTCGATTTCTGATGTACAACTCTCATCCAAAAGGTAGATCTGGGCTCCTTAAGACGATATAACACGTAAAGTTATGAACTTTATGTACATGCATGGGACTAATAGCTCAAAGAACCCAAAAATGAGGTCTATAGGATGCATGGGGCTATCATGGCCATAAAGCTTGCATCTTTATGCCACATGCTCCTCCCTAGAACCTAGATCTAAGATATGAACCACTTGGGACATCCCAACCATCAAGGGCCAAGGTTTTGATCCAAAACCCTCTTAATATGGGGACAAATAGATCTAAGAGGAAAAAGACCAAGTTGTAAGCTTGATTACTGGAAAATATTGCAAATGAGGTGTAGCTTCTGGATCTACTCCTTCTCCCTTGGGTCTTCTATCTTCCACTTCTTGGTCTAGCTTCAAAATACACCAAGAAACACTCAAAACAACCAAGAAAGCTCAAGATCACTTATGGAGGATTAGGGTTTCGGGTGAAATGCTCTAGAGGTGATAGAGGTTGGGATGGAAGCCTCATAAGATGTTTAAATAGGGTGCAAACCCTCCAATTTAGGGTTTCACCCAGACAGCTCCGACTCGCCGAGTCTGACTTCCGACTCACTGAGTAGGTCACTAAATCCCCCGATCCGGAGTCGATCCTACCCGACGAGTTGAACCCCCAAATCGCCGAGTCCAAGATTAAAATATGGAATTTGACTTGAATTTAAATGCGTACCTGAGACCGGGTGTTACAATTCTCCCCACTTGTCTTAGACTTCGTCCTCGAAGCCTGCTATCTTGGGAAACAACTCTGGTAGTGTTCCCTCATTTCCTCCTCGGGCTCCCACGTCCACTCCGAACCCTTCCGGTGCCGCCACTGCACCTTCACTAACTCTACCCTCTTGTTCCTCAGCTCCTTCGTCTTGCGATATAGAATAGCCATAAGTCTCTCGATTTAGTTTAGGCTATCGTCAACCTGAATGTCCTTAAGAGGTATCACTGCTGAATCATCCACCAAGCACTTCCACAACTGAGAAATTTGGAACGTGTTATGGATCTGGCTGAGCTCTGCTGGAAGGTCTAAACGATACGCAACCTGACCCACCCGGGCCAAAACTTTAAATGGACCAATGAACCTGGGGCCCAGCTTGCCCCGTTTCTGAAACCTGATAACACCCTTCCAGGGTGACATCTTCAGGAGGACCATGTTGCCCACCTGAAACTCCAAGTCCGAATGCCGCTTGTCGGCGTAACTCTTCTGCCGGCTCTAAGCCGTCTGGAGCCTGCTCCGAACTTGTTGAATCTGCTCCGTGGTCTTGAGTACTACCTCCGTACTCCCCATGAATTTCTGACCGACCGCACCCCAACAAATTGGGGTCCTGCACTTCTTCCCATAGAGCATCTCGAAGGGAGGTCAGTCTATACTGGAGTGATAACTATTGTTATACGAAAATTCCGCTAACGGAAGATACGTATCCCAAATACCACCAAAATCTAGCACACATGCCCGAAGCATGTCCTTGAGAGTCTGAATCATCCTCTCGCTCTGCCCGTCAGTCTGGGGGTGGAAAACGGTGCTGAAATGGAGACGAGTACCCATCTCGTCGTGAAACCGCTTCCAAAACCTAGAAGTGAACCGGACGTCTCGGTCCGACACCACCGATACAGGCACTCCATGACGTGCCACTACCTCTCGCACATATATCTCGGCCAACTTCTCACCCGAGATGCTCTCCTGGATCGGTATAAAGTGGGCGATCTTGGTCAATCGATCCACGATATCCCATATCGAATCAACCCCACGTGCGGTCCTGAGAAGCTTAGTAATGAAATCCATGGTGATATCTTCCCATTTCCACACGGGAATGTCTAACGGCTGCATCTTTCCATGAGGCTTCTGGTGCTCTGCCTTGACCTTCCTGCAGGTCAGGCATCTCTCCACATACCAAGCTACATCCCGCTTCATGCAAGGCCACAAATAATCAGGTCGAAGATCTCTATACGTCTTCATCGCCTCTGGATGGATGGAGAACCGATACTTGTGGGCCTCATCCATCAACACCTGTCGTACTTCACCCCAGTATGGTACCCAGACCTTCCAATGCAGGGTCAACAATCCTCGACTGTTGTAATCAAACGAAGTCACTCGGCCCACTATCCTTTCGCTCTTCTGGCGCTCCTCCTTCGGGCCCTTAACCTGCGCCTCTCTAATATGCTCCAGCAGTGAAGTAATCACTGTCATCCTCAGACATATATCCCGGATCGGAGCCGCTACCGCCTCGCGGCTCAGGGCGTCGGCCATTACGTTAGCCTTGCCTGGATGGTAAAGGATCTCACAATCGTAGTCCTTTACCACATCTAACCACCACCGTTGCCTCGTGTTCAAGCTCGGCTAACCCATGAGGTACCTCAGACTCTTATGGTCCATGTAGATAGTACATCGGACCCCATAGAGGTAATGCCGCCAAATCTTGAGGGCGAACACTACCGCCCCCAGCTCTAAATCATGTGTCGGGTAGTTAGCCTCGTGAGGCTTCAACTGTCTCGAGGCATAAGCTATCACATGCCCCCGCTGCATCAACACTACTCCCCTACCTGTGATCTAAGCGTCACAGTAGACTACAAAGTCATCCATTCCCTTTGGCAGGGTGAGAATCGGCTCCTCGCAAAGTCGTTGCCTGAGCGTCTCAAAGGTTGTCTGCTGCTCAGGACCCCAACAAAACACTACCGACTTCTTGGTCAGTCGGGTCAGCAGAACTGCTATCTTGGAGAAATCCTGGATAAATCTTCTGTAATACCCTGCCAAGCCCAGGAAGCTCCGAATCTCAAATGGAGACCATTGTCTTGGATAAATCTTCTGTATGAACAACTCGCCGAGTCCGTTTTCATGGGTTGGGAGATTGCCTTAGACTCGTCGAGTACCAAGAACGACTCGCTGAGTCGACCATTGTCCAAATCCATTACTCGATATCTAATGTACAACTCTCATCCAAAAGGTAGATATGGGCTCCTTAAGACGATATAACATGTAAAGTTATGAACTTCATGTACATGCATGGGACTTTTAGCTCAAAGGACCCAAAAATGAGGTATATAGGATGCATGGGGCTATCATGGCCATAAAGCTTGCATCTTTATGCCATGTACTCCTCTCTAGAACCTAGATCTTATATATGAACCACTTGGGACGTCCTAACCATCAAGGACCAAGGTTTTGAGCAAAAACCCTCTTAATATGGGGACAAATAAATCTAAGAGGAAAAAGACCAAGTTGTAATCTTGATTACCAGAAAATATGGGAAATGAGGTGTAGCTTCTGGATCTACTCCTTCTCCCTTGGGTCTTCTATCTTCCACTTCTTGCTCTAGCTTCAAAATACACCAAGAAACACTCAAAACAACCAAGAAAGCTCAAGATCACTTACGGAGGATTAGGGTTTCGGGTGAAATGCTCTGGTAGTGATGGAGGCTGGGGTGGAAGCCTCATAAGATGTTTAAATAGGGTGCAAACCCTCCAATTTAGGGTTTCACCCAAACCGCTCCTACTCGCCGAGTAGGTCACTAAATCCTCCGATCCGGAGTCGATCCTACTCGACAAGTTGAGCCCCCAACTCGCCGAGTCCAAGAGTAAAATATGGAATTTGACTTGAATTTAAATGCGTACCTGAGACCGGGTGTTACATTAGTTGTAGTATTAAAGATTCCAAGACCGAAATGTACTAGTGTTTTCCATACTTAAAGTAGTAATATATAGTTTTATTTATGTATAAAACCGTTTGAAGAAATGTGTTTTCGTGTATAATATACGTATAGTCATTTCCCCATGTGAGTTTTCATAACCGTGCTAACAATGAACTGTCTGCCTCGACGTTCTTCAAGCGTTGAGATATTTATGACATTTGTCACCCATAACATGTCGGTTTGACTGTAGCTAAAAGCCAGGCTATGGGATCATCAGTCTCATATAGATTTATACACAAGTATCACGCTCTCGTATTGGAGATTCTGATTATAATACAGGACTTTCGTGTATACCTCAGTTAGGTACGATGAAGACAATGTCTCACAAATTTATTCAATGAGTGTATGTGTTTTCGAAATGAAAACGTTTGTATATAAAATTATCTCATTTTTCCAGGATAATATCGAAAATGTCGTAAAACAATTATATATGCACTATATATAATTTTACCCTTTACTTGTAACACCCCGAATTCAGAGGTGCAAGTTCGGGGTTCTTAGTGTAAATAAGGAAGGTCGACTCGGCGAGTCGATGAAGAGACTTGGCGATTCGAGTCGCGGTTCTGGTCAAGTGTTAAGTGACCAACTCGGCGAATCGGCGGCTGGATTCGGTGAGTTGGTGATGAAAAGAGAAAACCCTAATCCCGGGGGTTGTGCCCTATATAAAGAACATAACATCCTTTCTTCAGCCTCCTTACCACCCTTGAGAGCCTACAAACCCTAGAAATCGAGTGGAACTCCATTGATAGTGAAATTGGAGCTCTAGGAAAGGAAATCTTGAAAAGGGAACTTGAAGACTAAGGGATTACATCAATGGAGTGGTATAGATCCGAGGTCTACTTCAGTAGGGGCTTTCATTTGAGGTAATAACCTATTGCTTAAGCTCCTTTGTGTATAGATCCTTTGTTGCTTGAGTTTTGGGGCATTTCTAGAGTTATTTTGGGTTTGGAGGTTGGATTTTGAGGTTGCTACCTCAGATCTGGACTTGATATGGTCCAGAAGATCATAAAGTTCCTGTCTAGGAGCCATTGGTGAAACCCTTTGTCTTGAACCCTAGCCCTAGAAGTGTTTTGGGCTTATATCTCCTTGCTCTCACGTAAAGTTTGCAACTTTATGTGAGGGTTAGGCTGTAGAGGAATGGATCTATGGATTGGAGTCCCTGCATGGCTTGAAAAGCCTCTGTTTGGAATGAGAACTGAAGAGACTCGGCGAGTCACATGGGTGCACTCGACGAGTTGTATGAATATGTGCATGGACTCAGTGAGTTGGAAGAACAACTCGGCGGGTCTGTTGAAGATCACCTAGGACTCGGCGAGTCTATGCTTGGACTCGGCGAGTCTGGTCGTGGAACCCTAACCTTTTTATGGTTAAGTCGTGAATCGGTGAGTCGAGGGACGACTCAGTGAGTTGAGCAGGATGGGACTCGATGATTGTTAGACTCGGCTAGCATTGGGGTGACTCGGCGAGTTGAGTTGTGTTCTAAGAGTTTTCAAAGCATAGGGACTCGATGAGTCAGCGGGTTGACTCGGCGAGTAGAGTCAGTCAGGAAGTTTGACTTTGACTTTGACTTTGACCAAGAGTTGACCAGTTGTCTTCCAAGGGTATTTTGGTAATTATTGGTATTTATTGAGTTCAGTTATTTGGTATTGGCTAGTGGTGGAGATCGTGTCAGTGATCGGAGCAGCTTGGTCTTATCTTATCAGTCGGCAGTTGCAGGTGAGTTATCCTCACTATATCAACAGGGTCTAAGGCACTAAGGCCGGCCCTTTATTGGATGGAAATCTGGGTAGTTGTTTCTTGTGTTATTGCTTTGTTATGTTTGCATTATGGTAGTTAGGGTGGTGTATGTTAGAGACATGGTTAGGGTCGGTATTCTGGTTTATAAGATGATGTTATGCTAGTGACCAGGTAGGTCGGAATCCTGGTAGGGATGTGCTATGTATGTGATCTGCTAAGATCGGTTTGATTATTTGTGAACCGATGTATGATTATATGTTTATGTGCACATGGTTGTTGGACTAGGTTGGGTTGAGGCGGGTCCTCCTTTGTGCTGTAGGCCAACATACCCAGGGCAGACCGGTTATCCCGAAGACCCAGCGAGCGGTCCGGAAAGACTGTAGGCCCCAAGAGGGAGGACCAGACGTGCTGAGGCTCGAGGAGTGGAACAGGCCAACTGAAGGCCCGGTGTGGGCGGACCAGCCATACTATAGACTCAGAGAGTGGACCAGGTGGATTGAAGGCCCGGTGCGGGCGGACCAATCACACAGTAGACCCGAAGTGCATGGCTGTTTTGTTCTGTTATGATATAACATGTTATGTGTATGGTATATGTGGTTGGTATTTTGGGGGTATCTCACTAAGCTTTCGGGCTTACAGTTGTGGTTTAACGTTTCAGGTACTTCAGAAGACCGTGGCAAGGCAAAGGTGTGATCGTACCGCTCCTCATGTGTAAGTCCCTAATCTGCCTGTGTATCAATCAGATCCGTTTGATGGTGCGGAATCCCAATCAAACGGATGATGTCAGATCAAATAAAAGAGAAGGAGAAGAAGAATAATATGAATCTCTGTATGAATTGATTAGAATTAAAGTTTCAGATACAAAAGATTCACACACACAAAATGTTCTCTAGTTTCTCTCTTCTCTCGTTCATCTATCAATACTCCTCACCCTAACACCTATATACATACATGGAGAATATGGGCCGTAAAACATGGGCCGTAAATGGGTTTACGGCCGTAAGGTGTTTACGGCCGTAAATTCAACCGTAAACATGACCGTAAACTCCAGAAATATTACAGAAAAATATAATTGCCCAGAAAAGCAAAGTATAAACCATATTTTGACCCAACAATCTTCCCCTTGGTTTATAGCTTTCTTTTCTTAAATGACCCAATAAGCTCCCCCTAAAAAGTAGCTGGCTCTTCTTGTCAATCTTCAATGGGAGCTTGGCTTTAGCTTTATCCTTCGATTTCTTCACAGCATCAGGATGAACATATGAATCTTCAATGAATGACTTCATCTTGAGCACTTGAGCTTTTCTTAAAGATTTGACATTGAACGCACATTGGATGAGGAGGCTTCTTGTACTGATTCTTGAAAGATAGCGCTTTCAGCTTGAGAATCTTCAGAGAGAACATCAGAGAGAACAAATCTTCTGGATCACTTCAGCAGGTTTAAGATAGTAGCAGACTGATTGAGGAGGCTTCAATGCAATCTGTCACCTAATCTTCAATTTCAGCTTCTCCTTGCTTCTGGGGTTGAAGGATTGAATGTTGGAAGAATAATCTTCATTTCTTGCTCTTTCGAATGAGAATTCTTCGATGCTCACGGATGAAGCCTTGGCTCAGAAATCTTCAACACAAACTCCATGAGTCTTATCTATACTTGAAATCACTTTTCAAGACAAAACAAAACTAAAAGAAAACTCAGCACACAAATTAAAACAAAAACAAAAATATTTTTGGATTTTTTTATATTTTCTGAAAAAGAAATAAAACAGAAATAACACTATTTTTGATTTTGAATTTTCTGATTTTTGTTCGTTTTTTTTTATTTTTAATTCTCCCCCTTATATTTAAATTAGAAGAACACTATGAACAAACTTAACAAAAACAAAAATAATAGCTAACTTTAAGAGTGATTTGGAATCAAAGTTGTTGGACAACCTTATTCCACTTGTCGGTACCCTTATTTTCACATCTTCGTCTGATCGATCGCCAGTATTGTGGTCCACTTAAACACGAAAAATTTGTGACAATTTTGGACAATTTACCAATGACATGATACATGCATATATCTAATTGTAACTTTATTATCATGATCAACCCTAATTCTTAAATAAAATTTTCTTATGACCATTTAACTGACTACAACCAGGGATATTGCTGTCCACCTAAATCGAGCAGCGAGATCTACAGACAATCTGTATGTGTTCAATTTTAAGTGTACTAGAACATGTTTCCCGCTTCCTGATATGCCCCAGCCATCAAGAACTTCTAGAGTACTCCTTACACCGGGTGAGCAGACAACCATTCAGAGAGAGGATAGATTCATAATTCTATTACTTATTGTTTCAGAGGGGTTGAGAAGTAGAATGTTGTATATGTTGTGTACCAGGTCGGATTAGAAGTCACGCAAAAGAGACAACATATGGCTAACAGATAGGAGGAATTTCATATATATATATATATATATATATATATATATATATATATATATAACATTTAGAGAAATGGAGTTGCATATGTTGTGTACCAGGTCGGATTAGAAGTCATGCAAAGGAGACAACATATGACTAACAGACAGAAAGAAAGAAAATGATATTCTACATACCTAATTTATCGGAATTTACCAGTCGCCCCATCCAACCGGAATTAAGGACAAAATTTGCACATCGAGGAAAAGTGAATCCACAGTTCTAGATACAGGTTATTTAATGTGACCGGTAGATTCCCATGTATATCTCCCTGCTCAACCTATCCGAGCGTCGTGAAATCAGGTTAAACGGATCTAACTAGGTCAAAGTTTGTCAGGTACTTAAATTCATTAGGTTCAACTTTCCCTAATCAAGTCCATTTAAAATCTTTCGTGCCTACCAGCGCATCGAACACAGAGCGTATACGATTCAACTTAGGTACGTTATGTCGATTTAGATTGCCTGTTATCACTTGCTAATTTCATTTCCCAAAACATCTCCTGCAAGCACATTCCATTAACACCATATTTTTGACTGATTTTCTAATGTTTTTGGATTTTTTTTTTAATTAAAATTTTCTAATTTTTGTTTTGTTTTTATTTCTCCCCCTAAATTTGTGCATAGGAGAGAAACGACAGTAAATGAGCAAATTTAAACTATCCTAAAACACAAATTAGTCTTTAAAGCGAATCAGCTTAAGAAAAACTCAGGAGTATAGAGAAGAAAATTCAAACCGTAAGTCGCCGATTGAATTTGCATCCAAAAGGTCTGAGAACAACACGCGTAATCTCATAACAGATCCAAAAATTCTTCACATCGTTAAGCACTAACCCCATGAGTGATCATTCCTTTCTTCCCTTCTCGTAAAGGACACATACTCTCAAACAAAATTCTGAGTGTTGTATAGTTGAGAGATGCCTCTTATCATGTGCCTGGAACAGCCACTACCAACAAACCGAAGTCTGATGATATGCCTCCATAGCTGCTCCGACACAGCGGGATTAATTGGTCTTTGGAACCCAGTCCATTTTGAAACTGGGTCGACCTTTGTCATCAATGCAGGGTACTCTCTCCCATAACATATCCTGCTTATCACAAACAGAAGACGATGAAATATTAGAGTCATTAGAAGATTTGGGAGTTTTCACCTTTGGTACCCATGTATATTCGGGTTTAACCCATTTCTTGTTCGATCCAATGGGTTCCTCGGCACTTGCTTTGGAACTTGAAGCCGACTACCGATATGACTTTGACCTAACCGATCTTGGCTTCACAAGAGAATCTCTTGAACTAGACTTCTGGTCCAACATTCCCTTCTTGTTAGTGGGAGTTGGATGCTTGGCCTTGGGAGTTGGATGCTTGGCCTTGGTAGTTGAATTCTTGGCCTTCATGGCATTCCAATCGGCATTGTCTGAACGTGACCTTGCGGGGTTTCTTTTGAAAAATCTCCCTCTTGGCGCGTTCTGCCAACCTTGTGCATAGTAGGGAACGTATGTGCGATTAGGACAATTTTTGGCAATGTGTCCAGGTGTTCCACAGTGAAAACAAGTCTTTTTGGTTACTAGGAAGTTGTTTCTTCCTGCCCCTGGTGGCGTATCCTTTCCTTGACTCTTATTGTTCCCACATGCACACTTACAACAGGCACTCTGTTTCAATGGAATTGGTGGCCTGTATTTCTCAACGACAGGTTTGTTAGGAATAACAGAATTCGAAGCAACAAATTCTGAGTTCAAGGAGATGTTGGATTGCTCAATGGTTTTCTCCTTGTTCTCATCTTCTGCTACTTTACCTGCACATAAAGTAGAAGCATTAGTATTTTCAACTTGAATACCTCCTGACACAAATCCAGCTGGTTTTCCATATTGAAGATGTGCCTCCCTGTCAATTTCTTCCTGAGTCATAGGGATGGATGTGTAGTTATGATTGAAAGGTGGAGGAACACTATCATACCCTAGACCCTTGTTTTGATTATCTTTAAATTTTAATTGGGTTTCAAATAAGGACTCGACTGTCTGACTTAACGCAGTATAATTATTGAAACTAACGTCTGTTTTTCCACACTTAATTTTCAAAGAGTCAAGTTCTTCAGTTACAGCATCAAGTTGTCTCGTAATGTAGTCATAATTTTCACACTTGTTGCTATACTCTTCCTGAAGTTTCCTAAAGTCCTTGGTTTTTGCTTCTAATTCAGCCTTCAGGGGTTTCTGTCCTTTCCTGAGTTGATATCCTTCATATCTCAGGTCTTCAACTTCTCTTTTTAATAAATCAATTTGTTCCCGAAGAAATTTAATTGTAGCTTCACAAGCTGGAGTACATGTAACTTCAGTGACCGGAATGTTTTTAGAACTCATTATTTTTCTACACTTCAAAGCATCAAGTTCTTGAATTACATCAACAAGACTAAGATGATTGAGATTTTTTGTCTTCTTGATGATAGCCACGTTCATATCCCATGATTTCGGAAGTGAATTCAGTAACTTTTTGTTTATCTCAAACTTAGACAAGAAGATCACAACTATATTCTTCTCAGTAGTAAGTGTAGTAAATCGCTGCAACTGAGTTTCGAGAGTTTCTCCAGGGATATAATCGAAAATGTTGAAATTTTGTCTTAACATATCCTGACGACTCTCTTTCATGTTTTCAACTCCCTCTTAAACCTTAAAATCAATTAAAAAGCACAACTAAAAACCAAAATCAAACTTAAAAGTCAAACCCTTTGATTATAAACCTCAAAAGTCAACCTTAAAAGTCAAATTTAAAAAGTTAAACTCAAAAGTCAAACTTAAAAGTCAAATCGAAAAGCTAAATTTGAAAGTTTAAAAGTTAAACAAAAAAATCAAAGTTTAAAGTCAAAGGTCAAACTTGAAAGTCAAATTCAAAATTTTAAATAAAAGATAAAAAATAAAAGTTAAAAAATAATTTTTTTAATTATTTAATAATAATAATAATAATAATTATTATTATTATTTATTATTTTATTTTGGATGAAAAAGAAATTTAAAATTAAAAGGAATTGAATTTTGGGCTGAAAGTGTAAAAAATGCGAAACTTGAAGCGAAAAAAAAAAACGGGTTATGAATTAAATGGGGAATGAATGTATCAACTTGTGGTCTAGAGGAGTTGGTAAGGCGCTGAAGGAATGCGAGCTGGAGGTCGAGGGTTCGATCCCCAACGCCTCCAAAGTCGGGCCCCTTTTTTTTCAATGCGAAGCGAAGCTGGTTGCGAGGCCGAGGAGCTATGCGAGGACGAGGCTGCGGAGCGAGGCTGCTTCTTGCGAGGCCGCAAACCGAGGCCGTGAACTCCTCGGACCGCAAACACCGACTGCAATCCTCCGGCAGCGTGACCAGTTTCCGGCCGTGAACTTCGAAACCCTAGCCGCCGGCCGCAAACTCCGACCAAAAACATCGATTTTTCGACTTTGAAGCTCCAAAACTCGATGAAAAACCTTTTTTTTTATGAAAAACACGAAGAGCAAACCCCCCTTATTTTTCAGAGATCTATCAAAAAACGCAAGAATATTTCGAAAATAAGATCAAATAATGATCCAAATCTGACAAAATTGACTGATACAACTTGGATCTGATACCAATTGTAAGTCCCTAATCTGCCTGTGTATCAATCAGATCCGTTTGATGGTGCGGAATCCCAATCAAACGGATGATGTCAGATCAAATAGAAGAGAAGGAGAAGAAGAATAATATGAATCTCTCTATGAATTGATTAGAATTAAAGTTCCAGATACAAAAGATTCACACACACAAAATGCTCTCTAGTTTCTCTCTTCTCTCGTTCATCTATCAGTACTCCTCACTCTAACTCCTATATATATATATATATATATATATATATATATATATATATATATATATATATACATACATGGAGAATATGGGCCGTATAACATGGGCCGTAAATGGGTTTACGGCCATAAACTCAACCGTAAACTCCAGAAATATTACAGAAAAATATAATTGCCTAGAAAAGCAAAGTATAAACCATATTTTGACCCAACATCATGTTTATGTTTTATGATATGGTTCTGGGAATACTCTGATAATAAATGTATTGAAAACCTTTTTGTAATAATTTAATGAAATTGGGTTGTTTTTGAAAAGTTTAAATTGGTTGGAATTTTTAGAGCATTACATTACTAAACGGGTTACAAAGGGGGTAAAGTTTCGTAAACGATATTTATAAAGTTTTAATGAAATGAACGTTTTGTACTCTCTCTCTCTCTCTCTCTCTCTCTCTATATATATATATATATATATATATATATATATATATATATATATATATATATATATATATATATATATAAGAATAATGTAATGTATGAGTCGAATTACTTGTCCCCAGGTCTATTAGTGAACCTTCTCTCTAGGGATTATGTATATAAAAATATACGAGATTGGTAGTAAAGTCGTTTCACGTATTTAACACTCTTCGTAAAAATAATGTATTTAAATGTTTGCGTTTTAACGTAAATTTTCGTGTATGTTACTTGTACTCCCCCCTAAAACATAGAAAAAGTCTTGAAAAAATATAGGGGTATGAACTCACCTTATATGTTTTCTTGATGAGTGGAAGGATGTGGTGAGGAGTTTTCAAGTTGAGAACACTTGAAAAATACTTGAAGATTTTATGGTCCTATGAACAAATATATATAAATATTTGTGTAAATGATTTGAGATTTGTATAGAATATGTAGGTTGTTTAGAAGTTGAAGGAATACTTACCAAGAGTGAGGAGATGACCCAAATATACTTCAAAAAAATCGTGTCTTGAAGGGAAAAAGTGGGAACTCTTTTTGGAGAAAAGTGGATTTTGAAGGAAATAGAGAAGTGATTTCAACCTCTTGGAGGTTTTTCTTATATGGAAGGAAATGTGGCAAGTGGATTGGTTGTTGGGAAGTGTAATGGATAATGATTTGACCAATGAAGACTTGAGAAGTGACATAAATGTGGCAAGTGGGATCCACTTGACCCACTTGTGCAAATATTATATATATATATATATATATATATATATATATAACTTTAGATATTATTTGATGCAAAAGTATGATTTATTATTAATAAATCTTCAATATGTGGATAAAATATGAGTTTAGGGGGTCTAGGATGTGAAAAATATGGGTATGGTGGAAATTTCACGTCAAAACTCCTAAAACTGACGAAAAGTGCAAAACTGCCAAACATTCGGAATGGGGTCCAAAGGTGCGAAGGCTGCTGGCCCGCAGAGGTGGAGGTTCGGTGCGAGAGTAAGAAGTTTGCAGCGAAGGTATCTGATTTGAAAGTTCTCGGTTAGTTGTGAGAGGTGTAGATGCGAAAGTGTCCGACTGCGAGAGGAGGTTTCGTTGCAAGAGTGTCTGATGCGAACGTGTCCGATTCGTTGCGAGAGGCTTCTGTGCGAGAGTCACGAAGAAGATGCGAAAGTTGTCGGTAGATGCGAAAGTAAGGGTTTTGGTCCGAAAGAAAGGGTTCGCATGCGAGAGGTTAAGAGGGTTTGCATGTAGCTAATGGCTTCGAGTGCCTGCGAAGGTTCGCAGGTGAACAGTAACCTGCGAACCCTTCTTTGTCTTTTTTGTTTTCTTCTTCAGTTTGAGCCATTTTCAACAAAGGAAGGGCTATAATGGTATGGGTGTTTGTGAAAAAGTTGGAAATGTGATTTTTATTACCAAGAGAGATTTGGGAGAGAGATAGATTGAGAGAGATAGAAAGAGATTTTGTTTGTAGCCTTTATTATGGCTTTGCCCCATAGTGTTAGGATTCCACTACGTCGTGTTATGAGTGTTATACATCCCAGTAGGATACATGGTTGAGTTTTATCGGGTTGTTACATTATTTACTCTATTTAGAGTTTACATTTGCATTTTTGAAATCCTCGAGTGGTACTTTGTATTATAATAGTAAGTTGTACATTAGGAAAACATAACGTAAACCCTATCATACTAGCACTAGTTGAGTTGACCAGGTTGACTTTGTTTGACCAAAATAGATGGTTGTCACATAAAGCATAGTAATATTGTAACAAATTGTAATACACCTCTACCATCATTTATGTGGCGTCTATTTTGTAACTGGAACACTCGTGCACAAATCCATAATTTAACCGAGTTTGATCACAATGAAGGCGACTACATAATTGTTACAAAGTTACGGATAAATGGCACCGGAGGAAATACACATATTGTCCATTATTTTTAACAAACTTGCACATGTGGAAAATGGCAAATGGAAAGATTTTTGTGTTCTCATGCTCTTTTAGTTTTTCGGTATAGAGAGGATAACCCTCTTTTTGTTGTGAATAATGTGTACACTACAATGACGTATAAACATCAATATAATTCTGCTTTTGTAACGCTTTCTCACGTTGATTATTAGTTAGAGTCAGATCGGAAGATCCAAACAGATTACTCGAAACTCTGTTCATCAAGGTCGGAGATGTTCAAACCGTTTTCGTAATGAGATGGACATTCGCCACTCCGACGAACCTCGCAAATATGGATTATGCCACCAACCTGATCATAATCGAAGAAATTGTTCAAATTCTCAACCAAGATACAATGTCATGTAAAGTATGTACTTTTATTAATTTATGTTTAAATGTGTGCTTAATTTGTATTGTTGTTTAATGCTTATTTAGTAATGTAATGTCATATTTAAATGCTTTTGTAATTTTGTAACAATGTAATATATTCAATATTGGTGTTTTATTTGAAGGTGTTGATTAGATTTATTTAAAAATGTAATTTCCTAAAAATAATACATGAACATATTTTTAAATAAAGTAATCAATGTATAACATATAATTTGAATAAAGTAATTAATATACAACATATAATAAGGTTAAAAGGTAGAGTTTTTAATAATAAAAGCTATATAAAAAAATAAAAATAGAATCTAAAGGACCAAAAATGTAAAATCTGAATTTTGTTTAATTCTAAAGTCGATAAACCGGTGGGGTCCCAAGCAAAAATACCTACATTTTTACAAAGGAAAAAAACCAGTTCCTATTTTTACCAAAAACTCTTAAACTTTCCAACCGTTAAAACATATGAACATATGATCCCAATTCATAAGTTAGTTAGCGTACCCCCACCCGCCTCCCCCTTTTTTCATGGGTTGGTGGCGCGTAATCCTGATAATTATGAAAGATCAAACTGCCTCTATCTTTTTACACCTCATGAATAAACAAAACTGAAATCCCTAATCGGATTTTCTGTCTGATCCCCATCCCCATGAGGGTTTGATTGGATAATGAAATCTCAATCTAATTGAATCCATGGGGAAAATGGCAGGTAACCATCGATTCTCAATAATTAATGTTAAATTTATGTTTTGGTGTTTCCTACGGGAAGGTCAAATTTATCTCATAATTCTCCAAAGAAAGCTTAGAAACGGAAGGTCTCCATGGACCATGCTTTTTGTCGGTTATTGTTGGTTTCCATGCAATGTGATTTACTTTGTGGATTTTATTGCTGATAAGCTGTTCAATGAAATGCCTGAATGAAAATATGTGGTTTTCTGATTGCAGGATGCTTTGAATTGTAACTTATTGGAGTCAAATGAAGACGTGCAATCCTTTTTGCTCATAATTTGATAAGAAATTGAAGAACAACAGCTTGAAGGGGTATAGTTTTTTATCCGAAGCCCATTTCAGTCGAGATTTTCCTGCCACAACATCTCTTGTTTTGGAATATAAAGCCCTTATAAAGTGCATCTTTTGCAAGGGGACAATAATGCTAATTCAATGCTAAGCAATCTTTATATCATCAGTTTTATTTGAGACAATGACCAATGAAATTTCGGGTAGTTCAGGAACTTATGTATATAATGGTATAACAAGGCGTGAAAGTGATCTAGACTCCCGTATACGCAATCTATCTGTACAAACAGGCGAAGAATTTTCCCCAGAATTTATAAGAGAACGCACACCTAGAAGAATCATACAAACAACCGAAGAATGTCCTCAAAAAGTTTACATAAAAACTCGATCATCAAGAAACTTACTAGAAAATCTTGAAGATTTCCCCTTAGAATACCATCAAGATCATAACATATATACAGATCCATACCAACAAAAGAAAGCAGGGTTTCATTTCAATCCAAACCCACAAATTCTTTATGAAGATCATCCTCACATAGGACTTCAACTTCCAGTTGAAGTAGAAAAATATGCATATTCTGATTATTCTTCTTCTGGAAAAATGAAATTTTTATGTAGTTTTGGTGGGAAAATATTACCAAGGCCAAGTGATGGGAAGCTTAGATATGTTGGAGGGGAGACACGGATTATATCTATTAGAAAAGATTTAAATTATCAAGAACTTATAAATAAAACTTCATATATTTGCAACCACCCTCATATAATCAAGTATCAACTTCCAGATGAGGATCTTGATGCGTTAATATCCGTATGTTCTAATGAAGACTTTCTCCATATGATAGATGAATATCATGAACTTGAAAAAGGGTCTCAAAGATTACGTATTTTTCTTATAAATTTAAATGACCCCGAGAGTTCAGATTCTAATGATTCAAGTTCTATTCAGTATGTGGTTGCTGTAAATGGCATGAACGATCAATGTGTTCGCAAGATTTCTAGTAGAGAATCTCTAACTCTTCAACCAATTAAAGGAAGTTCATTGAATTTGATGAATTTAACAAATCAAAATCAGGTGATTCAGACTCCTGTAAATGTGATGACGTCATATATGTCACCTCAGATGCCACGTCAGCTTAATTATGGTGATCGAGTGGATCAACAACCAAAATATGGTAGCTCTCATCATCTTGATCTTACTTCTTATCATGGCAATGATCATGGAAATGTTGATGTTCAAACACCTGTAAATAATGAATCTGCAATCCAGCCAAAAAAGTTTGTTTTCCCACATGATAAATCCGGTATGTTTTATGACATTAATTTCTCATTTTGTCCTCATCATTTGACTATTTTGCCCTTGTCTACTATCGCTATGAGCAGATTACATGGTTCAATCTTTAATGCCTACCCGACATGAAAACCCTTTCTTCATGCATCAAGAGATGATAAAGGAGACAAGTCAAACATCTGAAGCTGACTTTCCTCCAACTATCATAACTTCTGATTTTAGCAATCAATATACTGAATGGAGTCAAGATATAAAGGACCCACATCAAAATCAGCACAACATTGTATATCCACCTTCAAATAATCAAAACTACGTTGTTAGAACAGAAAGTAGTAATGCAATCTTCAACCTATCTTCTGGATGGCATCATGACACGTCAGCAGAAATGGGAATTGCTGACGTGTATGCTGAAAATTGTGTCCTCTTATCATCTAACGGAAGTGGAAACGGGTCCATTTCAAGATCAAATTACAAAAATACCCCTCGTATGAATGACGTCATCATCACAAGTCCAGCTGTTTCTGCTGCCATTAGTAATGATGTTTCTCGTTTTGGAAGCTTTGTGGAAAATGATAGTGTGCAAGAATTTCCTGTTATTGTTGAAGATGTAACTGATAATCGGCCACCTGGCATCCCTTCATCTGCAACAGTGATGCCATATGTTCAAGATGAATCAAGTGATGGAGTTTTAGTAATTAGTAATAGAGAAAATGAGATTGTTGCTCAATCTCATAGCAAGGTAAATTATTTATAGAAATTCATTTTATTTAATGATTTTCTTTGGTCAATTTGATTAATGTCCGGTTTTAGGATGTTAAGGATGATAAAGGAGTGAAAGGTGAACACCATACAACAGTAGCTGAAGTTGAAGCTGGAATGCATGGTCTACAGGTGATGTAATTTATGCTCTCTCCTATTACAAAATATGGCGAATAAATAAAAGTTTAAAAAACTTTAATCAAATAAAGATTTTGGCTTATTTTAACTAAGGATTCCTTAGATGCAGATCATAAAAAATGCTGATCTTGAAGAACTACGTGAACTAGGATCTGGTACATTTGGAACTGTTTATCATGGTAAATGGAGGGGAACAGATGTTGCTATAAAAAGGATTAAAAAAAGTTGTTTTTCAGCAAAAAAATCAGAGCAAGAGCGATTGGTAAGTTGATATTTCTTGAATCTAACCTAAATTATATATAAAGAAAGATTAGATTTGATCGATGATTACATTCTTAAATTGATAGACTAAAGACTTTTGGAGAGAAGCTCAAATACTTTCAAGACTTCATCACCCAAATGTGGTGGCACTTTATGGTGTGGTGCCAGATGGGCCCGGGGGAACATTATCCACTGTTACTGAATATATGGTTAATGGTTCACTTAGACATGTTCTATTGAGAAAAGATAAGTAAGTTGAACATCAACTTATTACTTATTATTTCAAAAAAATGGATATGAAGAATTAACATATATGTTGCAGATCATTTGATCGTAGAAAGAGGCTTCTAATTATGCAAGATGCTGCAATTGGCATGGAGTATTTGCATTGGAAAAACATTGTTCATTTTGATTTAAAATGTGAAAATTTGCTTGTTAATTTGGGAGATCCTCATAGACCCGTATGCAAGGTAATTCATATCTATTTTCTTATAATTTATAATATTTCAAGTAAAAAATATTACATTAAAATACCATTATACAATTAAATTCCAGGTTGGTGATTTTGGTTTATCAAGAATTAAACGAAACACACTTGTGTCGGGTGGAGTAAGAGGAACACTTCCATGGATGGCCCCTGAGCTTTTGAATGGTAGCAGTACTAGGGTTTCTGAGAAAGTAAGGGCAAAATAGTAAATTACCATATACCATTGAATCTAGTTCTATGTATATTTTTTTTTGCGTTAACCACTATTATTGTTGTCAGGTTGATGTATTTTCATTTGGGATTGCAATGTGGGAGATTTTGACCGGAGAGGAGCCCTATGCAGACATGCATTGTGGGGCCATTATAGGTAAGCTCTCACTTTTCAAAACTATAATTGAAGGGTTTAATACAAGAAATAACAATGTACTTTTATTTATTTATTTGGTTAAATTGAAGTACATTGTTGTAATAGAAAGAAACAAAGGTAAATAAATGGAAGTACATTGTTATTTCTTGCATTTAGACAGCAGTGAAAAATATTAGTTCAAAATTGTGATAAGTTTAACAGGTCATTTCAATGGGTACTTCAAAAGTGTTGTATAACTATATTCATGAAATTGGATCATTATCTCAACACTAGGTTTTTGTAATGACATTATATATATGTAGAAATTATTTGTTAAAATTTGAACCTCGAAAATTGTTATGAAGGTGGGATTGTGAGTAATACATTGAGGCCTTCAATTCCGGAACGTTGTGATCATGGATGGAAGACATTAATGGAAGAGTGTTGGTCATATGATCCAACAGACAGACCTACGTTCACCGAGATAACACATAAGTTTCAAATTATGTCAAAGAGATATAATCATGCCAAAAGATGAAATATATAAGAAAAAAAAAAGATGAAAAGCAATGTATCACATTAGTTTATAATGACATATCAATTCTTTTATAGCACTCAAAATATTGTAGTTCAAATGTGGCAATATCATGTAACCACATTTGGTGTCAAGCATATTATTCTAGGAAACGGAGGTGCAAAACTTGATCGAGACACTGAAATCGATTATATTCGGTTTGGTTCTCATTCTCGGTTGTAGAATTTTTTTTAAACGGGTCCATAACCAAAGTTCAAACCACAAACCTTTTTTTATTTAAAAAAAAAAAAAAAAAAAAAAAAAAAAACTCATATTTGAAATGACATGAGTTAATATGCATAAATTTTAAATTAGAAAACCTGTTTGGTTAGATAGAATGATATGATAAATGAATAGGACGAATATTACACTAATAATGTAATGCAATAAACAAGATGATGGATCCAGCCATTACATTTCAATAATTGTATTTGGTTTACCTATATGAATAATTCATAAATAGGATAAAATTTCATGTAAATATTTTATGTTATATGTAATATAACGCATAGTTTAAAATCTAGTGTATAACACAAGTACACAATTCAATCAACTATAATTGACGGTTTTTTCATGTACAAACAAAAAATTTTAAACATAATAAAAGATCACTAAAATTTAACTAAGATTATAATAATAAAATATATTTTCTATTTATGTTTGGGTACTGTGCTAATGAAATGAGTCATTAACTCCTGTTGTTTTGATCAATAGAAAATGACGAATGAATACAATGATGTTAACAAAGGAACTAACGATGACAAAAATATCACAAATACATATGCATATAATTTATCATTTTTTACGATAATATCAAGTCAGTATTATGTTTTATATTGTAATATATAGATATATAGATATTAAAGAATTAAAAATATAAGATATAGCATAAATAAATTATACGAAGATGAATGTTTTTATAACAAAACATTTTCAAAAAGTAATCTCGTAAAAACGATATTAAAGAATATTAAAAAAATGACCACGTGTTTTTAGAGGAATATAAAATAACCAAAAAATTTGAATTCACAAAAATGACCCTCTAATCCGAAATAGATCATTTTGGACCAAGAACCACCGATAATTACACGCGTATGTGGTCTCTCTATTTAAAGAGAATCCAAAATACGGTACACTCCGTATCCTCGAACAATGTTTTGATTTTCTCAAGGATTTCAATTAAACGGAGCACGGATTTGTAGTCGGATGAGATTACAATGAACCATGTTAGTTTTGCACTTTTAATGTCAAAAAAGAAAAGAAAAACAATGACCGAAATGAAAACCCTAGTATGGAAGCCGAAGAACATTTTCGAAATCGGTTGACTTTGTTTTTAATTAAATATGTATTTCACATGTTTTTCGTAGTATTTAGATTATAAGAGTCGTGTTTGGGGTTGTAGTTAGGTTTAATTATTATAAAAACAATGTCCGAAATGGAAACATAATATGAATACGAAGAACATGTCCGAAAATAGGTTGCTATTTTGTTGTTCGGTATGTGTTTTATATTTCGGTATGATTCAATTTTTGTAGTTGGGTATTCTTTTCATGTAATTTTGAGGCTTACACCGAAATCTACAGAAACGGGGTGTCTGATGACTTTGCATGGATGTTGCAAAAAAAGTATGTTACATAGATGAAGGGGATAATGGCTTGAAAGGGTAACGAACTTTCGATTATTGTCATATTTAGTCACTAAACTTTTTTTCGTTATCTATTTGCCATTGAGCTATTGAAACTGTTCACATTTTACCCTTATGATCGGTTGTTACCGGTCATAAGGGTAAAATGTGAACAGTTTCAATAGTTTAGTGGCAAATAGATAACGAAAAAAAGTTTAGTGACTAAATATGAACAAAATCGAAAGTTTGTTTCCCTCTAAAAAGTTCAATGACTAAATGTGAACAAACTTCCTATTGTATTATGTTTTAGCAAAATTATTTATTTTTGTTTAATTGTAGCAACATTTGTTGATGAAGAAATCTATGAAATAAAAAACAAAATGTAACATCCGGATTTCTAGGTATCATAATTTAAGTATTTTTCTCTTGAGTTAAGAAGAGAGACTCGACGAGTTGACGCCTCAACTCGTCGAGTAAGGTCGCGACTGATGACTCGGATGAATGAATGGACTCGACGAGTCGGTGAGGCGACTCGACGAGTCCGCGCAGTTGGCAGAAACCCTATATAGTTACTTTCATCTTACACATAGATATGAAGTATTTTATATAATTACGTGCTATGTGTGCATATTATTTGAATACTTGCTGTCTATGCTGGATGAACGATTTTATACATGTTTTAAAAGATTTAAACGGTATATTTATTTTATATCTAAAAATATGTTGCAGATGAAACATGGGTAGATGAAATAATTGGTGTGTGATCAAATAAAATGATGAGAGATAAGTGATGATAATTAGGTAAATAGATGATGATGAATATGTGATGTAGGATGAAAGGAGATACCATAACCTTAACCAACAATGTGGCGATGTAGTCATCTACCAAAGTATAGATGGCGACCACGGACTATTCTAGACAACCTAGTAGAAACACCAGCAGGCCCATAACCTGTAGGTGATGAATTACGAGTTCAGGCGATGTTGTAACTACGTATTCATGCGATGATACTCTAACCCCTTACTATGAATTACAAGTTCAGACGATGTTGTAACTACATATTCATGGGATGTCACAAATTTTGCATGCCAAACCAATGGTCATAATTCATATCAGTGAGAATGATTCATTTTTTTTGTAAAACCAAAATCAGATTGGAAATTTTGATATTTTATTTTGGAAAATGTCAAACTATTGGTTTTTTATTTCGGTTTTGGTTTTTTGTTTTTTTTTTTTTTTAAATATATTTTCAGGGTTTTTTTTTAATTTCATAGATTTCTTCATCAACAAATGTTGCTACAATTTAACAAAATAAATAATTTGTTAAAACATAATACAATAGGAAGTTTGTTCACATTTAGTCATTGAACTTTTTAGAGGGAAACGAACTTTCGATTTTGTTCATATTTAGTCATTAAATTTTTTTTCGTTATCTATTTGGCATTGAACTATTGAAACTATTCACATTTTACCCTTATGACCGACAACAGCCGCTCATAAGGGTAAAATGTGAACAGTTTCAATAGTTCAATGACAAATAGATAACGAAAAAAAGTTTAGTGATTAAATGTGACAAAAATCGAAAGTTCGTTACCCTTTCAAGTCATTATCCCTAGATGAAGAGATGATATTTTTATATACGTCTTTTATATTCTTATTCACCATTAGAAAAAAACTTCCTATTATATCATAATAACTAACTTCTTATTTACAGAGAGAAGCATCGGTTGAGGATACATAACCAAAACTTCAACCACCAACCCCAAATGTTAAATTAAGGAGGCAGAAGAGGGTGTGTGAAGGTCAAACAACGTAGTATTGTTGACACAACATGTGTAATGTGTAGCCTTCTTTTTTCAGTTCAAATATATGAGACCTCTTGCATAATATAAGATCCCGACCTCAGTAGCTGAGGACCATCAAAGTTAATGGCTTATCGTATGACAATGATCTTGGTTACAATATCTAAAAATATAAGATAATTCATCAAGTCGAATAATAAAGAAGGAATCACATTCCTTCAAGAATGGTCCATTCCATTCCATCACAACCAACAAACAGTTTTTCTTATACCAATCCAATAAACCATTCCATTAATATATTAAATGATCACAAACCTACCAACTGGTGTTCAATGGTGATAGATTCGCAAACCAGATCCCAATTACACATTGGGTCAACTACATGATATAAGATTCAATAACTGTTATTGTAACAATCTCAGGGTACAAACATAAAACTGAATGTCTATAGAAGCTCACTCTCTCTGTGTGTGTAATGTACCTTCACCTATAAGAGTCAGGCTTCTTTGGTTTGCTCTGAACAACAGCCTCGATCTTCTCCATCACTTCAGGTGTAAGCTTTGGAATGACATCAATGGCCTTCATGTTCTCTTGTATCTACATTTAATTGCAACCCAAAAGATGATGCTAATGTTTTAGAAACAAAAGAGGAGAAGATGCAAAAAAAAAAAGTGATGAATCTTTGATTTGAATATCTGATCTGACCTGATACTCCTTTGTAGCACCAGTAATAACTGATGATACATTCGGATTTGCAGCACACCAAGCAATTGCAAGCTGGGATAAGGGGACTTTTAGTTCATCAGCAATTGGTTTTAGGTTCTTAACTTTCTTAAGAACATCATCCACCAATGATCTACTCGCAAGATTCTGCAATGATGAACACAAATATTGATCAAGTAAAGAGGGCTAAAACCAGAAATGTAGATTGGATTTAACTTAACCTTGTAGTTCTCCAAAGCAAATCGACTATCAGCCGGAATCCCTGAGTTGTACTTTCCGGTCAAAACTCCAGATGCAAGTGGACTCCAAGTTGTAAGCCCGATGCCATAGTTGTTATACAAAGGAAGATACTCATTCTCAACCTGAATAAGTGAATCAGTTTATATCAAGGATCAGAATGATTTGAGTTCATAATCGATCAATTAGGGTTTTGATGTATACCTTATGTCTAGAAAACATATTATACTCAGGCTGTTCAACGATCGGTCCGACGAGATCCAACCGATTCGCAATCCCCCAAGCCTCCGTAATCTGTTGCGCAGACCACTCACTAGTTCCCCAATAAAACGCCCAACCTTTATCGATCACATGATTCATAGCCCTAACTGTTTCCTCAATCGGCGTTTGCAAATCCGGTCGATGACAGTAAATCAGATCGACATACTCCATATCCAGTCGTTTCAAAGAAGCTTTAGTCCCCTCGATGATATGTTTCCTGGATAAACCCTTGTCGTTGGGTCCTGGCCCTCCCCAAAACAGTTTAGTAGACACAACGATGTCAGAGCGTTTCCATCCGAGTTCTCGGATTGCTTGTCCCATGATTTCTTCAGCTCGGCCATTGGCGTAGACCTCTGCGTTGTCGAAGAAGTTGACGCCATGGTCACGGCAACATTGGAGTAGAGTTTTGGCTTCTTTTACGTCTAACTGGTTGCCGAAACTGACCCATGCACCGTATGAGAGCTGTGACACCTTCAATCCTGATCGACCGAGGTTCTTGTATTCCATATTTTCCGATTACCTGTGATCAGAAAAGATGAAATGGAGGCGATTGTATAGAGGTCAGAGAAGGGAAGTGTGAGACGGCAGGTAGCTGAGAATGGACTACTTAACATGTGAGTGACAGCAGAGAGTATAAAACAGTGACATTATTCCATCCAGGTTGTTCCCAGAAAACAAAATTAATCAAATTTTTGGCAATACATTTTTTAAAATGAATTATATATTTGTATTTAGTAATCGTTTAACACATATTTTAAATTTATAAATTTTAGGGTAAGTTACACGAATGGTCCCTATGGTTTGTGGTAGTCTGTGTTTTTTATCCTTATTTTTTTCTTAGAGAGGTGGGTGTGGGAACGCCCACACGAGTTACTATGCTAAAAAAACAAAAAAACATCGTTATCAAATGTGATGGTAGTAACCGGAAGTAACGCGAAAGCCTTTAACATGTAATAACGAGAGGGAGGGACGGTGTTAATTGGCGTTATCATGTGTTATGAAACACAAGGAGTAGTGGGCATTGCCCACTCCGAGTAGTCTTAGAGAAATTTGGATTAAAGTCACTGTATTTTGGCTCTATCGACTAAAAAGTCATCAATCATTTTAATTTTTATTTTTTGCTATTTAATTATGAGAAAATTATAAATTTACCCAAATACATTAATTACTTTGTAGAAAATAGCAAAAAAAAAAACTCAAATTACAAAAACAGCCCTTAAAATCGCAGATGGATTAAACCATCTGCGATTTTGCCCTTCCATCTGCGAACGTACAAGCACCTAAAGCACAGACACTTGTACGTTCGCAGATGGAAAAGTTCATCCGTGATTTTGTGAAGTACATCCGCGATTTCGAAGGATCTAGTATAAAAACGTTTTTTTCCTTCATTTTTCACATTCTTTTTGAAGAAACTCTCTCTCTCTCTCTCTCTCTCTCTCTCTCTCTCTCTCTCTCTCTCTCTCTCTCTCTCTCTCTCTCTCTCTCTCTCTCTCTCTCTCTCTCTCTCTCTCTCTCTCTCTCTCTCTCTCTGCGATTTTGTTAGAGCTATCATGGATGATATCATAGGCGATTTTCTTAGAGATGTTTTAAACAAATTTTACAAAAAAATGACAACAAAAATGATAATTTATTGAAAAAATTTATATATAATAAGGTTGTTTTGTAGTTAAACCCATCAATTTCATAGTAAAAAAAAACAAAAAAAAATTCACAAAATTGCAGTTCAAAAGAAGAGGAAATCTGCGATTTTAGGCTGAAAAATGGGTATATATACAACGAAAAAAGAAAAAAAAAACCAACTGCGAATGTACAAGTGTCTAAAGCACGTCTGTGCTTTAGCCACTTGTACGTTCACAGATAGCATGGTGAAATCGCAAATGGATTATACTCATCTGCGATTTTAGTGGCTAAAAATGCAATTTTGGTTTTTTTTTTACTATTTTCCACAAAGCAATTAGTATATTTGGCTAAATTTATAATTTTCTTTTTTATCATTAATACCGGTAAGCATTACAAAACAACCTTTATACCTGGTTAGTACCGGTTTTAAGGTTAAATTGCAAAATAATAATAATAATGGATGACTTTTTCATTAACAAAGTTAACGTTTAAAGATTTTTCTAGAGATTTTAAAATACTTATATTTATTTATTAAAAAACTCAAAATAAAGATTTTTTTTATTTATTAAAAACACAATAATGTTAATTTATATATTATTTTGTATTCTTTTAATTCTCTTTAATAAATATCATTATTACAATCAGAAATATACCATCGATATCATATATAACTTAAGAAAGCTTTGTTGATTTGTCATAAAAAAAATACATTTTAGACTAAATATTACTTCATTGTTGAATTTTTAGGTTTGGGGTGTAAAACGTTTACCTTAAAACTACAACTTGCCAAAGATTCTTTCACAATCAAACCACACATCATAAAATAAAGGCTTATCAAAAGTTGTTATTCCTAAAGGTTTATTAGATGTTGTTAACCTTTTATCATGTTTTGCATTATCATAGTCGGTTACCATTGCCATAAAAGCTCTAATATTTACACATCACCACCAATACACTTCGTCACCACCACCACCTTTTGCCATTAACACCGTCTACTACCACTAGCCTTTGCCACCACCACCACTAATATTACACTTTGTCGTCACCATCTGTCACCACAACCACCGTCACCACATATAAAGAAACCATCACCTTCACCGTCTCAACACCATCCTTATTGTCACACCCCCATACCAAAACGGCGTAAACGTTCAGGGGCGGAGGACGTCATGTACAGTATCATATCAATGCATAATAGTAAACAAGCAACAACATCATCCATTGCATTTAACAGTATAATTTAATACAAGTGTGTTCTGAATGTATTTGTAAGACACCAAAAATATGAATATCAAAAATAAAAGATGAGTCTTGAACACGCTCCATCTTCTCAAAACCTGGTCCAGTGTACCTGTCTACTGGTGACCTGAGAATACAAGTTATTTTGAAAGAGTAGATCAGTATTTAAGCTGGTGAGTTCGTAAGTATTTTAGTGTCAAATGTTTGCATTAGTTTGATGAAAATGTTTGTAAGTGTTTTGATGTAAGTGTTTGTATACTTCCTAGAAAATCCTATATTTTCTACTAAAAGAAGTCTTCTACCAAGACCCAACTGTTTTATATGTTTGTTTCTCTTAAAAAAAATGATGTAAGATGTGTGTTTGTACTTGTAATAGTATAAATGTGGGTTTTCCGTATTTGTAAAACTATCTTTATAAGAAAAATAGTATGCATTTCTTATGTGAGTAAATCATTGTATGAATGTAATGGAAAAATGAAAGTGTATAGGAAAGTTGTTTAAAGTAACTACTGAAGTACTAATTACCTTAAAACCAATGTGTTTATTAAGGTTAAAATGTGATGTGGTTATAACCATACTGATTGACGAGTATTTAACACGACGACCAGTTGGCGTCGAAACTGAATATGTGACGTTTGTCACCCCTTGGCGTGTATGTCAGACTGTAGCTAACAGTTGGGATGTGGGATTGCTAGTCCCGTATAGATCTATACACACAATGCCCGCTCTCCCTCCAGGAGACTCTAGTTACAAAACGTGACACAACTGTATATTTCCATGCCATGAAGTAGTATCTCACATTATTGTTATCTGTCTTTGTAAAAGGATGTATGTTCCTTTCTGTTCTTGTTATTGTATGTTTGAACCAGATCATGTATGAATGGATTCATGGATGAACTAACTCGTGTAAGTTTCATTGTTCTAGAAATAGTAAGTAGTAATCCTCTAAACTATACCTATTATAGTTTAGTAGTAATGTTGTTTAAACGACTAGGTATGTTTGTACACTTTTGCTACCCAAAGGTGTTTTACTGATGTAAGAACTTTTATATCTATACCCATATACATAATATATAACTAAGATTCAAACGACACTTGGACAAACAACCGATACCCTAAGTCCACAACCAAACAAGGAACGGGAAATAAAGTGAGTTATCAATCTTAAGCACTTTCAGCCTTATTTATATAACTATATCCATATAGACATGATTTTGACAATATATAAGCTTAAAAGAGTTTGATAAAAGAGTTTAGCATGTAAAAGAGTTTTAAACATTTGAATGGTTATAGATGACTTGATGTTAATTTATAAAATGTTTTGAAATAGTTTGTTTAATAACATAGTTTGAAGTATAAGAGATCCACTTGTTTTGATAGTTATAAATCACATGTGATTGATTCGATAACTATAATGTTTTCTACTTGTATCCCCCCCACCCCACCACATAAAAAGCATTTAAAATCATTCAAAAGATAAGTTAAGGGTATGAACTCACTTGGTAAGTGGTGAATCGGGCAACATTTCGTTTCTAGGAATGATCTTCCTTGACGTAACCGTGGGTTTCTGATGAAGAAACGAGCTTCACGCGAGCAACACTTCGATTGGACAAGAGTTAGTTTATTGGGAGATTCGGGGCGTCGGGACTTGCGTCGTGTGCTAGAGGTGTGACCGGGGCTTCGGGGTGGTTTAGAGGGGCTTAACAGTGTGTAGAAGTGGAAGAGAGGATAGATTTCAGCAACCAAATTCGGAAAGCTTCGATTTCTATATATAGGCTAAAATTTTGAAACTCACATCGTGAGTTTTGCATAACTCACGTCGTGATTTTGCACCTGATTCACTCATGGCTTGCGTCATCCGTCTACTTGCTCTAGAAGGGTCAATCACATTGTTCACGTCGTGAACACTGTACTCACGACGTGAACTCAAACGTATGTCGAAGTTTGTTCCCCGAACTTTACAAATTCATATCTCTCGCATACGAGTTCCGTTTTTGACGCTCTTTATATCCACGCGTAGGTGAGATTATGCTCTACAACTTTCGTTTAGACTCCGTCGGCTAATTTTGGCTTTATTTTTAATATTATATTTTTAACAGACCAGAACTAGAAAAGTCCGTTAAAAATCCATAACTTCTTCATCCGACGTCTATTTTCGTCTGTCTTTTTACCATTGCACTACTATTGTCGAGATCTTCGATTCTCTTTTAGGTTGTGTCGGTTAAAAGTCGCTCAATCTCTATTTTGAGTTTTTAGCTGTCTACTACTATATCTGAAACTTAAAAAAAATCATAACTTTCTCATACGAAGTTAGATTTGGACGTTTTTTATGTACATTCACAGTTTAATGATATCTACAACTTTCATTTAGATACCTAAGTCTAAAAAGCATTTTATTGAAATTCCGCGTTTTCTGCTTAACAATGTTTTACCAGTTTTGACGTGCATCTTTGATTGGTCATAAGTTCTTCGTTATAATTCGGATTTGAGTGTTCTTTATATTTCTAAAAACCTAGACACAATATCTATCATTTTATGCAACCTAATTGAGACTTTTTAACATTTTATTTTTGACGCTATTTTTATTATATCAAAAGTAGATTACAATCTTTGACTTTTAGGTCATTATATTGACTTAAAATATTAGGTTGTCACATCTATTCAGAAGATCATCATCACTCAGATCTCCAAGCCCCAAAATGTTGGAGTTCTTCTTCCAATGAAAACGTATAAGTGTAGCATTTTAGCCACCAAGTTTGCCCTTATATTTACATAAAATCCCTAATGTGACCGACTACTTGTTCACTACCAGATAAAAAACCCAAAATGACAAAACTTACCTAAATGTGAGGCATTAATGAACATAAATTTGGACTTAGGACATAATCATTCATTTCATGTAAATATGAGGGCTTTTATGGCAATAACTCTAATATAAGAGATACAATAGTTATAAAACACACACATTAAATACAATTAGATTTGTCGTAAGAAGAAGTGTGTTTCTAGGCCACATATATCATGGAGCTCTATTTAAGAATTGTATTTATATTGTATCTTCGTAATTATAATAATGATATTGATTAAAGAGAATTATAAAAAAAAATCCAAAAATGATAAATAAATGATCATTATTGTGTTTTTAATGAAAAAAATTGAGTTTTTAGTGAAAGGGATTTAGATGGTATCTTTATTCTATGTTTTTTAATAAAAAATATATATAAGTTTTCTTCAATTAACTTTAGTATATATAAAAAAGCAAATCTTCATAAAAGTCCTTAAAGTTTAACCTTATTAACGAAAACAGTCATCTATTTTTTTTTTTGCAATTTAACCCTTAAACACGACACTGAGTCGCTTCCATATTGCCACACACAAAAGCTCTCTCACATAACAATGTATAAATACACTATATAAACTTCCTAGGATTCCACTTCCCACGTGTGCCGAAAAGGTCTCTTCCGACGCTGATAAACCACTTCACGAATGCAGATCGAACATAATTAAAATAAAATGGACGTTCGAATTGATGTCTTTACCATAAGACATTCATCAAACAAGAACATGCAATAAGGTTGAATCAAACATTCTAAGGCTATCTAATCTTAATTTTGTACCACCCTAATGCATTTGTCAAATAATTTTCTGGTATCAACATAAACCCTAAAGCAGCTAAATATCAGCACATATAGGCGTACAAAGGCATCGCTCATATACAAGCATTCTATCATGAAATCTTGAGCAAATCCTTCGCCTATCACTAGCATGTAATTCATATCATAACACTCATAACATAACATTCGTGTATGGGTATTCTATGAATTACTTACATGAGCTTCGGCTAACTACATGCATCATACCCCTTTCTTTATAAAACCATTTTTAGAAATCCGTTTTCTTGAAAAAAGATTTCATTAATCCCCTAGTTTAAGTCCTAACACTCCTTACAGTGTTTCTGAACCCTCAAACCAAGGCTCTGATACCAATTTGTAACGTCCTCAAAATACTAAGCAAAATTTTCATTTTTAAGTACGCCAAAACATTCATTAAGTTTTCAACAAAAGATCATCATAGTATCAAAAATAGTTTCAAATTAAACATCAGAGTATCATAAAACAACAGTGTAGAATCTCTGGTGGATGCAATGCAATCCAGTTTGACTCTTCCCCTTGTCACAAGAAGTACTTGAAACATTTAAACATAAACTATAAACACAAAGCTTAGTGAGTTCCCTAAAATACCATATACCATACATAAAAATGGGCCATACCCTGAATATTGGACCCAATCTTGAATAATGGGGCCCGCCCTACGAGTATATTTCAACCCATGTGAATGTTATGATCTCACCATAGTCTTCCAATCACTTTCGTTGCTATAGTCTTGTTGAAGTCTTTTCTTGTCATGATCCACCATGGTCTTTCATATAATTGTTATAGTCCCCCCTTGTTCTTCCATGCAAGAGTCACACAATCAACTAGCGTCCTACAAGTATAGTGAGAAAACTCACCTTTCTATCGAAGTAGATTACACCTCATCTCGTGAGATCAGAAGGTTGGTACTACACACTATCTAATGTAACACAAAACTCCAAACCTTAGTCTACTTACTAAAATTAACAAATTGACCACAAGTCAACTTGGTCAAAAAGTCAACGATTAACAGTCAACCAACATGTCGTGGCGGCGACATGACAAAATAGTTGCAGATGAAACCCACCTCCATGTTGTGGCGAGTTACACACCATGTTGTGGGAACTAGTCAAAACAACTTAATGGATTAAGCTCCTAACACGTTAAGCCCAACACTCATACTTTCCAGAAAGCTTCCTTGCACACAAAAGCTTCATAAAAATCCTTGATTTATGTAGGTGCATGTCAAACACCTAAACTAGGTCAAAATGAGAGAAATGGGGTCAAAACCCCATGCATGATACCAAGACTACATAAGAGTTCAGATCTGAAACATATAACATCCATGGGACCTCAGAGATCAATGAATTTTCCACCTTTTTCAAATCCATTCACTTGAAACTCATCAAAAAGGACCATTTCTAGCTTAAACCTCTCAGTATATAAGAATGAACCATAAAGACAAAGTCTAGAAGACTTACAGTGGTTCAGAAGATGCTCAAAGGGGTTGTTTGTTCTTCCCAAGAGGTTCCTGTAACGCCCACAGATTTAGGCTAGTCAATTTAAAGATAATAAGCGTTAACAATAACTTTTTGATAGAAGATGATTTAGAATAAATAATCTTAACCAAATTTATAGTATATGTCACAAGGATTCCATACACATAAAGAACGCTGAAATCCAAATTATCACGAAAAAGTTATGACTCGTCGAAGTTTTGCGATTAAACTGGCACGACTCTGTGTATCGTAGAAAGTGAATTTTTGTTAAACTACTTTTTAGCCTTAGATATCTAAACAAAAGTCATAGTATACGTTAAACCAAGAACATACATAAAAAGAACGTCCAAATCTGACTTCGTTAAAGGAAGTTATGATTTTTCTAAGGTTCAACGTAACAGTACACAACCCGAAAATCGAATTTTAGATAGATCGATTATTAGCCAACACAACCTAAACGAGAATCGAATATCTCGTTAATAGGAGCTCAATGATATAAAGACAGTTGAAAACGTACGCCGGATGACAAAGTTATGAATTTTTAACGGACTTTAACAGTCTAAGCCTGTTAAAATATAACTTTAAAAATAAGTCAAAATTAGCCGACAAAGTCTAAACAAAAGTTGTATATCACGTCGCTACCTACACGTGGATATAAAGAACGTCAAAAATGAAGATCATATGCGAAAGTTACGGATTATGGAAGATAATTAATTTTTTATTAAATTCGGAGGTGACACGTGGCACCATCTCAGCCGCACCTTCCTCCCCCACGGCTTCACATGCGATTTCGACACGTTGCAGCGTACGCCTAGCGTAGGGATTGGTATACTCCGCGTACCGAGTACGCACAACATACGTGTTTAGTACGCCCCACGTACGCACAATGCTCAACCAATAAATAGAGGCGTAAATCACCTCATTTCTTCACAACTTTCTCAACCAATATCTCCAAACACTCTTCTCTTTCTCTAGTACTTCCTAAATGTTAGAAGCGAGTCTGGAGCGCCAGAAGGCCCCGAGAAGAAGAGCTTTCAGCTCAGAAGTTATGCCCGCGCAGGGCCCGATTCGTCGCTAAACCCCCTTAACAGTGAGTTAAATTACCCTACTTTAAGTATAACTTATGTTTAAGTTCATT
This sequence comes from Lactuca serriola, assembly GCF_051521515.1. Lineage (NCBI taxonomy): Eukaryota > Viridiplantae > Streptophyta > Magnoliopsida > Asterales > Asteraceae > Lactuca > Lactuca serriola. The sequence continues at coordinate 93,141,618 of NC_136408.1, forward strand.
ATTGTTATTATGAACCTATAAAGTGTTGGGTTTTATACAAACAATCCTATGTGTACATGCAACCCTAGCATAGGATCTATGTTTTCACTATTAGATACACCACATTATAAACACATAATTAAACCCTAATCATGATTGCTATTTTCGAAATTAACCAAGAAGGTTATATTACATACCTCTTGTTGTTATATTGTAATAACAACTTAAATCTTCAAACCCAAAGTCTTGAAAGCAAGCACCACAAGTGTAATGCCTCTAATGGCTTACAAACACCAAGAGCAAATGGAGAAGGTATAAAGAGAGAGGAGAGAGGTAGAAATTCGTCCTTAGATGCTCTAGGGATCAAGTGCACGAAATCCTAAGGCCTTAGGGGTCTTTATATAGGGTTGGGATTAGGGTTTCAGTCCTTATCCTTATCCAGTTACTTGCCCACCAAGCAACCACAAGATAAGCCTTGAAATCCCTTATCTCTTGGACCTTGGACGATTTCAAGGATATCCTTATTCTTGAATTCGTCCATCCTTTAACAAGGATAACCATTGCCCTATTTTGCAACTATCACATAATTACAATTCAGCCCCTCTAGTTTAATTAATTACATTTGATCACAAAATTAATTCTTAATTAATTATTGACCAATATTAATTAAACAAATATGATTTCTCCTTTAATATATTATTCTTATAACATATTAATAAATCATAATAACCTCTTTCTCTATTATTTCTCCAGTCAAGTTGCTTTGGTGAAGGCAACCCAAAAGGACGATGCACAATCGGGTTAAGTATTTACCAATTATGGTTACTGGCTTAGACACTAATCCAACATAAACAAGATTTATCAGTAATTTAAAGTCATTATACTGATTGATCTACTTATAGGGATGATGTCTAGGCTGTGATTTAGTGAGGTATTTAAAGCAGGTTTTCCAAATAGTATACTTTGTATACCAAACGGACCCCACCTCCGATATGAACCTACCTGGTTGTTCCTTACTTGATAGATCATGAAAGTAGACCTTGAGTTAATGATAAATCTAGACTAATAATTAATAGCAATAATTATTAGACTAAAATTTTGTGATAATAATACTAGGTTTCGTCGAAGGAAAAGATGATTGTTAGAAGCGAAACGTTGTCCGAATTTCACGTCATCACTTTAACAAGTGAGTGCATAGTTACTTTCATCTTACATATAGATATGAAGTATTTAATATTAATACATGCTATATGTGCTTATTATTTGTGTTCCTGATATTTATGTTAGATGAACGATTTTATACATGTTTTACTTGATTTAAACTGTATATGTATTTTTATACCTATAAATATATTGGGTAAAGATAGGTAGATGAAAGATGATATAGATGATGAGAGATGAAAATGATATAGATATTGAGAGGTGTAAGATGATGAGAAGCCTTGACATTAAAGTTGATCTATTCATTTAGCAGAGTATAGATGATGACCACAGACTATTATAGACAGTCTAGTAGAATGCTGGCAGGCTCGTAACCTGTAGGTGTTTTTGAACAACGTGTTCACCAAATGTACCCTAAAACACCTGAAAGTTGTGCCTAATAGATAATATTGCCAGTTGTGCCTAATAGATAACCTTTGAACTACGTGTTCACCAGATGTACTCTAAAACCCCTGGCAACTATGGACTTTGTGCCTTATGAATGAACGTTGACAGCTATGGACTTAGTGCCTAATGGATAACATTGGCATATGTGTCTAACTGATAACATTGGCAACTATGGACTTAGTGCCTGTTAGATAAACCCTGGAAGCAATGGACTTCATGCCTATTCCTTCAGAATAAATATTAAAGAATAGATGATTCTTAGGATAGATCCTTAAGAATAAAGAAGATAATGAGGATGGGTAACCTGGTTAATTGTTAAACATGAAGTATGTGAAGAAACAAATTAACTATATTATTGTGGGTTGAAAACCATATGTAGTCACCAGGTTTCCCAACCTGACCCACTCAGTTTATTTGTATCACAGGTATCGATGTGAAAGATATATTACACTGAGAGATTAAAGAAGATGTAAATCATTAGTGTAAATGAATGTAAGTTCTGTTTATGCTTATGTTTCTGTATTGACGATGACATCCCAATGTTTTAATATAAATAAAATACATTACTTCGAAAATGTTTTGATAATATATTTATCATATTTTTTGGGGACAAATTCCGCGATAATATTCCTCAAAAAGGATACTCTGATTTTAAAATAAGCATAAATAAATTTTTTAAAATGACCATGAATTTGGGGATGTCACAGTTCCTTTCACCACAATGCTCTTCTTCTTCCTTCGATAGCCACCAAGAACACAAAATGACCTCAAAATGATCACAATATGGCTAGGGTTTGATTCTTTATACTTGGAGGTGATGGAGGCTAAGGGTAGGAGAAACCCTATCCATCACTTCCTTTAAACAGGGCCTAAGGCCAAAGATCTAGGGTTTTGAGCCCTAGCCTGCACCACGTCGTGGCAAGAATCATACCACGTCAAGACATTGCTAAAAATCCGAAACCACATTCTGGGTGTTACACCTACAACACCATCACTATCCTTCCATATGAGAACACATTCTCGATTTTCAATTTTTTTGTGTTTGATTTTTGTCCATCCCTATTTTTTTTTTTATCTAAGAGTCTTCCACATCCCTATTTTCTAATGATCGATCCAAGATTTTATAGATTATCAATATGGGAGTCTCCCCATCTCTCATTTGTTATTATCAACCTGGGATTTTTTTTAAATCATTGGCTTTGTTTGTATGTGTTTTTTTTTCTTTGGGTTTATGCATTTTTATAACACGGATGAATGTGAAGATCCACATAATGAGTACCTTTGAATTCTGATCGACAGAGGAAAAACCATGATGGTGAAGACGATGTGTTTGGTTGTACTGGAGGAAAAATGAGAAAAAGAAGGATATATTAGATGAAGGTGGGTGAGATGCAGTCAACATCGCAGGTTACCGAAGGCTGTGATGGTTTCCAACATCTATGGTGGTTTTTGGAGACTTTAGTGTAATCAGACAAGGCAAACGGGTGAAGAAACCTTACAGTTTGATAGGAAAGAAGAATTAAGGGGAAGATATAAGAGAGGGTGGCACGGTGATGGTGTTTTCAGAATATGGTGATTTCGGCGATGGATTTTTCCGGTGAGAGGTAGGTTGGTAATGAAGGTAGAAAAAAAAGAGAAAAGGGGAATGGTCACTGGTTAGGATAGGTTAGGGAAAATAATGAAACGGGGAAGAGTGGAGGTGGTGGGACCATACATTTTCTACAAGATTTTCCTAATAAAATATAGAAAAAAAATTAAGTGTAATTTTGACATTTTAAGTAGCTAGGGACTAAACACGAATAAAATCAAACAATAGAGATGGTCCAAGTTAAATAAAACTAATTAGGGACCAAACATGCAAACTATCCCAAACCACAAGGACCATTCGTATAATTTACCCTTAAATTTATTAAAATGATGATTGATGATGGTGATATGGTATTTTATTGTAAGGTAATAATGTTGGGTAATACATAAGTATTAAAAAGGGATTTTTATTCATAAAATATTTAGTTTTTAAAGTATGACGTTTAAATAGAAAAACAGAAAAATACTAAGAAATAAGGTTTAAGGTATTGGTAAGTTGGAAATGGACCTTAAGATAAGTATGTTTCAATATGTTAAATGAAACTACAAGAAAAATATTCATGTGTGTTAAACATATGAAAAATAGAAAGTATGAATGTATGATGCTTAAAAGAGTAGCACGCAACATACAAAAATAACTTTTTCACTAAGTCTCCTCATACTTAATAAATGTCAAAATATAATGATTAATTTGGAAATTTTAATGAGTACTCCCAAAAATCAACTCTTAAAAGGTCTTGGAGAAGGGAAATACTCCAACCCCAATGTTATCATTCCTCAAATAAGTTTTTAAACATCAAACAGTTTCAACTTAAACAAGAATTAAGGAATAAATGTTATTATAAATAAAAATATTACAACACTTTAACTCTTAACAACACAATGAACAAACATTAATAAAATGTAATGTGTATGCATCTATTCCCTTTACATTCATTCTTTACTCTCATATAAGTTTCTCTCTCTTAAAAGATATATTGATAAAATGGTCAAAATGACAAAAAAATATGAAATTCTAAGTGTTTTGTTGGTTAATACTTTCTTATATGTCAAGGTAATAGTAGAAAGTATTATTATGGTTATATATATATATATATATATATATATATATATATATATATATATATATATATATTAGTTGAGTTAAAGGGTATTATAGTCCAAATAATAAGAGATAAACAATTTTTGATAATTAGTTGGTTTTTATTTTCCATAAATTCACATGATCTCTGGAAACTAACAGTTTAGGTTGAATGTTAAGTATAGACCAATTGGTATGTTATAATGTGTAACATCCTAAAATTTGTAATAAATTTGAACTTTTCAAATAGCATAAATTATTCATTTAACATATTTTATTCAAAATAAATTTAAAACCAAAACCCAAGATCAATTCAATTACCAAAACCATTATCGATTATAATTCTAAATTTATGAAGAACACATTTAGTCCAATATCAAAAATTCAATTTTTCGCCTCGAGCCAGTATGTAAAAAGTATAGTGAGAAAACTCACATCTCTATCGAAGTATACTACACCTTAGCTCGCCAGATCAGAACGTTGGTACTACACGCTACCTAATGTAAAACAAAATGCAAAACCTTAGTCTACTTACTAAAGCTAACAAATTGGCTACAACTCATCCTGGTCAAAAAGTCAATGGTCAATGGGCAGCTACCACGTTGTGGCCAACCACTAACCGCATCGTAGCAACAACACGACAAAACAGTGGTGAATGAAACCCGTCACCACCCTGTGGCGAGATACATATTGGCCGTGGGAACTAGTCAAAACAACTTAATGGATTAAGATCCTAATTCGTTAAGCCCAACACTCATACTTTCTATAGAGCTTCCTTGCACACAAAAGATTCATAAAAACCCTTGCTTTATGGACATGCATGTCTAATGCATTCCAAGCACCTAAACTAGGTCAAAATGATAGAAATAAGATAAAAAAAAACCCATGCATGATACCAAGACTACATAAGAGTTCAGATCTAAAACATATAACATCCATGGGACCTTAGAGATCAATAAAGTTGCCAACTTTATCAAATCCATTCACTTTAAACTCATCAAAAGGGACCATTCTAGCTTAAACCTCTAATTCTATAAGAATGAACCACAAAGATAAAGTCTAGAAGACTTACAGTGGTCTAGAAGATGCTCACAGAGATTGCTTGTTCTTGTCAAGAGGTTCCTTTCACCACAATGCTATTCTTCTTCCATTAATGGCCACCAAGAACACAAAACGAGCTCAAAATGATCAGAAGGGGGTTAGGGTTTGATTCTCTGCACTTAGAGGTGATAGAGTCTGAAGGTGCGAGAAACCCTAGCCATCACTTCCTTAAATAGGGTCCAAGGCTCGATATCTAGGGTTTTGAGCCCTAATAAATAGGGAAGAGTGAAGGTGGTAGGACCATACATTTTCTATAATATTTTCTAATAAAATACAGAAAAAAATTAAGGGTAATTTGGACATTTTAAGTAGCTAGGGACTAAACACGAAACAAAGTGAAACAATAGGAATGGTCCGAGTTAAATAAAACAAGTTAGGGACCAAACATACATACTACCCTAAACTAGATGAACTATTCATGTAATTTATCCTTAAATTTATTAAAATGATGATTGGTAATGGTGATATGGTATTTTATGGTAAAGTGATAATGTTGGGTAATACATAAGTATGAATACGAGATTTTTATACATAAAAGATTTAGTTTCTAAAGTATTATGTAACATCCAAATATTCAAGACCAAAAATTTCATTTTTAATTAGGTAATTATAAGTCTATGAGTCTGAAAACATCCATAGTTTTATTCCATATCAAAATCAATATGTCAATAATCAAAACATCATCAGAGTATAACTCCCAAAGATCTCACGTGTAGAAATTATGGTGTGATGCGCTGCAATCATGCCGACTCCTTTCCTTTCGAAGAAGAAGCACCTAAAACCAAAATTGAAAACCGTAAGCACAAAGCTTAGTGAGTTCCACCATCATACCACATACCATATAATAAACATACTGTTAGGCATATCTGGGTGCCCGACTTACCCTCTGGTTTATCTCAACCGGTTATGGGGTCTATTTCACCTAGGGGTGGCAATTGTTGACACTACACGACAAAAATACACGATACGAAACGAAATTGGGACGAAACTGGAATTCGAATTCGTGTTCCTGTTGTGTTCATGTTAAGTGTAGAAAACACGATGTCGTGTCGTGTCGTGTCGTGTTCGTGTTTAAGATTCAATACGAAATTGACATGATTTAGCATTTATTTGTCATGTTTTTCGTGTTATGTATGATTAAATATTAATTAAATAAACTAATTTTTTTATTATGTTATCTTTGTCGTGTCGTGTCGTGTTTATCGTTTTTTAATCGGTTCGCTTTCGTGTAGTTAAAAAAAACATGAAATCGCGTCGTGTCGTGTTCGTGTTACATAAAACATTGTCGTGTCGTGTCGTGTCAGACAAAAACACGACACGATGGCCCGATTTGCCACCCCTAATTTCACCCCTACCACTACCACATATTAACATGTCATAACCATACTATCAAGCATATCTCGATGCCCGCCATACCCTCCAGTTTATCTCAACCGGTTAGGGGTCTAATCCACCCCTCCTACCACTATCACATAATATCATAGCATAATATGTCACACCCCCAAACTAGAACGGCGGAAATGTTCGGGGGCGGAGGACGTCATATTCAGTATCATAACAGTTCATAGAAAGGAAAGTACACACCACCATACATATATAAAGGTTTTAAAAATGTTTACATCATTGTATTCATTACATGCTCAAAAGATAAATGCATAAACATCTTTCAAAAGAAGTAATTAACGCCAGCGCGTTAATCCCCAAAAGTTGATTTCCAAACCTGCTTAGCGGTTCCCTGAGAATACAAGTTATTTCAAAGAGAAAGTGTCAACAATTAAGTTGGTGAGTTCATAAGTGGTTTAGAAACTTTGTATGCCATTCCAAATTGAATATATGTTTTCCAAGAAAACATCCCTTATTTTCTTATAAAAGTGTGAAATGCATGAGAATATATGTATTGAATAATATAGCTAGTTGAATCAAGAAAATCCCTTATTTTCCTATTAGCCGTTTGTTTTGTATACAAGGAAAATCCCATATTTTCCTAAAGTAATAGTTAGCCTAATGTTCCAGACTAAAAAAAACGAAAGCAAAAGACATGCTTTAGAAGGTTGAAGCATAGATTTATATAATAAAACCTATTAGAAGATTTCAGTTTGTTAGATGAATAATAGTTTTAATAACTACTCATTCATAAATCAGAAGTACTATAATAACTGTATATCCGATGAGTTTTATAACCATACTAAACATAATATGCCTGTAGCGACGTTCTTCAGGCGTCGTAGCGTTATGACAAACTGTCACCCCAAAGGAAGGACTGTAGCTAACAGTCAGGGCGCGGGATCATGACTTCCCGTATAGATCTATACACATTTGACACGTTCTCCGAACGGGAGACTCTGGTTATAGACAGGACTTGTAGCGATACCTTCTAACAAAATGGCAGTATTTGAAGATGTACATGTCTCACGGATTCTCAACTAAGTCTGTATTAAAGTAATAGTTTTGCATGCAAAGATCATCCTTTCTCACAAAGTTTTGACAATGCGTAAATCATAAGTTTTTAAAATGTATTAAAACGGTTTAGCAACGAAGGATACTTTGGAATTACTAAATACCTTGTATAAATCTAGTGCATGCAAAGTATGACAAGAGTTTTCATAGTAGTAAAGAATTCTAAGTGAGTTATTCGATAAAAGCAAGTGAAGTGAAACTTTATAAAATACACGATAATAACCGTATGTTTACTTGTATTCCCCCCCTAAAAGAGTATAAAAGCATTTAAAATGTATTTAAAGTGTGTTTGAAGGGGGTATGAACTCACCAGAAGGTTTGAAGAAAGCGAGATGGAAACCGGGCAAAATTTCGTCTTGGGAAATGGATTTTTCTCAGGATTCTCGGGAGTAAAAACGATCTTCGGGACTTGGGCAAAATGACCAGGGCTTCGGGTTAGCATGGGCATGGAAAACGAGGCAAAACGCAAGAGAAACGAGAGGAAATGAGCAAGTTTTCCCGGAACCCTCGCATCCCTTTTATAGGGGCTGAGAGGCCTCGGTACGCGGGGCGTACGGGCGTACGCGGGGCGTACCCGTGCGTCATGCATGAGCGAGTCCTCGACTGCCCCGGAGTTCAGATGGGATGGGGCGTAGCTCGCATAGGGGACGACGTGGACGAGTCGGGGCCCTTGATTTGAGTACGCAGGGCGTACGAGGGTACGCAGGGCGTACCTCGGTCCTATCTGCTGACTCCTCTTCGGATAATACCAAGAGTTTATATTTAAATTTATATTTATTTTAAATAAACTTCTAAAATTCATATCTCCTTCATACGAACTCCATTTTCAACGTTCTTTATATCCACGCGTAGGTGAGACTAAGATCTACAACTTTCGTTTAGATTCCGTTGGAAAATTCCGAAATTATTTTTATTATTTATTTTTAAAAGGTCGGGGTAAGAAAATTAGTTAAAAATTCATAACTTTTTCATACGATGTCCGATTTGAGCGTTCTTTTTATGTACGTTTGTAGTTTAATGATATCTATGACTTTCATTTAGACACCTAAGGTCAAAAAGTGTTTTATTGAAACTTTGCGTTTTTACGTAACTTCGTATTGCCGGTTTTTGTCGGAAAACTTAGAATGATCATAACTTCTTCGTTATAACTCGGATTTTAGTGTTCTTTATATGCTTGGAAACCTTAAGACGATATTTACTATATAGTGTACTCCAAACAGAGCTTTAGAACACTTCATTTTTCGATGATATTCTAATTACTTTTTCAAAGAGGTTTCAAGACTCGATTTTTAATGACCTGAAATGACGGGTTGTTACATCATCCCCCCGTTAGAGGGAATTTCGTCCCGAAATTTTAATACAAAAGAGAAGTCTTAGGGGCTGAGGAAGAGGTGCGGATACTTCTGTTGCATTTGGTCTTCCCGTTCCCATGTGAACTCGGGTCCTTTCTTAGCATTCCATCGGACCTTTACTATTGGAATGCGACTCTGTTTAGTTCGTTTAACTTCCCTATCCATGATCTCGACGGGTTCTTACACAAAGTTAAGATTTTCATTTAGTTCGATTTCATCGAGTGGAATTACAAGTGTTTCGTCGGACAAACACTTTTTCAGGTTCGATACGTGGAATACTGGATGTACTTTGTTAAGCTCGATTGGAAGTCGGAGTTTGTAGGCCACTGGACCAACTCTTGAAATGTTTTCGAAGGGTCCAATGTACCTAGGATTTAGCTTCCCACGCTTTCCAAAGCGTATCATGCCCTTCCAGGGTGAGACCTTCAGTAGTACACGGTCGCCAATCTGGAATTCCAAGGGTTTACGTCTTTTGTCGGCATAGCTCTTTTGCCTATCCCTTGAGGACTTCAGTCGTTCTCGTATTTTCACGATCTTTTCAGTCGTTTCTCTGATGATCTCTGGACCAGTGAGGGTGCTATTAGGGACTAGACCTTTTGCCAATTGTGTGTCGCCCACTTTCGTCCAGCACATAGGTGATCTGCACTTACGGCCGTAAAGGGCTTCAAATGGAGCAGTCTTGATACTAGTATGATAACTATTGTTATAAGAGAACTCGACCAAAGGTAAGTGAACATCCCATGCCCTACCAAAGTCGATTACACAAGCTCACAACATGTATTCCAAGGTTTGGATCGTCCTATCACTCTGTCCGTCAGTTTGGGGGGTGATAGGCTGTACTCATGTCCAATCTTGTTCCCATGGATTTTTGCAATGATTTCCAGAATCTGGAAGTGAATCTGTTGTCTCTGTCTGAGATGATAGACATTGGCACTCCATGAAGTCGTACGATCTCTCGGATGTAGGTTCTCGATAGTTTTTCCATTTTATCATTTTCCTTGATCGGTAAGAAATGAGCTGACTTGGTTAATCTGTCGACGATTACCCAAATAGTATCTTGGCCACTCTGAGTTTTGGGCAGTTTTGTTATGACGTCCATGGAAATCTGCTCCCATTTCCACTTAGGTATTTCAGGTTGTTGGAGTAGACCTGAGGGTTTCTAGTGTTCTATTTTTATCTTGGCGCAAGTCAAACACTTGCTCACATAGGTAGCAATCTCCGATTTCATGTTTGGCCACCAGTAGAGTTGCTTGAGATCTAGATACATCTTATCTGACCCTGGGTGTACGGAGTATGGAGTCTTGTGTGCCTCGCTCATAACTACCTCTCTGAATCCACCAAACTTGGGTGTCCAGATTCGGTTCATGAGGTAGCGTGCTCCGTCACTCTTGATTTCTAAGTTCTTGTCCATTCCCCTAAGGGCCTCACCTGTCATGTTTTCGGGTTTCAAGGCCTCCATTTGAGCTTCCTTGACTTGCGCTGACAGGTGCGAATGGATCGACATGGCTAATGACTTCACTCTTCGGCCAAAGTACTCCTTTCGACTAAGGGCATCGGCCACGACGTTTGCCTTTCCTGGATGATAGCGAATCTCATATTCGTAGTCGTTGAGCAATTCGACCCAACGTCGCTGTCTCATGTTTAACTTCTTCTGGTCGAAGATGTGTTGGAGGCTCTTGTGGTCTGTAAAGATAGTGCACTTGGTACCGTATAGGTAGTGCCTCCAGATTTTAAGAGTGAAGACCACCGCTCCAAGTTCTAAGTCATGAGTGGTGTAATTGACCTCATGCGTTTTCAGTTGTCGTGAGGCATATGCAATAACCTTTCCCCTCTACATTAGCACACAGCCCAGCCCTTGCTTCGAAGCGTCGCAATACACCACAAAATCTTCGGTCCCCTCTGGAAGAGAAAGGATGGGTGCACTGCAAAGGGCCTGTTTCAAATTCTGAAATGCAACATCTTGCTTTTCTCCCCAGTTGTAGGTCACACCTTTCTGGGTTAAAGCGGTAAGAAGCTTTGCGATGTTGGAGAAATTCTGGATGAACCTTCGATAATAACCAGCAAGACCTAGAAACTGGCAAATTTCGGTTGGTGTAGTTGGTGCCAACTAGTTTTCGATAGCCTTGATTTTTGAGGGGTCCACGTGGATTCCTTCCTTGCTGACCACGTGATCGAGGAAGTCCACCTTTCTAATCCAAAACTCACATTTTGAGAAATTTGCATATAGTCTCTCAGTCCGTAACGTCTCTAAGACTTGTCTCAGATGTTGACTATGTTCTTCTTTATTCTTTGAATAAATGAGTATGTCGTCTATGAATACTATCACAAATTTATCCAAGAATGGACGACATACCCGATTCATTAGATCCATGAATACGGCCGGGGCATTGGTTAGTCCGAACGGCATCACTACGAACTCGTAATGTCCGTATCTCGTTCGGAAGGGCGTCTTGGGAACATCACTCCCCAGGACTCGCAGCTGGTGATATCCCGACCTCAGATCGATCTTGGAGAAGTAATTGGCTCCTTGGAGTTGGTCGAATAAGTCGTCGATTCGGGGTAGGGGTATCGGTTCTTGATGGTAAGTTTGTTAAGTTCTCGGTAGTCGATGCACATCCTGAATGATCCATCCTTCTTTTTTTACGAACAACACGGGTGCTCCCCATGGCGAGAAGCTCGGCCTGATGAATCCTTTTCCAAGTAGTTCATTTAGTTGGCTGGATAGCTCCTGCATCTCTGCCGGGGCTAATCGATAGGGTGCTTTGGCTACTGGGGTAGCTCCGGGAACCAGATCGATTCTGAACTCGACTAGTCTCGCGGGTGGTATTCCCGGAAGATCCTCGGGAAAAACGTCGGGAAAATCGCATACGTCGGGCACATTCTTGACGTCCTGGACTTCGCGTTTCACATCTACAACATGTGCCAAAAATGCGTGACACTCCTTGCGCAGGCACTTCTGAGCTTGGATACTTGAGATGATACGAAGATTGGTACTAGGTTTGTCGCCCAAGACAAGGAAGGTTTCGCCGGTTGGCAGATTAAGGCGAACGGCCTTATCGTAACATAAAATGTCCGCATGATGTGAACTCAGCCAATCCATGCCAATGATGACATCCAAACTCTTAATCGAGACTCGCATGAGGTTGATTGGAAAGGGATTATCGTTTAGAGTTAGGGTGCAGTTTAAGTATATCTCCTTAGTGCCTTCGGTTTTCCCATTGGCCATTTCTACTATGAATGGTTCACTTAATGATTGTGGTATTGGTTTTAGCATGCCTTTAAAGTCGTGACTCACAAAACTCATTTCCGCTCCACTATCAAACAAAATGCATGCATACGAGTTATCGAGAAGAAACGTACCCGTAACAACAGTAGGGTCCGCAACGGCTTCATCTTGTCCCATTGCGAAAACTCGGCCCCTTCCGCCGGTATTCCTGTTGTTTGCCTTCGGCCAGTCCCTGCGATAGTGCCCCGTGTCTCCGCACTCAAAGCAGGCGCGGCTTACTCTGGTATTAGTAGTGGGGGTGGATTGTTGGGTTGGCTCTTTGCAGTAGCGGGCTATATGTCTCTTCTTATTGCACCTGGTGCATTGAAGATCACGACAAAGACCGTGGTGGTGGAAGCTGCATTGGTTGCACTTTGGAAGTTTCCCATTGTATGAGCTTGTGGGGGCAGAGTTGGTAGGTATAGTAATCGCGTGGGTCGCTACTACTTGTTGTTTCTTGGGGTTCTCCTGGAGGGTTTGTCCCTTCCTCTTGTTCCAAGGCCTACTCTGGCCCTGAGCCTCCTTAGGTGGATTTGCGGTCGCTGCAATGGTACCCTGTTTTACTCTGTGGTCGATGAGTCGCTGAGCTAGGCGTTTAGCGCTGTTGTAGGTAATAGGGTTGGAAGCTAGGACATGCCCTTGAATCTGGGGTGACAACCCCCAAATGTACCTTTCGACCTTCTTTGATTCTGGGTTGACCATGGTCGGGCACAAAGCAGCGAGGTCGTTGAACCTAGCTGTGTAGGCGACTAGATCAGACCCAGTCATTTTTAGATTCCAGAGCTCCTGCTCAAGCTTTTGCACTTCGCCTCTTGGGCAGTATTCTTCCAGTAGTAGAACCTTCAAATCTTCCCAACTCATGGTGTTAGCGACAGTGAGCGTCACTGAATTCACATGGCTTTTCCACCAAGTGAGGGCTCGATCTATGAAGGTGCAAGCAGCGAACTTAACCTTGCTTGTTTCTTGGCACGAGCAGATATCGAAGACTGTTTCGGTCTTTTCGAACCATTGCATTAGTGCAATGACTCCTCCAATGCCATTAAAAGTCTTTGGCTTTGAGTTGGAGAACTCCTTGTAGATACACTCCCTTAATTGACCATGACCGGTGCCACGATTTGAATGATTAGTGCTGCTTCCTGTACCTCCATTTGCATTGGAGTTTATTTGAGAGAGAGCTGCTATTACTGCTGTTGTGATAGCAGCCTGGACCATTGCCGGATCATAAGTTAGTGGTGGAGGTGGTGGTGGGGTTGCGTTTGTACGTGTTGATCTACGAGGAGGCATTGCGCTGCCAAAAGAAAAAAATGAGAGATTATAAGTTTTGGTGGTTGCGAGTTGAATGATATTGAGTTAACTTCCTTTAATAGTTTAAGAATTTGGTTTGGCCAACACAGGGTTTTGAGCTTGATTTATAAGTAAAGTTTGAATAGATGTACTTGTGAATTGACGAACTACACATAATTAAAATAAGAAAGAGATATGCCCTATATATATTAAACATACAGTTGTGTTACATCCGTGTTTAGACAAAATTTTTTGACCTTTCTAAAGGTCTCCGATTACAGAAAGTTTTAAAGAAAATTATATTCTTATCCGAAGTCCTAATTTATAACAAAATTTGAAATCCTGGCAAGCACTACTTGCGACTTAGGTTGCGCTTGGAGCTTGACTCCGCATCTGATTGCTTCGATTCCATTAGACGCCTATCGAAAGCGGCTTGTTGTTCCCTTAACTCGGCTAGGGCTGCAATCATTTGTGCCTGAAATGCCTCAGTTTGGAGTTGGGCATGGTCCTGAATCCCATCCAGCCTACGGATGTCAGAAGTGTGAACCTGTACTTCTACGTTGATCTCGCGGATCCGGTTGGCTTGAACTCCGGATTGATAGCATTGGTTGGCTAGTTTGCCAACCATGACCGGAATTGCTCGGTCTGCCGATCCCCCGCCTCTGACATCATAAAAGTCTCGGCACATGCCGTAGGGAGGGCGTAAGCTTTGTTGTCGGCTCCAATGGTGGAGGTGACTTCCCCACACAGGAGTGGGTCCTTGGAAGTTCCTCACATGGACAAGAGGTTGTGGGCGGTGGATTGATAACCTCTGGCTCTGAATCTGTACCAGAGTCATCTCCCTCATCCAATTCTATCGGCTCTTCGTCTTCTTCGGGATCTTCTTCGATCCATCCTCCATTACCTTGGTTGGGTTAGTAGGGGTCATTGGGGTGATGGAATCCAGCCATTGAGTCTGTACGAGAATAGGGTTAATAATTTACTATAAGCTAGAGCACATGAAATTTGCCCTTAAGTTTAATGGCTGATGACAACACAAAAACTCCCTTAGTATTATGTAATGATGTGCTTTTGGTAAGTTTTAAAATTGTTGTCCACTGCAGACACTCCTTGGCACATGTTAGTCAACTCTCGGACAAATATAGTTGATCAGGCTATATTCTTCCCAATTCCGATTACATGTCCCAAGGCGTACCTGTACTGCACAACTTATTTATAATACTTCTAAAATTATCCGATATGAAACTGTTATTAGTATGAAATGAGTGCATGCCTACTTTAAAAACTAATTAAATTTAATTTCAAAAGTATGCCTCTTCTCAGAGTGTTTTTGCCCAGTTGAGTTTATAGTTGTATACCAAAAAGAAATGGTTTTGATATACTTAATTCCCTATAAACAAAGCTCTGATACCAATCTGTCACACCCCCAAACCAGAACGGCGGAAACGTTCAGGGGCGGAGGACGTCATATTCAGTATCATAACAGTTCATAGAAAGGAAAGTACACACCACCATACATATATAAAGGTTTTAAAAATGTTTACATCATTGTATTCATTACATGCTCAAAAGATAAATGCATAAACATCTTTCAAAAGAAGTAATTAACGCCAGCGCGTTAATCCCCAAAAGTTGATTTCCAAACCTGCTTAGCGGTTCCCTGAGAATACAAGTTATTTCAAAGAGAAAGTGTCAACAATTAAGTTGGTGAGTTCATAACTGGTTTAGAAACTTTGTATGCCATTCCAAATTGAATGTATGTTTTCCAAGAAAACATACCTTATTTTCTTATAAAAGTGTGAAATGCATGAGAATATATGTATTGAATAATATAGCTAGTTGAATCAAGAAAATCCCTTATTTTCCTATTAGCCGTTTGTTTTGTATACAAGGAAAATCCCATATTTTTCTAAAGTAATAGTTAGACTAATGTTCCAGACTAAAAAAAAACGAAAGCAAAAGACATGCTTTAGAAGGTTGAAGCATAGATTTATATAATAAAACCTATTAGAAGATTTCAGTTTGTTAGATGAATAATAGTTTTAATAACTACTCATTCATAAATCAGAAGTACTATAATAATTGTATATCCGATGAGTTTTATAACCATACTAAACATAATATGCCTGTAGCGACGTTCTTCAGGCGTCGTAGCGTTATGACAAACTGTCACCCCAAAGGAAGGACTGTAGCTAACAGTCAGGGCGCGGGATCATGACTTCCCGTATATATCTATACACATTTGACACGTTCTCCGAACGGGAGACTCTGGTTATAGACAGGACTTGTAGCGATAACTTCTAACAAAAAGGCAGTATTTGAATATGTACATGTCTCACGGATTCTCAACTAAGTCTGTATTAAAGTAATAGTTTTGCATGCAAAGATCATCCTTTCTCACAAAGTTTTGACGATGCGTAAATCATAAGTTTTTAAAATGTATTAAAACGGTTTAGCAACGAAGGATACTTTGGAATTACTAAATACCTTGTATAAATCTAGTGCATGCAAAGTATGACAAGAGTTTTCATAGTAGTAAAGAATTCTAAGTGAGTTATTCGATAAAAGCAAGTGAAGTGAAACTTTATAAAATACACGATAATAACCGTATGTTTACTTGTATTCCCCCCCTAAAAGAGTATAAAAGCATTTAAAATGTATTTAAAGTGTGTTTGAAGGGGGTATGAACTCACCAGGAGGTTTGAAGAAAGCGAGATGGAAACCGGGCAAAATTTTGTCTTGGGAAATGGATTTTTCTCGGGATTCTCGAGAATCTCGGGAGTAAAAACGATCTTCGGGACTTGGGCAAAATGACCAGGGCTTCGGGTTAGCACGGGCACGGAAAACGAGGCAAAACGCAAGAGAAACGAGAGGAAATGAGCAAGTTTTCCCGGAACCTTCGCATCCCTTTTATAGGGGCTGAGAGACCTCGGTACGCGGGGCGTACGGGCGTACGCGGGGCGTACCCGTGCGTCATGCATGAGTGAGTCCTCGACTGCCCCGGAGTTCGGATGGGATGGGGCGTAGCTCGCATAGGGGGCGACGTGGACGAACCGGGGCACTTGATTTGAGTACGCGGGGCGTACGAGGGTACGCAGGGCGTACCTCGGTCCTATCTGCTGACTCCTCTTCGGATAATACCAAGAGTTTATATTTAAATTTATATTTATTTTAAATAAACTTCTAAAGTTCATATCTCCTTCATACGAACTCCGTTTTCGACGTTCTTTATATCCACGCGTAGGTGAGACTAAGATCTACAACTTTCGTTTAGATTCCGTCGGCAAATTCCGAAATTATTTTTATTATTTATTTTTAAAAGTTCGGGGGTAAGAAAATTAGTTAAAAATTCATAACTTTTTCATACGATGTCCGATTTGAGCGTTCTTTTTATGTACGTTTGTAGTTTAATGATATCTATGACTTTCATTTAGACACCTAAGGTCAAAAAGTGTTTTATTGAAACTTTGCGTTTTTACGTAACTTCGTATTGCCGGTTTTTGTCGGAAAACTTAGAATGGTCATAACTTCTTCGTTATAACTCGGATTTTAGTGTTCTTTATATGCTTGGAAACCTTAAGACGATATTTACTACATAGTGTACTCCAAACAGAGCTTTAGAACACTTCATTTTTCAATGATATTCTAATTACTTTTTCAAAGAGGTTACAAGACTCGATTTTCAATGACCTGAAATGACGGGTTGTTACATAATAGCATATAAAGCATAACAGATAGTGGCACTCCAGACAATTATCACAAACACAAACATCTCTACTATAAGCAACTACTAGTGGGCCGACATTGGTGCCTTCGACCCACTTCTATAAGAAGGTAACTAATGCTACACAGAACTTGCTAAGGCCTAACTCTGTACATCAGCTCTCTACTCAATGCCTACATTCACCAAGCGATCAATCCATCAAAATCCCAAAATACCCAAACTGCCCCTAGAAGTCAAACTTGGTCAACCATGATCAAAGTCAAGGTCAACAATCCATGTTGACCCAACTCGTCGAGTGCATCCATCAACTCGTCGAGTTCCTTCGGTCTTCAGAAAACCGAGAAAACCCTATCCAACTCGCCGAGTCATCTCTTCAACTCGCCGAGTTTGCTCAGTAATAAAAAAGGTCGGGGGACCACGATCCAACTCACCGAGTTAGATGAATAACTCGTCGAGTTTTCCTTAATCGTAACTCATTCAGTCACTTCCAAGCTAGGCAGTTATAGCGGTCCAAAATCAAATATCGGTTAAGGGCCGATATTTGGAATATAGGTTATCGTGGTGGGATATCGGTATTTTTATATCATGCATAATTGATATATATATATATATATATATATATATATATATATATATATATATATAAACATAAAACATATATAAAAGTAATACAAAAAGTAAATATTCAAAACTGTTAATGTTTGAAACATAATCTTATGTAAGCCATGGAATTTTCCTTTAAGTCCAAATCAACCAAGGCATCCAATTATTTTATCTAGATTATCCACATCAACTCTAATATCATCATCATCATCATTTAAGAATTATGTACTTAACACATCATGATCAAACCTATATAAACTAGCAAGTTAACACTTAAGTATGTAACAATTAACATAACAATAAGATCAGTTAATACTTAAAACATGAGTCTATTACCTAAAAATAACAATTAAGTACTTAACATAATAGCAGGTTCAATTAAGTAAAGTCCATAAGACTTAAGGCCATGACTTAACACTAAAAAAAGCAAGTAAAATTACTTAACCGATATCCCACCTAGAAATCGCCTGCAAATATCGATAAATATCGTTAAATATCACCGATTTTTGCGGTCCGATATTTTGGATCGATATTTGACACCACTATTTTGAAAAGTGCCGATAACCGATATCCCACCTGGAAATCGCTGATATTAACTGCTTAGCTTCCAAGCAATTCTAATTCCTCCAAATCATAGATCTGGTCCCTTTGGGTTGAGATACCATGTAAAGTTGCTAACTTTACGTCCATGCATGGTATCAAGATGCTAAAATCACTAAAACTAAGCTTCTTAAGGGACCTAGGGCATGGAGGAGTGCCAAGACTTGATAAAGCTGGCAACTTAAAGTCTAAAAAGGCCATGAAATGTCTAGATCTGAAGTCATAATTTCATAACACGTTCAAATCCATGAATGACTCCAAAATAAGCTACTAAAGGCCATAAACTTCTCAAAGAAGAGATCTAGCAAATAAATAGTAAAGGTATCGACTTATGCCTCCAAATGGTTGCAACAACACTGAAAATCCCAGATCTAAAGCTTCTCCCTTCAACTTTGCACCACCAACTTCACGCTCCTTCAAGAAAAGCACCAAAGAACACTCTTTAAGCTCTCTCTCTCTCTCTCTCTCTCTCACACACACAAAATAGGGAAAGAGGCACGATTAGGGTTTTATCTGGACTGAGGGGACGATGAGAGAGGCCACAATGACACATTAAGGCCTTTAAATAGGGTACAAAACCCTGAAACTTAGGGTTTCATTTCTGCCAGCCTACTCGTCGAGTTGAGGCCTCCCAACTCGTCGAGTAGGTTTCTTAACCCGCGTCCTAAATCATCTATACTCGACAAGTCTGGGGCTCCCAACTCGTCGAATTTCACTATAAAAGTGTATAAAATATGATTTTAAATACATACCAGGAACCAGGCGTTACGTATAATGTTTAAATAGAAAAAACAAAAAAATACTAAGAAATAATGTTTAAGGTATTGGTAAGTTGGAAATGGACCATAAGATAAGTATATTTAAATATATTAAATGAAGCATACAAGAAAGATATTCATGTGCGTTAAACATATGAAAAATGGAAAGTATGAATATATGATGCTTGAAAGAATCGCAGACAAAGTACAAAAATAACTTTTTCACTAGGTCTCCTCATACTTAATAAATGTCAAAATATAATGATAAACTTGGAAATTCTAATGAGTACTCCCAAAATTCAATTCTTAAAAGGTCTCGGAGAAGGGAAATACTCCAATCTCAAAGTTAACATTCCTAAAGTAAGTTTTAAAACATCAAATAGCTTTAACTCAAACAAGAATTAAGCAATAAATATTATTATAGATGAAAATATTGCAACACGTTAACTATTAACAACACAATAACAAACATTAATAAAATGTAATGAGTATGCATCTATTCCCTTTTCCCATTCTTTACTCTCATACACGTTTCTTTCTCTTAAAAGATACGATGAGGATTTGAAACCCCTATATCAAGAGCTCGTAGTCAGGCCCTTGAATGTACCTTTATGTTGCTGTATCTCTAAACCCTTCTTCACTCATCAACAACATGTTCTGATTAAACACGGTGGTGCTTCTTTGGCGATGCAATCATCATAGTAAAAGTTAAGTGATTCATTGTGTATGTTTCATTTGTGACCTGAGATAAAGCTTAAACTCCCTTGTTATTAACAAAACTTGTGAAAACCACTTCAAGAAACACACGAACCTGAGTCAAAGAATGTCAAAATCAGGTTGTGTGAAAACCACTTCTGGCAAGAAAGTTAAAGAAGCCAAAAAAAATCCAATAAGAAAGTCAGTTTGTGTGTCAAACTCAGAGTCGGTTCTTCCAAAATAGCATTGAGAAAAATGATCATTCATTTTTCAAAAGTCTGCATAGAGAAATAAATTGCCATAAGCTTTTTTATTTTGATTTTAATGGTGTTGTGTAATGGTGTTTTTTGCATTTTTGCTTGATTTTAACAACTTGATTTTGCCAACCTGCAACTTATTTTGATATGTGCTCTGTAATGGTGTTTTTTGTATCTAGAAAGAGCTTTGAAACTGAAAATAGCTTTGCAGATGACCTTCTCCGGCGAACGTGGTTTTTCTCCCGCAAATTTCTAGTTCGTGTTTAGAGATTTTCCCATTACTTCTTGTGTATCTTGATGATAGCTTGGATTTAAGTAAACCTAAGTTATATTTTGGGAAATTGGCTTTTTTTTCCGGTGGCATGACAGGAAAGAGAAGGATCCATTTTATTTTTATAAAGCAGGGTTATAATTGTAATTTACTTAAAAAATTTGTGGAAATATCAAAAATGTCTGTGGATATATCAGCTCCCTATAAATAATTGATTATCACCGATAATCATTGATTATTACCAATCATTTTTTTCTAATGAGTATGATATTTAGTTTATAGTAACCCATACTATCGTCATGTATATATTAAAATTGGAAGCAAATTTTTCTTAAAGAAAATTGATGTCTCATAACTGTTGTTAAATTTGGGAAATGGAGTGCGTAGTAAATAAAAAAACCAGATTGTTTGCATAAGGGACAGACGCATGACTTGATAGTAGGTGTTATTGATTTTTTTTTCCGGTAAAACATAATATAAAAGTATGTTGTTATTAATAACTTTTGTAGTTATGTTTATAGCAACGTACTTTTAATACTTTGTTTATTAAATCATTCTATTTTCACTTCTTTTTCATATTTATAGTACATATAACATCTTACTTTTGTTTTTTTTTTCAATTATAGCAATGTACTTCAAATATATATATATATATATATATATATATATATATATATATATATATATATTTCTATTATAGCATCATACTTTTAATAACAACATACTTTTTTTTTTAGTTTGTTTTGTATTATACACAATTTCAATTTCATATAAACCTAAACAAGTAACACAAGTATACCTATTTCTTTTATAACATCATGAATTTAGAGACAAACACTTTAACTTATCAATTAAGCACTTTATCACTTCACACACTCAAACTAATAAACCTAAACAAGTAACACAAACATACATATTTTACATTTGGCAATTGGGATTCGATTTTTGCTACTCACTCAACAATGCAACCAACAAAAGAAGAGGAGAATGATCGGCGATGGAGGCAACAAGAAGAGAAGTCGACTGTCGACAAGAAGCAGACAAGCAGCGACGAGCGAACACAGGAGGTCACAGACCTCGTTTTTTCTTTTCTTGTGTGCTTCTGCCGAATTAGTGAGCCAATTGGAGCAATAGATACAATTATCAAAATGTCATTGGGCTATTTTTCATATATATATATATATATATATATATATATATATATATATATATATATATATATATATATATTTGACTAAAATTATTAGGATTAATAATTAAAAACATTGGGCTCCTAATTTTTGGGCTTGGTTAATCCAATATGCCAACAATTTTCTTTACGTAGTTGCCGTTTGTTTTTTCTTTGTATTTGCCAATTTCTTAGTGCAAAAAAAATCGAAAAAATTTCCACAGCGTACACGAAGTTTAGGTGTTGTCGGTAACACACCGAACACCTGTTTAGAACCGCCCTTGATAGTTATCAATGGTGACTTTTACTTTCCTTGAAAAACCATTTGCACCTTATGCTTACATATCCACAAATATTTTAACAGGATAATACAATAATAATAACAACAAACCCGAGAATCTCAAAATCTAATTAGAATGGAGTAGGGATAGATGACAGTCGTGTCTAGATAGTTAAAACGAGCCTTTCATAGATGACCTCCAACATGTATAACTTGAGAACTGGTAAATGAGGCAAAAAAACGGATAAAATAAATAAGAGAGACCAGTCCGACATATATGAATGTAAATCATAATAAACATAATAACTCCATGCTCCTAGAAACTTCTAAACATCTAATAATAAAACACGTCAATTCTAAGGCACTAGGAAAAAAAACAATAGTTGTAATCATATTTTGAATTGTTTTCAAATTCATAATTGTGCCGTACACCAAACTTGCATAAAATATTTCATCCCTTTTTGCACTAGTATAAATTCCAATTACACTAAAATGACACTAACAAGCACTTTTAGCGTCTAATAGAATCGGATCTAAAACATTCTATTTCATGAGACTATATTCAATTAAAATGTCAATTTTGCAAGTATATTTTTACCATGAGTTGAACATGGGACCTTTTAATTACAAATTAACAACATCCACGAGTAAGAAAAACTGTTTTTTTTTTGGCAAAGCTACAACACACATTGGTTACAGAAAATGAAGCCATGTAAAGGCAATGACAAAGATCAAGAAACAAGATGATGAACCATGCAAATCATGAACTCCGAATCCGGTTGCATCCGATTGCTTCGTTTGACTAAGCTGTTACATCAATCTACAACATCATTTGACCATATTATCAAAATGGTTTATAGGAAAGAACAATGTTTAAGGATTACCTGTGGAGAAACCGAACACAACTCAGGTTGGCGAACAATGTAGATCTGATCACCAATATCGTTTTCCTTATAAATATCCTGGTTTCGATGCCATGTCCATAGTGCATATGTAGAATTCACGACCTACAAAACGTTTTTAAAAATGTCTTTAGTCCCCATTTGTTATGCTAGACACAACAGAACAGGTTGTACTGCATTTAGCGTGCATTGGACTGAGACTGAGACTGATGTAATGGACAAGCTTTCTTGGCTATTTCAATGATGGGGATGAGGAGGGCATTTACGACTTTTTGTCCTTAATTAACATTTCTTACCTCGAGGATGCCATGTCCAAAGCTGCTTTCTCTAAATGCACTCCATTCGGGTTGTTTATCCCAACAAAATTTCCCCTTTGCAGGACCAGAGGTGAAATTTGTATGACATACCCCTCCAAATTCAGGTATATTATCACTAGGTGAAGGACATTTTCCAGGTTCATCTGCGAATTCAACATCAACCTTCTCAATGTTACCACCATCTCCAATTGTTATATACACGGGCCCACAAGGGTCTAAACTGTAATTATACACTCTATTCATCCGCTCATAAGCATGCACCTGAAAAAGCCACAAATTATCGTTCATTTCATTTGTGGTTGATATCTCATACTCAAGAAACATTATCTTTGTGTTATGTCGTTCTTATTGTATTAAGTAAAAAGGCAACAATATCTTACATGACCAGAGAACACAATGTCAACATGATACTCATACAAAAGTTCTTCCATTTCTAGCCTCATACACTCAAATTCTTGATAATGTGAGGAATAACTATTGTACCAAGGGGAATGCCATGCAGCCACTAACCAAGGTGTCACACTTCGGTTTAATTTTCTCAAGTCGTTTTGAAGCCAAGAATATTGTGCACCTGAAAAAAAAAATCATGTATTCGTATCAACTACTCACTACTTGAAAAACGAGTAACAAATTAGCAATTTTGGTAAAAGTCAAATTTAGATACCGGTTTTATTGTAGTCAATATATGCTCCTAACATGATGAAGTGTATGCCTCCCGCATCAAATGAGTAGTAGAAATTGGTGTTAGAACGTGACTCCTTGGAGGGAACTGCGAATCTTTTTAGATATGATTCAAAAGTGACACCAGAAGCTTGTGGTTCGATCTCATGGTTACCTTCAATGATCATCATGGGTACTCTAGAGATCAAGGGCTCCATGAACCTGAACTTTTGTGTCAAAATTATCACATTCTTCTACAAGGAGGAATCACAATCCATATAGCAAAGTCATACAGAAGAGTTTACCTTCCCCATCCATCCCAACGGGGTTGATATGTTTCACGAATTGGGGCATCGGGAAAAGCACAAGAGAAGCAGGAAGCACCATCGCCACCAGTTGTAAGGTACTGATTAGCGTAACTTAGGTCACCCACCATTACAACAAGAGATGGATCATTTTGAATCAGATGATCGATAGTGGTGGTCGTATTTGAAGTAAGGCCAAGGTCTCCGACGACTCCGATTCTACTAGGGTATGCGTTAGGGCTGGGCAACGGTAACGTTTTGAAAAGACGCTCGTCGCTCATCGCCGGAATAGAACTGTCTCCACATTTATAGTAATAAGTCGTACCAGGTACAAGACCTAATAAAGCAAATCAAGCATTGATTTGAACAAGTGATTATGGGTATTAATGGAAAATTGAGGTGATGAATTCTTACCATCAATTTTGACATGATGGATGATCCCGGAAGTGTAATTAAGAAGCCCCTTGAATGGATATAGCTGATTATAAATCACTGAAACTCCATGTCGTTTCTTCGAATACACCCCGCTTTTTTTTCCATACCACACTTCACTAGCAACACTCGATGGATCGAGTGGCGTTACATTCTTCCCAATTTGTGCATCCCCTTTAAAACAAGAATGAAATTATATCGAGAACGATCACATAGACATTGGTGGAAATGAGTGAAATTGTACCAGTGATCCATGAAACCCACATGGAATTTGGAGTGGAAAGTGCTAAAGCAATTTGTTCTGGAAAATTTGAAGTCACATTTTTCTTTAATCTGGTATGATTCATGGGCAAATCGTCGCTGCCTCGACGAAGTGATGGGTCGAATTTTCGGGTTTCCGGGTTAAATGGGCCATCCATGGTGGTGGGTATTTTAGCTGAGGCACTCATCAGGATCACCATCATCATTGTTAAGGATTTAAGAAGTCTACCCTCCATGGCTGAAGGTTTATGTGTTCTTTCTCAGTTTCAGTTCAAATAGTTTGAAGGTTGTAATCACTAATCGGTGGAGTTAAACTTACTCTTTGAAAAAGTTTCGAAAATGGAATATGATGGAGCGAGCATATATTCAGAGTTCAGCGGTGATGGTAGGACTCACGATTTGACTCCAATATTAATTGGATTGTGCTAAAAAAATAAAAAATAAAAAATTACTTACTTGGTTTTTCAAACGTGTTTAATCAATTAATTTAATACTCCTATATTTTTTTATTTTTAATTACTTAATATCTATATTATTATTTGTTTTTAGTTTTAGTTTTAATTACTTACCTACTTAATATTTACACTATTATATTATGATTTTTATATTTTTTTTTCCGGATAACTTTCTAGAAAGATTAGAAAATT
Source organism: Lactuca serriola (assembly GCF_051521515.1). Taxonomy (NCBI): domain Eukaryota; kingdom Viridiplantae; phylum Streptophyta; class Magnoliopsida; order Asterales; family Asteraceae; genus Lactuca; species Lactuca serriola. Next base: position 93,167,213 of record NC_136408.1, read on the forward strand.
AAGTCTGTTACCTAATTAAAAACAAAAAATTCATTTAAAAAAGAAGAACTGAAACGCATGTTTTAAAATTTTAGAGTTAGGTTATGTTTGGTGGACTAGCTGAAAAGCTAGCTGTTAAATAAAAAGCTAGCTGATAAAAAATAACGTTTGGTAAACTAGCTGAAATATATAAAATTACATAAAAGGATATGTAAGAATATGTATTTCTATAATTAATTAATGGGTGTATTTGGAAAATTTTAAAAAAGCTTCTAAAAAGCTAGTCTAAGTAGCTTTTCAAAAAGCTAGCTTATTAACTACTTTTTGGCTTACCAAACACGACAACATAAAAAAGCTCAAAAAATAAGTTAGCTTATCAGCTAGCTGTGACGCGCCAAACACAGTCTTATACGATTGTATAAAAGATGCTCTACATGTATTAATGTTGCCAACTTGTCGCGTGTAAGAAATGTGTTTTGGAAATTAATTTATTAAGTGTTTTTAGTAAAAAAAAAATCATTTTGATATAATTAATAAATGAAAAACCTTGTTATTGATAAATTAAATTGTATTTTGAGTTTTTAATATCGTATTTGATTCATAGAATTAAAAATTATTATTATTACTATCAGCGCGGTGAGTCAAGAACCACTAGAAGAACAAGGAGCATCCGATATTCTTGATATTCAATATCAACCGTTGTAAATCGTTATTTACAGTTATTGTGTCCAACCTCGTCGTCTCCTTCTCATGTTCTTCAACCTCCGTTAACATCGATTTATTCTCACGTTCTTCAACTTTCATCAAGATCGATGTCAAACTTCTAATCTCTTAGCGGTTGAATACATAGAGTGCCAACCATCCCATGATTTTTCATGTATCGTCGATCTTCAACTTCTCATAACTCCTCTTCGCCTTTAATTTCCCAACGGTTTTTCAGAAGGGTATTCTCCGCTCATGTCTCCTTCTTCGACCTCACCATCTGCTATATATTGAAATCACAAGCCAATTATTTCCACTTTCCACTGCACTTCCCCATGTTCCTTCTCACTCATCTCGCACAACCACTCAGGTATGTTTCTTCTACGAGCTCCACACTCTGATTGTGTTAATCCCCCCCCCCCACACACACACACTTTTTGCCCTTATTTAATCTCGAACAGGATCATTTGTGTTCAAATAATGCATGGGTACTTGATGTGGAAGAAACTGGACCCGTTTGATTTTTGGTTTGAGTTTTGATCGAAGATGTTTGGAAGTATAAATAAGAAGAAGTGGCAGATTCCACTTCTTGTCCCTCACCTGCACAATTGTCACTCCTTTTCTCTATGCACACACATCTCTGAGATGTGATGGAAGCTTTTTCCTAAATGAGCAAGCCCTAAGACCAAAAGGAAGAATGAGAGATGAAAACTCCAAAAAGAACAAGGTTTTATTTTGTTTCCCCAATGCATTTTCTTAACTCTTTACTTGGGTTTATTGATGATTTTGCTGAATGAAGCTTTGTTTTTCTGTTAGGACATTTCTCTTGGTCAATTGGTTTAGAAAGTGGTTGAGTATCAAGAGAAAATGTAAGGAATTTCATGCCAATAAAGGTGTTTATAGAGGTAGGTATCTGATTAATATTCATTCCTACTCTTAAGTTTACTGATGTCTTGAATCTTTGTAGAAATTTAAAGAATGTATGAGTTGTTTCATGCATTGAATCTAATTGGGGGTTTATCTTTATTTTTTTGTAGGTATGCGGAAAGAAAACAAATATATAGGTTGTTAATGGAAGTGGGGGTGGTTGAGGAAGTTGAAAATGGCTATTAAAATCTAGAATTTTTCATCATGTATGAATATCCAATGTTCCCCTTTTCTTAAGTTCAACCAAACTACAACTCGATTAGGAAATTTAAATAGTTCTCTTGCTTGATTGTTGATCTTGCAAGGGTTCTGCTATAACGTTAATGTTATTGCTTTCCATATACTTAAAAGTCAACAATAATGCTTACATCTTCTAGTTTTGGTGTTACTATGGGTTTTGAGCTATTTTCTGTAATGGTGATTATGCTCACCTTACAATGAGGTAAATCTTTTCAATTTATGACTCATTAGATTGTCTTGCATATGCTTCTAAAGCAGGTTATATATTTATGGATATTGATCAGGTTGTGGAGGTCCTAGACACTACAAAGAGATTTATATTGCCATTTAGTAATCACGAAAAACACCCCTATAAACCAAATTGATGGATCATGTAGTTTTCGTGTTATAACTAAGGTTTGCATTAACGGAAATGAGAGAAATGAGCCATAGGAAAATGGAATCCATGGGAACCAGAGATTATTTGTTTATTTCGATATTTTATTTCTTATGTTTATGGATGGAATTGACAACTAATATTTATTTAACTACTACTCCCTGCGTCCCAAAATCATTGTCCATGTTTGACTTTTGAAGTCTTTCCATGTCAACTTTGACCATAAATAACTTTATTTGTGTTATATAATTTTTGATGAAACTTATAACAATGAAAATACATTTAAAAACCAATCTATTCATATATCTTGCATAAAAAATTATATAACAAAAAATAAATTATTAAGGTCGAAGTTGAACAAAAAAGACTTAAAAATTCAAACGTGGACAATAATTTTGGGACGGAGGGAGTATTTTTTTTGTTATAGATTAAGCCTTGAGATATGGTGCAATACCCATTGCTAGAAATGCAACGAATACAAAATGAAAGGTGAACTTTTACTATATAAATCTCCTCTTCAAATTGAGATTAATAATATGGAAATTAGATCTTGGAATATGATTTGTTAGAGACAAGCGATGAAGCTAAAAAAAAATAAAGTCATTTGAAGTTCTTAGAGACATGATAGCTTTGATATCCTTGAAAAGACAAACTGAAGAAGCCAAGAAGATAATGGCAGTTAATTATATTTATTCCGATTGATTTGAATTTGGCATTGTTAAAAGAGGATACAGATTATGAGTTATTATTAGTTAAATGTTATCTTCGTTACAGTTAGATTTGCAATTGACAGCTGAATAAAAAAAGTTTATGTAGTTATCAGAAAAGATTATCTATGATTAATATGCCACCCAACAAGATTTTTGGCAGTGTCGTAATGAAAAATCGAGTTGAATTTGACTTTGATAGCTTTAATTGGCAATGTTATTGTTGTAGTCCTGGTAAACTGTTTTAAGTGAACCATGTATTTAACTAATTTATTGGTTTGCCTTTCTTTAACTAATGTACAAAATATCTATGGGTATGATGAAAGCATAAATCAAGTTTTACTTCAGGTTTGGATTTGCTTTAACGACTAAAATTGTAACATTCATTTTTCAAATATACTTCTTTGAGCTTGAATCATTAAATCTAAAAATTTTGTAAGGTTTAGGCTTGGCCACAACGTGGTGGTGTGTGTTTTGAGTGTGTGGGCACATTTTGTGAATGTTGAAGGAAGAAAGAGTCTCTCTTGTTGCTTGTGTGCTTGGCTCCAGCTTAGATTTATCATCTTCATCACATTTCTGATCATTTGGAGGTATAAAGTTGCTATCTTGCTCATTGCTTCTCTAGATCCATTGTTATGTCATTTTATGAGCTTTTTGGTCCAAATCTTCTTGTTCTTGGAGTTGAGTAAACTCCAAAACCCTTAAGTGCATTCTATGGCTTCATGACCTAGGTGGTCATTAGAAAGATGGTTTGCATGACTTAGTTTGGTGTCCATGCTTTTAGTACATCCATTAAGAACCTATGTTTATAGATCTTGACATATTGGGATGGCTTAATGGATAAAGTTAGAAACTTTATCAATCAAGATCTTTAGAAGGATCATATATGAGCTTGTGTACTTTGGAGATTAAGGGTTAAGAGCTTAATCCGTTAAGCTGTTAGAACCAGTTCGCAAGATGTGGCGAGTTGCTTGTTGGTAGGATGTCAAGTCCACCAAGAAAATTACACCCTTTGCTTGAAAATAAAACACAATATAATGGTAAAAATTGGCATCGATCCTCTGGGAAATGGTTGTATTCAATCACCAATGCAATCCAAAAGAACTAGTGTAATAAAACTAAGGTGTTGTTGTTTTGGAAATGGTTAAATGTATTTTGTCTTTTTCCTTGTTTGCGGAAGAAGACGTGCACTTGAGAAACGTCTACCCGCCAGAAGGGAAAAGTGCTCAAAAAGTACTTTTGTAGAAAAACAAACGAGGCCTAACTAACTATAATTAAACTAAGGGGGGGGGGGGGTTGCGATTGCTTGAAAACTAAAATACTTGCAACTAAGTAATATTTGTGAGATGCTCAAATATTGGAGAGCATTGGTCAACCAAGGCAATTCAACACAATGAACATTTGTGTGTTTATCATTAGGATTCAATATGAAGCTTATCATCCATCCTAGATTTGATATAGCAATCATGAAGCATGATATGCCAAGATTTCTCAAAGGTAGGATGGAGGTTGGGGAAGCCCACAACACACCTTCTTAATCAAAATCAAGGATTCAATTGAAGCAATTGAACCCAAGGAAGTTGATTAGCCTTAAGAATGAAGGAATCCCCAATTCCTGAAGGATGTCAATGCTTACACATCAATAAAAGAGTCATGATCCATAAGCTAGAGATGATTTCTACCATCATAAAGCCTTGTTCTAGGTAAATTCAATGATTCAATGCTAAACTAAAGAAATAAACCAACAATTGCTCATTCAAGTACCAAGCTCATGATCAAAGTATTAAACAAGCATAAGAAATATGAACTAGAATAATAAACATAAGATAAATGACAATCAAGCATGAATCCTTCAAAACCTACGAATATCCAAGGGTTTTAACCCAAGTTAACCATAATAAAGAGATTAGCCACTCATAGAAACAAGATAACAACCACAAAAGTGTTTTTACATCAAGAAATTAACAATTACTTAGAAGTATGAGAAGAATGTAGATCAAGCTCGCAAAAATCGCCTCCAAGGTGCTCTAATGGTGGAAAATCGACTTGTGGCTGCCAAACCTAACCCCACAAGGTAAATAATGAGCAAAATGACCAAAATGCCCCAAAGTGTGCAGTTGTGCGGGTACCCTCACAAGTTTACGCGACTGAGACTCCACCCTCACAAAAGATGATGTAATGTTATTTGCTCTTTTTTCTCTACTACTCTACCCCACTACTCAAGATTCCTTTGGTCCCTTCCACACCTCACATGATTCATATTTAGCCAATCATCTTCAAGCTTCAAATGGATAGTCAAAGTCCATATTCTCTAGTCCATGACCCATTTTCATAAGCCCACTTCATCCAAGGCTTCAACATTTTAAGCCCAATTCCTCTTTGATGGATCCAAAAAGCCCAATAATGCCTCGATAGCCCACCAAGCCCATCTCCAAGCCAAACCGCAATCAAATCGAGTATCCAAAACCCTGCAAAATACTTCATGTAAAATAGAAAGCACCTGACACGATCCATGATAAAGAAAATAAAGAATATACAATGCAATACTAATAAAATGGGCTAAAATTTTTAAAATAAACTATAAAAACAAGTAAATAAAATAAACTATCACTTGTCGCGACGTGTTGGCCAGTTCTCCGTGACTGTTTTGGAGTGTAGCCACCACAACATGACTATGGTGTTTTCCATAGCATGGTGACTCAAGTGTTTGAATTTTAAACCTGGTTGACTTTTTGGTCAACATAAAGGCTTTTGGATGTAAACTAAGGATTTGCCACTAATTGATGTATAGGTGGTTCGTAGTTCTAGTATTTACTTACCGTGAGCCCTGGTTTGTTTCCTTGTTTGTGAGGTGAGTTTTCTCACTATACTTTGTACTATAATATGTATCAATTGTGTGTTAAGATGTTGATATGTTGTAGTCATCTGTTAGACTGGTAGATCTGTTGTAATACCCATTTCTCAGGTACATTCCTTCATATTTTTAAGTTTATTTTTTTTGAGAATTTTGGCTCTACACGGGGAGTAGATAGCCAGTTATGCAGTGCGTACATTAAATGGACACGGGGGGTTTATGTCCCTACACGGTGCGTAACCCAAGTTACACATGGTGTAACCGCACAGGGTGAAAACTCTAATTTCATGGTCTTGAACCCAATTTTAGGACATCAACCCCCTTAAGGCTCTTCTTATCACTAGCCTCCACCCTCTTGAGCATCTAACTCGAAAAGAAAGAAAATTCCAAGCTTGTTGATTGTTGAAGCCTAAGCTTGTGGATCCATAACCTACATTGCATTTCCCGAATCCATAAGGATTAAATCTTGAATCTTGATGCTCCATGTGTTAGATCTCATTATATTCTTCATTTGCATGTTCTTTTGTCCCATAATCTTGTGTCTTGTGAGTAGGAGCTACTCTAGACCTTAGGGTTGCTATTTTTTGTTGTTTCTAAGGTTGTTAGGACATAAAAAATGGGATCTTGGTTGCTACCTTTCATCCATGCAAGAGATTTTGGACATTAGAAGAGGTTAGGAAGATAGGGTTTGATTTTAGATCCATGTAGCCATGCAAAGGCATAAAGTTATCAACTTTATCACTCTACACGTTTACTGGGACCAGATATGAGCATTTGATGATTGGTCTTTACAGATTAAGAGCTTGGAGTGAAAATGTATTAACAGCTCTGTATGCGGGGGGTCATCTGGGCTACGCCCAACGTAGCCCGATTTTGGTTGTTTTCTAAACAAGACTCTACGCCCTGCGTAGAGTGAGATGTATGTCGCACGTAAGTCAAAAAAAGGTTAATCGTTGACTTTGTAACCACTTTGAGTTTTGGTCAACTGTGAGGGATTGAGGACTTAGAAGGGTAAAATGGTGTTTTTCCCAAATGAGGATCTATTTTGGTATTTGGACTTGCTAGGTTGGGGATTTATCCTAATTTCTAATTAGAGTTTGGGTTTGGACATGTTTAGTGGGAGAGACTTCAAAACTAGCGACTCATGTGTGAGATCTATTCATTGACCGATTGTGGTGAGTCTGTTCACTATACTCGTGGGTCGAATGCACCAATGTTGGCCCACTGTATTATGTGTGTAGAAAGCTAGCAGTCTTTGTGACTCTTGTTGATATGACTGTATGCTTATATATGTGGGGTGAAATAGACCCGAGGGTGAAATAGACTCGTTTTGTTATGTACTTGATGCCTTTGTGACTCTTGATGATTTTCATGTATGTTATATGTATGTGGGGTGAAATAGACCTGGGGTGAAATAGACCCATTCGGTTGAAAAACACCGATTGAGTTGAAATAGACTCGTGGATGAAATAAACCCAGGGGTGAAATAGACTTGTTCGGTTGAAAACACCGATTGAGTTGAAATAGACCCGTACATCTTCGAGATGATATGTATGTATGGTATGGGGTATTTTGGGGAACTCACTAAGCTTTTTTATTATGGTTTTATGTTTATGGTTTCAGGTACTTCTGATTCTAATGGGAAGATCTCGACATGATTGTACCGCATCCACCAATGTTCCGAATGATTTAACTTGCTTTGTGCTCTGATGATTATATGACAAGTTTGTATACTCTAATGGGATTTGTAATTGAATTAATGGTTGGTTGATCGATTTAGAAAAAAAATGCACTTATAATTTTTGTTATGTTACAAGTTGGTATCAGAGCCTTGGTTTGAGGGATTCGGGTACACTCTCGGGTGTGATTGGACTTAAATTGAAGAACTGGTATTTTTTTTGAAAGAAAACATATTTTATAAGAATATTTATACAAAGAAAAATAGGTGTGATGTGTGCAATCGGTCGAGCTCAAGTAAGTATTTCCCAAAATGCTATTGTTTTTATATGAGTATATGAGAATTACATGCTAGATTAGTGTATAGGATCTGCTCAGGATTGCATAATAGAATACTACGAGAGATACCGTTATATGCCTATTGATTGATCTTGTAGAACTGCTTGCTAGTATGGGTTTCGAATGTTGGATAGAATGGCCTAATTAGGTAATGCACTGGTTTGGACTACTCAATGCTCAAATGTTGCTTGCTTTATGCTTTTAGAGACCCCAATGATGTTAGCTAACTATTAAGCAAATATGTTAAGTTACATGTCATGGGGACTAGATAATTTTGGAAGGTTAGGTTCAACCCTGCTGTGTAGCTCTTGTTTGAGTCCAACTGTTGTAGGGTGGGACCTAGCAGTTGAAGAATTATTTAGAGCCAGTGACATATAATTGTATTTGTGAGGTAGTTAGAAGGTATTGGAGAGAGTATCTTCTGCAGTTGACGACGAAGAGTAGTGGGAAGGGAAACCTAGGAAAGCCTAGGAGATGTTTTAGCGTAGAGGGCGCTTTGTATTGCAAGTAAAGTATATTGATAGTAGGGAAGTGACTTAAAGGATTTAAGGCGATCCTTGAGGAAGATATAGATAGGTGTGGAAGGTAGTATTGAGCCCGTACTACTGAAAGCACAGGATCTGTACCCAAGTCAAGGAGAAATATGTTGATTCTGAGGAACTTTTTTAGTGTGAACCTCTTCATGTGTAAACTAATTGTTTGCATGTTGTGTTTCAGTATGGTGATGACAGACGGTAAAGCAGGAGGTTAAGGATCTGGTTCTCGTTTGGGCATGGGTACTGAACCAATTAACGGGGGATTACACGAGTTCATCACGTTGGATATTACAAGCCTTTAGGTCGAGATGTTCTTCGGATAGTACGAAGCCCGTACCCTCACGTTCAAGGATTTCCGGGGATGTAGGGCACTAAAGTTCTTCGAGGTGAAAGACCCAATTGCTGCCAAATGGTGGATAACAGACATGGAGTGTGACCAAATTATGAGCTTTTGCCCCCAAGGGGTTGAATGTGAGGTTTGTTGCAGACTGTTTTAGGGAGCGAGCCCAAAATTGGTGAGAGGAGGTTGGAAATGCTCTGGGAGCACCATATATTGAGGTCATGACATGGACTGACTTTGTGACCCAATTTCGAGTGGAGTTTTCATCGGTTATCGATGTGTAACAGCTGGTGAGGGAGTTCCAGGACCTGCGCCAGAAGACTGAGACTATGGCGAAGATCACCTCCAAGTTTCGGGAGAGACCCTTATTGGTACCATAATATGCCACATACGAAAAGATGAAGAAGACACAGTACCATAACATGTTGAGAGCAAATATCAGGGAGTTTGTTAGCGTTTCATCTTGTCATACATTGGAGGATATGATAGCCAAATTTCGGGAACGGGAGATTGACTTGGAGCACCTCGGGAAGAGGAATGCAGAGCAGGTGCAAACAATTAGGGATCCTACGAAGAGACCCAAGTGTAACACCCAGAATCTTGAGGAATAATTGTGGAAATAAATTCCCTTTTCTAGGGTTAGACATGGCATGTGGGGGGAGCCAACCCGGCGTGTCTAGATTAAAGAAACGCGACTTTCTTTAAGGTCAACACGACGTGTTTATGGAGCAACATGACGTGTTGGTGGCTGGTGGAGAAAGCCCTAATTTTAGGGTGTTGTACCTTATATAAAGGCCTTAAGTCCTTATAGATGGCCTCTTTACCAGCCTCCATTATCACTAAAACCCTAAAATCGAGCTCTAAGACTCTTGGTGGTGTTCTTTATATAGTAAGAAGTTCTTGGTGCTATTTTTTTGGTCTTTGTGAAGGAAGAGGAGGTATTGAAATTGCTTTGCTTGGGGAAAAGGCTTTGGATCCGGAATCATCATCATGTAGGGAAGCTTTCTGAGGTATCAAGTTTGCATCTTGTGTTGCATATGTTTAGTTCTCTTCATAGTTAGTTTGTTGTGCTTTTGGTCCCTTTTGGGTTAATGGATGAGTTAGGTCGTTTAAGGGCTTGTTCTTTCAGATCTGAGTTTGTTTTGGTATCCTTGAGCATAAAGGTTCAAGCTTTATGAGAGTTTTTGTGTTATGCATGCATTAAGTCAATTATCGAAGAAAACAACTTGTTGTATTAAACTGTTGAATCATGGGCAAACACAGCGTGTTTACAAGTCAACTCGGCGTGTTGATTGGGGTTTCCTGATTATCTGGATGATTGAAGAACACAGCATGTCCAGGGGCAACACGACGTGTTTGGTCAACATGGACTGTTGACTTTGACTTTGACCAAAAGTTTGATTAGGTTGACCTTGGGATGTTTGGGCCTTTTGGATTGTTGATTTGGGCGTTGGATTTGTGGCCAAGTTATGAAGAGGGTTGTAGCACCCGGTTCCTGGTACGTAAATGTTATTTGAGTATTCCTTTCTTTTAGCCTTGGACTCGGCGAGTCATAGGTCCGACTCGCCGAGTGGATGCGGGACCCGGGACACGTTTAAGTTGGTGACTCGGCGAGTCCATATCCCGGACTCGGCGAGTCACAGCTGTTGGATGAAACCCTAAGTTTCAGGGGTTTGCACCCTATTTAAAGGACTTATCAGCCCCAAGCCGGCCCCCATTGACCCTTAAAGCCCTGTATCTCTCGTTCTAAGCTATTCTTTGAGAGTTTGAGGTTAGTGTGTGTGTTTTTGAAGGCTTTGAAAGAGGAAGGAAGTAGATCCAGAAGAAGGGAAGCCATCCAAGCATTATTTGTGTTCTTCCAGCAGTTCCTTTGAGGTATAACCCGTTTTCCCCTTGATTCTATGCTTAAAACTTCATTTGGGTCCCTCTTGGTCAAATCCCCAAGCTTGTATGTGCATTGTATGTTGTAATAAGGCGTTTGGCCTTTGGATCTAGGCAAGATTGAGCTCCAGGGGCTCAGATCTGTTAGCTTTTTGGCCCCATGTTGCTTGTTAGTCCTAGATCTACCCTTTTGAGACATTTTGAGCCCTAAAATCCATATTGGTGAATATCCACACGTAAAGTTGGAAACTTTACGTGTGATTCGTGTCCTAGAGGTCCAGATCTATGAATGGCATGGACTGGAATCGAGCAAATCCGTTTATTCAGTAGGTGCATGGCAACGACTCGGCGAGTCGTTCATATGACTCGGCGAGTCTATTCGCGAGTCTCCGAGTTTGTCCCCTTTTCGTAGTGTCGAGTGACCAGTGAGTCACGGGGTGTGGCTCAGTGAGTCGGAAGCTTAACTCATCTATGGAGGTACTCGGCGAGTCAATGCCCTGACTCGGCGAGTTCAAGGCAATCTCCTTAGATCAAGATCAGACTCGACGAGTTGTTCATACAACTCGGCGGGTCGCTGCATGAGTGTTCTTCGGATGAAGATGAACTCGGCGAGTTGTTCATACAACTCGGCGAGTAGGATGAAGGACTTAAATATTGGTTAAGAAGGTGAACCCGTCGAGTCGTTGCCTAACTCGACGAGTAGGACCAGGATTCAGGGCAATCGTTTGCGTAGGGACTCGGCGAGTTGGAAAGCCAACTCGGCGAGTCGAGGTCAACTGAAAGTTGACTCTGACTTTGACTTAGGGCAAGGTTAGGGGTAAAATGGTCATTTTACCCAAAGGTCAGTGAGCAGTGTTCGATTGAATATATTGTGGGAATTGTAGCCGGAGGGTTTCCGGAGCAGCAGCAGCAGTAGTAGGTGATCAATTCCCACACAGACCAGCAGCTATTTCGAGGTGAGTTTCCTTTCCAGTAGGAACGGGTCCAAGGCACCAAGGCCGACCCGTGTAGACGAGATGCTAGTACTAGAGTGTGGGCCGAGCCCGTATCTATGGGTTTAGTCAAGTATGATATATGTGTTAATATGATAGAATTGCTTATACTTGTTGTCTGCGTGATACTTGTATGTTATGGGTTAGCGGTTGAGTGTGGGCAGGGCCCGTATCTCTCCGAGGTTGGAGTGTGGGCTAGGCCCGTATCTACCAGATAGCGAAGTGTGGGCAGGGCCCGTATCTTCACAAGTGTGGGCGAGGCCCGTATCTCCCGCTAGCGAAGTGTGGGCAGGGCCCGTATCTTCCCGAGTGTGGGCAAGGCCTGTAACTCCTAGTTGAACAATGGTTATTATATGTTGCATGGTATGTGGTATTATGGGGGAACTCACTAAGCTTTGTGCTTACAGTTTTCAGTTTTGGTTTCAGGTACCTCCTCAGCTAGGGGAAAGGAGCCGGCGCGGTAGCGACACGTCACACACACACTCTCCGGTTTCCGCATTTACGAGCTTCACTGGGATTTGTACTCTGATATTTGGATTGAATGTATGAATTGGCTTTTCGACATGGTTCACTTGTGTGATAACTTGATCAGACAATGTTTTAGCTTTTAATATTTTCTAAAAGTAATGTTTTTAAAACGAAATTTTTGGTCATGAAAATTGGGTCGTTACAAGTTGGTATCAGAGCCCTGGTTTGAGGGATTCGGACACACCTTTGGGAGTGTCTGAACTCAAATCGAGGGATTAAAAGATTTTCTAAAAGAAAATGTTTTATAAAATTTAGAAAAGAGTTTTGAGAAAGAACGAAGTGTGTGATGTGCGCAACCGGCCGAGCTCCAGTAAGTATCCCCAAAGTACCCATACAAGTTTATGTTATGTTTATAAGCTTTTGTAGAACAGCATGCTAGAATAGGACTAAGGATCTAGGAGTGATGCCTTATGTGCCTGCTTTATGTGTTCCAGTTGTATGAGAACTTGCATGCTAATTGTTGAATAAACAGTAAGTAGGATAGCCTGCTTAGGTTATGCCTGGTAGTATGAGTTAGTACTTTATGCTAGCTCAGTTCCTGAAAGTAGAAAGAGTTAATTGAGATTGTTACCCTTATCTGAATGCTGCTTGCTTCGTGCTTCGTGGGACTCTGAATAATGGGAGTTAGCCATTAGGCGAATGCGTCACGTCACGTGTGACCAGGGTTGAATAATCTTAGAGTGCCGGATTTGATCCTACTGCGCAGCTCTTGTTTGAGTCCAACCGTCGTAGGGACGAGTCGGGTACTTGAAGGATTATTTGAGCCTCGTCACATGTGATGGTATTCGGGTAATGGCTAACTGGCATTACAAGGAGGCCTGTAGCAGCTGAGGACTGGTTAGAGTGAAACTAGAGATTTCCCTAGGGCAAGCCTAGGATGAGTATAGCAACGATCAGCAGTAGTGAAAGGGATCTGGTGGAGTCGAGGCAATCCTTGAAGAAGGTACGGATAGATGTGGAAGGTAGTATGGGCCCGTACTACTGAAAGCAGAGGATCCGTACCCGAACCAAGGATGGCCAAGATAAGACCAGGGAACTTGTAAGTAGATGTGATCCCTCAGGGAGTATCAGTATCACTAATGATTGTTGTGATGTATTGCAGAATGGTGGTGCTCCGATCGAGGCCGGTAGATGGCGGTTCAGGAGAGGGGTCAGGTTCGGGATCAGGTTCCGAGCCAATTGATGAGGGGCTACGCGAGTTCATCGCGTCAGAGATCACCAGGGGTATCCTTGAGTCGACCCCCATTATCTTTGGGTCGATCAAGGAAGGGATCATGGAGTTGATGGAGGATCGCCTTCGGGCATTCAGGAGTGATATGGCATCTAGCCAGTCAGGATCTCGCACGCTGTCCTTCAAGGACTTCAGGGGCAGCGGTGCGCCGGATTTCCATGGGGTGAAAGACCCCATTGTTGCCAGGCGATGGATTGCAGACATCGAGTCTGCCCAGTTGACTAGCTTCTGCCCCGAGGGGTCGAAGGTGAGGTATGCAGCAGGATGTTTACGGGACCGAGCCCGGGATTGGTGGGAGTCAGTGGGTGACTCGTTGGGAGCCTCAGCTATCGAGGCTATGACCTGGTCGGACTTTGTGACCAGGTTCAGGGCAGAGTTCGCGTCGGCGGTCGAGCTTCAGCAGCTGGCCAAGGAGTTTCTTGACATGAGGCAGACGACGGAGACTGTGGCGGAGATCACCGCCAAGTTCCAGGAGAGGGCTTTGTTGGTGCCCCAGTATGCCGGTGACGAGGACATGAGGAGGACTCGTTACCATGATATGCTACGAGCTGACATCCGGGAGCATGTTAGCTTTTCGGCTTGCCCTACCCTGGACTCCATGATTGCCAGGGCGAGGGAGAGAGAGATAGATTTGGAGCACATCCGGAAACGGAAGCTAGAGGAGGGTCAGGCAGGAGGGGCTTCGGGGAAGAAGCCCAAGGGATCAGATGGTAGGCCGAAAGGCCAGTCAGGACCGAGCCGCTGCGGGAAATGCGGCAGGACGCATGTGGGGGCATGTAGGATGGGTTCAGTAGGCTGCTACAAGTGCAGCAAGGCAGGGCACTTTAGCAGGGATTGTACTGCTCCAGTTTCAGCTATTCAGACATCGGAGTTGCTGTGTTTTCACTGCAACCAGAGGGGCCACAAGAAGGCCAATTGCCCCCAGTTGACAGTTTCAGCGCCAGTGAAGGCGCCAGCTCCAGCGACCCTGCGGATCACGGATGGTCGGCAGGGCAAGGCAGAGGCTCCAGTGGTGAGGAGCCGGGCATTTCAGCTGACTACCGAGGAGGCACGCGCCGCACCCGATGTGGTGACGGGTATGATTCTTTCCCTCTATCTTATTTTTATGATGTTATGTTATTGATATGTGCTCTGTATGTATTAGGATCGTTCCATGTGAACGGCCTCCCAGTCCAGGTGTTATTCGATTCGGGTGCATCCCGATCATTCGTTTCCCTTGCGCTTAGCAGGAAGTTTCATGAGTCATCGGGCAAGTTAGATTGCCCTTTGGAGGTGGAGATTGCTGACGATCGATCGGTGCGAGCATCGACGGTATTTCGAGATTGCGTGCTGCGTTTGTTTAAGGAGCGCTATTTGGTAGATTTGGTTCCCATTCCGTTGCGTGGGAACAAGGTGATTATAGGCATGGATTGGTTGAGCCCTAATGGGGTGGTGATAGATTGCGCGCAGCAGCTAGTGCGGGTCAGGACCCCAAGCGGGGGAGAGTTAGTAATTCATGGTGAGAGACCCCAGTATGGACCCGCTGTATGTTCAGCAGCGAGGGCTAGGCGCTACCTTCAGCAGGGATGCGCAGGTTACGTCACGTATGTGATGGATACCCGGGAGACGGGTAAGGCGACAGTGAGCGAGGTTCCGGTGGTCCGAGACTTTGCAGACGTCTTCCCAGAGGAGCTTCTTGGGATACCTCCGGAGCGACAGGTGGAGTTCAGGATCGACCTTGTTCCTGGTGCGGCTCCGATAGCCAAGGCACCGTATCGGTTGGCTCCTCCCGAGATGCAGGAGTTGTCTACGCAGCTGCAGGAGCTGCTAGACAAGGGGTTCATTCGTCCGAGTAGTTCCCCATGGGGAGCCCCGATTCTGTTTGTGAAGAAGAAGGACGGGTCGCATCGGATGTGTATAGATTATTGGGAGCTGAACAAGGTAACGGTGAAGAACCGTTACCCGCTTCCGAGGATTGATGACCTCTTTGACCAGCTTCAGGGCGCATCTTGGTTCTCCAAGATTGATTTGCGTTCGGGTTATCATCAGATGAGGGTCAGGGAGGAGGATATGCAGAAGACCGCGTTTCGGACGCGCTATGGCCATTATGAGTTCGTGGTGATGCCGTTTGGGCTCACCAATGCTCCTGCCGCGTTCATGGACCTCATGAACCGCGTATGCAGACCGATGCTGGACCGGTCTGTGATAGTCTTTATCGATGATATCTTGGTTTATTCCAAGACCCGGGAGGAACATGAGGAGCATCTGAGAGAGGTGTTAGAGACCCTGAGGAGGGAGAGCTTGTATGCCAAGTTCTCCAAGTGTGAGTTTTGGTTGCGCGAAGTGCAATTTCTGGGACACCTCGTCAACCAGAACGGGATTCTGGTCGATCCGGCCAAGGTCGAGGCCGTGATGAGATGGGAGGTTCCGAAGTCTCCATCTGAGATTCGGAGTTTCCTGGGATTGGCAGGCTACTATCGGAGATTTATCCAGGATTTCTCCAAGATAGCCGTGCCCCTGACGCGGCTAACAAAGAAAGCCGTGGTCTTTCGGTGGGGACCCGAGCAGCAGGCTGCATTTGAGACGCTGAGACAGAGATTGTGTGAGGCGCCAATCTTAGCCCTGCCAGAGGGCGTAGAGGATTTTGTGGTTTATTGTGATGCGTCCATTTCTGGGTTGGGCGCGGTGCTGATGCAAAGGGGGCATGTCATTGCCTACGCTTCGAGGCAGCTCAAGCCTCACGAGGCGAACTACCCGACGCACGATTTGGAGTTGGGGGCGGTGGTCTTTGCCCTCAAGATTTGGCGGCATTACCTCTACGGGGTTCGATGTACCATCTACACGGACCACAAGAGTTTGAGGTACCTCATGGATCAGCCGAATCTGAACATGAGGCAGCGTCGATGGTTGGACGTGGTGAAGGATTATGATTGTGAGATCCTTTACCACCCGGGGAAGGCCAATGTGGTGGCCGATGCGCTTAGCCGCAAGGCGGCACCGATCAGGGACGTTTGCATAAGGATGACCGTGGTGACTCCCCTGTTGGAGCAGATTCGGGAGGCTCAACAGGAGGCTATCAAGGAGGAGCATCGGAAGAGCGAGCGTGTGGTGGGTCAGGTTTCCTCCTTTGATTATGATAGCCGAGGACTTTTGACACTACACCGTAGGGTGTGGGTGCCGTATCACGGAGGCGTGCGCCAGATTTTGATGGAGGAGGCGCACAAATCCCGATTCTCTATTCATCCCGGGGCGACGAAGATGTATAGGGATCTCCGTCTAGACTATTGGTGGCCCTGCATGAAGCGGGATGTGGCATGGTATGTCGAGCGATGTTTGACCTGCAGGAAGGTCAAGGCCGAACATCAGAGACCGCATGGCAAGATGCAGCCGTTGGATGTCCCACTGTGGAAATGGGAAGATATCACGATGGATTTTATCACGAAGCTTCCCAAGACCGCACGTGGAGTGGATTCGATTTGGGTCATCGTGGATAGATTGACCAAGAGTGCTCACTTTATCCCGATTCAGGAGAGCATATCGGCCGAGAAATTGGCCGACATCTACATCAGGGAGATTGTGGCACGGCATGGGGTGCCAGTATCGGTGATCTCGGACAGGGATGTGCGTTTTACTTCCAGGTTTTGGAAGAGATTCCATGACGAGTTGGGCACTCGTCTGCATTTTAGCACTGCCTTTCACCCGCAGACGGATGGGCAGAGCGAGCGGACCATCCAGACTTTGGAGGATATGCTGCGGGCGTGCGTGCTAGATTTCGGTGGTAGCTGGGATACCTATCTTCCCCTGGCCGAGTTCTCCTACAACAACAGCTATCACGCGAGTATCGACCGCCCTCCCTTCGAGATGTTGTACGGACGGAGGTGTAGGACCCCGATATGCTGGGGTGAGGTTGGCCAGAGAGTCATGGGGAGCACCAAAGTGGTGCTCAAGACGACTGAGAGGATCCAGCAGGTCCGGAGCAGGCTTCAGACTGCTCAGAGTCGGCAGAAAAGTTATGCCGACAAGCGTCGATCCGACTTGGAGTTTCAAGTCAGGGATATGGTTCTCCTGAAGGTGTCGCCTTGGAAAGGCGTCATCCGATTTAGGAAGCGGGGCAAGTTGGGCCCGCGATTCATTGGTCCGTTCAGGGTCGTAGCCCGGGTGGGCAGGGTAGCGTATAGGTTGGATCTGCCAACCGAGCTCAGCCAGATCCACAGCACTTTCCATGTCTCTCAGTTGCGAAAGTGCCTAGTGGACGATTCTGCGGTAATACCCTTGGAGGATATTCAGGTTGATGACAGCCTGAATTACATTGAGCGTCTAGTCGCAATCCTCAACAGGAAGTCGAAGGATTTGAGGAACAAGAAGGTGGAGCTAGTGAAGGTGCAATGGCAGCACCGCAAGGGTTCGGAATGGACTTGGGAGCCGGTGGACGAGATGATGGAGCATTATCCCGAGCTGTTTCAGGATCGAGCAGAAGACTTCGAGGACGAAGTCTAAAATAAGTGGGGGAGATTTGTAGCACCCGGTTCCTGGTACGTAAATGTTATTTGAGTATTCCTTTCTTTTAGCCTTGGACTCGGCGAGTCATAGGTCCGACTCGCCGAGTGGATGCGGGACCCGGGACACGTTTAAGTTGGTGACTCGGCGAGTCCATATCCCGGACTCGGCGAGTCACAGCTGTTGGATGAAACCCTAAGTTTCAGGGGTTTGCACCCTATTTAAAGGACTTATCAGCCCCAAGCCGACCCCCATTGACCCTTAAAGCCCTGTATCTCTCGTTCTAAGCTATTCTTTGAGAGTTTGAGGTTAGTGTGTGTGTTTTTGAAGGCTTTGAAAGAGGAAGGAAGTAGATCCAGAAGAAGGGAAGCCATCCAAGCATTATTTGTGTTCTTCCAGCAGTTCCTTTGAGGTATAACCCGTTTTCCCCTTGATTCTATGCTTAAAACTTCATTTGGGTCCCTCTTGGTCAAATCCCCAAGCTTGTATGTGCATTGTATGTTGTAATAAGGCGTTTGGCCTTTGGATCTAGGCAAGATTGAGCTCCAGGGGCTCAGATCTGTTAGCTTTTTGGCCCCATGTTGCTTGTTAGTCCTAGATCTACCCCTTTGAGACATTTTGAGCCCTAAAATCCATATTGGTGAATATCCACACGTAAAGTTGGAAACTTTACGTGTGATTCGTGTCCTAGAGGTCCAGATCTATGAATGGCATGGACTGGAATCGAGCAAATCCGTTTATTCAGCAGGTGCATGGCAACGACTCGGCGAGTCTATTCGCGAGTCTCCGAGTTTGTCCCCTTTTCGTAGTGTCGAGTGACCAGTGAGTCACGGGGTGTGGCTCAGTGAGTCGGAAGCTTAACTCATCTATGGAGGTACTCGGCGAGTCAATGCCCTGACTCGGCGAGTTCAAGGCAATCTCCTTAGATCAAGATCAGACTCGACGAGTTGTTCATACAACTCAGCGGGTCGCTGCATGAGTGTTCTTCGGATGAAGATGAACTCGGCGAGTTGTTCATACAACTCGGCGAGTAGGATGAAGGACTTAAATATTGGTTAAGAAGGTGAACCCGTCGAGTCGTCGCCTAACTCGACGAGTAGGACCAGGATTCAGGGCAGTCGTTTGCGTAGGGACTCGGCGAGTTGGAAAGCCAACTCGGCGAGTCGAGGTCAACTGAAAGTTGACTCTGACTTTGACTTAGGGCAAGGTCAGGGGTAAAATGGTCATTTTACCCAAAGGTCAGTGAGCAGTGTTCGATTGAATATATTGTGGGAATTGCAGCCGGAGGGTTTCCGGAGCAGCAGCAGCAGTAGTAGGTGATCAATTCCCACACAGACCAGCAGCTATTTCGAGGTGAGTTTCCTTTCCAGTAGGAACGGGTCCAAGGCACCAAGGCCGACCCGTGTAGACGAGATGCTAGTACTAGAGTGTGGGCCGAGCCCGTATCTATGGGTTTAGTCAAGTATGATATATGTGTTAATATGATAGAATTGCTTATACTTGTTGTCTGCGTGATACTTGTATGTTATGGGTTAGCGGTTGAGTGTGGGCAGGGCCCGTATCTCTCCGAGGTTGGAGTGTGGGCTAGGCCCGTATCTACCAGATAGCGAAGTGTGGGCAGGGCCCGTATCTTCACAAGTGTGGGCGAGGCCCGTATCTCCCGCTAGCGAAGTGTGGGCAGGGCCCGTATCTTCCCGAGTGTGGGCAAGGCCCGTAACTCCTAGTTGAACAATGGTTATTATATGTTGCATGGTATGTGGTATTATGGGGGAAATCACTAAGCTTTGTGCTTACAGTTTTCAGTTTTGGTTTCAGGTACCTCCTCAGCTAGGGGAAAGGAGCCGGCGCGGTAGCGACACGTCACACACACACTCTCCGGTTTCCGCATTTACGAGCTTCACTGGGATTTGTACTCTGATATTTGGATTGAATGTATGAATTGGCTTTTCGACATGGTTCACTTGTGTGATAACTTGATCAGACAATGTTTTAGCTTTTAATATTTTCTAAAAGTAATGTTTTTAAAACGAAATTTTTGGTCATGAAAATTGGGTCGTTACAAGTTGGTATCAGAGCCCTGGTTTGAGGGATTCGGACACACCTTTGGGAGTGTCTGAACTCAAATCGAGGGATTAAAAGATTTTCTAAAAGAAAATGTTTTCTAAAATTTAGAAAAGAGTTTTGAGAAAGAACGAAGTGTGTGATGTGCGCGACCGGCCGAGCTCCAGTAAGTATCCCCAAAGTACCCATACAAGTTTATGTTATGTTTATAAGCTTTTGTAGAACAGCATGCTAGAATAGGACTAAGGATCTAGGAGTGATGCCTTATGTGCCTGCTTTATGTGTTCCAGTTGTATGAGAACTTGCATGCTAATTGTTGAATAAACAGTAAGTAGGATAGCCTGCTTAGGTTATGCCCGGTAGTATGAGTTAGTACTTTATGCTAGCTCAGTTCCTGAAAGTAGAAAGAGTTAATTGAGATTGTTACCCTTATCTGAATGCTGCTTGCTTCGTGCTTCGTGGGACTCTGAATAATGGGAGTTAGCCATTAGGCGAATGCGTCACGTCACGTGTGACCAGGGTTGAATAATCTTAGAGTGCCGGATTTGATCCTACTGCGCAGCTCTTGTTTGAGTCCAACCGTCGTAGAGACGAGTCGGATACTTGAAGGATTATTTGAGCCTCGTCACATGTGATGGTATTCGGGTAATGGCTAACTGGCATTACAAGGAGGCCTGTAGTAGCTGAGGACTGGTTAGAGTGAAACTAGAGATTTCCCTAGGGCAAGCCTAGGATGAGTATAGCAGCGATCAGCAGTAGTGAAAGGGATCTGGTGGAGTCGAGGCAATCCTTGAAGAAGGTACGGATAGATGTGGAAGGTAGTATGGGCCCGTACTACTGAAAGCAGAGGATCCGTACCCTAACCAAGGATGGCCAAGATAAGACCAGGGAACTTGTAAGTAGATGTGATCCCTCAGGGAGTATCAGTATCACTAATGATTGTTGTGATGTATTGCAGAATGGTGGTGCTCCGATCGAGGCCGGTAGATGGCGGTTCAGGAGAGGGTTCAGGTTCGGGATCAGGTTCCGAGCCAATTGATGAGGGGCTACGCGAGTTCATCGTGTCAGAGATCACCAGGGGTATCCTTGAGTCGACCCCCATTATCTTTGGGTCGATCAAGGAAGGGATCATGGAGTTGATGGAGGATCGCCTTCGGGCATTCAGGAGTGATATGGCATCTAGCCAGTCAGGATCTCGCACGCTGTCCTTCAAGGACTTCAGGGGCAGCGGTGCGCCGGATTTCCATGGGGTGAAAGACCCCATTGTTGCCAGGCGATGGATTGCAGACATCGAGTCTGCCCAGTTGACTAGCTTCTGCCCCGAGGGGTCGAAGGTGAGGTATGCAGCAGGATGTTTACGGGACCGAGCCCGGGATTGGTGGGAGTCAGTGGGTGACTCGTTGGGAGCCTCAGCTATCGAGGCTATGACCTGGTCGGACTTTGTGACCAGGTTCAGGGCAGAGTTCGCGCCGGCGGTCGAGCTTCAGCAGCTGGCCAATGAGTTTCTTGACATGAGGCAGACGACGGAGACTGTGGCGGAGATCACCGCCAAGTTCCGGGAGAGGGCTTTGTTGGTGCCCCAGTATGCCGGTGACGAGGACATGAGGAGGACTCGTTACCATGATATGCTACGAGCTGACATCCGGGAGCATGTTAGCTTTTCGGCTTGCCCTACCCTGGACTCCATGATTGCCAGGGGGAGGGAGAGAGAGATAGATTTGGAGCACATCCGGAAACGAAAGCTAGAGGAGGGTCAGGCAGGAGGGGCTTCGGGGAAGAAGCCCAAGGGATCAGATGGTAGGCCGAAAGGCCAGTCAGGACCGAGCCGCTGCGGGAAATGCGGCAGGACGCATATGGGGGTATGTAGGATGGGTTCAGTAGGCTGCTACAAGTGCGGCAAGGCAGGGCACTTTAGCAAGGATTGTACTGCTCCAGTTTCAGCTATTCAGACATCGGAGTTGCTGTGTTTTCACTGCAACCAGAGGGGCCACAAGAAGGCCAATTGCCCCCAGTTGACAGTTTCAGCGCCAGTGAAGGCGCCAGCTCCAGCGACCCTGCGGATCACGGATGGTCGGCAGGGCAAGGCAGAGGCTCCAGTGGTGAGGAGCCGGGCATTTCAGCTGACTACCGAGGAGGCACGCGCCGCACCCGATGTGGTGACGGGTATGATTCTTTCCCTCTATCTTATTTTTATGATGTTATGTTATTGATATGTGCTCTGTATGTATTAGGATCGCTCCATGTGAACGGCCTACCAGTCCAGGTGTTATTCGATTCGGGTGCATCCCGATCATTCGTTTCCCTTGCGCTTAGCAGGAAGTTTCATGAGTCATCGGGCAAGTTAGATTGCCCTTTGGAGGTGGAGATTGCTGACGATCGATCGGTGCGAGCATCGACGGTATTTCGAGATTGCGTGCTGCGTTTGTTTGAGGAGCGCTATTTGGTAGATTTGGTTCCCATTCCGTTGCGTGGGAACAAGGTGATTATAGGCATGGATTGGTTGAGCCCTAATGGGGCGGTGATAGATTACGCGCAACAGCTAGTGCGGGTCAGGACCCCAAGCGGGGGAGAGTTAGTAATTCATGGTGAGAGACCCCAGTATGGACCCGCTGTATGTTCAGCAGCGAGGGCTAGGCGCTACCTTCAGCAGGGATGCGCAGGTTACGTCACGTATGTGATGGATACCCGGGAGACGGGTAAGGCGACAGTGAGCGAGGTTCCGGTGGTCCGAGACTTTGCAGACGTCTTCCCAGAGGAGCTTCTTGGGATACCTCCGGAGCGACAGGTGGAGTTCAGGATCGACCTTGTTCCTGGTGCGGCTCCGATAGCCAAGGCACCGTATCGGTTGGCTCCTCCCGAGATGCAGGAGTTGTCTACGCAGCTGCAGGAGCTGCTAGACAAGGGGTTCATTCGTCCGAGTAGTTCCCCATGGGGAGCCCCGATTCTGTTTGTGAAGAAGAAGGACGGGTCGCATCGGATGTGTATAGATTATCGGGAGCTGAACAAGGTAACGGTGAAGAACCGTTACCCGCTTCCGAGGATTGATGACCTCTTTGACCAGCTTCAGGGCGCATCTTGGTTCTCCAAGATTGATTTGCGTTCGGGTTATCATCAGATGAGGGTCAGGGAGGAGGATATGCAGAAGACCGCGTTTCGGACGCGCTATGGCCATTATGAGTTCGTGGTGATGCCGTTTGGGCTCACCAATGCTCCTGCCGCGTTCATGGACCTCATGAACCGCGTATGCAGACCGATGCTGGACCGGTCTGTGATAGTCTTTATCGATGATATCTTGGTTTATTCCAAGACCCGGGAGGAACATGAGGAGCATCTGAGAGAGGTGTTAGAGACCCTGAGGAGGGAGAGCTTGTATGCCAAGTTCTCCAAGTGTGAGTTTTGGTTGCGTGAAGTGCAATTTCTGGGACACCTCGTCAACCAGAACGGGATTCTGGTCGATCCGGCCAAGGTCGAGGCCGTGATGAGATGGGAGGTTCCGAAGTCTCCATCTGAGATTCGGAGTTTCCTGGGATTGGCAGACTACTATCGGAGATTTATCCAGGATTTCTCCAAGATAGCCGTGCCCCTGACGCGGCTGACAAAGAAAGCCGTGGTCTTTCGGTGGGGACCCGAGCAGCAGGCTGCATTTGAGACGCTGAGACAGAGATTGTGTGAGGCGCCAATCTTAGCCCTGCCAGAGGGCGTAGAGGATTTTGTGGTTTATTGTGATGCGTCCATTTCTGGGTTGGGCGCGGTGCTGATGCAAAGGGGGCATGTCATTGCCTACGCTTCGAGGCAGCTCAAGCCTCACGAGGCGAACTACCCGACGCACGATTTGGAGTTGGGGGCGGTGGTCTTTGCCCTCAAGATTTGGCGGCATTACCTCTACGGGGTTCGATGTACCATCTACACGGACCACAAGAGTTTGAGGTACCTCATGGATCAGCCGAATCTGAACATGAGGCAGCGTCGATGGTTGGACGTGGTGAAGGATTATGATTGTGAGATCCTTTACCACCCGGGGAAGGCCAATGTGGTGGCCGATGCGCTTAGCCGCAAGGCGGCACCGATCAGGGACGTTTGCATAAGGATGACCGTGGTGACTCCCCTGTTGGAGCAGATTCGGGAGGCTCAACAGGAGGCTATCAAGGAGGAGCATCGGAAGAGCGAGCGTGTGGTGGGTCAGGTTTCCTCCTTTGATTATGATAGCCGAGGACTTTTGACACTACACCGTAGGGTGTGGGTGCCGTATCACGGAGGCGTGCGCCAGATTTTGATGGAGGAGGCGCACAAATCCCGATTCTCTATTCATCCCGGGGCGACGAAGATGTATAGGGATCTCCGTCTAGACTATTGGTGGCCCTGCATGAAGCGGGATGTGGCATGGTATGTCGAGCGATGTTTGACCTGCAGGAAGGTCAAGGCCGAACATCAGAGACCGCATGGCAAGATGCAGCCGTTGGATGTCCCACTGTGGAAATGGGAAGATATCACGATGGATTTTATCACAAAGCTTCCCAGGACCGCACGTGGAGTGGATTCGATTTGGGTCATCGTGGATAGATTGACCAAGAGTGCTCACTTTATCCCGATTCAGGAGAGCATATCGGCCGAGAAATTGGCCGACATCTACATCAGGGAGATTGTGGCACGGCATGGGGTGCCAGTATCGGTGATCTCGGACAGGGATGTGCGTTTTACTTCCAGGTTTTGGAAGAGATTCCATGACGAGTTGGGCACTCGTCTGCATTTTAGCACTGCCTTTCACCCGCAGACGGATGGGCAGAGCGAGCGGACCATCCAGACTTTGGAGGATATGCTGCGGGCGTGCGTGCTAGATTTCGGTGGTAGCTGGGATACCTATCTTCCCCTGGCCGAGTTCTCCTACAACAACAGCTATCACGCGAGTATCGACCGCCCTCCCTTCGAGATGTTGTACGGACGGAGGTGTAGGACCCCGATATGCTGGGGTGAGGTTGGCCAGAGAGTCATGGGGAGCACCGAAGTGGTGCTCAAGACGACTGAGAGGATCCAGCAGGTCCGGAGCAGGCTTCAGACTGCTCAGAGTCGGCAGAAAAGTTATGCCGACAAGCGTCGATCCGACTTGGAGTTTCAAGTCGGGGATATGGTTCTCCTGAAGGTGTCGCCTTGGAAAGGCGTCATCCGATTTAGGAAGCGGGGCAAGTTGGGCCCGCGATTCATTGGTCCGTTCAGGGTCGTAGCCCGGGTGGGCAGGGTAGCGTATAGGTTGGATCTGCCAACCGAGCTCAGCCAGATCCACAACACTTTCCATGTCTCTCAGTTGCGAAAGTGCCTAGTGGACGATTCTGCGGTAATACCCTTGGAGGATATTCAGGTTGATGACAGCCTGAATTACATTGAGCGTCTAGTCGCAATCCTCAACAGGAAGTCGAAGGATTTGAGGAACAAGAAGGTGGAGCTAGTGAAGGTGCAATGGCAGCACCGCAAGGGTTCGGAATGGACTTGGGAGCCGGTGGACGAGATGATGGAGCATTATCCCGAGCTGTTTCAAGATCGAGCAGAAGACTTCGAGGACGAAGTCTAAAATAAGTGGGGGAGATTTGTAGCACCCGGTTCCTGGTACGTAAATGTTATTTGAGTATTCCTTTCTTTTAGCCTTGGACTCGGCGAGTCATAGGTCCAACTCGCCGAGTGGATGCGGGACCCGGGACACGTTTAAGTTGGTGACTCGGCGAGTCCATATCCCGGACTCGGCGAGTCACAACTGTTGGATGAAACCCTAAGTTTCAGGGGTTTGCACCCTATTTAAAGGACTTATCAGCCCCAAGCCGGCCCCCATTGACCCTTAAAGCCCTGTATCTCTCGTTCTAAGCTATTCTTTGAGAGTTTGAGGTTAGTGTGTGTGTTTTTGAAGGCTTTGAAAGAGGAAGGAAGTAGATCCAGAAGAAGGGAAGCCATCCAAGCATTATTTGTGTTCTTCCAGCAGTTCCTTTGAGGTATAACCCGTTTTCCCCTTGATTTTATGCTTAAAACTTCATTTGGGCCCCTCTTGGTCAAATCCCCAAGCTTG
The DNA here is from genome assembly GCF_051521515.1 of Lactuca serriola. Classification (NCBI taxonomy): domain Eukaryota; kingdom Viridiplantae; phylum Streptophyta; class Magnoliopsida; order Asterales; family Asteraceae; genus Lactuca; species Lactuca serriola. Next base: position 93,193,108 of record NC_136408.1, read on the forward strand.
TATGTGCATTGTATGTTGTAATAAGGCGTTTGGCCTTTGGATTTAGGCAAGATTGAGCTCCAGGGGCTCAGATCTGTTAGCTTTTTGGCCCCATGTTGCTTGTTAGTCGTAGATCTACCCTTTTGAGACATTTTGAGCCCTAAAATCCATATTGGTGAATATCCACACGTAAAGTTGGAAACTTTACGTGTGATTCGTGTCCTAGAGGTCCAGATCTATGAATGGCATGGACTGGAATCGAGCAAATTCGTTTATTCAGTAGGTGCATGGCAACGACTCGGCGAGTCGTTCATATGACTCGGCGAGTCTATTCGCGAGTCTCCGAGTTTGTCCCCTTTTCGTAGTGTCGAGTGACCAGTGAGTCATGGGGTGTGGCTCAGTGAGTCGGAAGCTTAACTCATCTATGGAGGTACTCGGCGAGTCAATGCCCTGACTCGACGAGTTCAAGGCAATCTCCTTAGATCAAGATCAGACTCGACGAGTTGTTCATACAACTCGTCGGGTCGCTGCATGAGTGTTCTTCGGATGAAGATGAACTCGGCGAGTTGTTCATACAACTCGGCGAGTAGGATGAAGGACTTAAATATTGGTTAAGAAGGTGAACCCGTCGAGTCGTCGCCTAACTCGACGAGTAGGACCAGGATTCAGGGCAGTCGTTTGCGTAGGGACTCGGCGAGTTGGAAAGCCAACTCGGCGAGTCGAGGTCAACTGAAAGTTGACTCTGACTTTGACTTAGGGCAAGGTCAGGGGTAAAATGGTCATTTTACCCAAAGGTCAGTGAGCAGTGTTCGATTGAGTATATTGTGGGAATTGCAGCCGGAGGGTTTCCGGAGCAGCAACAGCAGTAGTAGGTGATTCAATTCCCACACAGACCAGCAGCTATTTCGAGGTGAGTTTCCTTTCCAGTAGGAACGGGTCCAAGGCACCAAGGCCGACCCGTGTAGACGAGATGCTAGTACTAGAGTGTGGGCCGAGCCCGTATCTATGGGTTTAGTCAAGTATGATATATGTGTTAATATGATAGAATTGCTTATACTTGTTGTCTGCGTGATACTTGTATGTTATGCGTTAGCGGTTGAGTGTGGGCAGGGCCCGTATCTCTCCGAGGTTGGAGTGTGGGCTAGGCCCGTATCTCCCAGATAGCGAAGTGTGGGCAGGGCCCGTATCTTCACAAGTGTGGGCGAGGCCCGTATCTCCCGGCTAGCAAAGTGTGGGCAGGGCCTGTATCTTCCCGAGTGTAGGCAAGGCCCGTAACTCCTAGTTGAACAATGGTTATTATATGTTGCATGGTATGTGGTATTATGGGGGAACTCACTAAGCTTTGTGCTTACAGTTTTCAGTTTTGGTTTCAGGTACCTCCTCAGCTAGGGGAAAGGAGCCGGCGCGGTAGCGACACGTCACACACACACTCTCCGGTTTCCGCATTTTCGAGCTTCACTGGGATTTGTACTCTGATATTTGGATTGAATGTATGAATTGGCTTTTCGACATGGTTCACTTGTGTGATAACTTGATCAGAAAATGTTTTAGCTTTTAATATTTTCTAAAAGTAATGTTTTTAAAACGAAATTTTTGGTCATGAAAATTGGGTCGTTACAAGGGTAAAAAGGTCTTTTACCCTAGTTTGGACACTTAGTGTGGGTCGGATCCGATTATTGATGGATGTTTATCTTGTGATTGATAGCGCGGGGATTCTTATGAGCTAGCAGCCAGTGATTCTTTCCGTGAGATTCGGTAGTGAGAGGTGAGTTTTCCTCACTATACTTTCAGGTCGAAGGCACCAAGGCCGGCCCATTGGTTTGACAACCTGATATTTGCTGATATGCTGAGTATGGAATAGATATGTATGATTATGCTAGTTATTGATATGCTAGTATGGTAGATCGGTAGGACTGCCTATGATTCTGTATGCATGGTTATCTGTATGTGTTGTTATTTGTAGACATATTATGTTGGGTTAAGGTTGTATTGCTTCGTGTTGTAGCCAACAAACCATGGAGCATTCCAGATATGAGATGAGGGTCGAGTGGGGTGTACCAGACTCATACTGAGGGATCAGATGCATTCCATATATGAGCTGAGGACCGGGTGGTATGCCAGACTCGTACTGAGGGCTTAAGGGTATTGGAGCATTCTAGATATGATCTGAGGTCTGGGTAGGGCATGCCAGACTCATACTAGGGCTTAGATGCATTATAGATACGAGTTGAGGACCGGGTGGTATGCCAGACTCGTACTGAGGTCCGAACAAGCCAGACATAAGTTTTCGGCCCGAGGGGAAGCCAGACTTATGTTGTGGGCTTAGGAGCAAGCCAGATATGAGTTGTGGGCCCGATGGTCAAGCCACACTCATACTGTGGGCTCAAGTGTAACCCAATCTTTTAGCTACAGAACCAATACATTTTGTTATTTTGAACATGTTTATTTATTCGTGTGTTGGTATTTAAAGGGAACTCACTAAGCTTCGTGCTTACAGTTTTGGTTTATGGTTTCAGGTACTTCAGTGGACCGTGGCAAGGTGTATGTGTGACCGTACACATCCTCGGTTTTATAACTAATTTGATCTTGAGAGACTCTAATTTTAAATAATGTATTGAAATAATGGTTTTGTGTCACTGCTATTAGACAAAAGAGTTGTTTTGAAAAGTTTTAAATTTTTTGAATTTTTGGGATATTACATGTTGGTATCAGAGCCTTGGTTTGAGTGAATTGGAGGAACACTCATGTGAATCTAGTATCAAACTAAAGGAAAAATATTTTAAAAACGATTTTCAAATAGTTTTCCAAATGAATAAGGAGGATGTGATGTGTACGATCAGCCGGAGCCAATAAGTAAACCCCAAATTACCACACTGTTATTTGATATTGTGATATGTTAGAACAACATGCTAGTGATAGGCTAGGGATCTTTAGGAATTTCATGATAAAATAGCCTGATTATATGATGCTTGATAGCCTAGGATTCTTCCTAATATGAAATTGACATCATTATTATAGTTGCTTAGTGTATGTATCATAATTGTACATAACTAAGATTCTACAGCCTAAGAATGTCTGGTTTGGCCTTATTTCCTGTTCTTGTTTGATGAAGGGCTTAGGGTAGGATCAAATATTCGACTTTCTATAGGATCCAGCGTTATGTATGATTAGCATACACGAGTGGTTGTAGGGTTGGTGGAAGTTTCATGAGTGGGTGCAGTGTGTAGCGGGTCAGCGCGAGGAATGATTAGCCACTCTTAAGAGAGTGAGGGTAGGTCGAAGGTGTATCCGAGGTGCCGAGATTTATAGATCAGGATTTTTGTATGAAAATCCGTTTGATTTTATTATGTATTGTTGCCAGTCGACTCCACTGCTCGAATGTTGCTTGCTTTGTGCTTTGTTCCCCTCTTAAGTGATGTGAGTTAGCTGTTAAATGAATTGTAACACCCCGACTCCCAGGTATAAAATTTAAAGCTTATATCACATTCTTAGACCTACTCAATGAGTTGGATGCCCCAACTCGTCGTGTAGAAGCGGATCAGGCCGCGTGATTTATGAGGTCTACTCGAGGAGTTGGAGGACCCCAACTCGACGAGTAGGAGTTGAATGGGAAAACCCTAATTTTTAGGTTTGCACCCTATTTAAAGGACTTAACCCGCATCATTTGGCCTCCCTTATCACCTCATTACCCAGAGAAGGAAGCCGTAGCTGTTCTTTACTACTCCTTTGTGTTTGTGAGGCTAAAAGAGTGTTTTTGGTGCATTTGATGAATAAGCTTGAAGGTTGAGAAGGTTGGAATGGGAAGGAGCTTGTAGATCCAACATCTACATCGTTTTGGCTTCCATTTGAAGGTGACCAGTTGTTACCTTGATCATTCTAGTGTTAGATATCCTTATTCATGGGTTTAAGGCCATTTTGAGCATATTCGGGGGTCATTTCGGGTATTGAGCATGATCTGAAGTTGTACCTTCAGATCTGGACTTCTCTAAGTCCTCATAATCATAATGTTATTGAATTTATCAAGCTTTGGCCCTTATCTTTTGCTTAAACCTCTTCCTTAGCTTGGTTTTGGCATTTAAGAACTTACATGCACGTAAAGTTTGCAACTTTTCGTGGTAACCATGCCCTAGGAGGCTAGATCTACAACTTGGACCCTTGGTTTCGATTAAAAGTGTCTGAATAAGAAACAGACTGAAGGGACTCGTTGAGTTGCATGGGCAACTCGATGAGTCGAATGAAGATTGCCTGTTTTGGTTCTGCATGGACTCGGCGAGTCAGTAAGATGAATCGACGAGTTGGTTAGGGTTTTTACCAACATTTTGGACACTACATGAACTCGACGAGTTATCTGGAAACTCGGCGAGTTAACTGGGTGAATTCGCGACTTTCTGAGTTATGAAGGGACTCAACGAGTCTATAGACTGCACTCGACGAGTTGGGTCAACATGGACTGTTGACCTTGACCTTTGAAATTGACTTTGGCTAAGGGTTGACAAGCTGTACTTTTGAGGGTATTTTGGTAATTTGGGAATTTATGGAAGTGGATCATTGGTGGTTATAGGTGTTGGTATTTGGAGCCGTGTTCCGGGAGTTTTACATTTTAGTTCCGATCGACATTGTGAGGTGAGTTTTCCTCACTATACTCAAGGGTCGAAGGCACCAAGGTCGGCCCTTTGGATTGTTATCCTGTTTTATTGCTAGTATGATCTGTTAGATCGGTATCCTGGTAGATAGGATGTTATATGTGGTTGTGACCAGTTAGATCGGTATCCTGGTAGATAGGATGTTGCCATGCTTAGTGATCTGTAGATCGGTTTGGCTGTCTGTAGACTGTTATGTGATTATATGATATATGTGTAGATGATTGATTGCGGGTTGAGGCTTATCTGCTTTGTGCGAGAGCCAACAGACCGGGGCATTCCAACCTGATGGTTGTGGGCCAAGAGTATTCCATCCAGAGGATGATTGGACTCATAGTATGTGGGCATTCCAACCCGATGGTTGTGGGCCGAGGGTATACCATCCCGAGGATGATTGGACCAATAGTATGTTAGCATTCCAACCCGATGGTTGAGGGTCTGAGGCATTCCTACCCGATGGCTAATTGGGCCCATAGTATGCTGTTATTATATGTGTTTTACTTGTTATGCAAGTATTTTGGGGAAACTCACTAAGCTTAGGGCTTATAGTTTTTGGATTTGTTTCAGGTACCTCAGATGATCGCGGGAAGGCGAAGGCGTGACCGTGCACCTCCTTACATTTTTTTTGATTTTGATTTCTGGGATACTCTGATGTCTAAACTATTTTGAAAACACTTTGTAATAACTTAATGTTTTTGAATGGTTGAAAAGTTTTAAATTGGCTTGATTTTTATGGGTGTTACAAGCACGTTAAGTCACATGTAATCAAGCTTGAATAATCTCATAGTGATGGGTTTGACCCTATTGCGCAATTCTTGTCCGAGTCTAACCGTTGTGGGGATGAGTCTTTTACTTGAAGGATTATGTGAGCTCTAATAAATGTGATTGTGTTAATAAAGTAGCTAAATGACATTATGAGGAGTTCTTCAGCAGCTGATGGCAGAGGAGGTAGGGAATCCTAGGAGAATCTAGGAAGTATTTTAGTGTCGTTGTTTCGCTGTTGAGCGGGTATTGAGAGTGTTATCATGAGTGGCCTTAGAGGACCCGAGATGATCCGTGAGGAAAGTATGGATAGGTGTGGAAGGTAGTATTGGGCCCATACTATTGCAAGCACATGATCCATACTCGAACCGATGAGAGTTTCATGGATTCTAAAGGTTGGTCGGGAAGATGGCATGGTTGTATACCATGATTTGTGGTAGTGATTCCGTACTTGCCAATTCTTTTGGTTTTGGTTGAACAGGTGGGGGGTAGGGTCTGGAAATTATTTTGCACCCCAATGGCGATGTTGGTTTGGATTGAGTGGTTCGTACCTAGCTGAGTATGTTGGTTTGAAGGTCTTGATGGTTTTCTTGAGGCCGTGCATCGAGTCTCGGGACTCAAGGAGGAAACTATTGATATGAGCGGCTTGGGGATCATAGTTGGAAGTCGAGTGGTTAATTGATGGTTGGTATGTCTCTATCTATGGTGGGGATTTTTCCCTCACAGTTTCATAGTTCATGGAAGGAGTGATTAGGCTAGTGACCTTCAAGGTTGGGATGTAAGCCCAACTTGGGGTCTATTGGTCGCGGTGTTTGGAGACAGGATGTCAGGTCGGTATTGTGCAGATAGGTTGATGTGTTATGGATTCTTTGTAATGTGATTAAGGGCCAGTGTTCTTGGGTTATATCAAGGATGGCACCGGTTTGGAGGTTGGAAGTTCAAGCAAGGGTGTATATTTTGGGATCATAAGTCGATATTGGTTTATGCTCTTGTAAGGGATCCTTAGTGATAAGTGGTCATGGTTGGCAAATTTTGGATATTTTCAGCTAAAATTCAAGATTCTCTTTGGATTTGTGTGATCCTTATCTGGAAGATCATCTTGTGTGTATTATTCATTCCCGGGGTCTAGGGATGGTTGTACCTAGTTGATCAGGGAGAGTTATTGGTTGGTTTCACCACCATTCGGTGGTAGATTGAACCCTAAGTGGGGGAGAAATGGGTATTCCGCTTGGAGGATATTCAATCTGTTCGGGTCCATGGTATAGAGGAATGGTTATAGGAACCCGCAGTGCAAGTATGTGGAAACTGTTGGATTAGTGTCTAAGTCCATAACTATATTTGGTATGTACTTGACCTGATTGGCATGGTCCATTTGGGTTGCATGGCATCATGCATTTGGATAGACTAGAATGAGAGAAATAACACTTAAGGTTTATTAATATATTATAAGTTCTAATACATTAATAAAATTATTTAATTAGTATTGATCAAGAATTAATTTGGAATTAATTAAGTGATCAAAAGGAGACTAATTAAATAGATGGGTTGATTGTGTAAATCATCCATACTTGTATAGTGGGCTAATGCTCCATGGATTATCAAGTTGGGCTAAAACCCATATGATGCTCCATGGATGCTCCATGGTATTTTTGTACCCATGGATAATGGAAATGAAAGGCCATGAAAATTATGGTTTAATTGGTGTAACCCTAATTGTGACACACTATATAAGCATCTTATTCTTCCCAAAAATCGGCCACTATGAAGGAATGGTGAGGGCTAGCCGATTTCATGAAGTGTATCATTTATCTCAAGTTATTCTAAGTGGATTTGATGTTGTGTGAACCATTTGAGGTGTCACACTTGGGGCACTAGGCTCTTGAGCTCCATGGAATCAAGCTACATAAAAAAGGTATGCATTCTATCTAGTTTGTTATACTAGTACTTGTGATTGTATGCTAGTTTGGGTAATACCTTGGAATATTCATATTTGCCTTTATAATAGAGAAAACATAGATCTAAGGTATTTAGGGTTGCATGTACACTTAGGAGTGTTATAATTCTCAAAACCCATCAGTGGTATCAGAGCCTAGACTTGTTTTCTTGCTATACTTGCAAAATTGGCTGAAAAATCGAAGTTTATTGCTGTCTGCTCAGCAGACTCACCGAGTCCATGAAGGGACTTGACGAGTACAAGGCTAAACTCATCCAACTCACCGAGTTGGTTCATGCACTCGACGAGTTGGACCCCCAGATAACATATCTTCGACTGTTTTGGCTGGAATTGGACTAGGAACATTACCCTAAGCTGTTTTTCAACTTATAAACCTGTTTTTGATGTGGTAATGTTCATGCTAATCTAATTTCAAAGATAGTTGTCAATAGATTCATGTTTTGTATTAGTTTAATGGTTAGGCTAATTACATTAAAATTTTTGATTGAGTTATCTTGTTCTTATGAGTTTCTTGGATTAATAGAAAAGTTATGTGAAATTGTTGCTTTCAATCCAAATTAGTCTAAGAGTTTGTTCTAAAATGTGTTTTTGTAACTTGTCCTCAAGTTATATGAAAAGTCACATTTAAGATTCATAAAACTCATAAATATTTCCATAGGTTATGAATAAAGAAAAGTCATGTTGTTTTAATAGTTTAAAGTCTTCCATAACTTGTAACAATTGGTAAAAATAGGAACGATCGTACGATGCTATGTTTTGATTATTAAGCAATATGAGTATTTCATCAAGAATGGTTGAAGGAATTTAACCGCTTTTATTTAAATAAGATATTGTGAAATATAAAACAAGTAGCTATTGATAAATTTCGTTATGATGTATGGCTACGAACCATCACCGGTTTGTGAAATTAGCATATAACATCATTTGAACGCAACAAACTTAATTTTTGTATCAACATGTATCTAGTTGATAATTAAGTTGGGTTCTATGTAAAACGTGTGCTTAATAGTTGTGGAGGATCTAAATTTGACAAATATACGAACCAAAGTGACAAAACGTGTTTAACGATATGGTTAACCGGTTAAATGTCACGAAATTATACATTGGTCAATAAATTTTATATTTAAATAAATTAAAATATAAAATGAATTATTATAAGGTATAATTAGAATGTATTTAAGTGTTTTTGAATAAAAAGAATAAAACATAAACATTAAAGTTCAAATACACAAAAACTACATTGTTATTTTATACTAAGTATACATGTATGTATTTGTATATATGTATTATTATCTAGTGAATGACTAGTTATGAGTCATGACTTAAAGTGATTTCATGTAAGTTTTATGATGTCTAAATCAATTAAGATAAGAGAATTGGTGGAGATAAGTGCCAACTTAACTAATAAGAGCTTAATCACTTAAGACATTTTACTAAGAATGCTTCTTAATCCCTCTTCTAATTTTCGAGATTAAGACCTTCCCTCTCCTTAACTAGAACTCCTAAATAACTAAATAACTAGTAGTTAGTTAGTTAACTAACCCTATCTCTAAGTAACCACCCAAGCAAGTGGCTAGACAAGATCACATCACTTAAACTCACATCCCATCACAAGCTAGTGTAGGTTTTGTCCCCTTATCCTCTTTCACTCTTTCCTCCTTCATATCCACGAAATTCCTCTTCATTTTTACCCTCATTTGACCAGCCAATACTCCAGGGAATTACTCTCAACTTTCATCTCATTTTCAAGCACAAGAACTTCCTTCCAAAGCCATCAAAACCATGAACTAAAGGGCTGTTGTCCCTTTTGTGTTTCAGCCACCATTTCACCCATCTACACCTTCCTTTTGCTTGATATTTTTACCACCAAATACCCCTGGAAGTTACTTGTTATGATACTCAAAATTATTGATTCAAAACAGTGAGTAAACTACCCTTTTTCTTGCTCTTTTGCTGTGAAATTTTCGTGACAGCAACATAGCCAAAAGAGTGGCTGTTTTGGAGCATCAAACCAACAACCAAAAGTTCATCTTCAACCTTCCATTCTTCAAGTATTCACATAAGGTGAGTTCATACCCCTACATTTTCATGTTTTCTTCAAGTTTTAAGGGGGGAATACAAGTTAGAACACTAAACATAACTTAAATTTAAATGACAACTTTCTACAGAAAAGTTGAGTCCTGTTCACGGACTGTTTTGACCATCTTAAACTTAATATCTTTCAAAACTGTACAATATGCAAATAGTTCAATTTTATACATTTCTGATGACTACTTGCACGCGTTCATACGATTTTTGTACAATTTATGACGATTTTTATAAAACTGCCTGTCATTTCAGAAGTGATTTCGGACCAGTCTGTGAAGATGTTCATTTTCACACTAGTTTGAGACCACTAAAAATCATAATAAAAATTAGGAACAAAGTAGACTCATTTTATAAACTCTCATAGGTGACGGATTCAGTTTTTGACTTACGATGATTTTCTATGAGTTTTCTAAAAACAGGGACAGTAAAGGGTAAAACTGTCAAAAGTGGTTTATAGATTTATTAACACCTTCTAACATTTTTGAGCAATGTTTATACATTAAGGAAGTTAAAACACAATCATTTAAATATGTTTAATTACCATTTTTACAAAAGTGATAAGTACAAAAAGGTCTTTAGTATCAAACTTAAGGATTATCTCATGCAAAGTTTCTAATAAAAACGTAAGAATATGAACAACAATTACGAAACATACCAAATCATCTTTTAAAACTTATACATATATATAACCATATACATATATATGTTTTGTTTACAAACTTGTCTTCTACATCAAAAATTTCACTTTACTCGTTTTTATCAAATGAATCACTTGTGATTTATTACTACTATGTGAAAACTCTTGTCATACTTTGCATGCACTAGATTTATACAAAGTATTTAGAAATTCCAAAGTATCCTTCGTTGTTAAACCGTTTTAATACATTTTAAAAACTTATGATTTATGCATTGTCAAAACTTTGTGAGAAAGGATGATCTTTGCATACAAAACTATTACTTTAATACAGACTTAGTTGAGAATCCGTGAGACAAGTACATCTTCAAACACTGCCTTTTTGCTAGAAGGTATCGCTACAAGTCCTGTCTATAACCAGAGTCTCCCGTTCGGAGAACGTGTCAAATGTGTATAGATCTATACGGGAAGTCATGATCCCGCGCCCTGACTGTTAGCTACAGTCCGTCATTTGGGGTGACAGTTTGTCATAACGCTACGACGCCTGAAGAACGTCACTACAGGCATATTATGTTTAGTATGGTTATAAAACTCACCGGATATACAATTATTATGGTATTATGTTTTTATGAACGAGTAGCTATTAAAACTATTCTTCATCTAACAAGTGCGATCTTCGTATAGCTTTACTATGTAAAACTATAACACAACTTTTAAGCACGTCGGTTGCTTGCGATTTTCGGTCTTAGAGACTGCCAGTTATGTCAGGAAAATAAGGGTATTTCCTGTATACAAACCAAAAAACTAATAGGAAAATAAGGGATTTTCTCGGTACAATTAGTTGCAATTTATAACACGAACATTCATATGCATTTCATACTTTTATAAGAAAATAAGGGTTTTTCTTGGAAAACACAACAAATCATATCTCAACTATTAGGGAAAATATGAGATTTTCTGGATCTAATACATTCATTTTCAACACAACGAATCATAACTCTTTACATTTGAAATACTGCGTTTTCTAGAAAACATACACGAACTTTCGAATGGCGTACATTTTCTCAAAACACTACTCATGAACTCACCAACTTAATTGTTGACACTTTTTATTTAAAATAACTTGTATTCTCAGGGAACCGCTAAGCAGATTTGGAAATCAACTTTTGGGGATTAACGTGTTGACGTTAATTACTTCTTTTGAAGGATGTTTATGTATTTATCTTTTGAACATGTAATGAATACGATTATGTAAACATTTTGGAAACTTTAATATATATGGTGGTGTGTACTTTCCTCTCTATGAACTGTTATGATACTGAATATGACGTCCTCCGCCCCCGAACGTTTCCGCCGTTCTGGTTTGGGGGTGTGACAAAACTTGTCCTCAAGTTATGGAACTTGAAGAGTTTTTTGAATTAAAACTACTTTAAACACATAAGTTATGGAATTGAATAGAGTCAAAACTTTCCTTCAAGTATTGGAATTTGTAGATTTTTCCTTTATGAATAATTTAATTGCAAGTTAAGACCTTAGAATTTTAAAAGTTAAAATTCAACCCTTATACTTTATAGTATTATAAGTTAATATATATATATATATATGTATATATATATATATATATATATATATATATATATATATAAGAGCAAGTCAGTCTTACGGTTAGTAGGCCTCATTCACGAAGCTGGTCTATAAGGGGGTATAAGGTTACTGCCTATAAAATGGCAGTTTAGTGGGTGTCCACTCTCACTCACCGCTTCCTTGACTGGTGGAGGGTCGTTAGCCGAACGGGTAGGACAAGGACTAGAATTCTCCCTTCATTAAAAGTATTAATGATAAATACTAAGTAACTACACTTTTATAAATTCCCAATCTTAGTTACTTAGGAAAATGTGAATTTGGTGATAACCCATGAAATTACACTTTGCACTTTGCTTAAGTCAGTTAGTGGAGCGTGTGTGGTTAACCGACACACTAGCTTGATTTAACAAGGTAGGCAAAGGGTAACTTAATGTTTATCATAGTGTTGGTGGAGCCCGTGTGGTTAACCGACACATCGATTGAGTGGTAAATATTAAGGGTACCAAGTATATTTGCATGGTTATTCACAACTTGTTTTGTGATCATCGGCATCCCAGTCACAAAATTTAAGAGGGAACAATCGAGATTGAAACATACCATTGAACAGTTCAATGAATCTAATCCAAGTAGAACCTAATTAAATTATTTCATTTTCATGGTGGAAATTGGTGAACCGTCATTTGCCTACCTTCAAATATTTTATAGCTTGGATTACGGCATCCCTCTTCCAAGTTATAAAAGTATTGTGTTGGGTCCTAGCCTTAGTATTTCATATTGGGTGTTATATTAAGGACTTTAAATCAACTATCTTGAAAAATATCCCAAAAGATGTCTGGTTCAGACATCTATGATCTTCCCAAGAACTCTTGGAACAATCTTTCCTAATGAAGATGATGTCCCAGAAATCATTCTTCACTCCCTCCACCTCCTCCAATTATTTTCCCTAACCCGCAAGTTCAAGGTCACTCAATCCCTATTGGCAAGCAAGGTCTATGTGTGCTCACATCTTGGAGATGAAGTCACATATTGACAAGCCGGGAGATTTGGGTGTCAAAGTCTTAAGAAAGTTGGATGTTCAATCACTTTCTAAGTCACATAGTGAGTTCCTTTGGGACTACTATGAAACAGACTATGACATGACCCTTAATGATCTTATCTAGTTGCTTGGTGCTGCTGAATCAACAATGATTTGAGGACTAGTAAAGCAAATTTGATTAGAAGATCAAGTTCCCAAACTTCCATGGACATTGACAATGGTGACATTGGATATCCAAAAAAGCTTTCTCTTCCCAAAGGAAAGGGATTGACCATAGTCAACTCGGTTGACCAAATGGTAAAAAGAAAGGCTAAGTCTGAGATAGTCCTAAGTACCATTACCAAAGAGTCCATATGTTTGTATTGCCAAAAGGAAGGGGCATTGGTTGCGAAGCTGCCCTAACTACCTGAAAGACCTGAGAGAAGGTCTAGTAAAAAAGTTTGACTCTGCTTAAGGTAAGTCCACTATCTAACTCTCTTAAGTTCCTATTTGAAGATTCTTAATACATTTTTAATGTATGGCAGGATCAATCAAAAGGAAGGGAACTTAGAGAAAGAGTATGCTGAATTTGATCGCGAAGATGGATTTCAATCGCATGGTTCGAAGATCGTAATCTTGAGCTACTACTTAGGAGTTATGATAGATTGCTAGGAAATATGTAATAGCATAGTGTCCATTTAAAGTTGAATTGTAAGGAAAAAGATTTTTCCTCATCTTATAAATAAATAAAATTTTGTTTTATTTTATTTTATCTCCTTGCAATGGAATTTATGGAAAATTGATATTTGTATAATTCTAGCAATAATGAAAGTATGAATTTGATTCTTTCATTTGTGGTAGTGTCTAAATTTACCAAATAAGGAAAGATTCTCATCACCCAAGTTTTTTAGTTGGATAGAAACTTGGAATCATGCAAGGTGTATAGTATGATGGATGAGAATTTTCATCTTTGGAAAATTAAGACTAATTCCTTGTTCACATGTATATGTGAGTCAAGTGAAGGACTAAGGGATCGAGTACACATTCCTATGCACTGATCAAGTCCACTACAAAGATCGTTAAGACTATTCGTCATGATTTACTAAAGTTTAGTAAATATGGTTATACTTACAAGTTTAAGTATAATTCTGAAACATTGGAAAAGTTGCAATGTATAGCAGAACGAATGAGGAGAATCAAATTAGGCAAAAAGATAAAAGTTTCTCAAATCTAATAAGATGGGAGAGTACTTTAGTATCATGTTTTGTGATCATCTTAATGATTAAGAATTCATATCACAATTGGTCCTCTAAGGACATCTTAGTGCATTCCTATGGCTAATAAGAGGAATCAAGAATTGTTGAAATGGTTAAATCAAGAAGATGAGTCATACTTTGTACCAAAACAATTCTCAGAGTCATACTCCAAGATTGTAACTTGAGTGACATATCTAAAAGAAAGGTTTTTAACAGTAGTCAAATGTAAGAGTAAAGTGTGTCCTACTCTTGTACATTTGAAATTGGTAATTTGTGATGTTTTGGATAAAACAAAGACCAACTAAGGCCAATTGTGTGAAGTGTTTGTCTTGATAAAGAATCCACACTATCTCTTGTATACTTGGCAAGTGAGTCTTATATGTCAACAGGACAGTGGGTGTCTTAGAGATCTTGAAAAAGCTTCAAGATATAATCAAAAATAAAACCTGTAGTTTATCACTAGCACACGACGTGAGATCTATAACCTATCATGTTCACATTTTTCCTATTTCTGTGCTCATTCCAGTTAAAGTTGGCTTTGCATATGAGTTCTGAGAGTTCTCAATTGGTTGAATAACAACTTGGAAGCAATGGCAGGCCCTTAAGCTGCCAGGTGGCAATAAATTAAGATTGAGTTCAGTCTATATGAGTTTGGATTTGTCATTATCCTTTGCTTGTGATTATTGTTTTGACAAATTCACATGGATAAGAACACATAGACCATAAAATCTAAATGTCATAAGGTTTCTCTCCGATTCATGAAAATGATAGCGAGGAAACACTTTCACTAAGTAGATTTTAAGTAGATAATAGTTGTGATATTTGCATTCTCAAAGTCGTTAGTGGAGCGTGTGTGGTTAACCGGCACACTAACATGGACTTGTGAGAAATGGCAAAGGTCTAAACAATTGAGACTATGATTATGGCATCCCTTTTCATAGTTCTAAAAATTGTTTAGACACACATGTGAGATATCTAAGGAAAGGTGTGTGATTTTGATAAAGTCTTATCAAAACATCTCGTATCAGAAATCTGAACTTTGGTAAGAAAGTCAATAAAGTATTAATTTCTAGAAGTTCAGCTGATTTCTGTGTACATGTCAAAGCTAGTGGGAGCATAAGTGTTATACTAATAATCATCATGTTGGTGGGACCATGATAATTATTATTAGTATTACAGGATAGCAATGTTAATTATAGAAAACAAAAGTTTCAATTCGTGAAGTTGCAGGGGTTGAAAAAGTTGTTTTGCTATAATTAAGGGAGAGGAAATTATACTTCATTTCAATTCTAAAAGCTTAGATTGAGGTTTTAATCATCTTTAGTCAAGGATATATATGAATTTTGTGTTGGAATGGCTCCACATAAGGAAATTCTATATATGGGTCCATTATTTGCGTTCTAAAATTCGATTATGATTACGACATCCCTTTTCATAATATGAATTATGGGAACTTGGCAAATAGAAATAGAAATAGAAATATTATAGCAAAAGACTGGTCTAGTATCATGTCTTTATGTGAGACATCCTGAATCGTGTCTCATATGCTTCAGATATAGGATCGATTGCATGTGCTATAATCTGTTCTAAATTTTTCCAAATGCCTGGGGCATTAAGAAGGGAAAAGGTCTAGAACTAGATATGACTAATTTGATTAAGCAATTGTTGAGGACAATCTAAGGTTTACCAAATATTGGTTGCATGGGAACAGTTGGAAGTATAATGTTAATTTTGGAAGGACCATATTGACATATTTTGAAAAGAGGAAACTCTTGTTCAGAAGTGATAGTCAAAAAGGGAATATGGAAATGTTTCAATAGGTGGAAGTTATTCAATTTGTGTAAGATTAGAAAAACTTAATGCAAGAAGGATGTTTCCATGGAGTTGATCTCCATTGAAATACTCTGTAATGTCTGTTGACAAGTCTTTGTGACTTTGTGCATAATCATTACAAGAGGATCAATGCATATAATTTTAAATCTAACAATATTTCGGTAAATGGCATTAATTTGGAATTCTTGCATTTGCGGTAAGGATTTGCGACTGTGAAATGTGAATCATTGGAATTATGTAAAGATCATAGACAAACTTACTATTCATACTTGGTGTATGGCATAACTAATGTTTAGACAAACATAGTGTGCATACTTGGTGTATGTGATGTGCACGAAAGTACCCACTAATTTTAATATTTATAACCTAACAAACTTAAACTAACTATGCACTTATAGGCAGTGTACCTAGTCAGATTACAGTATAGCTTGGGTAAGTCGGGTGTCGATCACAGGGAACGGTGTTACTAATTAATCTACTTGCTATCAAATTAACCTAATTATTAACAAGCTTAGAAAGGGTTTTATCTGATTTTACAAGATCAGACGAACTTAACTTAAATTCAATCAATTAAGTAAAAACACTCTTGTCTATTTCGAATCCACTTCGTCCTTATGGCTAGCTAGTAATTATGGATTATCAAGTTGGTTGTAATTGTATTAGTAATTTAAGTCTAACTTTACCAATAATTAATTAATTCATGTCAAATTATGTATGGTCACACACAATTAAACACAGAGCTAATTATGAATATGAATATGCTATGTAAGATTTACTATGCAAACGCAATTATAGTCACAATCCACGTTCTTTAACACAGCTAAGTTTATTTACTCTAATTACTAACTAAGATTGGTCAATCCTAGCTCTAACAATTTAATGTTCACTAAATCATTAGGTAAACAAGTTCATGCAGTTAATGGTCACTAAGCTACACAGAACATGAAATCAAGCAACTAGAGAAACAAACACAAGCATGCTAGGTAACTATAAATCCAACACAAGCAATTCACCAACTAAATAAATCCATAAAAATTAAGCTATTCATAAGTTGGAAGCTTCATCTAGCTAAACAAGAGTTGCTAGATTCAGCTGCTCATAATAGCAACTAACACACTAACACAAATCAAAGTATAATGAAACATGTTCCTAAGTAACAAATAAGTAAACTAAATTATGGACCTTGACTCTTTTGGTGTTGAAACCTTTTTCTAGAACCTTTCTTCTGCTCAAAATCGCCTTCTGGAATCCCTTTCTCTAGCCAAAAGTCTCTCTCCTTCGTCATGACCAAGAGTGCTTAAAAATCCTTAAAAATCTCGTGCCACGTCGTGGCTATCTTCGCCACGTCGTGATCCCCAAGTTATCCGTATCGGGCAAGGACTCTTTCTTCACACGATCTTTATCTTCTAGAATACTCATGCCACGTCGTGGGTATCCATGCCACGTCGTGGTTTTAGTAATTTCAGTGGATTTATTCATCTCTTGTGTTTCAAGTCTCCCATGTTCTATAAAGTGTCGTTTTTGGTCTCTCTCTTCGAAAATACTTCTACTTGACTGAAAATAACAATTTAAAGTCATAAGTATCATTATTCTAAACATATTATCAACTTATTAATAAAAATGTACTTAAATATTGCCTAAAAATAGATATAAATATGGCAATATCAGTATGGCATGACTAGTGTTTAGAAAACATAGTGTACATTCTTGGAGCATGGGACAACTATTGTTTTAATTCAATTATAAAGTTGATAGTTTGAAACAGTATGCAATGAATAATGTGTAATCAATATGGTGATAAATAAAATGTGTTTTACTTATATTTATAAGTTCTAAGACCATATTGGATTCGATTATTCTTGTGTTTCACTTTGCATGTTTCGACTTCCAAAATAACTAGGTCGTTCTTCCTGAATGACTAAATTATTCAAACTATCCACATTCGGTCATATGTTGGAAGTATATATGAATCAAGACTGTCGTGAAGCTGGATTGTAGATCTCCAAGGTACGGGACATAGCAAGTGGTGCTACAACATTCATGAGTACTCATAATTTCTGAGTATTGGGTTCAACCCACCTTCATTGGAATCACTTCATGGAATTTATCACGAGTGATCATGAGATGATAATATCTTATATTCTTCAAACCTAGAGATATGAATTGTTACTCTGAGTTGGTTATACATTGATTGCACTAAAACGCATTGGTAACTCGATGTTATAAAACGTGCCTTTGTGTATGATTCAACAAATAGTAGAACAAGCCATATGAGTCGAAGTTTATCCATTCCTTTGACCATTAAAGGGATAAAAGCGATATCTATGGGCCTCTCAATGATTTAGAGATGACACCCCGAAGTGCTTGGCCAAGCCAGGACTAATGTGATTTTGTAACGCCCGTGTTTCTGAGCTAGGCATTAATGTTGATGTAATAGTCTAGGTTAACCTTTGTAACTCATTTTTGAAATAATAAAAATGTATTATTTGAGTATTATGTGTTTTATGCTTAATTTAGTGGCTTAAATGAATTAAGAATAAAAATAAGGGTAATAATAAAATATTAGATAAACCTGATATCTATGAAGGATGTGGTAGTGGTCGTGACGAGGTTTCCGAATATATAAAGAATGATGAAATCCGAGTTATAACGAAGAAGTTATGACCTGTCGAAGTTTCATGACAGAACCGGCACAACGCAGTATAACGTAAAATATGAATTTAAGATAGAGCGATATCTAGCCTTAGTGATCTAAATGAAAGTCGTAGAATATGTTAAACCGAGAGTGTGCATAAAAAGAACGTCTAAATCTGACTTCGTATGAGGAAGTTATGATTTTTCGAAGTTTCGACTTAGCAGTATGCAGCCCAAAGTTCAAATATGAGATCGAATGGTTTCTATCCGAAACAATCTAAACGAGAATCGAAGATCTCGTCGATAGTAGCCCAACGGTGAAAAGACAGACGAAAACAGATATCCGATGAAGAATATATGAATTTCTAACGGAGTTTTCCTGTCCCGGCCTACTAAAAATAATATAATAAAAATCAAATTCGAAATTAGCCGACAGAGTCTAAATGAAAGTTGTAGAGCATAATCTCACCTACGCGTGGATATAAAGAACGTCGAAAATGGAGATCATATGCGAAAGTTTTGAATTTCTGAAGTTCGAGGCACGCATAACGAGGAGGGAACACCCCGCGTTCAATATTTGGCTCCGAAGTGGCCACGTCGATGCTGACTCAACGGATAAGGGATAGGGATGGAACCCCGCTCCTACACACCACGTTCGGGGAACGCCCTGCGTTCGCGGCAGACTTCAACACTATAAATAGATCACAAAGCAAGCCGTTTGAGGTTGCCAAATCTCTTCTCTCTCCCCCGTAGTACATCGATTTACGCGCTAATTATACCCCCAAAGCCCCAGTATCATCCCGAGACCCGAAGCGAGTCCCAAAGCTCCGAAGATCTTGAGAAACAGAGTTCCCGAGCCGAAACTCTGCTGGCGAGAAGCCCGGTTTTCAAAGAAGCATACCGGTTTCACCGAAGAATACTACTCTTAGAGCCGTAGTGTTGTGCGAGCATCGTCTTATCAAGTGATTGTATATTCCTTTTCTTCTAACACGTAGATACATAGTATTCTCTACAAAATACGTGTTATGTGTTTGTATATTATTTGCTTATTTGAAATAATTATTGAATGAATGATTTGTATAGGTTTTAAGCTGTATATAAATGTATATATTTTTATCTACTAATATGTTGGGTAGAACATGGGTAGACAGTTGTTATGTGATGAAATAAAATGATGAGAAGCCTCGATGTGATTGTGATCTAGTCATTCAGCAGAATATGGATGACGACCACAGACTTTTCTAGATAGTTCAGTGGAATACTGGCAGGCTCATAACCTGTAGGTGTAGTGAACTTGGGTGTTCATTTGTTGTATTCTATCCCCTCATGGTTGCCTTAGGACATTCATTGTTGAGGAAACCCCTTTGCAGTAGTGTCCGTCCCGATGAAAATCTTAGATTAGGTCCCTTGTAATAGTTGTTGTCATAGGGACGTAAAGTTAGGATAACGGGAATGGGTAATCGGGTTATTGTTGATTGCTAAAATTAAATATAATTATTTATTGTGGGTTGAAAACCCTATATGCTCACCAGGCTACCAAGCCTGACCCACTCACGTTCTGTTGTGTTTGTATTGGAACATGACATCCCGAGTTTTAATATATAATGAAAATACATTTCTTTAAGAAATGTGTTGATAAATCTTATTTTATCATGTAATGTTTTGGGGAAAAATTCCGCAACTCTTCTTAAATCAATGGATTTACTCTGAAATTATTTTAAAAGCATAAATGAAACTGGTCTTTTTTGGTCGTGATTTTGGGGATGTCACAGATTTGTTCAATTATTCATTCGTCATAAATCGGAAATCAGGAAACATCAAATGGACAAAGAGAATGATTTTAATCCATGTCTCAGTCCATATGATATCTAGAATGGAGGAATATATGATCCCTTATCTGATGGACGTGTCATTGATTTGTTCAGAGTTCGATGACAACAACTTTTAAGAGCTACGATTGCTAGTTGGGTTTTGAAGTCATATGCAATAATTGTTTTAGACTTATCCATGTGGGAAACCGTTGGATTAGTATCTAAGTCCATAAGTATATTTGGTAAGTACTTGACTCGATTGACATGGTCCATTTGGGTTGCATGGCATCATGCATTTGGATAGAATAAAATGAGAGAAATAACACTTAAGGTTTATTAATATAATGTAAGTATATATTAATAACATTATTTAATTACTGTTGATCAAGAATTAATTTGGAATTAATTAAGTGATCAAAAGGAGACTAATTAAATATATGGGTTGATTGTGTAAATCATCCATACTTGTATCGTGGGCTAATGCTCCATGGATTATCAAGTTGGGCTAAAACCCATAGGATACTCCATGGATGCTCCATGATGTTTTTGTACCCATGATAATGGAAATGAAAGGCCATGACAATTAGGGTTTACATGGTGTGACCCTAATTGTGACACACTATATAAGCATCTTATTCTTCCCAAAAATCACCCACTATGAAGGAATGGTGAGGGCTAGCCGATTTCATGAAGTGTCTCATTTCTCTCAAGTTATTCTAAGTGTATTTGATGTTGTGTGAACCATTTGAGGTGTCACACTTGTGTTGGATTAGTGTCTAAGTCCATAACTATTTTGGTATGTACTTGACCCGATGGTGCATGGTCCTTTTGGGTTGCCTTCACCAAAGCAACTTGATAGGATGAATTATGGAGAGAAAGGATTAAATATGATTTATTAATATATTATGGGAATAATATATTAAAGGAGAAATCATATTGTTTAATTAATATTAGTCAATAGTTAATTGGTAATTAGTTTTGTGACTAAAAGAGATTAATTAAACTTAAGGGACTGGAATTGTAATTATAAGATAATTGCAATTTGGGCCATGGATTGCCTTGAATCAAGAGGTGGACGAATTCTATGGGGAAACCCATAAGGGAATCGTCCATGGGCTTGATTAAAGGAGTCTATGGGTTGCTTAGGGCTTAAGCAACCAAATTAGGGTTTCCTTGTTAGATAACCCTAATAGCCTCACTATATATAGAACCCTTAAGGCTCAAAAAACGTGGGGAACATCTCTTCTAGGGTTAGAGCACGTTTTGGGCAGCCTCCATCCTCTCTCCTCTTCATCCTCTTGCTTATGGTGTTTGTGAACCATTAGAGGAGTGACACTTGTGACTCTAAGCCTTCCAAAGTCAATTCAAGGAGGAATTGGGATTGTTATTGCTACATAACAATCAAGGTAACATTATAAACTTATTCTTATGATTAATATGATTACTTGAATGCTAGAATTAGGGTTTATAGTCTTGGATTCAAAGCATGTACAATAGAGAAACCTAGATCCAAGCATTAGGGTTTGTATGAGCACATAGGATGTCTTATGACCAAAACCCATCAGTGGTATCAGAGCCTAACTTGGTTTCAATTGTATTGATGCATTGTATATCTAAAAAATTTGATTTTTTGGTTTCTGGAGGTTGGACTCGCCGAGTCCATAGCTGAACTCGCCGAGTCCATGTTGACTCGACGAGTCCATGCTTGACTCGACGAGTCAACTCGTCAGACAGGCGGATTTTTGGGATTTTTACCTATTATGACTTAGGATAATTGCCATAATTGTTTAAAGTTAATAAAATTCGAATTTTGTTAATCCCTTATGATTATCCTTGTCAAAATAAAAGATTTTGGTCATCTAATTAGATAATTGTTACCTTATTTGATATATGTTAAGTTATGGAAATTATTTGATCATTATCTTGCAAGAATTTGAACTAGATCTAATTAGATAACCACCAATTATAGTTAATTGTCTTATTTGAATTATGTGATCTAGAATATTCTTGACAAAGTTTGGAATAGTTTCAAATTAATCCCTTTAGGTTTTATATTTTAAATTTGAACCCAAAAGTTTTGTTGTTTTGAAATTTAAATAGTTAAAACCCTAATGTTTTGAAAAAGGTTTCAAAACTTGCCCTCAAGTTTTGGAATTTAGATTTTGATTAAATAGTTTAATTTTGATGTATATTTAAATTCTAAACCCTAATGTGTTGAAATGTTTCAAAACTTGCCCTCAAGTTTTGGAATTTAAAAGTTGATTAAAAGTTTAATTAGGAATGTTAAATTCTAAAACCCTAGCATAGTTTTGAAAAAGTTCAAATCACACCCTTATGGTTTTATTAATTAATTAAGGTGTATAATTAAAGGAGGTTTAATAAATCCATTAAAGTTTAGGTCTACAATTTAATTGAATTAAAATTATAATTGTTAAATGAGACCACCTAGTATTTTGATAGTATAAAATACACCCTATACTATATATAACATTAAAAGTCTAACATTATATATATGTATGAGTAAAAGTCAGTCTTACCGTTAGTAGGCCTCATTCACGAAGCTGGTCTATAAGGGGTGTTTAAGGAAATTGCCTATAAAATGGCGATTGAATGGGTATCCACTCTTACCCACAACACTCTTGACTAGTGGAGGGTCGTTAGCCGAACGGGTAGGATAGGACGAAACCTTCCATTATAAGTATAATGAATTATTAAAGTAACTAAATTTTTCATAAAATTCCCAATCTTAGTTACTTAGGCAAAAGTGAATTGATGCAATTCCATGAAATTACACTTTGTGCCCTTGCGAAGACGTTAGTGGAGCGTGTGTGGTTTACCGGCACACTAAATGGTTCTAAGCAAAGGTCACAAAGGGTGACTCAATGTTTGTCATAGTTCGGTGGAGCGTGTGTGGATTACCGGCACATCAAATAGGTGACTGTAACATGTGAGGGCACCATGTAAGTTTGCATGGTTATTCACACCCGCTTTGTGATCCTCAGCATCCCAGTCACAAACAAGAGGGGCATATCGAGATATAAACATGCCATTGAAAGTTCAATGTATCTCAAAGGATCTAGGAGTTTTCATAGATTTAAAACTTAAATTTCTTTTTCGTTATTCATGGTGGAAATTAGTGAATCGTCATTCACTTACCTTCAAATATTCTGCAACTAGATTACGGCATCCCTTTTCTAGGTTGCAGCGTATTGTGTTGGGTCCTAGCCTTAGTATCTCATTTGGGTGATTTACTAAGGACTCAATCGATCAACTAACTTGAATTTGTTTTCTCCCATTTTGAAGATGTCAAAGTTTGACAACTATGGTCTTCTCAAATCCCGTGGAACAAGCATTCCACATGAAGATGATATTCCACGATTCGATCAAGGAACAAGAGATCATACTTCACATCCTCCTCCTCCTCTAATTATTCTCCCTAACCCACAAGTACAAACGCTTGAAAAGTTCAAGCTCACTCAAGCCCTTTTGGCAAGTAAACACAGAGAAGGAAAGTCCGTGTGTGTACACGTCCTAGGGATAAAGTCACACATTGATAGGTTAAGAATGTTGGGATCCGTTGTCTGTGAGGAAATGGCTGTTGATTGGGTTCTTCAGTCACTTCCCAACTCATATAGTGAGTTCGTAAGAGAGTACTATATGATGAACTACGACGTGACCCTTATAGATCTCACATATATGCTTATTGCTGCTGAATCAGCAATGATTTGGCGCAATAGAAAAGCAAAGTTGATTGGTGAATCTGCCTTCAAGACCTCTATGGATATAGACAATGGCAATGAAAGACATGCAATGATCGAAAAGTTTGATCATAAGAGAAAGGCGATGTCTGAAGTAGCTCCATGTGTTGTTCCAAAAGAGCCAATTTGCTTTTATTGCCAAGAGAAGGGGCATTGGAGACGAAGCTGCCCCATTTACCTAAGAGATCTAAGAGATGGGAGAGTCGAAACGCATGGCTCTAATCTAGGTAAAATCCATTAACTAACTCTTTTAAGCTTCTATTCTAGATACATAATGTGATAAGATTACAATTGATGTTTTATAGGATCGAAGAAAAGAAAAGAAGCTTAAAGGAAGAAGTGAGCAGAATCTAACCGTGAAGGAATAGATTTCGATCGCATTTCTCAAAGATTAGATTCTTGAGCTACTACTTAGAGTTAGAATTAGATTGCTAAGTGTCACACCCCCAAACCTGAACGGCGGAAACGTTCGGGGGCGGATGACTTCATGTGGTAACGTAACAAATGAATACATAGTAAAGAAAGCAATACAACCATCATATATATAATTGAAAGTTTACATTTGTCAAAAGTTACATGTTCAAAACTCAATTACAATATGATGTCAAAAATACGAGATTAAACTGGCGCCGCAGCATCCCTTCATCAAAAGCGTAATGAATACCTGAAATTACTGATTTCCTGGGACATACAAGTAATTTTGAAAGAGTAGATCAGCATTTAAGCTGGTGAATTTCATAAGTATTTAAGTGACAATGTTTGAATGAAATGAAATGTTTTATCTTTGTTTGTTTGTGTTTAGAAAATCCTATATTTTCTACTAGTATAAAAGTAGCCTTCACTCAAGACCAATGTTTGTTTCCAAAATGTATGTAAGTGTAAAATAACCAATGAGTTTGAAAACCTTGTAAATCAATGCATTTTTAATACCCCATGTGAGTTTTATAACCATACTATTGACTCGGAATGCCTATACACAACGTTCTTCAGGCGTTGGAATGTTATGACATTTGTTACCCCAAACGGTGGACTGCAGCTAACAGTCAGGGCGCGGGTTGTCAAGCCCGTATAGATCTATACACAAACACCATGCTCCCCCTTCAAGGGATTCTGGTATATAATACAGGACTTGAAATGTGTACTCGAACGTACATGAAGTTAGTGTCTCACAAAACCGTGGTATAAAAACAGATCTACTTGTTAAAATGTTACTTTTGTTCTTGTATACGAAAGTAAACTTCTTGAAATTCATGTTTCTAGTACATAAGAGTTAGAAATCTGTTCGTAAAACTATACCTATTATAGTTTTCAAAAAGTGTGTCTTGTTTGTTTAGAAATACCTAGAAAAAGAATCACTTGTTTATGAAAGCATAGATTTTTGGTGTAGAGTCTAAGATAGACAAGAATAATCTAAGAAAAGTTTAGTTTATACATGCATTACAACAAATTTATATTTCAAAAGATAGAATACTATTTTAACATATGTTATATATATATATATATATATATATATATATATATATATATATATATATATATATATATATAAGTTCCTTAAAGGTTTATAAATCGCATGTGATTTGGATATATAACAGCATATAAAAGAGTTTCTTTATGTAACACACGATAATACTCGTATGTTTTACTTGTAAATTCATAACTTCTTTATCTGATGTCGGTTTTTGCCAGACTTTTTACCGCTGGAATACCATTGTCGAGACCTTCGATTCCCGTTTAGGTCATTCCAGCCAAAAGTCGCTCGATCTCCGATTCGAGTTTTTAGCTGTCTGTTGCTAAGCCGAACTTGGAAAAATCATAACTTCGCTATATGAAGTCGGATTTGGGCATTCTTTTCACGTACGATCATGGCTCAAAGACATTTAAACATAGAAGGAAATTAAATAGAACTATTTGTACATTTTATTATGAAAGTAAATTTTATTACTCAAAAGTGGTTACAATACTTGACCCTTTTTGGTCATTTACAAAGAGTTGAAATATCGGGTTGTCACGTCATCCCCCCGTTAGAGAGAATTTCGTCCCGAAATTTAAAGTAGTAAAGATACTAGTGAACATGAAAGAGATGAGGGTACTTTTGTTTCATCTGATCTTCACGTTCCCATGTGAATTCAGGTCCCCGCTTGGCGTTCCAGCGAACCTTCACGATGGGTATGCGACTTTGTTTTGTTTGTTTGACCTCTCGGTCCATGATTTCTACTGGTTCTTCCACAAAGTTGAGGCTCTCGTTGATCTCGATCTCGTCGAGTGGAATAACAAGAGTCTCGTTGGACAGACACTTTTTCAAGTTTGAGACGTGGAAGGTTGGATGGATGTTACTAAGTTCGCGCGGTAGGTTAAGCTTGTAAGCCACAGGGCCGATTCTGGCAAGAATCTCGAAAGGCCCTATGTATCTTGGATTTAGTTTCCCACGCTTTCCAAAGCGTATTAAACCCTTCCACGGTGAGACCTTTAATAAGACGTGGTCTCCTACCTGGAATTCCAAAGGTTTCCTCCTTTGGTCTGCGTAGCTTTTCTGTCGGTCTCTAGAGGCTTTCAATCGTTCACGAATCTGAACGATCTTCTCTGTCGTTTCTCGTATGATTTCCGGACCGGTGAGAGTGCTTTCAGGAACTCTTCCTCTAGCTAACTGGGTATCGCCAACTTCAGTCCAGCACAGAGGGGATCTGCACTTTCGACCATAGAGGGCTTCAAACGGATCAGCCTTTATGCTTGTATGATAACTATTGTTGTATGAAAATTCGACAAGGGGTAAATGAATATCCCATGCCTTTCCAAAGTCAATCACACAGGCTCTCAGCATATCTTCTAAAGTTTGTATTGTTCTCTCACTTTGTCCGTCTGTTTGTGGGTGGTAGATTGTACTCATGTCTAGCCTAGTTCCCAGGGAACCTTGTAGTGACTGCCAGAATCTTGAAGTGAATCTACTATCTCGATCGGAGATAATGGATATCGGAACACCATGCAATCGCACTACTTCCCTTAAGTAAGTTCTTATAAGCTTCTCCATTTTGTCAGTCTCCTTGATGGGTAGGAAATGCGCGGATTTGGTCAATCTGTCGACAATGACCCATATGGTATCGAGTCCACTTGTCGTCTTGGGTAACTTGGTTATGAAGTCCATAGTAATCCGTTCCCATTTCCATTCTGGTATCTCTGGTTGTTGTAGTAATCCTGACGGTTTCTGATACTCGACCTTAACCTTAGCGCAAGTAAGACATTTACTCACGAAGGTAGCAATTTCTGCTTTCATGTTAGGCCACCAGTACTGCTTCTTAAGATCCAGATACATTTTATCTGAACCCGGGTGAACGGAATATCTTGAGTTGTGAGCCTCGGTCATGACTACGTTTCTGAAACCACCATGTTTCGGGGTCCAGATTCGGTCCATGAGATAGTAGGCTCTGCCACCCTTGACTTCTAGGTTCTTCTCCATTCCTCGCAGGGATTCACCCGCCACATTTTCAAGTTGCAAAGCTTCCATTTTTGCCTCCTTAATTTGTGTGGATAAGTGGGAATGGATGGTCATGGTCAAAGATTTGACCCTCCGACCAGTGTATTCCTTTCGACTGAGGGCGTCAGCTACTACGTTGGCCTTTCCAGGATGATAACGAATTTCGCATTCGTAGTCATTCAGTAACTCAACCCATCGTCGTTGTCGCATGTTGAGTTCCTTCTGATCGAAAATGTGTTGAAGGCTCTTGTGATCGGTGAAAATAGTACTCTTTGTTCCGTATAAGTAGTGCCTCCAGATCTTCAGAGCAAATACCACTGCTCCTAACTCGAGATCGTGTGTCGTATAGTTCACTTCGTGTGTCTTAAGTTGTCGGGAGGCATAAGCGATAACCTTCCCTCTCTGCATAAGAACACAACCAAGTCCTTGATTTGACGCATCGCAATACACTACGAAGTCTTCTATCCCTTCGGGGAGGGATAGTATCGGTGCGGTGCACAAGCCCTGCTTTAGTGTCTGGAATGCCTTCTCTTGTTTCGCTTCCCAGTCAAAGGCCACACCTTTCTGGGTTAATGTAGTAAGGGGTTTCGCAATGCTCGAAAAGTTCTTTATGAATCTGCGATAGTAGCCAGCTAGACCTAGAAATTGACGAATTTCTGTAGGTGTCTTTGGTGCCGACCAGTTCTCAATAGCCTTAATTTTGGAGGGGTCCACGTGTATACCTTCCTCGCTAACAACGTGACCTAAAAATTCGACTCTTCGAATCCAAAATTCGCATTTAGAGAACTTCGCATAGAGTTTCTCCGTTCGCAGTGTTTCTAGGACTTTTCGTAGGTGCTGACTATGCTCTTCCTCACTTCGAGAGTAGATAAGTATATCATCGATAAAGACGATGACGAACTGATCCAAGTAAGGGTGGCACACTCTATTCATTAGGTCCATAAATACTGCCGGTGCATTGGTTAATCCGAACGGCATCACTACGAATTCGTAGTGTCCATAACGAGTTCGGAAAGCTGTCTTTGGAATGTCCCCCTCTAGAACTCGTAATTGGTGATATCCGGATCGTAGGTCTATCTTTGAGAAGTAGTTCGCTCCTTAAAGTTGATCGAATAGGTCGTCGATACGGGGTAGAGGATAGCGGTTCTTGACAGTAAGTTTGTTCAGTTCTCTGTAGTCGATGCACATACGGAACGATCCGTCTTTCTTCTTTACAAACAAGACCGGTGCTCCCCAAGGTGAGAAACTTGGTCTTATGAATCCTTTTTGAAGGAGTTCATTAAGTTGACTGGAAAGTTCCTGCATCTCTGCTGGTGCGAGACGGTAAGGCGACTTCGCTACTGGGGTAGCTCCTGGAATTAAGTCGATTCTGAACTCGACTTGGCGTTGCGGTGGTAATCCTGGTAGTTCTTCTGGAAAGATATCGGGAAAGTCGCGTACTACCGAGATGCTCTTGATGTCCTTCAGTTCTTGACTTGTATCAACGATGTGCGCTAGGAATGTTCGACAATCCTTCCGCAAGCACTTTTGAGCTTGGATGCACGAAATGATTCGAAGGTTTGTACTAGATTTGTCGCCGTAGATAACTAAGGTTTCGTTGTTAGGGAGGTTAAGACGGACTGCTTTCTCAAAGCACATGATGTCGGCGCGAAGAAGACTCAACCAATCCATGCCGACTATGACGTCGAAACTTTTAATTTGGACCGACATGAGATTGATTGGGAAAGAATGGCCGTCTAATGTTAACGTACAGCCCATGTATATGCAATTAGTGTTTTCGGTTTTTCCATTGGCCATCTCTACAGTGAATGATTTTTCTAACTTGCTAGGTTTAGGTTTAAGTAAATGAATAAAGTTTTGACTCACGAAGCTTCTCTCCGCTCCACTATCGAATAATATGCATGCGTATGAATTATCGAGAAGGAACGTACCAGCAACTATAGTTGGGTCAGCTACAGCTTCGTCGTGGCCTATTGCCAAAACTCGTCCCACACCTCCGGTGCCTGCTACCTTAGGACAGTTCCTCTTATAGTGGCCCACCTCGCCACAACCGTAGCAAGTCTGCCCTACACCCGCACCGGGAACTTGAGTGATCGACCTTGCGGGTTCCTTGCAGAAACGGGCTGTGTGTCCTTTCCTATTGCAGTTGGCGCACTGCATTTCTCGACAAGGTCCATGGTGGTGGTAATTGCATTTGGTGCACTTTGGGAGGTTACCTATATAAGGCTTTGTTGGGTAGGTATTTGTAGGGGCTGTAGTAGGTACAGTGGCAACATTCACTGAAACCAGTTGTTTCTTTGCGGATTCTTGGGAAGACCCACCCTTCCCTTTATTCCACACCCTCTTCTTGCTATAGTTGTTGTTGTTGTTGTTGTTGTTGTTGTTGTTGTTGTAGTTGTTGTTGTTGTTGTTGTTGTTGTTTCCTTTCTGTGGTTCTGGTACATGAGTGGTTGAGTTCTGATGACCTCCGTAGTCAATCAGAGATTGTGCCAGTTCCTTAGCACTTTCAAAGGTGTCAGGTTTGGAAGCTAACACGCTTGATCGAAGTTGGGGCGTCAGTCCCCAGATGTACCTTTCTATCTTCTTGCTCTCTGGAGCAATCATATCTGGACAAAGAATTGCCAGCTCGCAGAATCTGTTGGTATAAGTAGCGATGTCGGTACCAACCATTCCGAGAGTCCATAGCTCGTGTTCAAGCTTTTGAATCTCTCCCCGTGGGCAGTATTCTCTCATCATCATGGCTTTCAGGCTCTCCCAGCTTATGGAGTTTGCCACGATTAGGGTAAGTACTTTAACGTGGCCATTCCACCAGGTCAAAGCTTTATCAATAAAGGTGAAAGTTGCAAATTTGACTTTGCTGTGCTCGGGACAAGAGCAGATTTCAAAGACTGCCTCCGTCCTTTCAATCCACTGCCTCAGGGCCATCACACCACCAGTTCCATAAAATATCTGGGGCTTGGCATTAGTGAAGTCCTTATAGGTACATTCTCGCGGTGGTCCATGACTCTCACCATGGTTGGATGGGTGTGTGCCAGATCCCGAGCCATTAGTACTCGTGTTATTGATCTGTGACATGGCAGCTGCCACCGCTGCGGTGACTGCTGCATGAAACATAACAGCATCGAATTGAGGTGGTGGAGGTGGTGGTGGTACTGGTGCTTCTTCACCGTTGTTTCGCCTTGGGTTTCTACGCGGAGGCATCCTTCAACTATAGTTTGAAAAGACAAGGATAAGAATTTCATAGAATAGAAAATGTATGTGTCTCATGAACTAAATCGCCATAGTTCAACAACAGATGATAGTATGAGTCTTAAAATAGAAGAATGAAAGTTATTTGTAAGACTGAAGGTATGAAACAAGTATTTGGCTTCCCAAAGACCATTCAAGGTTTGAACGAAATACTCAACATAGTAGTAATAGTGCCACTTATATTAATATAAAAGTTGTTACAACGATCATGAAAATTTGACCCCTATAAGGGTCTCCGATTACAAAGTTCGAGAAATTTAAAGACTTTTAGCCGAGGTCCTAAGCTATAACAAAATTTGAGTCCTTGACAAGCACTACTTGCATCGAAGGTTGCGCTTGGAGCTTGACTCCGCATCTGATTGCTTTGACTCCATTAGACGCCTATCAAAAGCGGCTTGTTGTTCCCTCAGTTCAGCGAGGGCTGCAATCACTTGCGCTTGAAATGCTTCGGTTTGGAGTTAAGAATTGTCTTGTATCTTGTCCAGCCTACGGATGTCAGAAGTGTGAACCTGCACTTCCACGTTGACATCCCGGAGTCGACTAGCTTGAACTCCAGACTGATAGGACTGATTGGCTAACTTACCCACCATTACCGGGAGTGCTCGATCAGCTGAACCTCCGCCGCGGACATCATAGAAGTCCCGGCACATGCCGTAGGGAGGGCGTAGGTTTTGCTGTTGGCTCCAATGGTGGAGGTGACTTCCCCAGACGGGAGTCGGTCCTTGAAAGTTCCTTACGAAGACGGGAGGTTGAATGGGTGGTGGATCGATAACTTCCGGCTCTGAGTCGGTACCGGAGTCATCACCCACTTCTATGGGTTCCTCGTCCTCTTCGGGATCATCTGTGATCCATCCTCCGTTGCCTTGGTTGGGAAAGTAGGGGTCGCCAGGGTGGTGAAATCCAGCCATTTGACTGTACGAGAAATAGGGTTATAAGAATTGAATAAAGTCGGAACATGCAAAACATGTAAGTTAAACTAGTTTAGATCGCAAATACTCCTATAGTATTTTAATTCTTGTGTTTGATTCTTGTAATGGTTTGGTAAGGTTTGACTTGTTGCTTACTATGATCATTCCTCGATATACGTTGGTCCAATCTCGGGCAAATATAGTTGATCACGCTATATTTGTCCCAAATCAGATTACATATATCGAGTCTTAATCGTAGTGTCAACTTGTCTAAATACTTGTTGTATAGTTAGATATCATGAAAATAATTTGTTGTATGCATGTAATTGTACTTAAATGAACTATCAATTTAAGTTGAACGAAATGCTGCTTAAGCGTAAAAAGAAAATTTGTTTTGTCAGAGAGTATTAGTCCCTTAAGCATTTATAGTTTGTATATCTTATGTGGTTCGATATACTTAGTTCACTATAAACATTGCTCTGATACCAATCTGTCACACCCCCAAACCAGAACGGCGGAAACGTTCGGGGGCGGATGACTTCATGTGGTAACGTAACAAATGAATACATAGTAAAGAAAGCAATACAACCATCATATATATAATTGAAAGTTTACATTTGTCAAAAGTTACATGTTCAAAACTCAATTACAATATGATGTCAAAAATACGAGATTAAACTGGCGCCGCAGCATCCCTTCATCAAAAGCGTAATGAATACCTGAAATTACTGATTTCCTGGGACATACAAGTAATTTTGAAAGAGTAGATCAGCATTTAAGCTGGTGAATTTCATAAGTATTTAAGTGACAATGTTTGAATGAAATGAAATGTTTTATCTTTGTTTGTTTGTGTTTAGAAAATCCTATATTTTCTACTAGTATAAAAGTAGCCTTCACTCAAGACCAATGTTTGTTTCCAAAATGTATGTAAGTGTAAAATAACCAATGAGTTTGAAAACCTTGTAAATCAATGCATTTTTAATACCCCATGTGAGTTTTATAACCATACTATTGACTCGGAATGCCTATACACAACGTTCTTCAGGCGTTGGAATGTTATCACATTTGTTACCCCAAACGGTGGACTGCAGCTAACAGTCAGGGCGCGGGTTGTCAAGCCCGTATAGATCTATACACAAACACCATGCTCCCCCTTCAAGGGATTCTGGTATATAATACAGGACTTGAAATGTGTACTCGAACGTACATGAAGTTAGTGTCTCACAAAACCGTGGTATAAAAACAGATCTACTTGTTAAAATGTTACTTTTGTTCTTGTATACGAAAGTAAACTTCTTGAAATTCATGTTTCTAGTACATAAGAGTTAGAAATCTGTTCGTAAAACTATACCTATTATAGTTTTCAAAAAGTGTGTCTTGTTTGTTTAGAAATACCTAGAAAAAGAATCACTTGTTTATGAAAGCATAGATTTTTGGTATAGAGTCTAAGATAGACAAGAATAATCTAAGAAAAGTTTAGTTTATACATGCATTACAACAAATTTATATTTCAAAAGATAGAATACTATTTTAACATATGTTATATATATATATATATATAAGTTCCTTAAAGGTTTATAAATCGCATGTGATTTGGATATATAACAGCATATAAAAGAGTTTCTTTATGTAACACATGATAATACTCGTGTGTTTTACTTGTAATCCCCCCCCCCCCCTTGAAAGCATATAAAAGCATTTAAAATATTTAAAAAGGTTGATTAAGGGGTATGAAACTCACTTGAAAGTTTTGGAGATTGCGAGGTGGAAAACCGGGCAAAGTTTCGTCTCGGGAAACGGATTTTCCTCGGGATTCTCGGGAATCTCGGGAGTAAAATCGACCCTCGGGACTTGATCCAAAAAGACCAGAGCTTCGGGTTTGAACGGACACGGAAAACGAGGCAAGATTGTGAGAGAGGAGAGAAATGAGACCTTTTCTCGAAAGCCCTCGCATCCTATTTATAGGAAGGCTGGTCTGCCTCGGTACGCGGGGCGTACGCTCGTACGCAGCGCGTACGCGTACGTCATGCATGAACGAAGCCTCGACTGCCTCGGCTTCAGATGGGACGGGTTGCTGGGTACGCGGGTCGGATGGGACGGGTTGCTACGGACGGGTCGGACGGGTCGGATAGGGCGACGTGGACGATCAGAGGCCAAGTCTCTCGGGTACGCTGGGCGTACAGGGGTACGCAGCGCGTACCTCGGATGAGGACGCTGACTCCCCTTTGGATAATGTCCGAATTTTGATTTAAATAAATAATTAATTTATTTAACAAACTTCAAAAATCCATATCTTCTTCATACGAACTCCGTTTTCGATGGTCTTTATATCCACGCGTAGGTGAGACTACGCTCTACAACTTTCATTTAGACTCCGTCGGCAAATTCCGAAATTATTTTTTTTTATTAGTTATTATAAACTCATTGTGTTTAAGGAATTTCTTTGAAAATTCATAACTTCTTTATCTGATATCGGTTTTTGCCAGACTTTTTACCGCTGGAATACCATTGTCGAGACCTTCGATTCCTGTTTAGGTCATTCCGGCCAAAAGTCGCTCGATCTCCGATTCGAGTTTTTAGCTGTCTGTTGCTAAGCCGAACTTGGAAAAATCATAACTTCGCTATATGAAGTCGGATTTGGGCGTTCTTTTCACGTACGATCATGGTTCAAAGACATTTAAACATAGAAGGAAATTAAATAGAACTATTTGTACATTTTATTATGAAAGTAAATTTTATTACTCAAAAGTGGTTACAATACTTGACCCTTTTTGGTCATTTACAAAGAGTTGAAATATCGGGTTGTCACACTAAGAAAGATGTATTAGCATAGTTTTTCAATGAATTGCATTGTAAGGACAAATTTTTCCGCAATAAAATAAATTTTGATTTTAAATTTTATTTATTTATCCTTGCAATGGCGTGTATGAAAAATTGATGTTAAAATGTTTCTATTATTAGCAATAATGGATTTGGTTCTTATTTATGGAAAGTCGAGAATTTACCAAATAAGGAGAGTTTCTCATCGCCAAAGTTTCAATTGGACAGAAACTTGGAATCATGCATCTTGGTTGCACGATGAATGAGAAATTTCATATTTGGAAATTAGACTAATTCATTGACAAAGTGTCAAGTGAAGGACTTGGAGATCGAATACACAAAGTTGCGTGTTGATCAAGTCCACCATAAGAGTAACAAAGACATTCGTCATGATTTACTAAAGGTTTAGTAAATATGATTATGCTTATAAGATTAAGTGTAATTCTGAATTGATTGAAAATGTTTAAATCAATAGCAGAACGAATAAGAAGAATCAAGTAGGCAGAAAGATAAAAGTTTCCCCATTCTAAGAAGAAGGGAGAGTACCTTTTATGCTTTATGATAGGTCTTAATGATTAAGAACCATATCTCAATTGATCCTCTAAGTAAGTCTTAGTACAATTGTATGTTTGAGAAGAGGAATCAAGAATTGAAGAAATGGTTAAATCAAGAAGTCTATCATACTTCGTTCCAATAACAAGTCTTAGAGTTAAGATTGTGACATTGAGTGAATAGTATTAAGAAGGTTTATAACATTCATCAATTGTGGAAAGTTGTGATGTCTTGGATACGACAAAGACCAACTAAGACCAAAATTATGAAGTGTTATGTTTTGATAAAAGCTACACTAACTCTTGAATATTTGTTTGTCAAGAAATGTTTTGACAAGAGAATCGTATATGTCAAGGAGTCAGTGGGAGTCTTAATAGTCTTGAAAAGTTTCAAGAACAAATCAAATAAACCTCATCGATCATCACTAGCACACGAGTTGAGGTTTACAACCTATCGTGTTGACATTATTTTGTTTCTGTGCCAATCCAATTGAGTTAATTATGCATGAGAATTCTATGAGTTCTCATTTTGAACGCATAAAAGGCAAAGCACCTTAATCAATGAAAGGTACATTGATAGGAAAGGGTGAGCTGCTTAACTACTTGGAAGACATGGTGGGCAGCTCTGCTACCATAAGGCAAGAAATCAAGATTAAGAAAGTTTGGTCCATATGAGTTTAAATTTGTCGTAAACCTTGGTTTTAACAAATTCACATGGATAGGAACAAATACACCGCTTTAAGTCTAAGAGTCATAAGATTCCCTCCTTCATGAAAATGATTGTGAGGAAATGCTTTCACTAAGAAAAAGCTTAAGAAGATAGTGATTGTAAAATTGCATTCTCAAATTCAATCATGGTTACGGCATCCCTTTCCATAATTTGAATTGTGAGGTTTGGCAATTAGTCTTAATTGTTTAGACACACATATGAACTATCGAAGGCAAAGGTGTATAAGTTCAAGAAGCCTTGATAAAAGATTATCAAAGCATTAAGTATTAGAAACATGGACTTAAGAAATTCAATAGGTATTGCTTTTCTGAAAGTTAAGATGTTCATAAATACATGTCGAAGCTAGTGGGAGCATAAGTGTTATGTTTTATAATAATCATCAAGATAGTGGGAGCATAAAAGTTATGATTGTATGATTATTAAGGAAAGTATTGCAAGGTTAGCAATATTAATTATAGAAAACAAGAGTCATACTTTGCAAAGTCGCAATAGTTGAAGAGTTGTTTTGCTATAATTAAGGGAGAGAATATTATGCTTCATTTCAAATCTAAAGGTTTAGGTTGAGAAATGTTAATAAAATTTAGTCAAAGGTACAAAGTGTGTTCTTAAAATTTCGATTATGATTACGACATCCCTCTTCACAATTCGAATTTTGAGAACATAGCAAATAAAACATTATGCGTTGGGTCCCATACGCTTCGGGTATAGGATCAATTGCAAATGCTTTAATGTTTGACCATTCTAAAATTTTCCAAATGTCGAGCACATTTAGAGGGAAAAAGGACTAGAATCGATTTAGACTAAAATAATTAAACAACTATCAAAGGACAATCCAAGTTCGATGAGGATTGGTCGCTTGTGAGTAGTTGGAAGTATAGTATTGGAAAATATGGAAATGTTTCCATATTGGATGGACCGTATCGACATCATTACGAATAGATAAGATTCTATTAAGAATGAGTTGTCATATGGAACATATGGAAGTGTGTCCATATTGGGAATTGAATATTGAGAAATCTATGACTAGATTAGAAACTTCTATGCAAAAGGATGTTCAAAGAATGTACTTTGAGTGAGAGACATCACGTCTATGGAATTGTCTTGTAACAATCTCCAATAGAGGACTTTGTAATATCATTGGCAATAGTCTTTGTGACTTTGGTGCAGTGACATTACGAAAGGATAGTTGCATACAATGTTAGAATCTAGCATATTCTATAAGTAGCAAGAATTTGATATTCCTTGACTTATGAAAAACGGATTTGGAGTTGTGAAATGAGAAGGATTGGAAATGTGTTCAATGTGATCTATTTCACAAAGTAAGAATCATAGGTAAACATTGTGTGCATGCTAGGAGCATGGGACAAGTATTGGAATTCAAGTAAGAAGTTGATTAACCGAAACGACAAATAATGAGTAATCGATATGGTGATAAATAAAAGGTGTTTTATTTATACTCAAAGGTTTGAGGCCATATGGGATTAGTATTATTCTTGTGTTTCACTTTGCATGTTTTGACTTCCAGAATAATTGAGTTTATTAAGAATAATCGAATTATTCGAACGGGCCGCAGTCGTTCATATGTTGGAAGTAGATATGAATGAAGACTGTCGTGAATTGGTGTGTGGATTGTCTAAAGAGCATTAGACATAAGCAAATGTTTGCTGCAACGTTCATGAGTGCTTATGAATATGATTTGAGCATTGGATTAAACCCACGCTCACTTGGATCACTCCATGAATTGTATCACGAGTGATTGGTGAGACGATAACATCTTATATTCTTGAAACCGAGATGTGTGAGTTGTGTCTTGCAAATCGGTTGCACATTGATAATATGTAAACACACTAGTAACTTGGTGTTATAAAACATATTGTTGTGTGTGATTCGGTGCGTGAGTGCAAGCAAGCATTGTATCAAAGTTTATCCATTCCTTTTATTCAAAGTAGGATAAAAGCGATATCTTTGGGCCCCTCGATGGTTTAGTGATGACAAACGTAAATGCTCGGCCGGGCTAGGGCTAATTTGATTTGTTCAATTAGTCTGTCGTCATAAATCAGAAATCGAGAAGTAGTACAAAGAGAATGATTTGAAATCATATCTCATATGATATCTAGAATGGAGGAATATATGATCCCTTATCTAAGGACATGCGTATCTGATAGGATCAGAGTTGACAGCGGCTTTGGAAAGCTACGATTGCAGATCAGGATCTGAAGTCATACGCATAATAGTTATTAGACTTATCCAAGTGGGAGACAGTTGGATTAGTGTCTAAGTCCATAACTATTTTGGTATGTACTTGACCCGATGGTGCATGGTCCTTTTGGGTTGCCTTCACCAAAGCAACTTGATAGGATGAATTATGGAGAGAAAGGATTAAATATGATTTATTAATATATTATGGGAATAATATATTAAAGGAGAAATCATATTGTTTAATTAATATTAGTCAATAATTAATTGGTAATTAGTTTTGTGACTAAAAGAGATTAATTAAACTTAAGGGACTGGAATTGTAAATATAAGATAATTGCAATTTGGGCCATGGATTGCCTTGAATCAAGAGGTGGACGAATTCTATGGGGAAACCCATAAGGAAATCGTCCATGGGCTTGATTAAAGGAGTCTATGGGTTGCTTAGGGCTTAAGCAACCAAATTAGGGTTTCCTTGTTAGATAACCCTAATAGCCTCACTATATATAGAACCCTTAAGGCTCAAAAACGTGGGGAACATCTCTTCTAGGGTTAGAACACGTTTTGGGCAGCCTCCATCCTCTCTCCTCTTCATCCTCTTGCTTATGGTGTTTGTGAACCATTAGAGGAGTGACACTTGTGACTCTAAGCCTTCCAAAGTCAATTCAAGGAGGAATTGGGATTGTTATTGCTACATAACAATCAAGGTAACATTATAAACTTATTCTTATGATTAATATGATTACTTGAATGCTAGAATTAGGGTTTATAGTCTTGGATTCAAAGCATGTACAATAGAGAAACCTAGATCCAAGCATTAGGGTTTGTATGAGCACATAGGATGTCTTATGACCAAAACCCATCAACTTGGGACACTAGGCTCTTGAGCTCCATGAAATCAAGCTACATCAAAAACGTATGTGTTCTATCTAGTTTGTTATACTAGTACTTATGATTGTATGCTAGTTAGGGTAATACCTTGGAATATTCATATTTGCATGTATAATAGAGAAAACATAGATCCAAGGTATTTAGGGTTGCATGTACACTTAGGAGTGTTAGAATGCTCAAAACCCATTAGAATCACGGTTCAGGGATTGGTCAAGGAAGGGGTATATAATAAGTAATGATTGTATATATGTATGGATGATACTCATGGGTTGTCACTCATCGGGAAGGGAGTGATCAAGGAGCTCGTTACAGATATTGATTCTTATTGGGGGCGCCAATGAGTAGATAAGAACTGCTGGGATTACTCAGGTCGAGTAATGGTGGCGGAGGGAAAATTACCAACTGGGTGTAAGGATTTCTAATTATAATCTAGTTTGGGGCATATATCGATCAAGGAATCAGTTTCGGAACTTGGTGCGTTCAGACCCGCAAGGGTTTTGGTTCATTCGATTTAATGTCATGTGTTCGCGATTATTGGTCGCATCGTTTGTCATTCAACAAAGGGTTTTTGAAAGTTTTGAGTGTGACAATTGAAGTTCTCTGGATGTGTCATCATATCATCATATTTAGTATGTTTTAGGTTCCTTTGGTCTTTGGATATGCTTACCCTCTCTGGCGGTGTGGAATTTTGGTTCATAGCAGTCTTGGGTTAGTTGGAAATCAGAGTCTTTTCAGAAACCTTCTCGAGTCAGTTGCATGTTGGTGGAACATGTTCAGTCTTCTATTAAGTTTGAGGTTCGTTGTTCGATAGAACCTTGGTATTTATGCCCTTTTTGGATAAGGTTATGGGTTCCCCGGGATATGCATTATGGTAATTCATTATGTGTATGTGGGCTGGACAAGATAGCATTGGGGCTTGGATCAAATTATTCGCTTAGTGGTCGTAGCCTTGAAATTAAATCAAGGGTGCAACCAGTTATCCTATTCTTGGATTGAGTGTGACCATGATTTCGTTGAGTTTTGCATTGGTAGCGTCTTGTTTTGTGAAGGAATTGGGTGTGGTATAGTTATGGCATTATTATGCTCGGTTAGCGATGAGAAGGACATTGTTTAGGTCCCTGCAAGGCAGTAGAAATTGGTTTAGAGCCTGTTGTCCCGTGATGTGGGTCGCGAGTGCCAGGTGAAAAATCTAATGTCGACAAGATCGGCTTGATAGCGGGATCATTCCAGTTATGGGCTGAAGGCCATGTAAGGCATTCCAGACTCATGCTGAGGGCTCGGTGGCAATCCATACCTATGTTGAGGACCTTGTAAGGGTATTCCATACATAGGTTGCGTGCCCAATGATCATGATTGTTGATTTCATCTGAGTATGGTACTTTCGTATTTGACGCATTAATGGAAGTTGGGAGACGCAATCAGCTGGTTGGATAAAGGGAATAGTTAAAGGTGGTTGGGAGTATCGGTCGTGTATCAGAAAGTCTCTTGGAATATTTGCATTATAATCCCATTTTATTGCAAGTTGTTATGAGGGGTTGATTATCAAGGTTGGGAATCAGTTATGAAGTCTCAAATCAAAGTTCTTTGTTGATGTATCGGGTGGTTTGCTTGATGGGGGTACATCTGAATTGTTAAGGATTGGAGGTAAATGTGGGATTCCTAGAATTCTCATATTTTCTCGAAGGAGCAGTGGTTGGAGTGGCGTTTCAGGGAGTCATGGGTTAATTAAAGGATTTTGGTGCATCTTATGGACTTTGGAGTAGTGGAAGATTCGTGATATATGTGATTAGGGTTTTTTCAGATAAGGTATTGAATTCTTGGTTTTGAGCTGAGTGGTGATGGTTGTCTTTTATCAGAGATCTGGTAGGTGGTCAAGATTTATGTTCTCGGGTATTTGTAAATTCGTTCAGGCTGGAGAGGTTGTTCAGTTTGGGTTGTGAAGTTGAGTCCTTGTGGGGGCAGTTTTGTTTGGTACTATATGTCATGAAGTCCGACATTGCTCATGATTTTCAGTTTCAGGTATAGCGATTGGCTATCTTCTATTTTGGATTCAACATCAGTAGGGGGGAGGTCATCTGAGTGGGGTGACTTTGCTAGTCATTTTGGGGTTCAGGGAGTTCAGTTAGGATCATCAGTTCGGTAGCGGAGATTGTAAGGAATGTCTTCGAGGACGAAATCTAATTTAAATGGAGGAGAGTTGTAACACCCGGAATCTTGAGGAACAATTGTAGAAATAAATCCCCATTCTAGGGTTAGACATGGCGTGTTGGAGGACCAACACGACGTGTCTAGATTGAAGAAACACGACTTTCTTTAAGGTCAACATGGTGTGTTGGCGGCTAGTGGAGAAAACCCTAATTTTAGGGTCTTGTACCCTATATAAAGGCCTTATGTAACATCCCAAAATATCAAGAGTAAAGTTGAAGGGCTAAAAGAGTAAATTGGAAGGGGAACTCGGCGAGTCCATGGGTGGACTCGGCGAGTAGGGTCGCGACTTGGTCGCGTGTTAAGTGGCCGACTCGGCGAGTCTGTAGATGGACTCGGCGAGTAGGCACTGAGTGGAGAAAACCCTAAATTTGGAGGACGAGCCCTATATAAAGAACATAACATCCTTTCCCCCAGCCTCTCTATTCTCTCTTAAGTCCAGAAACCCTAGTTGTCGTGTGTGAGAGGATCAAAGTGCATTTGGAGGCTTGGAGAGGTGGTTGTTGAAGAAATCTTGAAGGAGAGAGGCTTGGATCAAAGGGCTTTGCAAGGAATCGAGTTAATCTTCTCTTGGAGCTTCCTTTTGAGGTATTATTCATTGTTTTAAAAACCGGTTTTTTAGTTGAACCGGTTTGGTGACCGGTTCCCGGTTCAACCGGTTTAACCGGTTCGACCGCCGAGTGAACCGGTTTCTATATTTTTCATGTTTTTTCTATTTTCCTACACATACATACATATATAAATTATGAATTTGATGTTTACAAGTTCAAACATTAAAAATACACATAAAAATAAGTTGTAAATGAATCCAAATACATTAAAAAAACACATAACCATAAGTTTTAATGTTTTACATCAATCCATATATGCCAAAAAGAAAATAAAAATATAATATCGAAACCAAATATAATTTTAGATGAATACAACCACATCAAAAAAACTTTATAACATTTTTTATATGTTTTTATTTAGAAAAAACTAAATAGATTTGGAAAAAAAACCATCAAAGTTTATTATATAAATGATTCTTTTTCATGTGGTTTTATTCGGTTTAACCGGTTTATTTTGACCGGTTCAACCGGGTTTTTCTAAAAACCGACCGGTTCAATCCGGTTCATAAATCAATGTAAAACCGGTGATAGTTGAACCGCTCCCTCCACCGGTTCCCGGTCCAACCGGTTCGACCGGCCGGTTCAAACCGGTTTTTAAAACATTGGTATTATTTCATTGTTTGAGCTGCTATTATCTTAATTCATCATTTTTTGAGGTGTTAGAGATCTTATCCTTTGGTGTATTGGAGTTTAGAGGTTAGATCTGAGGTTGCTACCTCAGGTCTGGAATGGAGAAGGGTTAGAACGCATAAAAGTCCCCGTTTGTGAGTGATTGAAGGAGCTATCTTGTCCCAAACCCAAACCCTAGAGTGAAAAGGCCTAGATCTCTTTGGATTCACGTAAAGTTTGCCACTTTACGTGATGGGTGGCCTTAGGAGGGGTAGATCTATGGTTTGGATCATCTGCATGGCTTGGAAAGCCTCTGTATGGATTCAGACCCAGTGGTACTCGGCGAGTCACATGGGTGGACTCGGCGAGTTGCATGAAGATAAGCTGGGACTCGGCGAGTTGGAAGAACAACTTGGCGAGTTGGATGATGATGGCCTGGAACTCGATGTATATGGCTAGACTCGGAGGGTGGACCGGGTGGACTGTTGGCCGGTGCGGTGGACCAGTCACACAGTAGACCCGAAGTGCATGGGTGTTCTGTGATCGGATATGTTATGGCATGTTATGCGTGTATGGTATATGTGGTTGGTATTTTGGGGATATCTCACTAAGCTTTCGGGCTTACAGTTGTGGTTTAATGTTTTTCAGGTTCTTCAGGAGACCGTGGCAATGTGAAGGCGTGATCGTACCGCTCCTTATGTTTTTGTCGTTATGTGATTCTGGGAATATTTTAAATAAATTGTATTGAAAACCTTTTTGTAATAATTTAATGACATCGGGTTGTTTTTGAAAAGTTTAAATTGGTTGGAATTTTTTGGTTGTTACAAGTTGGTATCAGAGCCTTGGTTTGAGTGAATTGGAGGAACCACTCGTGTGACTCCAGTCTCAAATCGAGGAGAGTTTTCAAAAGAGAATTTAAAATGGTTTTCAAAATGAGTAAAGGAGGACGCGGAGGTACGATCAGCCGGAGCTAGTAAGTGACCCCAAAATACCATACATGATATTTGTTTTTGAGCTTTGTTAGAACAGCATGCTAGTGCTAGGCTAGGGATCTTCAGGATTTCATGATAATGTTGCCTGATGATGCCTGTAGCCTAGGGTTTTCTTGTGGGAGATTTCCAGTGTTCCTCTAGTGGTGAGGGTTGAGCGCTTGTTTGTATGTTTTCTCTAGGGCGTTGTGGTAGTACTTCATACAAATATGGGTTGGTATGGAAGGTAGTATGGGCCCATACTACTGAATGCACAGGACCCATACGCGTATCAGGGAAACCATGACCTCTAGGGCTTGGTTGAGGCTTGGTTCCCGGGTTGTGGGAAGTGTCTGAGATTTTGTGGTGTTTTTCAGTATGGAGATTCCGAGGCATGTTGGGAGTGGATTCGGGTCAGGATCGGGAGCAGGAGAGGGAGTCCAGGGCGGGTCTGTGCCGCCCGGGGTTGTTGGTCAGATGAGCTCGTACGAGTTGGATGCGAGGATTCGTGAGATCCTGCATGACCAGGTTGCTGCATTGTTCCGGGCTGAGTTGCCGGAACTGTTTAGGTCGATCAAGACCGCCATGGTTGAGTATTTTGATGAGCACTATGCGGCTCTCACAGAGACAGCTGCCGCAGTAGCTACAGCGACTGTAGCAGCAGCAGCAGGAGGAGTTGGTCGGGGTTTTCAGTATCGGGACTTCGATAATACGAAGCCTCCCACCTTTGATGGAGTTCAGGACCCGATTGTTGCTATGAGATGGTTATCGGACGTGGAGGGGTGTTTCTTCACGTGTTCATGCCCTGCTGATCAGAGGGTGAGGTGTGCTCTGAACCTGTTGAGGCTTGGGGTGAAGGATTGGTGGAGATTGACCACGGGGTCATACTCGGATGTGCAAAGGGCTGCGATTTCATGGGATCAGTTCAGAGAGATGTTCAGCACTCGTTATGTCCCGCAGGTTGAGAGGGAGAGATTGGCTCAGGAGTTCCTTGAGCTGAAGCAGGATTCGGAGTCGGTGACTGAGATCACCAGGATGTTCACTGAGAGGGAGATGTTTTGCCCTGAGTTCGCTTCGGAGCAGGCTCAGATGTCCCGATATCTGAGTATGCTCAAGAGGGATATCAGACAGTTTGTGTCTACGCAGAGGTGCGAGACTTTGTTGGAGTTGCAGGAGGCCTCTAGGCGGCGTGAGTTAGAGATTTAGTTGCAGTTGCGTGAGCTGAGGCAGGCTCTGGTGCAGTCGCAGCCGGTGCCAAAACGGTCCAAGACCGTTGATTCTAGAGTGGGGGATCTGAGCAGCCACACTTTTGGGAAGGGTGGGAGGAGTCACACCGGAGTTTGTAGGTCCGGTGGTGCATGCTGCAAGTGCGGAAAGGAGGGGCACTATGCGAGGGATTGTAGGCAGGCGGCGCCGGTTCGGGATTTGAGGATTTGTTATCATTGTCATCTGGTTGGACATTTGAGGGTCAACTGTCCACAGCTTGCTGCAGGACCGGTGCAGGCTCCAGTACCGGCCACTTTGAGGATCACAGGTGGAGGTCAGGGTGGAGTGGAGCCCCCAAGGGCTCAGG
The DNA here is from genome assembly GCF_051521515.1 of Lactuca serriola. Classification (NCBI taxonomy): domain Eukaryota; kingdom Viridiplantae; phylum Streptophyta; class Magnoliopsida; order Asterales; family Asteraceae; genus Lactuca; species Lactuca serriola. The sequence continues at coordinate 93,237,839 of NC_136408.1, forward strand.
GTCGTGCTTTTCAGCTTGCAGCAGAGGAGGTCAGGGCAGTGCCGAAGGCAGCTGCAGGTATGTTTCTTTCTTGATGTCTTGTTTTTTTTATGATTATTGTGGAATATTGTTATCTGCTAGTCTCATGTGTGGTTTTCGGTATTATATTCGTTGATTTTGAGGGTTATGGTATGGTTATGGGTTTAGTGTTGGGAATTTCGTTGGTTTTCATTCATGAAGGTTATTAGTGGAAATCTGGCGTTGGTTTGAATGTCGGGTAGCATCTGCAGTCTGAGGAGTGGTTAGCTGAAGATCGAGTTTCTTTTGAGCCGGGATGATCAATGTTGATATGTGATTTCGTGAAGGTTGCTCGTTCTAGTGGGAATCAGTTTGCGTGTAAGTGTTGGTTTTGTGCAGGGTTGTTCTGGGAGGTCGGTGATAGCGGTTGGTGGTTGATAGTCAGTGCCCTAAGTGGGGGAGAATTGGAAAATTCTATGGATGATCGTTGAGTATGTGAGATTGTTGAGCTGTCTGAAATTCAGCAGTGATCTGTCAGCCCAGAGTGTAGACTGGTATGAGTAAGTGTCGGGCATGCGGGGCGGGGTGCAGACCTAGGGCATTTGATTGTGGAGGGTGTGGGATCAGGTCGGGATCGATTATGTGTGATGGAGATAGAGTTCGGAACCCCTAGGGGGATAGAACAGTATGCATGGGAGGATTTCCTGGAGAGATGACTCGGATGAGGAATGCTAGTTGAGCGGTCCGGATAGACTGAAGGCCGGTAGGCGTACCAGTCAGGCCGAAGGCTCGGAGAACGGTTCAGCTAGACTGAAGGCCCTGGAGGGTGGTCCAGATTGGCTGAAGGTTCTGAGAGTGGTCCAGATTGGCTGAAGGCCTGGTAAGGCGGTCCAGCCATGCTGAAGACTCTGCGGGTATTGTTAGATCAGTACAAGGAAATGGTTTGAGTATGTTGCGTTGTGTTAGCATTAGAAGGTCTGGCCCCGGGTATTGATCTTGATTAGTGGAGATAGTGCATAGGCTTGAGAGTCCCTGCGATCAGAGTCAGAGCATGTGTGTTTGATGGATAGCGGTTACGCTATGAAGGAGTGGTGTAGCATTGGGCGAGCGTTGTGGCACTTGTGGTAGTGTCAAGGCAGCCAAGTGGTTTTCCTTGGTAAGGATAGGGAAGAATGTAGCTCCGAGAGGGAGCGTAAGTTCATGGAAGTGAAAGCAGCAGTGCAGAGTTATGGTTGCAGTAATCCAAGTATGGTCATTGAGCAGCGTGTTTGCAGTAGTGGTATAGAATCCCAACCGGATTGGATGTCTGCTGAGGTAACGGAAGGAATTCCGAGGGTGTAAAGCCAAGAGGCTCGGAAGGGATGCAGGGATAGAGTCTTGGATTCCCAACGATCTTGATCAAGGAATGGAGTATGTAGGGGTAATTCATCCTGGGGGATGTTTGGGAGTATCGTCAGTGTGATGGGTTTTTCCAACCCGAGGGTGTTAGAGCTAGTTCAGCATGTGTATGTGATTGCAAGAGGAGAACTCATGGGAGTTGCTCTAAAGAATGTGTCATTTTATTGGCATGGGATGAATAGAGTCGGACTCGGATCGGGAATCCGGTGGTTCGTGGTTATTTCTAGCTCATATGGGTCGAGCAATTGTTGTAATTTGGAGCAGTGATGCATCATGGGTAGTACTCAGTTGTTAAGTGGGGTTATCAGAGAGTAAAGCCGGTGGTCGGCTTGAGACGGTGGTCAGGACACCGAAGAAAGGAAAAGGTGGGTTCGAGTTTCGAAGGTTGTGCCTTGAGGAACCTGGTTTGGTTAATGCTAGGTGGCGCGTTGCGGGAGTATTTCTAGAGTTGAGTTGTCGCAGGCTTCGAGGACGAAGCCTAATCTAAGTGGGGGAGAATTGTAACATCCCAGAATATCAAGAGTAAAGTTGAAGGGCTAAAAGAGTAAATTGGAAGGGGAACTCGGCGAGTCCATGGGTGGACTCGGCGAGTAGGGTCGCGACTTGGTCGCGTGTTAAGTGGCCGACTCGGCGAGTCTGTGGATGGACTCGGCGAGTAGGCGCTGAGTGGAGAAAACCCTAAATCCGGAGGATGAGCCCTATATAAAGAACATAACATCCTTTCCCCCAGCCTCTCTATTCTCTCTTAAGTCCAGAAACCCTAGTTGTCGTGTGAGAGAGGATCAAAGTGCATTTGGAGGCTTGGAGAGGTGGTTGTTGAAGAAATCTTGAAGGAGAGAGGCTTGGATCAAAGGGCTTTGCAAGGAATCGAGTTAATCTTCTCTTGGAGCTTCCTTTTGAGGTATTATTTCATTGTTTGAGCTGCTATTATCTTGATTCATCATTTTTGGAGGTGTTAGAGATATTATCCTTTGGTGTATTGGAGTTTAGAGGTTAGATCTGAGGTTGCTACCTCAGATCTGGAATGGAGAAGGGTTAGAACGCATAAGAGTCCCTGTTTGTGAGTGATTGAAGGATCTATCTTGTCCTAAACCCAAACCCTAGAGTGAAAAGGCCTAGATCTCTTTGGATTCACGTAAAGTTTTCCACTTTACGTGATGGGTGGCCTTAGGAGGGGTAGATCTATGGTTTGGATCATCTGCATGGCTTGGAAAGCCTCTGTATGGATTCAGACCCGGTGGTACTCGGCGAGTCACATGGGTGGACTCGACGAGTTGCTTGAAGATAAGTTGGGACTCGGCGAGTTGGAAGAACAACTCGGCGAGTTGGATGATGATGGTCTGGAACTCGGTGAGTCGGAAGAACAACTCGGCGAGTAGGTTGAAGATAGCCTTAGACTCGACGAGTCTGTTCTTGGACTCGGCGAGTCTTGACGAAGAGTCCCAATCCTTTCTGGTTGATCCGTGAATCGGTGAGTCATGGGGTGACTCGGTGAGTGGTGTGTGAGTGGACTCAGAGTTGTTGGACTCGGCGAGTGTCGGGGTGACTCGGCGAGTTGAGTCGCGGATTGAGGAGGTTCTGTGTATGAGGACTCGGCGAGTCATCGGGTTGACTCGGCGAGTAGAGTCACTCAGGGGTTGACGTTGACTTGCCTTGACCAAGAGTAACCAGTTGTCTTCCAGGGGTATTTTGGTAATTCTTGGTTATTGTTTTGAGTTTAGTGTTTTGGTGGTTGGCGGGTGGTGGAAATCTTATCAGTGGTCGGAGCAGCTTGGGTTTATCTGTTTAGTCGGCAGTTGCAAGGTGAGTTATCCTCATTATATCAACAGGGTCTAAGGCACCAAGGCCGTCCCTTAATCGGATTGAGATCCGGGTATTTGTTGTTATGTTATTGGTGTGATATGTTTGCATCCTGGTAATTAGGATGGTACGTGTTAGAGACCTGGTTGAGGTCGGTATCATGTTATGTAGAGTGATGCTATGCTAGTGCCCGGTTAGGTCGGTATCCTGGTTAGGATGATGAGATGCTATGTGATCTCTCTGATCGGTTTGTTGACTGTGGATTATTATATGATTGTATGTTTATGTGCACATGGTTGTTTTTACTGGAGTTGGGTTGAGGCGGGTCCTGCTTTGTGCTGTAGGCCAAGATACCCAGGGCGGACCGGTTGTCCCGAAGGCCCAGCGAGCGGTCCGGATAGGCTGTAGGCCCCAAGAGGGCGGACTAGACGTGCCGAGGCTCGAAGAGTGGACCAGACCGACTGAAGGCCCGGTGCGGGCGGACCAGTCATACTGTAGACTCAGAGAGTGGACCAGGTAGATTGAAGGCCCGGTGCGGGCGGACCAATCACACTACAGACTCGATGTATATGGCTAGACTCGGAGGGTGGACCGGGTGGACTGTTGGCCGGTGCGGCGGACCAGTCACACAGTAGACCCGAAGTGCATGGCTGGTCTGTGATCGGATATGTTATGGCATGTTATGCGTGTATGGTATTTGTGGTTGGTACTTTGGGGATATCTCACTAAGCTTTCGGGCTTACAGTTGTGGTTTAATGTTTTTCAGGTTCTTCAGGAGACCGTGGCAAGGTGAAGGCGTGATCGTACCGCTCCTCATGTTTTTGTCGTGATGTGATTCTGGGAATATTTTAAATAAATTATATTGAAAACCTTTTTGTAATAATTTAATGATATCGGGTTGTTTTTGAAAAGTTTAAATTGGTTGGAATTTTTCGGTCGTTACACCTTAAGTCCTTATGGTTGGCCTCTTTACCAAACTGCATTGTCACTAAAACCCTAAAACCGATCTTTAAGTCTCTTGGTGGTGTTCTTGCTCTAATAAGAAGTTCTTGGTGCTCATTTTTGGTCTTTGTGAAGGAAGAGGAGATCTTGAAGTTGCTTTGCTTCGGGAAAAGGCTTTGGATCCAGAATCATCATCACGTGGGGAAGCTTTCTGAGGTATCAAGTTTTCATCTTGTCTTGTATATGTTTAGTTCTCTTCATAGTTAGTTTTTTGTGCTTTTGGTCCCTTTTGGGTTAATGGATGAGTTAGGTCGTTTAAGGGCTTGTTCTTTCAGATATGGGTTTGTTTTGGTATCCTTGAGCATAAAGGTGCAAGGTTTATGAGAATTTTGGTGTTATGCATGCATTAAGTCAATTATTGAGTCCTTTTAAGCTTAAGAGCTTCATTTAGTCATGCATGAACGTAAAGGTTTCAACTTTACGTGGTTTTCCAGCTCAAGGAAGTCAGATGTATGTTTTGGGGCTATGTCTTTATGGATTTAGTGATTATTGGTCAAGCCCTTGCACTATTAAGCTTATGGATTGAGTCTTGATCCTTTTTGGATAGTCCTACTGGATAAAGTTGGAAAGTTTATCCTTCTGGACCACATGAGATCTGAGCTTTGGAGCTCTTGGTATCGGAGAAACAACTTATTATATTAAGTTGTTAAGTCTCGGGGAAGCACGACGTGTTTGCAGGTCAACACGACGAGTTGACTGGGGTTTTCCCGATTATCTGGATGATTAAAGAGCACGACATGTCCAGGGGCAATACGGCGTGTTTGGTCAACATGGACTGTTGACTTTGAATTTGACCTGAAGTTTGATTAGGGTTGGCCTTGGGATGTTTGGGTCGTTTGGATTGTTGATTTGGGCCTTGGCTTTGGGCTATGAAGAGGGTAAAAGGTCTTTTACCCTATTAGGACACTTAATGTGGGTCGGATCCGATTATTGATGGATGTTTATCTTGTGATTCATAGTGTGGGGACTCTTGTGAGCCAGCAGCCGGTGATTCTTTCCGTGTGATTCGGCAGTGCGAGGTCAGTTTTCCTTACTATACTTTCGGGTTGAAGGTACCAAGGTCGGCCTATTGGTTTGAAAACATGATATTTGCTAATATGCTGAGTATGGAATAGATATGCATGATTATGTTAGTTATTGATATGTTAGTCTGGTAGATCGGCAGGACTACCTATGATTTTTTTCTGCATTGTTATCTGTATGTGTTGTTATTTGTAGACATATTATTTTGGGTTGAGGTTGTATTGCTTGGTGTTTTAGCCAAAAAACCCTGGAGCATTCTAGATATGAGTTGAGGGTCGAGTGGGGCATGTCAGACTCATACTGAGGGCTCATATGCATTACAGATACGAGCTGAGGGTCGGGTGGTATGCCAGACTCATACTAAGGGCTTAAGGGTCTTGGAGCATTCTAGATATGATTTGAGGGTCGGGTGGGGAATGCCAGAATCATATTGGGGGCTCAGATGCATTCCAGATACGAGCTGAGGACCGAGTGGTATGCTACACACATACTGAGGGCCGAACATTTGTATTCTAATCTGATGACTAAATGGACTATAGAGCAATCCAAACATAAGTTGTGGGCCTAAGGGCAAGTTAGACATATGTTGTGGGCTCAGGAGCAAGCCAGATATGAGTTGTGGGCCCGATGGGCAAGCCAGACTTATGATGTGAGCTAGGCGGAGGCGCCAATTATGAGGATTCGAGCTTTCCAGCCGATAGCCAAGGAGGCTCACGCAACACTAGATGTGGTTACTGGTATGTATCTCCTCCCTTTCTCATTTATTGTTTTATTGTTTATGCTTAATGTGTATATGTTTGTTTAGGTACGTTCTTGGTGAACGGTGTTTCGGCCTTGGTTCTTTTTGATTCGGGGGCCACCCGATCGTTTGTATCTCTTGGTCTCAACAAGAGGTTTGGTGATGCTCCTAGGGAGCTTGGTTATCCATTAGAGGTGGAGATCGTCGATGATCGTCCAGTGAGAGTATTGAGGGTGCATTAGGGTTGTACACTTGAGTTGTTTCAGAAGAGGTATGTGATCGATTTGGTTCCGATTCCTTTGTGCGAGAGCAAAGTCATCATGGGGATGGATTGGTTGAGACCCACTAGGACAATTATTGACTGCGAGCACCAGTTAGTACATGTTCGAACCCTAAGCAGGGGATAACTAATTATTCATGGCGAGGGTGCTCAGCGTGGACCAACCTTTTGTTCAGCTGAGAGCTAGGAGGTATCTTCAGCAGGTTTGTTCAGCTTTAGTGGCCTATGTGTTGGATACTAGAGATGAGGTAAATAAGATGGTTGATGATGTGTCGGTCGTCTGGGAGTATCCCGATGTACTTCCTGAGGATCTGCTTGGATTTCCTTTGGAGAGGCAAGTGGAGTTTCTAATTGATTTGGTACTAGATGCGGCTCCAATAGCTAAGGCACTCTATCGGTTAGCACCACCTGAGATGTAGGAGTTACCTACACAGTTGCAAAAGAGACAAGGGATTAATCAAGTCGAGTAGTTCACCCTGGAGAAAACCGATTATGTTTGTGAAGAAGAAGGATTGTTCTCATAGGATGTGTTGAATCTATATGCCCAAGAATCATTATAGAGTGATATTGCTAATAATATATGATCCTACAGGGTCACACCTATATCAAGTTGGCACATTTTTTATATTTATTATTAATAAAAATATCAATTCCTGTATTTAATTAGGTAATAATTATTGTTTTGTGAAAATAATAATTATAAGAGAGTATAACTAGTTATTATTTCATATGGTATAAATTAATAAGTCATGCACAACATTTTGGACTAATTGGATTCTTTGTCTTTTACCTAAATACAAAGTTTATATTTTATAAACTTAGAGTTTATAAAAATTAAAGAATCCTCCTCTTTTCAAGAGGTATGGCCAAAAATATTAAAATATAGGGGTTGTTTGTCAGCCTTCATGCGTTGTCTCCCATGCTCATTATGCTAGCCATTACTTTAGAGTATTTTAACGGTTAGGCCTTACTTTGTATGGACTATATAAAAGATGCATGATGCTTGCGTTTTTGCTAAGAAAAACACACTCTTCTTCTTCTTCTTCTTCCTTTCTTCACCTCAAAACCATAAGTACCATAAGTTATCTTCTTTTGAAGTTTGGTGCTTTAATTTGGTGATTCGAAGTCCTCTTGAGTTCTCTCATTTTGTGCTTATTTGAGTTAAGCATTTAAAGGCTTAAGAAACTCAAGAATATAAGAAGGAACTAGCATTCCAAATATCTTACTCTTGATGGTGGATACTTGTAGAGAAGATCATATATTCTTTGATCTTTCCATCTTCATCAACACCTCAAAACCAAGTGGGTTGAAAGGCTTCAAAGGTTGTCATTCTAAACACTTTTTTATTTGTGTTTTTGTTTAATTATAACCTCTATAAATGGATCCTTGATGGTTTGGTTTTGTTATGAACTAAAAATAAACTTGTTATTTTTAAAGACTTCCGTTGCCGGTTTTTATGAAAATCAGACTTATATTTTGTATCAAAACTCACCAGTTGTATCAGAGCCATCTTTTATATGTTAGAATGATTTTTATTTTTGATAATCTTTGGTTTTTGGAAAACAAACATGGATTTCTTTTGGTAAAGAAATATCCATATTTGTCTTCTTTTACAACTTCATGGTTAAAATTGTTTATTTTTATATATAACCAATTTTTATGCATTTTGGTTATATAAAAGTTGCCTTAGAAAAAACAAAGAGTTGTTTGTTATAATATTTGATGTGTTGTTGTGTATAAACAAGTCATTTGGAGCTTTGTGTTGTGTTTGGTTGATATTTATTTATTCATAAGATGTAATAGATAAATATGTAATTTTCATTTGTTGATTTGTTGTAATAAATTAGTTAGACTAGTTGTATTTCTTTTTAAATGTAACAAGAAGAAGAAATGACCTCCTTGCAGATGAATTATCCATTTAAGACCATAATCCCAACCATAAGCTTCTACTTTTGGTTTTTGGGCTTAATTATAGTCTTAACGGTTTAAATGTTCCAACCTTCACAACATGAAGATTTGAAGTCCTTTTGCAAGCAAGAGTTGGCTTGGCAAGTGGGCGCTTGAAGACCTTTTGAAGATTTCCTTAAGTCCTTTAGGGAAAACTTAATAATTCTTGTGATGGCTCACAAAAATTATTAGTAGACGTGACTTGGTTTATACACATTATAATGCATGCATGTGATGTTTATTTTATGTTATTGTATGTTATTTTTTGTGTATGAAAATGAGTTTTACATGTCAAACAAAACTTTAACATAAGATAATATCACTTGGAGTTTGAGTAAAAAATATTTAAAAGATAACAGACGATGTATATAAATGAATATTTATAAAAACGTTCTTACCGGTTACCGGTTAAAAATCGATTTTTTGTTAAAAATAGTTTTATTATAAAACTTATAAATACCCAACTTTAAAATATTTTAAAGGGTTTAAAAGATGTTTAAACATTATATAAACTCCATGTCTTTATAATAAATAAGGAGTTTTATTAAAAAAACTAAAATCGGTTTATAGCGTTATAACGACAAATAATAAAACTAGTGATTATTTTTTGCGTCAAAACTTAATATATGATATTGATGCTTTAAGCATAACTCAACATGTTGATATTATGTTTTATGCATGCTAAATGATATTTAAAACATAAGTATCGTCATCTAAATTTTGGTTTATCAAAATATAACTTTTATCATAAGATGTATAAAATTGAGTTTATAAAACAAAATGAGTTTATATTCTATAAATTCATGAAGTCGGGAGTTTTTGATTGTTAAAAGGGGATTTAAAAAGTGATTTTATAAATCATCCAAAACTCCAAGTCTTAAGTATAAAATAAAGTTTTATTAAGACTATTACCGGTTCTTAAAATCGATCTACGACTAAACTTTAAAATAGTTTTGGTTTATAATTGATCGCGGCTAATGACAAATAAAATGAAATTTTATTTGGCACCTAAAGAACCGCATAACAAGTGATATGAATTTTACAAAATGGTACATGAATTGTTGGATGCGTACAATATCCATGAGACCATGCTTTATAAACTTTAATCGTAAAACATATATAAAACTTTTTTCTAAAAATGCAAATCATTATCATCCTTTTGAAAAACATTCGTTATCATTTGTATGGTCTTACTGTCACCTGGTCATTAGGATTGGATTATGATGTTCGGGGAAGTTTTGTAGTTTCTGGTTTCTAAAGGGTCACCTTGTCACTGGTTAGTTACAATGTTACAAGTTGTTTCAAGTAGGATGACTTGATCGAAACCTTGTGTGATAAAGGTCACCTAAACATGAGAGGTCTGAGGTTAGATGGGATAAACATGCCAAGTTAAGCAATAGTTGTTTAGGATCACATAATCTAGGAGTTACATATGGTATTCAATTGGTAATCGCTACCTACCGAGTTTAATTAAGTTTATGGGATAAAGGTCACCTAACTATTACTTGTTTCGTTACTTGGATCCTAGACTTTAATAAATTAATGTTTCAAGAAATAATGAAAGGTATTAATTTTTAAAAACTAAATATTAAAATACTAAAAGAAAATTTGTTAAATTCTATTAATAACTGTTAATATTGTTACGCCCTGCAAAACCTCTCTCTTGTTGAGTTTCAAGAGACAGTAACTTTTGATGGTTTCTAAATAGCTTTTTTGTTGAGTTTAATTAAGTTTATGGTTTCTAAATAGCTTTTTTTTCCTTATTTCTATTAGTTTATTTTAGTATTTTTAGCTCTTTTTATTAGTATTGCATTGTATATTCTTTATTCTCTATATCATGGATCGTGTCGGGTACTTTCTATTTTGCATGAAATTTTTTGCAGGGTTTTGGAGCTCTTTCCGGTTGCGGTTTGACTGCAGATGGGCTTGGTGGGCTTTCGATGCATTATTGGGATTTACGGATCCATCAAAGGAGATTTGGGCTTAAAAAGTTAAGGATTTGGATGAAGTGGGCTTTTGAAGATGGGTCATGGATTCTTATTTTGGGCATGGACTATCCATATTTAAAGGTTGAAGGTGATTGGCCAAATTTTAATAATGTGAGGCATGGAGGGGGCCAAGGGAATCTTGGGTGGTGGAGTGGTGTAGTGGAGAAGAATGGACCAATAGCATTCCAACAACACCTGCGAGGGTGGAGTCTCAGCCGCACAACACTTGTGCGGGTACCCGCGCAACTGCACACTTTTGGGCATTTTGGTCATTTTGTTCACCATTTATCTTGGGAGTTGGATCTTTCAGCATTCACTTCGATTTTCCACCATTGGAGACCATTAGAGGCGATTTTTGGAGCTTGATACTCATTTTTCTCATCTTTCTAAGTAATTGGTAGTTTCTTGATGCAAAAACACTTTTGTGGTTGTTATTTTGTTGCCATGAGTGGCTAGTTTTCTATTTTCATTAACTTTGGCTGAACCCTTGGATATTTGTGGGTTTTTGAAGGATTCATGCTTAATTGTCATTTATCTTATGTTTTGATTCTAGTTCATATTTGTTATGCTTTTTTAATACTTTAATCATGAGCTTGGTACTTGAATAAGCAATTGTTGGTTTATTTATTTGGTTTAGCATTGAATCATTGAATTTACTTAGAACAAGGGCTTTATGATGGTATAAATCAACTCTAGTTTATGAATCATGACTCCTTTATGGGTGTGTAAGCATTGACATCCTCTAGGAATTGGGGATTCCTTCATTCTTAAGACCAATCAACTTCTTTGGTTCAATTGCTTCAATTGAATCCTTGATTTTGATTAAGAAGGTTAGTTTTGGGCTTCCACAACCTCCATACTGATGGGTTTTATGCATAAGAACAATCCTATGTGCTCATACAAACCCTAATGCTTGGATCTAGGTTTCTCTATTGTACATGCTTTGAATCCAAGACTTGAAACCCTAGATCTATTATATAAAATTCGAAATCAACATCATAAGAACAGATCTAAGTGTTTACCTCTTTCAAATAGCTTGAAATCCTTGTAGTCTTCTTGATCTTGAGCTTAGAGTCACAATTGTAACTCCTCTAATGGTTCACAAACCCCAAAAGCAAGAAGGCGGTATGAGAGAGGGTGAGAGATGCTAAAATCGGCCCTAGGGTTCTCTTGGAATCAAGTGTAGCCGATTTTCATAGCCTAGGGGTCTTATTTATATTGCAGGCTGCTAGGGTTTCAGTCTAAACCCTAATGGACAGCTTAGCCACCAAGCAGCCCAAGGAACCTTCTGGAATAAGGCCTTGGACGAAAATATGATGGATCCCCATCATAATTTTGTTCCCCGTATAGTCCATTAGGTTTCCCAGCCCAAAACTCAAATATCATATATTTGACAGTTTATGCCCCTTTATTTAATTAATCGCTTTTAGTTACCAAATTAATTCATAATTAATTTATGACCAATACTAATTAAATAAATATGATTTCTCCTTTAATATATTATTCTTATAATATATTAATAAACCATAATATTCTCTCTCTCTCTCCTTAAATTACCTTGTCAAGTTGCTTTGGTGAAGGCAACCCAAAATGACCATGCACAACTGGGTCAAGTACATACCAAATATAGTTACAGGCTTAGACACTAATCCAACAGTCTCCCAATTGGATAAGTCTAGTAACTATATCTCACATATGACTTCGTTGTCAACTCTGATCAGTAACTAGTCCTTCAGATAAGAGATCGTATAATCCTTTGTTCTCGATATCATGTTGACAATGCTTATTGTCCAACATTTGTTCCTCGGTTTCTGACTTGTTTGACATAGAATTTAATTGATCACATCAACTTCATTCTGACCGGGCCCGACACATAAGTCAAACCAAATCATCAAGTGGCCAAGATATCACTATTATTCTCATATAATAAAAGGAACATATCAACTTCGACTCATATGCATCTATTATTTACTAATTGAATCATGCACAACAATGTGTTTTATAACATCAAGTTACTAATGTGTTTACACAGCATCAATGCATAACCAACCAACAAACAATAATCATATCTCTAAGTTTTAAGACTATATGATATTATTGCTTTGTGATCACTTAAGGTGAAACACCACGAAGTGATACCAGCAAACGCGGGTTTATTCCAATGCTCAAATCATATTCATAAGCACTCATGAACTTTGCAGCAAACCTTTGTTATGCCCAAAACCTTTTAGACAATCTACAAACAATTCATGATAGTCTTCATTCACATCTACTTCCAAAATATGAACGAATGTGGACTGTTCGAATAATCCTATCATTCAGGAAGTCAAAACATGCAAAATTTGAAACAATAGATAAATAACCAACACAAGATAGTAGTTTTACTCATAAATAACACAACTTTATTTATTCATCAAATGTCAAGTACAAACTATCTATTACATGTTTCCTATCTAATCCAAACTTATATCATCCTTCAGCCCAATGCTCCTAGCATGCTACAAGTGTTTGACCCTACTCAGTCCCTTCGTAAGGGGATCTGCTAGGTTTTCTTCTGATGATACCCTCTTTACAATGAGGAGTCCCTCTTTTACCCGATGTCTGATAAAATGGTATTTTCTGTCGATATGTCGAGATCTACCATGATCTCTTGGTTCCTTGGTTAAGGCAACCGCTCCTTCATTATCACATAAAATTTCCATTGGCTCCTTTATGGATGGCATAACTCCAAGGTCTCCAATGAAGTTCTTCAACCATATAGCCTCTTTTGATGCTTCGCTCACCGCAATGTACTATTATTCGCACGTTGAATCATTCACGGTCTCCTGCTTGGAACTTTTCCAAGTCATTGCTCCTCCATTTAGGGTAAAGACCCAGCCCGACTGCGATCGGTAATTAACCCGATCCGTCTGAAAACTAGCGTCACTGTACCCTCGTACCCTTAAGTCATCACTCCCACCAAGGACTAGAAACCATTCCTTGGTCCTTCGTAGGTACTTAAGAATATTCTTAACTGCAATCCAATGAGCTCTACCAGGGTTCCCTTGATATCTGCTGACCATGCTCAAAGCAAAGGCCACATCAGGGCGAGTACAAGTCATAGCATACATGATAGAGCCTACTGCGGAAGCGTAAGGTACTCGGCTCATATCAGCTATCTCTGCTTCTGTACTCGAGCTATAAGTCTTACTCAGCTTGGTATTGCTTTGGATTGGCAACTCCCCTTTCTTGGAATTTTCCATACTAAAACGCTTTAGTACCTTATCCAAGTATGCATCCAGACTGAGTCCTATCAGTCTTTTTTCCCTGTTTCTTACTATCCTTATTCCCAGAATATAAGCAGCCTCTTTGAGGTCCTTCATAGCGAAACATTTCCCAAGCCAGGACTTGACCTCCTGCAAGGTTGGGACGACGTTTCCTATGAGCAGTATGTCGTCGACATACAATACGAGGAAGCTCACTATACTCCCACTGGCTTTGACATATACACAAGATTCATCTTTGCTTCGCAGAAAGCCAAACTCTTTAACTTTCTCGTCAAAACAAAGATTCCATCTGCGAGACGCTTGTTTCAATCCATAAATGGATTTCTCAAGCTTGCACACTCTATTCGGATGCTTCGCATCGACAAAACCCTCTGGCTGATTCATGTAAACATCCTCAGCCAACTTTTCATTAAGGAAAGCGGTTTTCACGTCCATCTGTCATATTTCATAATCATGAAATGCAGTTATTGCGAGCATTACCCTAATAGATTTTATCTTCGCAACTGGTGAGAAGGTCTCATCATAGTCAACTTTGGGAGTTTGAGTAAAGCCCTTCGCAACCAATCGTGCTTTATAAGTATGCACTTTCCCATCCATGTCTGTCTTCTTCTTGAAGATCCACTTGCACCCGACTGTCTTACGACCTGGTACATTATCAACCAAATTCTAAACTTGGTTGTCGTACATGGACTGAATCTCGCTGTCCATTGTCTCTTTCCATTTAGCAGACTCCGGGCCTGCCATGGCTTCCTTGTAGCTGCTAGGTTCGTCCAAATTTACTAGTGTATTATCACTAATAAATGTATCCCCTTCAGTAGTAATATGAAATCCATACAACTGGGGTGGAAAACTAGCCCTAGTTGAACGTCAAAGAGGTAAGGACTCGTCAACAGGTTCAACAGGAGTTTCCTCCTCAGGTTGAGTGCCAGTGTCAGAGGTTCCTTCATTGCTTTTCTCTTGAATCTCATCAAGATCAATTTGCCTCCCATTATCCTCTTGGCTTATCAATTCCCTTTCTCGGAAAACTCCTCTTCTAGCAATGAAGACAACATTGTCATTCGGTCTATAGAAAAGATAGCCAAAAGACTTCTGTGGATAGCCGATGAAATAACATTTCTCACTACGAGGTTCGAGCTTGTCGTGAGTCTCTCGTCTTACAAAAGCCTTGAAAACCCAAACCTTAATATGTGCCAACAAGGGAGCTTTCCCTGTCCACATCTCGTGAGGAGTCTTGGTAACCTTCTTGGTGGGAACTAAGTTTAGGATATGGGCGGCAGTCTCCAAGGCATACCCCCATAAAGCTATTGGTAACAAAGTCCGACTCATCATAGAACGAACCATGTCCAACAAGGTCCGATTACATCTCTCAGCCACACCATTCAATTGTGGCGTTCTCGGAGGCGTCAATTGCGAAACAATTCTGCATTCTTTTAGATAGTCGTGAAACTCAAGACTTAGGTACTCTCCTCCTCAGTCTGACGGAAGCATCTTGATTTTCCTGCCTAGCTGATTCTCCACTTCATTCTTAAACTCTTTGAACTTTTCAAATGTTTCCGACTTTTTCTTGATTAAGTAGATATATTCATATCTGCTATAATCATCCGTAAAAGTCACGTAGAAGCGGCAAGCATCCCTTGTCGTGGATCTAAAGGGCCCACACACATCGGTGTGTATGAGATCTAATAGACCCTCACCCCTTTCACAAGTGCCAATAAAGGGTGACTTGTTCATCTTCCCAAGTAAACAAGATTCACATGTGTCATCGTCCCTAAGGTCGAATGACTCTAACACTCCATCCTTTTGGAGTTGGGCTATGCGTTTCTTATTGACATGGCCAAGGCGACAATGCCACAAGCATGCTTTGTGTAGACTAGTAGACGAATCAATATTCAAAACGTCATTTCCTAAATTATCAACAACCATCACAGATTCATAAATCCCATTACAAGGTAATGCATTGAAGTAAAAGACACCATTCAAATAAACATTAATAGAACCATTGCTACTATCAAAAGAATATTTGAAATCTTGTCTAAACAATCCATGAAATGAAATAATGTTTCTTGCCATATCTGGCGAATAACAGCAATTATTTAAATCTAGCCCTAACCCATTACTCAACACTAAAGAATAAACTCCGAATTTGGTCACATGTGACAATCTTCTATTTCCCATAATCAGGTTCATCTTTCCATGTTCCACTTCCCTACTTTTTAGGCCCTACAAATCAGAACAACTGTGGTAACCACACCCTGTATCAAGAACCCATGAAGTAGCAAATGATGATTTATTAGATTTAATAGAATACATACCTGCGAAGGTGGGCTTAATCTTCCCATCTTTTATGTCTTGCAGATACTAAGGGCAGCTTCGTTTCTAATGGCCCTTCTAGTGGCAGTAATAGCACTCTGCTTCTTTGGGGTCGGAAGAGAGTTTGACTGAACCAGCTTTGGTTCCACTGGAAGAGGAACCATTTTGGGTCTTACCCTTATGGTGCCTCTTACATGGATCCTTCCTCTTCTTACCCTTTCCTTGGCCAATTGCCATCACAGGAGCAGCCACAACAGGGGAAGATGCAACATATTTGTCTTTGAGGTTACTCTCAGCAGTCCTCAACAGTCCTTGGAGTTTTCTCAAGGAGACCTCCTCCTTGTTCATGTGGTAGGTCATTCTGAACTGGTTGTAACAGGAGGGAGACGAATGGAGGATTATGTCGATAGCCAAATCCTCATCAAACTTAACATTAAGTTTGAGAAGACGGTCAACATACCTCTGCATTTTCTGCAAATGAGAGGTTAGGGATTCTCCATTCCCCATCTTAGCGGTGATCATGTTAGTAATGATCTCATAGCGCTCTTGCCTCGCGCTCTGGTGATACCTGTCCACCAATCCTGATGCATTTTATATGGATACATGTCCTCATAGGACTTTTGGAGTTTGAGGTTCATGGTGGACAGCATGATGCAATGAACTTTCGTGGCATCATGCTCGTGGGCCTTAAAGGAGTAGCAGCATATGGGATGATCTTTTCAAGCTTTTCATCGAGGACATATTCTTTGTCCTCGTAGCTTGTGATCATGCGAATATACCTCATCCACTTGTTGAAGTTTGACCCATCAAATGTCACCTTTTGACATAGGTTCATCAACGAGAATGACCCAGAAGCATTGTTGTTGTTGTTTGCAGACATCTGAAAAAGAAAGGAACAAAGTTTAATTAGAAATGAGTCCCTAATTAAACACCCAAATGAGAAATTAGGGCTAGGACCCAACAACATTATTTACAACTTAGAAAGGGATGTCGTACTCTAAAAGAAAATAATTTGAAGGTAAGTGAATGACGATTCACTAATTCTCACCATGAAAAACAAAAAAGAGTTTTAAGTTTTAAATGTATTGAAAACTCCTAGATCTTTGAGATTCATTGAACTTTTCAATGGCATGTTAAAATCTGGATATGCACTTCAAATTCGCGACTGGGATACCGAGGATCGCAAACAAGTTGTGAATAACCATGCGGACCAACATGGTGCACTCAATGTCTCTATCACCTAATCAATGTGTTGGTAAACCACACACACTCCATTGATCTATGACAAACATCGAGTCACCCTTCACTACCAATGTTATCCCCAAATTGATGTGTCGGTTATCCACACGCGCTCCACCAATGTTTGACAAGGGTACAAAGTGCAATTCCATGGATTAGCATCAATTTTCACATTTTACCCTAAAGTAACTAAGATTGGGAATTTGTAAAACATGTAGTTACTTTGTATCTTACATTATACTTTTAATGAGGAGAGGATTGCCCTATCCTACCCGTTCGGCTAACGACCCTCCACCAGTCAAGCAAGCGGTGGGTGAGAGTGTACACCCATTAAGCACCATTTTATAGGCAACAACCTTATACTCACCTTATAGACTGGCTTCGTGAATGAGGTCTACTAACGGTAAGACTAGCATTTTAAATTATACATATGTGTATATATATATATATATATATATATATATATATATATATATACACACACACACACACATATATATATATATATATATATATATGTATAATTTAAAATGCTAGTCTTACCGTTAGTAGACCTCATTCACACACACACACACACACACACACACATATATATATATATATATATATATATATTAATAATATAACAGTATAGGGTTGAATTTTAAACTTGTAAAATTCTAAGGGTTTGAAATTTTAATTATTCAAAATTAAACTTTAAATCACAAATTTTAAATTTCAAAACTTGAGGGCAAGTTTTGAACTTTTCAAAACACAAGGGATCAAATAACAAATAATTTAAATTAAACAATTAATTTCATAATTATCTGTATTTGACCTAATCCTATTTTAGTCATAAGATAATTACCAAATAATTTTAAGTAATCCATATTTATCATATAAACAACTAATATTCAAAAGATTTGAAATTATCTATTGTTTTGGTAGGGATAATCATTTAAATACAATAAAATTCAGATTTTATCTTCAAAAAATGATTTAGGCATTAATCCCATGACAAAACAGCAACAAAATCTCGAAATATCCTCTGCCTGACACACAGACTCGCCGAGTAGGGCCAACTCGCCAAGTCTAGATACTAACTCGCCGAGTTGAGTCAGTCAGAGGCAAGAAACACGAATTTCAGCAAGCAAATAGTTAAAGCATCGCATACAACTGAAACCAATCATGGATCTGATACCAATGATGGGTTTTATGCATAAGAACAATCGTATGTGCTCATCCAAACCCTAATGCTTGGATCTAGGTTTCTCTATTGTACATGCTTTGAATCCAAGACTTGCAACCCTAGATCTATCATATAAAATTCAAAATCAACATCATAAGAACAAATCTAAGTGTTTACCTCTTTCAAATAGCTTCAAATCCTTGTAGTCTTCTTGATCTTGAGCTTAGAGTCACAATTATAACTCCTCTAATGGTTCACAAACCCCATAAGCAAGAAGGCAATATGAGAGAGGGTGAGAGATGCTAAAATCGGCCCTAGGGTTCTCTTGGAATCAAGTGTAGCCGATTTTCATAGCCTAGGGGTCTTATTTATACTGCAGGCTGCTAGGGTTTCAGTCTAAACCCTAATGGACAGCTTAGCCAACAAGTAGCCCAAGGAAACTTCTGGAATAAGGCCTTGGACGAAAATATGATGGATCCCCATCATAATTTTGTTCCCCCTATAGTCCATTAGGTTTCCCAGCCCAAAACTCAACTATCATATATTTGACAGTTTATGCCCCTTTATTTAATTAATCTTTTTTAGTTACCAAATTAATTCATAATTAATTTATGACCAATACTAATTAAATAAATATGATTTATCCTTTAATATATTATTCTTATAATATATTAATAAACCATAATATTCTCTCTCTCCTTAAATTACCTTGTCAAGTTGCTTTGGTGAAGGCAACCCAAAAGGACCATGCACAACTGGGTCAAGTACATACCAAATATAGTTACGGGCTTAGACACTAATCCAACACATACTATCTATGAGGAATCTTGGCATATCATGCTTCATGATTGCTATAATCAATTTGGGATGAATGATAAGCTTCATATTGAATCCTAATGATAAACACACAAATGTTCATTGTGTTAAATTGCCTTGGTTAACCAATTCTCTCCAATATTTGAGCATCTCACCATCTTGCTTAATTTCAAGATTTTTAGTTATTCAAGTCATTTAGTTTTCAAGCAATCACAACACCCCCTTTTAGTTTAATTGTAGTTAGTTAGTTTATTTACACTAAAATATCCCATACCGGAACAATCTCTACAAACCAGTCAGTCTAATCATGATGCTTTGATGGAAGCATTATTGTGATGATGTTGATGTGTCTCACATCATATTGGAGTAATTAACCTTGACTTGCAGAAAGTCTTGGATAATTATGAAACATACTAGATGTCTCATCAAGTAAAGCATATATTCAATCAGAACACTAGAAAGTTCTTCAAGTTGGAGCAAGCATGCAATAAAAGGAAGTCTAAGAGATTGTGTATTCAACTAGACTTATAGTTCAGTTAAGGTAAATATATCACAAACCTGGAAATCAAGAAAGGACCAAATGATTAGTGTTGTTTCTATTGTGGAAGAAACTGGACACTAAAAGAGAAACTGTCTCTCTAATCTCGTCAAGCTGAATAAGTCTGACCTAGATAAGACTTTAGATATCTATATAATTAAACTATTTCTTTTTCCATCATTCACTTTAGTATGTTATACTTTAGGTGACACTAATAATTGATATTATGTGCTGATGATTGGAAGAAATAATCAACTGATTACAAACAAATGATATTACGTGGTGAAGATATAACAAGTGATGTTATAGTCATTATTTAAACAATAGATGTTTGTACTTATTCTTATAGGGACATGTAACAGTTATGATTTATGAATAAATCTTGATTCACTTATCTTTTAATGAATATTCACATTCATGTTCTGAAACGATGTATTCTTTGTTAAAAAAATATTTTCTCATAATGTCATTGATGAAGTAAATCTATAATCCTTCATTAAATTGACAGTTATGATCATAACACCTAAATAATCAAATGATATTTTGATTGAAAATTATCTATTTCATTATCATCATGACTATATAAATATGAAACACATATACCAACTTCAAAAGGATAGAATTTTTTAAGGCAAATGAGCTTGATTAATTTAATATATGTGAATCTTATTTATATGGGAAAATGATTCACAAGTGTCTTTATCTATTAGTAGTTAAAGAACAAAAGGATTGATAAAGAATTATACATAAGTGATGTATGTAATCTTTTCAATCCATGAATAGTTTTGGTGATAGATGTTTATTCAATTTCACTGACGACTTTTATTCATTTCGTTGAAACTTTTGATTTGCTCAAATTGTTTCATAGTGAAGATTGAAATACAATTTAATGAGATCATCATTAACCTTTCATTATTATAAAGAAAATGAGTTTTGTAAACCAAGTCTTCTTGGAACATCTTAAGAGTTGTGGAATCGATTCACAACTCATTCCGACAAAAACACTAACTTGTCATTAGTATGGTTCTTATGCCACAAGATCACCTGGTCACTTGGATATATCTTTTGATGTTTGAGGTAACTTTAGTATTCTCTAGTGGGATAGGGTCACCTGACCACTGGTTGAATGTCGATGGTACAAGTTTTTGAAAAGGATAAAAATAGACCTTTTAGTCTATTACATGACGTTTACTAAAAGACCTATTTACTTTATAAAAAAATTTTGAAATTATGCTCACTGCAACAAATATATATTGAATATATATATTTTCCAACCAAACAAGTGGATTAAATTCTTTTATTAGACTAAGGATGTGATGGTTTGTCCTTATCTAAAAGGTATGGAGTTATGGAGCTTATGTTAGACAATGAGCTTAACCACTCTAGCATCTACTAACTACATTTATGTAGATTATCCTAAATGATTGTTTAGGATGTAGTTTCTACTAATTCCACTAATTATAATTCCACAAGACAAGTGATTAGAAAGTTCTTTTTCTAAGTGGGAGCAATATGGAACTTTAAGAGCTAAAGAACTATAAGCTAAATGCATCATAGTTTGGAATTAGCAAGTTTTTCAATTGTTGTTGAATCTACTCAATAGTTGATCAGAAACAAATAAAACATATAGAGATGCATTCATGTATGATTATCAAGTATGGTCTTGATTAATCTTCCTCGATATAGTTTGACTATAAAGAGTAAGTGATTTTTCAAGGGAGAAAACACACATGAATGAAAATCTTCTCAAATT
Organism: Lactuca serriola; assembly: GCF_051521515.1. Lineage (NCBI taxonomy): Eukaryota > Viridiplantae > Streptophyta > Magnoliopsida > Asterales > Asteraceae > Lactuca > Lactuca serriola. The sequence goes on from NC_136408.1 coordinate 93,259,103, forward strand.
TAAGCTAACATCCCAAAGTAAGAATCTTCTTTCTTATAAGATAATTACATAGTGTGGTTTGATTATAAATCAAGATGACTCTTGTGTTTTTCTACAAAGCTAGTGGGAGCGCAGTAATATTCCTAGCCTTGTATGTAGTCGACATACTAACTCTTGGAATAAATATCTATATATATAGATAATTTCAACTTAAAGGATTAAGTAAAATTTCATTGATTGTCAAGGATCTTAAAGAGCTTAAGATAAAGGACTCTGAGAGAGTTATCTTGTCAAATACTACATGACATGATTTTGAGCACTCCTCAAAATCCTAGTACAATTTTTTGAACTGGATAATATGATTGTATTCCATCTACTGTTGCAATTGGATAAATCATAGATGTCATGATTATGCATAAAGTCCAAATAAGTCGTATGCTTAGGGCATGTCAAATGATATAATTATAATTCGAGAACAAGTCATTGTGTGACTCATAGGAACATTCTAAAGTACTTGCGAGAACTAGAGAAACATTCCTAATCAACAGAGTATTTGAAAGAAAGTTATGTTTAAAGTTGTTACACATGTGATAAATTTTCAAATAGATTGAGATGACTCTCAGTCATAATCGGGCATGTCCTCATTATGAATAAAAAGAAAGTAACATGGATAGTTTTTCCATGAATATTTTAATTACAGTTACACATCGGAGTTAGAGTACCTTGTGGTTTGGAGAACCACAAACAAAGATTCTTAATGTATAGTTCATTATGACTATGAGTAATCCCATTACGCAAGTATTGGTATCTAAGTCATATTTAAGCATCTAATTCATTCTCAATGGTTTTCTTTATATATGAGTTATATATAAAATTGAAAATGTTTATATTCACAAAATTTATACAAATCAAGTTTTTAAGATCTACTTAACAAAGCTACTTCATTAGCTAAAGCTTGAAAGTCAAGCTGGTGTTACAGGGCCTTGTTGATATACGTAGAAGTATTTGATTGAAATTTCGTATTTGGATATTGGAACAATAAAGACAACATATATTGTAATGTGTTGAGATATTGGATATGAGTCATTCATTAAATAATTGTTGTGCTCTATATTAGCATGTTTAAATCCTTGAATAACTAGGTTATTCTAAATGACCATAGTCATTCATAGTTGTGGGAGCATCTATGAGGTAAGACTAATATGAGTGGATTGGTGGATTCTCATGGAGATGAGAATAACAAGAGCTACTACCAACTTCATAGTTACTTGATTAGGAGAATAAGTATTGGACTTGACCTGCATCAAAATCGCTTTATGGATCATAGTCAAGAGTAATGTTTTGATCAAGGTTGTATCTTTATATTTTTAGACCTGAGATACATATTTGAGACTTGAAGTGTAGGAATTTTTGTGCTTTGATATGGTTTAACGTTGTTCCATTAAAGGCGGTCATAAGGGACATCGTTGGATATGACATGAACTACATTGATGGGCGTATGTAGTCAAGATGGGATTTGTCCTTCTTATTCGTCGAGAGTTAGACATCTAAGGCCTTACCTAAATGTGAACACTAAATAAGATTAATTGTGATGAATGTATAATGTTCAACATGATGTCTGAGACAAAGGAATAACTAATACCACACCTTTAGTAACCATTGTAGCGTAGAGCTCCTGGAATTGGCTATTGATGAGATGACACCCTTCATATGTTGTTAGGGGTAGTAGCCCATTGATAGACCTCTGCTACTGTCTATGTCGGTCTATAACGAATCTTGTGCATGTGGGAGATTGTTGAATCTATATTCCCAATAAACATTATGGAGTGATATTGCTAATAACATATGATCCTATAGGGTCACACATTTATAAAGTTGTCACATTTTGTATATTTATTATTAATATGATTATCAATAAAAAATATCAATTCTTGTATTTAATTAGGTAATAATTATTGTTTTGTGAAAATAATAATTATAAGAGAGTATAACTAGTTATTATTTCATATGGTATAAATTAATAAGTCGTGCACAACATTTTGGAATATTTGGATTCTTTTGTCTTTTACCTAAATACAAAGTTTATATTTTATAAACTTGGAGTTTATAAAAATTAAAGAATCATCCTCTTTTCAAGAGGTACGACCAATAATATTAAAATATGGGGGTTGCTTGTCTAACCTCTATGCCTTGTCTCCCATGCTCCTTATGCTAGCCATTACTTTAGAGTATTTTAATGGTTAGGCCTTACTTTGTATGGAATATATAAGAGATGCATGAGGCTTGCATTTTTGCTAAGAAGAACACTCTCTTCTTCTTCCTTTCTTCACCTCAAAACTGTAAGTAGCATAAGCTCTCTTCTTTTGAAGTGTGGCGCTTTAGTTTGGTAATTAGACGTCCTCCCGAGTTGTCTCCTTTAGTGATTATTTTAGTTAAGCATTTAAAGGATTAAGACACTCAAGAATACAAGAAGGAACTAGCATTCCAAGTGCCTTACTCTTGATGGTGGATACTTGTAGAGAAGATCATATTCTTTGATCTTTCCATCTTCATCAGCACCCCAAAACTAAGTAGGTTTAAAGGCTTCAAAGATTGTCATTCTAAACACTCTTTGGTTGTGTTTTTGTTTCATTCTAACCTTTATAAATGGATCCTTGATGATTTGGTTTTGTTATGAACTAAAAATAAACTTGTTATTTTTAAAGACTTCTGTTGCCGGTTTTTATGAAAAACTAACTTATGTTTTGTATCAAAACCCATCAAGATGTACATCGACTATCGGGAGTTGAACGAGTAAATGGTGAAGAACCGTTATCCACACCTGAGGATTGATGATTTATTCGACCAAATATAGGGTGCATCTTGGTTTTTCAAGATTGATTTGCATTCAGGCTACCATCGCATGAGGGTTCAGGATGAGGATGTTCAGAAGACAGTTTTTAAAACTTAATATGGTCAATATGAGTTCGTGGTGATGCCTTTTAGGCTCACCAATGCACCGAAAGGGTTCATGGACCTCATGAGCAGGGTTTGTAGGTCGATGTTGGATCGACCGGTGATCATCTTCATTGATGATATCTTGGTCTATTTTAAGACCAAGGAGTAACATGAGGATCACTTGTAAGATGTTCTAGAGACTTTAAGGAGGGAAATACTTTATGCCAAATGCTCCAAATGTGAGTTCTAGTTGCGCGGGATGCAGTTCTTAGGGCACCTCGTCAATCAGAAAGGTATAATGGTCGATTCGGACAAGATCGAGGTTGTGTTGCAGTGGGAGGTTCCGAGGTCCCAAACCGAGATTCAGAGTTTCCTTGGCCTAGAAGGGTATTACCGGAGGTTGATTTAGAATTACTCCATGATTGTAGTTTCCTTGACCAGGTTGGCGAAGAAGACAGTTACCTTCTGTTAGGGGCCTGATCAGCAAGCAACATTTGAGAATCTGAGGCAAAGATTTTGCGAGGCTTCGATTTTGACCTTACCCGAGTGCATTGATGACTTTGTAGTTAATTTTGATGCTTTAATCACGAGTTTGGGTACAGTACTTATGCAGCGGGGCCATGTGATCGCTTATGCGTCGATGCAACTGAAGCCTCACGAGGCGATTTTTCCCCTGCATAATCTGGAGTTGGGGGTTGTAGTGTTTGCCCTCAAGTTTTTTCAACGTTATCTTTACGGGGTCCGTTTCACCATTTATATAAATCACAAGAGCTTGAGGTACTTGATGGATTAGCCAAATATGAATATGAGGCGGCATTGGTCGCTTGATGTAGTGAAGGAATATGACTATGAGATTTTATACCACCCCTATAAGGCCAACATGGTGGCCGATGCGCTGAGTTGCAATGTTACTAGCGCACCTATTCGGGATTTATGTTTGAGGATGACTGTGGTTACCCTAATGCTGGAGCGGATTCATGAGGCTTAGGTCGACGCTATGAAAGAGGATCACCGCAAGAGTGAGCGCATTTTGGTTCAGGTGTCCACTTTTGATTACGGTAATCATTTTGGTTCAGGGGATTTTTAACCTTGCATCGTAGGGTGTGCATTCCATATTGGGGCGGTGCACGACATATACTGATGGAGGAGACATGAGGGTTTATTTCTCTACGTGGAGCGTAACCTAAGTTATGTAGGGTGCAAACCCAAATTTCAGGGTCTTGAACCCTATTTAAGGACATTAACCCCCTTGAGGCTTTTCTTATCACCATCCTCCGCCCTTTTCAACATCTAACTCGAAACCCTAATCCCTTAGAGAAAATCTTGAAACTTTTGTGTGTTTTTGGTGCATTTTGAAGAAGGAGAAGTCCAAGCTTGTTGATTGTTGAAGCCCAAGCTTGTGGATCCAAAACCTACATTGCATTTCCCAACTCCATAAGGAATAAAGCTTGAATCTTAATGGTCTATGTGTTAGATCTCATTAGATTCTTGATTTGCATGTTCTTTTGTCCCATAATCTTGAGTCTTATGAGTAGGAGCTACTCCAGACCTTAGGGTTGCTATTTTATGTTGTTTCTAAGGTTGTTAGGACATAAAAGGTGGATCTTGGTTGCTACCTTTCATCCATGCAAGAGATTTTGGACATTAGAAGAGGTTAGGAAGCTAGGGTTTAATTTTGAGCTCCATGTAGCCATGCAAAGGCATAAAGTTATCAACTTTATTACTCTAGACGTATATTAGGACTAGATCTGAGCATTTGATGATTGGTCTTTACGGATTAAGAGCGTGAAGTGAAAAAGGCTTATCAGCTCCGTACGCGGGAATCTGAGCTACACCCAGTGTGGCCCGATTTTGGCCCGTTTTCTGGATAAGACTCCACACCCTACGTAGAGTGAGAGTACAACGCGCATAAGTCAACGAAAGGTTGACTGTTGACTTTTTAACCACTTTGAATTTTGGTTAACCGTGAGGGGTTGAAGACTTAGAAGGGCAAAATGGTCTTTTTCCCAGTGAGGATTAATTTTGGTATTTATACTTGCTAGGTTGGGGATTTATCCTAATTGCTAATTAGGGTTTGGTTTTCGACATGTTTAGTGGGAGAGACTTCAACACCAGCGAATCGTGTGTAAGATCTATTCGTTGACTAATTGGGGTGAGTCTCTTCACATTACTTGTGTGTCAAAGGCACCAATGTCGGCCCACTGGATTATGCGTGTAGGAAGCTAGCAGTCTTTGTGACTCTTATTGATATGATTGTATGCTTATGTTTGTGGGGTGAAATAGACCCAGGGGTAATATAGACCCATTTATTATGTATTTGTTGTCTTTGTGACTCTTGTTGATTTGCCTTTATGTTATATGTATGTGGAGTGAAATAGACTCAGGGGTGAAATAGGCCCGTTCTGTTGAAAAACACCGATTGAGTTGAAATAGACTCAGAGGTGAAATATACTTGTTCGGTTGAAAAACACCGATTGGGTTGAAATAGACTCAGGGGTGAAATATACCTGTTCGGTTGAAAAACACCAATTGGGTTGAAATAGATTTGGGGGTGAAATAGACCCGAGGGTGAAATAGACTCGTACAACTTCGAGCTGATATGTATGTATGGTATGAGGTATTTTGGGGAACTCATTAAGCTTTGTGCTTACGGTTTTATGTTTATGGTTTCAGGTACTTCCGTTTCCAAGGAGAAAAGCTCGACATGATTGTACTACATCCACCACTATTCCACATTATTTGACTTGTTTTGTACTCTGATGATTATACGATATGTTTTTATACTCTAATGGATTTCTAATTGAATGAATGGTTGTTTTGATCAATTTAAATAAAAATTTTCACTTATAATGTCTGGGACGTTACATGTGTTATGATTACATGTGTTTGTTTGTTATTGTATTTGCATATGTCGACATATTATGGTTGGGTTGAGGTGGCCTTGTGTTGTAGGAAAAAATACTTGGGCGGTCCAGTTGATACTGTAAGCCCAAGGAGAACGGTCCAGCTACATGTTGTAGGCTTAAGAGAGTGGTCCAGTTGATATTGTAGGCTCAGAAGAGCGGTCCAACTACATGATGTAGGCTCAAGAGGCGGTCCATCCATGTAATGTAGGCATGGTGTGAATGCATTATATTTGTATTGTTGTGTGGGGTATTTCGGGAAACTTACAGTTGTAGATTTAAATGTTTCAGGTACTTCTTAGGATCGGGGCAATGTGAAGACGTTACTGTACACATCATCCAATGGTCATTATGTTTTGAGAGATACTATGATTTGGATACTATGATTTTATGATATGATTGTGAAACAGTGTTTTTGGTCATTTCGTGACTTATGTTTTATGGAAAAAAGGTTTATTTTCTTTTACAAATGGAAAAATTTTACTATGGCTTTTGGGACGTTATAAAAACGACCTTGGGAAATTGAAGGATATTTAATCAGGTTAATGTTATTAATGGAAACCCTTGGAGAAAGCATAGACTCCTATTTGTACAAATAAGACATGACCAAATTTTCCTGTTAAGCTATAATGAAATGACCAGAATATCCTATTAAGGTTGTGAAATGTCATGTTAAGCTTTGATGTGTATTAGAGCATCCTACTTCTAATTGTTGTGCTAGCTAAAGCTTTTTTGAAAGACATTTTTAGTTTATAATGGTGTCGTTTATTTCCATGTTGGGTTAATTATGGTATATTTGTTTCTACACCTAAAATTATAGTTTTTTGTTGTTTAAATGCCACTAAAGATTTTGGTCGATCTGATTGAATGCCTCTAAATTTTTCTATTCAAATTACACTAAAGCTTTTTGTCAATCACACTTCACACTTCTTTAGTTTGGTTATTATATACTAAAAATTGCTAAACCTACATAACTTTTGGTTATTACAGGAATTTTGAAAAAAACATCTGTAACATACTTTATTACTATCGTTATTTTGCTATGAGTTGATTGTAGACGGTAGGGGTTAGTTTTGGGGCAAATAAGTCAGATGCATTTTTAACTTTTCTACAAGTTTTTTTTGCTGTGTAAAATGCAATAATTAACATCATATTTTCATTAACTGTTATTTAAACATTATATCATAGAAAATCTACCTTAACGTAACAATATTAATTAAAAACAAACGAATTATTTGTTGATTATAAGAAATTTGAATAAGATTAGGTAAAAACTCAAGTTATTGTTAATTTGGTTTCATGGTTAGTTATCTGTGTTCTGGCGGGAAAAAAAGGGTATGTCAATAACAAGTTTGGAGATTGGGATGTGAGGTGACATATGCTACCATAAATTATTTTTCAACTTGGAAACATGCATATGAGAATTATTAAAATATATAGTTAAACAGTATAATATATCAGTTGATATAAATTGGCATAAATCATTTCAATCTTAAATTGGATCGGAAAAATAAGTATAAGGTTAGCATTTCTTTAATTTATTATATAGAAACATAAAATGATTTTCTTCATTAAAACTAGAAAAGTGTCCCTCGCTTTGCGGGGGTCGGAAGCCTTCAATGTCGTTTTTCCGGAATCCTTCAATGTTGTTTTTTTGTTATAATTAAATGGTATTACGTTTAATATTCATTAGCTTGATTACCACGTTTCTGTCAACCACAGAGTAAAAACTCAATTTCTTTTCAAAAAAACCCGGAAACCAAATTCAAAGCCTACCATACCATATCAAAGATATAGCATACACAAATAATAATGAAAAACATTAAAAAAAAAATAAAAATAAAAATAAAAAAACCTATAATCCCTTAGCAGTTCATAAATGAGCAAATAAAACCGTTGATTCAATAATGTGTATGTAACCCCACAACCTCTTTGTTCTCCAATCAATCTAACGTCCCTTTACCCTTATGAGAAAATTCACGACCACCCTCTTTTGCAACCTCTTCTTAACTCTACACAAAAAATATGTCATTAACCAAAAGAAAGTAAGTACAATTACCGCATTAAACATCATTGTGAAGTGTTCTTTATATATGGTACAAATTGGTCAATCAATTATCTTTATTACTTTTATTTTAATAAAATTGTTATTAAAAATTACACAGTAAAAAATATACTGTTGTGCAATTTTATATTCCATTAATATATATATATATATATATATATATATATATATATATATATATATATATATATATATATATATATATTAAAGAAGTCTCATCTTAGGAACAGTAAAGTTCCTAAGGTGTTGGCAGAAATGATTGCTCAACTTTGTTATATATTATACTAATTTTCAACTTTATTATATATGCAAGATAGGTCCCTATGGTTCAATAAGACTACATTTTCTCTCCCCTTTTGTTATGTGCAACTTGCTAATTTTATGGGTCGTTTCCACTGGTTAACATGTCCCAGAATTATAGTTGTCTTTGTTTGTATTTTTTTTAATTGTATGGTTTGGAATAATGAAATGAACAATTTCATCATCGATTCCATTATACCAAAACATACAATTAAAAAAAACTGAATTACAAACAAAGAAAGCTACCTTTCTGGGACATGTTAACCAGTGGAAACGAGCCATAAAATTAGCAAGTTGCACATAACAAAATGGGAGAGAAAATGTTGTCATATTGAACCATAGGGAGTAGCGCCTATCTTGCGTATATAATAAAGTTAAGAATTAGTATAATATATAATAAAGTTGAGAGATCATTTTTGTCAACACCTTAGGAATATATTGAAATAAGCTTGGTAATAGTTGCGAAGTCACTAATTTCGATGACTTATTATTTATTTAAGAATTAATATAATATTAGATTAAATAATTATCTGAAACAAAAAATTAAAGTTGAAAATGACAGCTAATTTATATTTGATTCATTAAGAAAAATTTATATTTGTTTCATTAACCACTAACCGGTTGGTTCGGTTCTACTAAGAAATATGCTATCTAAGAAGGTGTTTGGAACTGAAACCAACCGAAACCGGACCGGAACCAAAAAACTATAAACATAAGGCGTAACTAAGAATCGAAAACTAGAACGAATGCAAGTAACCAATTCCAGTAGGTTCTGATTCCGGTTTCAATTTTGTTTTTCAATTAAAAAACTCATCCCTATAATCATTTCTTATATATGTTAGGCTAAAAGATTTTTATGGTATCGTAAGAGATATTAATATTCATTCACTATAAAAAATATGTCTTTTAAAAAAACAAAATGTAACAATATACAATTCTCAAAGATGGAGCTGTCACCTTGGCTGAGAAATTAGAATGGTTGCGGAAGTTGTTTGGCTGTAGAATGTTTGTTACTTCTTGTGATGTGGTTAAGGGAGTATCCGTTTTGAAAAATCGGAAGGGCAGTCTCAATATTGAGAGAAAAAATGTTGTAAAGGCATCTTTTTTTGCGTATGTTATGTTATTTAGTTTTTTCTTCTTCATAATGTTGTAACAATATATATTTTGATGTTGCTAGATTGGAAAAGAATATGAACTAATCTATTAAAGATAAAGCTAATGTTGTAGCATTATATGTTTTGAATTGGATCTTGATTTTCTTTGTTATACTTTACTTTTATTTTTATTTTTGGGGGTTTAATAATAAAGGATGAAAATAGGGGGGGGGGGGGGGGGGGGGGGGGGACAACATGACGGATAAATGAATATTAGGATAAGATTATACCTGAATGATGCGTTGAGATAGATTAACGATGAATTATGTTGAATAATTGAATGTTTATGTGGATAGTTTGGATAGGGCTCTGCTATTCAGAAATAGACAAACTATTTCAACAGAGGAAAAACTTTGAGATCAACTCAAGTCTTAAACACTCAAACTTAACTTGTTTATTTCATATGGGCGAAGGCCCTATTTATAGGCTCAAGAGAGCCGATTACATAATTGGGTTGCAATCGTTTGATTGCAAAACGACACACATAATTTACAATATAGCCCCCTAGACTATGGAGGGTCTTACATCCTACCGACACTATTTTAATACAAATGACAAATACAAATAATTCTACTGACACTTTACATAATTAAAAATATAATAATCCCTTCCACATTGAAAGGACAGATGTCTTCAATAATATCTTCATTAATGGCTTTTTACGTCATTGCTTACGTCATTCCTTCCACATTGAAAGGACAGGTGTCTTCAATAATGTTGTCATTCCTCCCGCCTCCGAAAAAGCAAATTTTTTTTTGAATAATGTTTTCTTTTATCGTTAATCTTCCATGAATGGTGTTTCTTCTTATCTGGGTTGCTTTATGATGGCTTCCATTCTCTTGTTAGTGTGTCTGCTATATGATTGTTGGCACTTTTGATATACTTAAGGTATGGGTGAAATTGATGTAATTGTAATTGCCAACGGATTAAACGTCCACAACAATAATCTTCTTGTAATTTATATCGCCAAAAGCCAAGTACATTTGGAATTTGTGCGTAGCTCGAATCTGGTTTGGAGTAGGTCGACTTTCCATTTTTTCAATGTTCTGAGACATGCTAGTGTTTCTCGTTCATGTGTGCTGTAATTTTGCTCCGTCTGGGAAAATGTTCCCGATATATACTTGCATAATTTATGCTCATATTTATCTGTTTTTAATACTTCAGGTGATACATCTGTATCAGTGTATGCTTTTGGTGACATTTTCATATCACTGTATACTTTATCATTGTTTACTTCGGATGGTATTTTCATACCAATATATGTTTCATCATTGTGTACTTTTGATGGGTTAGATGTGAGGTTTCCCTCACTATCTAATCCTAATAATACTTTTCCACGTATGATTGCTTTTAGACATCCTGCTCAAGTGTCTTGTGACGCATCTGTTTGCATAATTAGAAAATCATCGATCTTTGCATTATATAAGGTAGGAAGAACTTGAATTTTTTCTTTTATATTTTGTACTAAAATAGTATCTGTATTTGTCCAAGACCAAGGTATTTTTTCTGATATTTTCTTTTGTAAAGCTTTTCTTTCTTTTGCTAAGTTTTTTAAAAATCCTTGTTCTGCAATATAATTTAAACAACCAAGAAATCGTTGTATTTGTTTTCTATTTTCAAGTTTATTAGGAAACATATTTAATTTTTCTCGTATGTTGTCTGTTAGAGATAGTTGGCCATTTTCTCCAATTTTTAAACCAAGATATTCAACTGTAGTTTGAAAAAGTTTTGATTTCTTTTTTGATAAAACTAAACCTTTTTCTTTGATTCTTTGTAAAACTTTGATAACTGCGTCGATGTGTGTTTGTTCATTTCCTTTTGTAAAAACAGTTATATCATCAATATATGCAAGACAAATATGATCTAAACCATTTAAGGTTTCATCCATGAACCGTTGATATATTGCTGGTGCCTGCTTTAAACCAAATGGAAGGACATTCCATTCATAGTGCTTCTGAGGAGGACATGAAAAAGCGGTTACTGGTTTCGTATTTTCATGTAAGCGTAATTGTCAATATCCAGATTTTGCATCAAATATACTAAAGTGTGTATTTCCTTTTATTTTTTCCAAAATGTATTCTTTTCGTAGTAATTTATATGAGTCTCCAATAGTAGCATCGTTCATTTTCTTGTAATTAATTACCATTCTTCATTTTCCTCTTTTTATTTCATTATTATTTTCTACATAAAATGCAGGTGTAGAATGAGGACTTGTGCTAGGTCGAATGATTCCCTTTTTCTAGTAATTCAGTACATTCTTGTTTAAATTCAGAAACATCTTTGATACTATATGGAATTTTGTTTGGAATATTAACTTCGTCGTTAGGGTTTTTTAATAATATTATTATTTCTTGATTATTTCTATTTTTTAATTGATCTAACGGATCTTCACTACATACTTCTTCGAGTTGTTTTTCAGCAATTTCTTTAGCGAATGTTAGTAATATGCGTAGTTGAAAGCCAACTTCCTGTTTGATTATTTTAATAAGATCAAAATGTTTGATAATTGCAGTTTTTATAATACCTTTTATTGGGTGATTGAGACTTATATGATCATTTGTTTGTATAAATGGTTGATATAATTTAAGAAAATTATTTCCTATTAATAAATCTATTCCCGAATCGTGTTGATATATAGTTGGAGTTTTAAATAGTGCCTTTTCAATTACTATATCTATGTCTCTTCTACAAACCAAATTTTGTGAATTGATTTATCAGCAATTGTAATTTTTAATGGTTTTTCTAATTTTTCCCAATTTTTTAATATCTTTCTTCTTCCGAAACATAAAGTAGCTCCTGTATCTATATATGAGACTAGTTCTTTTTCTTGTATTTTAGTTGTAATAAAGGTACTATTTGGATTAATATTTGTTTTTCTTCTACTCATTAGAGTTGATTTATAAATTTCTATATATGTGCAAAGTTTTAACAAGTTGTGTTTGTTAGAATGGTTGAAGCATTGCGTATTGTTTTTTAATTATGATTTTGTGATTTTTTGTATTTCTTAATTCCTTCTTATAATCGAGATATCTTTTTTAATTGATTACTATATTCTTCATTTTCCGAGTGTAATCTTATCAAACAGTTTTATTCATATGATTAAGTTTTTTCTAAATGTTGAATGATATTAGAGATATTATAATTTATTTTCCAATGGTTTTTTAATATATTAGTCCAAAGCATGTTATCTTTTAAAGAATTAATTTGTACTTTTGAATTCATTTTAACAAATTATTAAGGCGTCTGAAAGAAAATTAATTGAATTGTTAATGTTTTTTATTACTATTTTAAAATGATTAATTTGAGTTCTTAATCTTCCTATTTTAATTAGTTGATATGCAGTATAATTTTTGTTTTTAGAAATTAGTTCTTGTACTTCAGATTCTTTTTCTTTTAAATGTTTTGTGGAATTTTCTAAATCTTTCCATAATTTTTTAAGTAAATTGACTTTATATTTATTATCGAAATTACAATATATTTGAGTTTTATTGCTCATTATTTATTTTTACCATGTAAAAGGTGGTTTAATAGTGAGTGGTTTTTGTTCAAGCGGTTTCTCAAGTGGCTCTTCTTTAATAGTTTTTATTTTTAAATATTTTTCAAGTAATATTTTCTATTGAGTTAAACTTTGTAATAGCTCAGAAATTTGTTTTAGTACAAGTAAACTTTCTATTTCTATAATATTATTTAATTTTTGACTAATTATATTTAACTTATCTCCTATTGATTTATCTTCTTCAGAATCAAGACCAATATTATATATTGTTCCTTGTGGTAAATTCTGTAGTATTTCAATAATCATTTCTTTATCTGGTATGCACGGTTTTGTATTTTGATATGAACCTTCAAGTGTTTTAAAATATTTTAAAGGATTACTAGATGATTCTGTCATATTCTTAAACTTAATGATTTAATCATTTGTTTTATGTCTTCTAATTTTTCATTTTGGCTATTAGTAGATGTTGTAGGTTGATTCTCTGATATAGAAAATCTACCTGTTATAGTTGAAATTGGAGGTTCTATAATTGGATTTCTTTTTATTAACAGAGTAGTTATTATCGATGAAAATTAGTTTCATTAAAAATTATATTATTAGTCATATTTGGTGATTCAAGTGATAATAAAGGTGTAAATAGTTTATTTATATAAATTCTATCTTATGTTTTAAATGTAATACTATGATGAGAATTTGTTAATGCATAATTTATTTGATATGTAATAGTAAATGGATGATTCCTTTTTAACATAAAATTTTGTCTTAATAATTTATATCGTACGGTAATACTATTACTTAAATTTTTATCTTTTAGACTTAATCCTAGTTGTATATTAATATCAAATTTTATTTTTCCTTCAATTAAATTTCTTTTTCCTTTTACAATAATACTTTCTTGATTATTAATTATACGATCATCTCTAATTTCTAATTCTATTGGTGTGTCTAAATCGCTAAAAGTACTTTTTAAAATTATTTGAATTATACGATCATCTCTATACGCCACCTTGCCCACCCGGGCTACAACCCTGAATGGCCCAATAAACCTCGGACCCAACTTGCCCCGCTTCCTAAATCGAATGACGCATTTCCAAGGCGACACCTTTAGGAGAACCATATCCCCGACTTGGAACTCCAAGTCGGATCAACGCTTGTCGGCGTAACTCTTCTGCCGACTCTGAGCAGTCTGAAGCCTGTTTCGAACCTGCTAGATCCTCTCAGTCGTCTTTAGCACCACCTCGGTGCTCCCCATGACCCTCTGGCCAACCTCACCCCAGCATATCGGGGTCCTGCACCTCCGTTCGTATAACATCTCGAATGGGGGACGGTCAATACTCGCGTGGTAGTTGTTATTGTATGAGAACTCAGCCAATGGAAGATAGGTATACCAACTACCACCGAAATCTAACACGCATGCCCGCAACATATCCTCCAAAGTTTGGATGGTCCGCTCGCTCTGACCATCCGTCTGCGGATGGAAGGCAGTGCTAAAATGCAAACGAGTGCCCAACTCGTCATGAAACCTCTTCCAAAACCTGGAAGTAAAGTGCACATCCCTGTCTGAGATAACCGATACTGGCACCCCGTGCCGCGCCACAATCTCTCTGATATAGATGTCGGCCAATTTCTTGGCCGATATACTCTCCTGAATCGGGATAAAGTGAGCACTCTTGGTCAATCGATCCATGATGACCCAAATCGAATCTACTCCACGCGCGTTCCTGGGAAGCTTCGTGATAAAATCCATCGTGATATCTTCCCATTTCCACAACGGGATGTCCAACGGCTGCATCTTCCCATGCGGTCTCTGATGTTCGGCCTTGACCTTCCTGCAAGTCAAGCACCGCTCGACGTACCATTCCACATCCCGCTTCATGTAGGGCCACCAATAATCTAGACGAAGATCCCTATATATCTTCGTCGCCCCGGGATGAATAGAGAATCGGGACATGTGCACCTCCTCTATCAAGATCTGGCGCACGCCTCCGTGATACGGCACCCACACCCTGCGGTGTAGTGTCAATAATCCTCGGCTATCATAATCGAAGGAGGAAACCTAACCCACCATGCGCTCGCTCTTTCGATGTTCCTCCTTGATAGCTTCCTGCTGAGCCTCCCGAATTCGCTCCAATAGGGGAGTCACTACGGTCATCCTCATGCAAACGTCCCTGATCGGCACCGCCTTACGGCTAAGTGCATCGGCCACCACATTGGCCTTCCCCGGGTGGTATAGGATCTCGCAATCATAATCCTTTACCACGTCCAACCACCGACGCTGCCTCATGTTCAGATTCGGCTGATCCATGAGGTACCTCAAACTCTTGTGGTCCGTGTAGATGGTACACCGAACCCCGTAGAGATAATGTCGCCAAATCTTGAGGGAAAAAACCACCGCCCCCAACTCCAAATCATGCGTCGGGTAGTTCGCCTCGTGAGGCTTGAGCTGCCTCGAAGCCTAGGCAATGACATGCCCCCTCTGCATCAGTACTGCGCCCAACCCAGAAATGAACGCGTCACAATAAACCACAAAATCTTCTATGCCCTCTGGCAGGGCTAAGATCGGCGCCTCGCACAAGCTCTATCTCAGTGTCTCAAATGCAGCCTGCTGCTCGGGTCCCCACCGAAAGACCACGTCTTTCTTCGTCAGCCGCGTCAGGGGTACGACTATCTTGGAGAAGTCCTGGATAAATCTCCGATAGTATCCTGCTAATCCCAGAAAACTCCGAATCTCAGATGGAGACTTCGGTACCTCCCATCTCATCACGGCTTGGACCTTGGCCGGATCGACCAGAATCCCGTTCTGGTTGACAAGGTGTCCGAGAAATTGCACCTCGCGCAACCAAAACTCACACTTGGAAAACTTGGCATACAAGCTCTCCCTCCTCAGGGTCTCCAACACCTCTCTCAGATGCTCCTCATGCTCCTCCTGGGTCTTGGAATAAACCAAGATGTCATCGATAAAGACTATCACAGACCGATCCAACATCGGTCTGCATACGCGGTTCATGAGGTCCATGAACGCGGCAGGAGCATTGGTGAGCCCAAACAGCATCACGACGAACTCATAGTGGCCATAGTGCGTTCGAAACGTGGTCTTCTGCGTATCCTCCTCCCTGACCCTCATCTGATGATAACCCGAACTCAAATCAATCTTGGAGAACCAAGATGCTCCCTAAAGTTGGTCAAAGATATCATCAATCCTTGGGAGTGGGTAACGGTTCTTCACCGTTACCTTGTTCAGCTCCCGATAATCTATGCACATCCGGTGCGACCCATCCTTCTTCTTCACAAACAGGATCGGGGCTCCCCAGGGTGAACTACTCGGACGAATAAATCCCTTGTCTAGCAGCTCCTGCAGCTGCGTAGACAACTCCTGCATCTCGGGAGGAGCCAATCGATACGGTGCATTGGCTATCGGAGCCGCACCAGGAACGAGGTCGATCCTGAACTCCACCTGGCGCTCCAAAGGTATCCCAGGAAGCTCCTCTGGGAAAACATCTGCGAAGTCTCGCACCACCGGAACCTCGCTCACTGTCGCCTTACCCGCCTCCCGGGTATCCATCACGTACGCGACATATCCTGCGCATCCCTGCTGAAGGTACCGTCTAGCCCTTGCTGTTGAACAGACTGAGGGTCCACACTGTGGCCTCTCGCCATGAATCACTAACTCTTCCCCACCTGGGATCCGGACTCGCACTAGCTGCTGCGCGCAATCTATCACCGCCCCATTAGGGCTCAACCAATCCATGCCTATGATCACCTTGTTCCCGCGCAACGGAATGGGAACCAAGTCTACCAAATAGCGCTCCTCAAACAACCGTAATACGCAATCCCGAAACACCATCGATGCTCACACCGATCGATCATCAGCAATCTCTACCTCCAAAGGGCAATCCAACATGCCCGAAGACTCAAGAAACTTCTTGCTAAGTGCAAGGGACACAAATGATCGGGATGCACCCGAGTCGAATAACACCTGAACTGGGATACCGTTCACATGGAACGATCCTAACACGTATACACATACCGAGCACATATCAATATCATAACATCATAAAATAAAAATAGAGGGAAAAGAATCATACCCGTCACCACGTCGGGTGCGGCGCGTGCCTCCTCGGTAGTCAACTGGAATGCCCGGCTCCTCACCACCGGAGCCTCCGCCTTGCCCTGCCGGCCATCCGTGATCCGCAGGGTTGCTGGAGCTGGCGCCTTCACTGGCGCTGAAGCTGTCAACTGGGGGCAATTGACCTTCTTGTGGCCCCTCTGGTTGCAGTGGAAACACAACAACTCCGATGTTTGAACAACTGTTGCTGGAGCAGTGCAATCCCTGCTAAAGTGCCCAGACTTGCCGCACTTATAGCAGCCTGATGATCCCAACCTGCACGTCCCCTCGTGCGGCCTGCCGCATTTCCTATAGTGGCCCGGTCCTGACTGGCCTTTCGGCTTACCATCTGATCCCTTGGGCTTCTTCCCCGAAGCCCCTCCTGTCTGTCCCTCCTCTGACTTCCGTTCCGGATGTGCTCCAAATCTATCTCCCTCTCCCTCGCCCTGGCTATCATAGAGTCCAAGGTAGGACAAGCTGAAAAACTAACATGCTCCCGGATGTCAGCCTGTAGCATATCGTGATAACGGGTCCTCCTCATATCCTCGTCACCAGCATACTGGGGCACCAACAAAGCCCTCTCTTGGAACTTGGCGGTGATCTCCGCCACAGTCTCAGTCGTCTGCCTCATGTCCAAAAACTCCCTGGCCAGCTGCTGAAGCTCGACAGCCGGTGCAAACTCTGCCCTGAACCTGGTCACAAAGTCCGACCAGGTCATAGCCTCGATAGTTGAGGCTCCCAATGAGTCACCCACTGACTCCCACTAGTCTCAAGCTCGGCCTCGTAAACACCCTGCTGCATACCTCACCTTCGACCCCTCGGGGCAGAAGCTAGTCAACTGTGCAGACTCAATGTATACAATCCATCGTCTGGCGGCAATGGGGTCTTTCACCCCGTGGAAATCCGGCGCACCACTGCCCCTGAAGTCCTTAAAGGACAATGTGCGAGATCCCGACTGGCCAGATGCCATGTCGCTCCTGGACGCCCTGAGGCGATCCTCCATCAACTCAATGATCCCTTCCTTGATCGACCCGAAGATAATGGGGGTCGACTCAAGGATACCCCTGGTGATCTCTGACGCGATGAACTCGCGTAGTCCCTCATCTACCGGCTCGGAACCTGATCCCGAACCTGACCCCTCTCCTGAACCGCCATCTATCGGCCTCGATCGTAGTACCACCATTCTGCAATACATAAATAACAATCATTAGTGATACTGATACTTCTTGAGGGATCATATATACTACAAGTTCCCTGGTCTCATCTTGGCCTCTCTTGGTTTGGGTACGGATCCTCTGCTTTCAGTAGTACGGGCCCATACTACCTTCCACATCTATCCGTACCTTCTTCAAGGTATGCCTTGACTCCACCAGATCCCTTTCACTATTGCTGATCACTGCTATACTCATCCTAGGCTTGCTTTAGGGAAATCTCCGACTCTATTCTATTCAGTCCTCAGCTGCTGCAGGCCTCCTTGTAATGCCAATTAGCCATTACCTGAATACCATCACATGTGGTGAGGCTCGGATAATCCTTCGAGTAACAGGCTCAATCCCTACAACGGTTAGACTCAAACGAGAGCTGCGCAATAGGGCCAATCCAGAACTCTAAGATTATTCAACCCTGATCACATGTGACGTGACGTATTCACCTAATGGCTAACTCCCCACCACTCAGAGTCCCATGAAGCACAAAGCAAGCAGCATTTGAACTAAGGGAACAATCCCAAGCAAATCCGCTCTCATAGGGAAAAACTGATCTAGCATACAGAGCTAAACTCATACTATCAGGCATAACCTAACAGGTTATCCTAATGTTGTCTACTCGATTCTAGCATGCAATTCTCATACAACTGAAACACATAAAGCGGGCACATAAGGCATCACTCCTAGATCCTTAGTCTTATTCTAGCATGCTGTTCTACAAACGCTGATAAACATAACATAAACTTATATGGGTACTTTGGGGAATACTTACTTGAGCTCGGCTGGTCGCGCACATCACACACTTCGTTCTTTCTCAAAACTCTTTTCTCAATTTAGAAAACATTTTCTTTTAGAAAATCTTTTAATCCCTCGATTTGAGTCCAGACACCCCCGAAGGTGCGTCCGAATCCCTCAAACCAGGGCTCTGATACCAACTTGTAACGACCCAATTTTAACGTCCAAAAATTTCGTTTTTAAAACATTTCTTTAGTAAACATTAATAATTAAAAACGTTGTTTGATCAAACCACATCACAACGTAAATCATGTCTAAAAGCCAAATCATACAACCAATCGAAATATCAGAGTACAAATCCCAGAAAATCTAGTAAATGCGGAAACCAGAGTGTGTGCATGATGTGCCGCTACCGCGCCAGCTCCTTCCCATTTGATGAAGAGGTACCTGAAACCAAAACTGTAAACTGTAAGCACAAAGCTTAGTGAGTTCCCCCATCGTACCACATACCATACAAACACATAACACATATACTGCCAGGCTATTCTGGAGTGCCTGTCTACCCGGTACGGCCATTCTGGTGTGCCGACTACCCGTGCGGCTATTCTGGGGTGCCGTCCTACCCATGTCAAGCCATTCTGGGGCGTTGACCTACCCATGTCGAGCCATTCTGGGGTGCTGACTACCCTTCGGTCCTAACAACCGAACCCCGAGGACTGGTCCCCTCTTACTACCTCTATCGCATAAAACACAACAAGCCAGCATACAAACATATCATCACATACTGCCAGGCATGTCTGGGGTGTCTGACTACCCTTCGGTCCTAACAACCGAGCTCTACTATTACAACACATCAAGCTAGCATATAGCATATCAGGTAGTAACAAGTCTAGATGATATAACAAAGACAATCATCTAACATACAACTCCTACTGGTGGACCGGCATTGTGGCCGTAGACCCACCACTACTGGAAGGTAACCCACCTCGAAGTAGCTGCTGATCTGATCGGGAACTAACTGTCTACTGCTGCTGCTACTGCCCCGGAAATCCTCCGGCTGCAATTCCCACAACATACTCAATCAAACATTGCTAACTGACCTATGGGTAAAATGACCATTTTACCCTTGCTTATTCCCTAAGTCAAAGTCAGAGTCAACTTTCAGTTGACCCGACTCGCCGAGTTGGCTTGCCAACTCGCCGAGTCCCTATCCAATTGACTGACCTGGGTCCCGTTTCTACTCGTCGAGTTAGGCGTTGGCTCGACGAGTTCTCCTTCCAAACTGATTGATCAAGTCCTTCATCCTACTCGCCGAGTTGTATGAACAACTCGGCGAGTTCATCTTCATCCGATGAACACCATGCTGAGACTCGCCGAGTTGTATGAACAACTCGTCGAGCCTGTTCTTGATCTAAGAAGATTGCCTTGAACTCGCCGAGTCAGGTCATTGACTCGCCGAGTTCTTCCATGGGTGAGTTCGGCTTCCAACTCACTGAGCCACACCCCGTGACTCACTACTCAAACTCGACACAACGAAAAGGGGACAACTCGGAGACTCGCGAGCAGACTCGCCGAGTCAGATGAACGACTCGCCGAGTCGTCGCCATGCAATCACTACATACGCAATTTTACTCGATTCCAGTCTATGCCATTCACAGATCTAGGTTCCTAGAGCATGAATCACACGTAAAGTTTCCAACTTTACGTGTAGATATTCACCAATGAGGGATTTAGGGCTCAAAATGCCTCAAAAGAGTAGATCTAGGGTGAACAAGCAACAATGGTCCAAAAAGGTAGCGGATCTGAGCTCCTGGAGCCCAATCTTGCCTAGATCTAAAGGCCAATTAACTTATTACGACTTATATTGCACATACAAGCTTGGGGAAGGGCTCAAGAAAGAATTAATGGAGCAATAAACATAAAAACAGAGGGAAAACGGGTTATACCTCAAAGAAATCACTGAGAGGACACTAAGATGCTTGGCTTCCTTCCCTTCCTCTTGATCTACTCCTCTTCCTTCACAAAATCTTCAAGGAAACACACTAATAAGCTTCAAACTCACAAGAACAAAGGCTAGGACGTATGGAGAGCTTCTGAAGGTGAATGGGGCGGAGTTGGGGCGCAAATGGTCATTTAAATAGGGTGCAAACCCTTGGAAATTAGGGTTTCATCAGACAGCGCAGACTCGCCGAGTCCAGGATATGGACTCGCCGAGTCGCCAACTTAAACGTGTCCCGGGTCCCGTCTCTACTCGGCGAGTCGGACCTATGACTCGCCGAGTCCAAAGCTACAAATGGAAAATACTCAAATAAGATTTACATACCAGGAACCAGGTGCTACAAAATTAAACACTAAATGGCCCCAAAATTTGACAAACCTGACTCAAGCATTTTATCCAGCACTTGGTGTGCATCATAAAAGTTACCTATACGTGGAATACCGTATAACCTTTCATCACTGCAAATACTTGTAAACAAAGATGGAAAACAGAAAGAATATACGAAAACTTACCAAGGGATGGCAGAAAATAGAGGGGGAGTTGATGAAAATTCAAATTTCCAAACCAATATGGGCTCAATATGGAAACGAAGGTCTAGAAAAGACAACATACCCAAAAAAATATTAATCTCCAGTTAGCGTCAATCGATTAGTCGGATCATTTACCTTGTGGTCAGAATCGATTAAATAGATGAGGAAGAGAACGTCTACGGTTCGACCGGACGACTTCCAATAAAGATGGAGGCAGAAGCACGATGTAGATGAAGTGTGGGCATACGACAATATGAAGGCGGTGGACTGAAACGAGATAAACATCGGAAGGGAGAAATTGGTTCAAGTAAGTAAGAATATTTGTTAATCGAGGAAACTAACCATTTGAGTACGGAATTGATGTAGGCAATGAGTTCAAAATCCTATAAGTTAATTGGTGGCGCCATAGTCGCAGTCGAAAAAGATACAAGCCTTGAAGGTGATTAGCCCTAATAGCAGAATAGGAAAATGAACATGAGAGACCAGGAGGGCAGGAGGGGGGCTATTGAGGTTGCTTTCGTCTTCGATTTCTTGGTGAAACAGAAATAGATTTATGCAGAATCGATGGATGGAGTCTGAATCGGAAGATATTGGATAACAGAGGCGACGGGGAAGGATGGTGAGCGGTGACCATGGTAGACTTAGGCCCCGTTTGATAGTTGCTGACTGAGTAAGTGCTGACTGAGAAATATCTATCTGGGTAAGAAATCCTGACTGAGTAGGAAATCATGTTGTTTGATTGAACATCTGACTGGATATGCTGACTGATAACAAATGACCATTCCACCCTCGATCCAAACCAACATCCTAAAACGTCTGACTGGATGTTTTATTTAACATATATTACTTCAAAATTAACATTTTAATTAAAAAAATTATTTAAAATTCTCATATTAAAACAATTTTAATGCCAAATAATCGAAATAAATAATATTAAAAGAAATTAAGAGATACAAAAGCTAATAAAAAGTGAATCAACTCTTCCAATTAACAAGTTAAAAAACTCAGGTACACATACAAAAACTCAGGAGCATTTTCATCCGAAATTGAGTATCTAAAACATGAATTGGGCAAGAACAATATAAAATCATCAGGTACCAAACTAGGTAGGAACAATATGCTTAATCAAGCTCCTCCAGAACCAGCAAGCATCTCTATCAAGCATCTCTATCATAAACAGGACAGGAACAAAAACTCAAGGGCAATTGTGTCCGAATTGTGCAATCCTATGGCATCTCTTATGCACTCCCTATGTAATAGAGGGTGATCTTAATAACAATGCAGTATTGCTTTTTCCAGAATATCACTTGTAAATAATGAATTAAAAATTAGACATTTTGCTAGATTAGAGAATTTATGCCTTGAAAAATCAAGGGTCTTTTCTTGTTTATATAAATTAACATAAACTACATAAGCAAATCTTTCCCTCATTTTCCCTCTCTCTCTTTGAAAAGTGTATGGATGAATTCAATGAACATAAATCACAACGTAATCAATAGTGTAATGAATTTTTTTTGCAGGTAAGTGAATAACGAGAAATTAAAAACAAAAATCATAAGCTAATACATGCAGGTAAGTGAATAACTATCAAGAAATCGTTTAGCATGTAAGTAAAGATATGCAGATTATGAAGTTTAATTAAAAACGTACCTTGAGACGATGAGAATCTGATGACCCTGATGAGAAATCGTGATAGTGTGCGATGGTAGATAAGAAGAAAAAGCGGGAATGCTTTCCAAGTAGGGTTAATTGGGGAAAAGTAAAGAACGTGTTCCCTTCCTGTTCTATCCCAATCAGTTCTTCCCAACTAACGCAGCCTTAGGTCACTGGGAAGGGAACACGAACGAGGGAAGAAAGAATAAAGACGGAGGGGTAGGATGGTCTAATTTCCAGTCAGCGATTGTGAAGGAACTGAGCGAGAAAGCAATTTGGGTCGGCTGATCTTACCGAGAAAGCACAAATCAAACACTTCGGGTCTGACCAAGTCAGCCCAATTTGCTGACTCGACCCAGTCAGACATTTATCAAACACTGCCTTAGGTAAAGGGGCAGAGGATAGAGATGTAGTTGGTGGGAGATATATGGAGGTATTCTATTGGCCAAAAGAAAGGTAAACTCACAGAGAGAAACACGTAGATGAGAAGGGTCAGAGCTAATGACACATAATCCACCGTAGAAATCCAGCGAGGAACAAAAGAAAAAAATTAAAAAAAAAAAACAAAAAAAAAAAAGTTTGGTCCAATCAACAGCAAGAACTGTTCAATTGGGAACCCTCCTTTAATATATTTATATAATTGGGATAAAACAACATAAAGGTGTGTAATGAGGCGGTTTGGTTCGGTTTTCAGCTAAAACGGAACCATAATCATTATAAGTGGTTAATGCGTTTTTATAGCCATTGTGTATTAGTTAATATTGGTTTGGTTAATGGTTAATATTGGTTAATCATAATTGTCAAAAATGAGATAAAAAAAATACTTTGATATAAAAACTGAAAAATATAAAGTACATTGTTATAAAAAATAAACGATTCGGTGTTTATAATCATATTAATATGATAGAAGATTAGATATCTTATTTAACTTCATATAATTACTCTTTAAATTTTCAATTCAAAATATAATTACATACCATATATTTAATATTATATTATATTAAAAACATTTGTTAATATTATTGGTTCGATTCGGTTTTGGATGAAAACCATAATCGAACCATATGTATTTGGTTAATCAAAAATAGAAACCACACCATCCTTTTTAATAGGGGATCGGTTAAAATGGTTCGGTTATTATGTTTAATTTGGTTTTGACTCGATTTTTCGGTTAACATGCTCACCCATAGGTTTTTTAAGATTAGTGGGATTTAAAAAAAAACTTATTAATTCTATTTTCTTTATTAATTAAGAAATATGTTATTATCAAATATCCATCAAATTTATTGTGCATTTTACTTTTTTCTAACAAGTCTTTAGATGTTTCTAAATTTAGCAACTTATTTAAAAAAAATACAAATGTAATCAAAATCCTTAATCACTTAATTAAAATTAGTCAAAAAATTAGATTTTTCAAAAACTAAACAATTTCAAAAATGGATAATGACTTAAAAGGGTAATGACGAGTTCGTAGGTAAGATTTGAGTTCGTGGGTCAGATTCCATAAATAAAATTGAGAATTAAACATGAATAAATTCTTGATGGTTGATGCAAACATATCCGAATTTTTGACACTTAATCCAAATGAAGATTTAAAACATTCATAGAAACAAGTTCAAACTAAACATTAATACAAACATAGATAATTAAAGTGCTAAAGTAATTTATTATATAATACTTATTAAATTATTAAATATTAATACTTGATACATAAATACATTTAAATATAAAATATTTTTTTATTAAAAATATAAATGGGTTGGCGGGTCAACCCATTTATCTTTTTAGAAACCTATATATGACCCGTTTAATAAACGGGTTGGTGGGTTGAAAAACTCAACCCAAACCTATTTATTTTGTGTCGTGTTGCGGGTCGTGTCGAGAATTGTCAGCCCTACTTATGACCGGTAACAAGCGGCCATAAGGGTAAAATGTAAACAATTTCAATAGTTTAGTGATAAATAGATAATGAAAAAAAGTTTAGTGACTAAATGTGAACAAAGTTGAAAGTTCATTTCCCTCTCAAATTATCCTAATATTATACCCCGAAAATGGTATAAAAAAACGAATTATTTCATCACGCTAGTTGTCCTAACTATTTCTAGTTATTAAGGGATACCCAAAAAGTATTTTGTTTTTAGTTAATAAAGTTATATCAATTTAGTTTTGACCTTAAACACCTAATCTAACATTATTGGCTACCAATAAGGTGTTTTGATTCTATCTGAATATCGATGCTCAACTTCATGTTTGAGTTGATGCAAGTTAGCATGAAATCTTTATGAAGACGACATTCTTAATGTATATCCAATAGTTATTGATAATATATTTAAAATTGATATTGTTGTTTATTTTCATTAAAAAATCAACTTCTTTTCCCCTCTCAGATTTTGTTGGTTAGTTCATTGAACAGTTTGAGTTTATATTTGACTATGTGTGTTTCCTGTATAAAAATGGTCAAGAAAAACTATTTTGTGTATGTTTAAAATAAAAATACCATATTGTTCTTTATCGTTTTTAATTCTTTAAAGAAAATAAGATGCTTTAACTCATAGACAAATTAATACTATACCATTTTATTTCTAAAATACAAACGTTAAAAATGAAAAAAAATAAATAAAATAAAAAATTTCTAACTAATGTGGGAGAATTCCATAATTACTTTTTACATACGGGGCTACTTTTGAAACTGTAATATAATATGGACCATTTATGTATCTATATATTTGACCGTATGTATGTGTTTGACTGTATGTATGTTTTCAACTATGTGTATGTATATGTTAACACAAGTTATATAATAAAAATTAAAAAGAATAATAATATTAAAAATAGTTCTAAATGTATGTTGTGTGTAATATGAAACATTCGATATCCTTTTTAATAATAAATATACTAATATGATGTATGTCAATACATGAAGTATAACAACATATATAATGTATTAATGTATGTATGTATTCTTTTATAAACAATGTATATGGTTTAATGTATGTCAATTTATATGTTGAATAATTTTATAACAAAAAATTTATATATATAATATTAGGATAATTTTTATACATATAATATTGCATAGTTTTATAACATAAAACTTAAACATATAAAATTGATTTCGTTTTTTGTTTTTTATACCTTTTTCGGGGTATAATATTAGGATATTTGAGAGGAAACAAACTTTCAATTTTGTTCATATTTAATCACTAAACTTTTTTTATTATCTATTTGCCACTGAACTATTGAAACTGTTCATATTTTACCCTTATGACCGACTGTTACCGGTTACAAAGGTAAATTTTAATAATTTAGTGATAACCTTTTTAAATAATTATCCCTTTCAAAAATGGATTTGGCGGCTATGAAATTACCCTTGCGATTTCACAAAATGGGCCTTCAATTCGGCTTATTTTCAGCCCACATTCAGCTCAATCGTAGTGTATGGTACAAAAAACAAGATTTTTTTTAAACGAAATTGCAAATGGCTAAGACATTTCCTCCGGCTAAACCTACGATTTTGAAGTTTTTTTTTTTTTTTTCATATATATTTTCCTAATAAAAACATGTTAGGTTATTTTATGATTTTGTATATTTAGATTATGATATGATGTTTGACATGTTTAGTATATTCTTACCAGTCTATATATAAAATATACATAAAAATGAAATATCAATGTTTTTTTTTTTCAGTTATAATTTTTACTAAAGTAATATGAATTCAAATGAACAGTTTTCTAGTTATAATTCTGTTCAAGAATAATAAGAAGATACATAAATAAAACATTAATATAAAATATTTCAAATACTAATAAGAATACAAAGAAACTTAAATTAACGCTAATACGAATATGAAAACACATAATTAAAATACTACTACTACTACAAACGGACATAAATAATTAGATAAATAAACAATTACTATCACTATTTATTACATTCGACAACTAACAAAATAAATATTGGACATATTTTATAATATTCCAAGCGTTTGCGTGTGCAAAGTCTGCCTCATCACTTTGCGCTATGTATTGTTTCCTCGCGGCATCCAAAATATATTTTCATCTTCATTCAACAATTCATTTTTATGATACATTCTTGATGTAGGCTGAAACAAATAGTTTAGGGGAATTATGTAATTTAACTACTTTTTAATGTATATTTGAAAAAAATAACCCAATAAATTTTTTTGCAAAAATAACCATCTTGTCCGGAATGGGGTATTCCGGTCAAAAAAAACATTTTTTTTGACTAATTTCGGATTCCGGACAACATTAGGATTCTAAACTAAAATTTCGGAGTTCGAAAAAAAAAAAAAAAATAATTTCAAAATTGGTCCCTATGGTTTCAAAAAAAGTATTACTTTGAGTATATCTATCGAAAGCGTTACACCATCGGTCCTTATGGTTTCAAAACCTTGCATTATTAGGTATCCGTATCAGTGCAATGTCACTAACCTTTCAATTGTGCCACATCAGCTTTGCAATGACTACTCACATCAGTACAGTAACACTCATATTTCAAAAGTGGTCCCCACTGCTACATCTACAACTATTTAATTAATCAAAAAATTCTTAATATATTATATATTAATTTATAATTTAAGAAATAAAATATATAATATAATAAAAGTTTTTTTATTACATAAACATAATTAATATATATATATATATATATATATATATATATATATATATATATATATATATATATATATATATATATGAGTGTGTGTGGAATATGTATTATATATAATATATAAATAATAAGAATAGAATATTAATGTTTCATTTGCAAGCCTTGCAACTGTTGCAAGAGATTGGCTTACGTGGCCTTTGATTTTCATTTGCAAGACTAATTTGCAAGCCAATGTGGGTGCTCTTAGTCATTCTGATGTTAATTCTAATTTTTGACCAATTAGTTTTGACAAAACTTAAAAAATGGTCCCTGTTGTTTTCAAAAATCTAAAGTTTAGTCCCTAATCTTTAAAAACCTCACAGGTGATCCCTGTGGTTTCAAAACTTTTAACAAATGCTCATTTTCACTAACTCCGTTAACTTTTGGCCGTTAAGTGAAGGACATTTCTGTCATTTCACAAGCACATGGACCATTTATGAAGTTTTGACTTATTTAAAAAATAAAAAAAAAAAGTAAAAAATTATTGTTTAATATACAAATGTTCTCTCTCTCTTTCTCTCTCTCTCTCTCTCTCTCTCTCTCCACCGCGTGCTTCCTTTCATCTTCATCAGATGGATCTCAAAAACCCAAAATCAAACGGGAATATGTGGCAAAACAAGTTCGTTCATCCCTAAACTATATAGTGAACACAAGAACACACCCCCAATTTCAACCAGATTCGTTACCAATCGTGATTTGCTAGTTTGAGATTTGACAAAAATCGAGACCCATTGTTGGGTCTCTTGGTCTCGAATGGACATCGACGTAGGTTTATGGAAATCAAAATGGCAAGGGCGGAGACGACTTACCGAAGCAGTAGGGCAACGACGACGGAATGCAGTAGCGGTGGTGGCTGTGATTGGTGGCGGTGGGCGGCCTTACTGCTTCGTTCCTGTTGTCTGATGTGCGACGAGGGACCAAGAGGAAGCAGCAGCGACAATGGCGTTTGATAGTGGTGGGTCACGACAGGAGGGAGGCAGAGGGACTTCCATCATCGGCTATGGTGGTACTCATCACTGGTGAAGTGAGAATGGGGGAAAGTGACGAGGTGGCAACTTTGCTGCCTTCACTATTTATTCTAACTGACAATAGGTGACGAGAGCGGGAGGATGGGAGAGATGAAGAAAACTAAGCAGCAGCACATCAGAAGCACCGGTGTGGGTGATGCTTGGATGGCAGGAGGTGGCAGTAGGCACTCCGACAACCTCCTGTTGCCGGTTTTCCCTTGCATTATGTTACTGGTAATAGAGGATGACAACAGGTTAGGGAGGTGTTGGGGTGTGTTGGTTGATGCAAAACAAGAGAGTAGAGTTTGTTTAAGTGTGACAATTTATGAAGAAAGGAGGTGGAGGGGCTGCTACAAGTAGCTTGAATGGAGGGTGACATCCCTCCTTTCCTCCTTTGATTTTTTCCGGTGACACGAGAAAGAGAGAGAGAGAGAGAGAGAGAGAGAGAGAGAGAGAGAGAGAAACCCTTTAATATTAAATAATTATTTTTTTTTAAATAAGGCAAAACTTCATAAATGGTCATTGTGGTAGTGAAAAGACAGAAATGACCTTCACTTAACGGCCAGGTAAGTAGGGGAAGAAGGTAATTTGTGCACATAAGGTGCTCGATGAAATGCCCAAATTGAGAAAATTGTAACTTGAATGCTTGATCGATTCTTTCTCAATCTTTTTTTGATTTCCTTTTTTTTAAACTAGAGTTTGATGTAGTCAAACACATGTAATAATTGAATCTAATTATATAATTTTGACAACCCATCCGCTCTTTGTATATGAATTATGGAATCTCATTTTTATAAATAAACTCAAATTCTTAGACCTACATACTTCTTTTATTTGTGAAATGTGAATTATGGCACCCTACATCTTTGAAAGTTAGGATCAGGAACATCAACTATAAATTCAACTTCATCAACTCAATAAATTATGCAATTATAGTCCGTTGCCATGGACAGGGGGAAAATCGTCCAACAAGGCAAGATTGTTCTTGTGTGTTTAACTTTAATTTTTGTCTTGTAATTGGTATTTTTCTAATTATATTTTTTGGTTTTTGAATCGTACAATAGGAACATGCTTTTATACACCGTAAGCTCGCCCATTTGGTTCACAGTGCTCGTAATCTTGACTCTCAATTTCACTTTTGATTTTCAAATTCATTATGCTTGGTTGTGAAACTGATTGTATACATTTTTCTTTCATTGTTAGCTTTTTCCTATTGCTTGTGAAATCATATTATTGTTTATTTTGGAATTCATCCCCAACACCTATGTATTTCGAATGTGTTTTTTATTAGACTTCTAGTAGAAGATTCATAACTTCTTCCGACATCTATCTTATGTATACTTACATTGTTTTTTTTTTTATGATGGATTATAGGAAGAGGTTTATAGGGTTTTTATTGAACAATTTCAATCTTTCACTATAGTTTTCTATAATAAATTTCAATATACCAAACTACATGTAGTTGGTAAAATATTATGGTTTGTGGTGCAAAATTAAACTTATAAAATTCCATAAAAATTATATACAAAGCCTAACATAAGCTCTAATAGATGATACAAGATGGATAGTATGGACATTTGATTGATTTTTGTTAAAATTGTGTAGTTTTTGATGGTTTTATACCTAATATTAGTTACATAACAGTCATATATTTTCCAAGCATATATATATATATATATATATATATATATATATATATATATATAAAGAATTGGTTGGTACGTTATTACTATGATATTCAAACATTTGTACAATTACCGTACCAAAATTGCTGAACTGGTACCGTACTTCCAACCAAACATACTGGCTACCAAATACTTATATTGACTACTAATTTTTTTGGTTTAGTTGATAACATGTTTGTTGTTTTACGTGGTACAATTTTGACAGTCCTAATATTTTCTATGATGTGGCATTGAGTTTTTGGTGCCAACTACGAACACACGATACACACTCTTGAAAAAACAGTCAAATGTCAAGTTTTCTGCGTTGTCACAATGTTAAAATAACTAACATTTTATTTTTCGAAAATAAATTTCTTCACATTATGGTTTTCATCTCTTCACTTTGACAAAAAAGAATGAATATATATATATATATATATATATATATATATATATATATATATAATACAAAAAAAGAATAAAGCAAACTACAAAATATACTTATTTAACAACTTTTTCTAAAAAAAATTAACAAAACTAAAAGAAAATACACAATATATAATTGTTATTATGGTCAAAGAAAAAAAAATTGCTAAAGCCGAATGCTTTAATAATGTAATAATTGTATGCAAAAGTTTTTTTAGAAAGTAGAAAAAAAGTCATACTATGATACTACTTTCAATTTGGTTTCATTTACACTAAAACGACGTAATTGTCTTAGTATCTTACATCAACGTCATTTATTGGTTAACAAATAAACAAGTAAGCTTAGGGTAAAAAAGGAACTTTAAAAATAAAATGAAAGATTGGAAATTGGGAATTCATCTTCTTGACACAATGTGCAAGGGGGAGGAGTAGGCGTGGGGCGTCGGTGGCTCTTCGTCGGTGGTGAAGGGGTCTTGGTGGGCCCATTGGTGGTGTGTTTGTATGGTACAAGCACTAATGAACATATATTAAAATAAAAAACTAAATTTTGTTTAAAGTTTTGATATTGACAAAAAGTCCTGAAATTTGGATTACCTTTTATTTAAGAAATTTTAGAATTAAAAATTAAAATTGAACTCAGTGGTATAAAAGTTAAGTTACACACGATTTGATGTTAATGGTATCAAAATGTGGTTGTCTTATTTGAGTTGTTTGTAGTTTGGTGGATTCATTTGGTAATTTTGCATATTTGGATGACAGTTTTGTCCATTATGCCTGCAATTTTAGAGATACCAATAATTGGATTGAAGTTATAAGTCGTTTACCATTTTTAAAACAATTTTGGTTGGATTTAATGTAACTGAAATCAATTAAAAAGTTATGTGTCATGTCTGAATCATTTCTTAAAAATGAGATGGTTTCTAAGGATATTTTTCGTTAAATTTACTTTGACTTGTAAAAAAATCAAAATAAATAAAAGAAGAAAACAATGTTTTTTTTTAACGAAACTCTACACTATGGTTGAACATTGTGGGATTTGAACTTAAGACAATTCCATTTTAAAGTGTTTAATACCTCAAATGATTAAAACTAGAGATTTTCTAATATATGTCCTACAAATATAAGAAATATTAATTGAATTGTTAATTATGAAAAATACTATCATAAATAAATATGATAAATATTAATTATATATAATATTTTTTTATAATTGATTTATTTTACATTTAATTATGGTAATATTTGTTATAATTAATACTTCAATTAATTTTTATTATATGTGACCTTAGAGCACATAATAAAAAAAATCCAAAGTCTTGATGATGATTTCTTTGTGTTTGCTTCAATATAACTACAAACAATATTGTTTTAAACAGTTTTAGATTATGAGAGAATCATGTAAAGTTCAAGATCGAATGAACAATATAATTTTTAATATCAAACTCATATTGATGGTTTGATGATTTTTATCGATATAGGTTCGAGCTGAATTAAGGAAGATTTGTAAGTCTGAATAACTTTCAAATATTTGTTAAAGATAAGTTTTTTAAATATCCAATTGACCGAGCTAAAGTGTTTAATTTTTCTTTTGTTTATCCTATATTAACTATGTAGAGGAGTTTGGGACTTGAATTCAAAGGGAGTTTTTCAAGTGTCTTCTATAAGATCATTTTTGGATAATGCTAAATTGAGTTCAGGTAATTTTCAAACGTGATGGAATTCTCTAGTTCTAGTAAAAGCTTAATGCCTTGGATTGGAGGTTGAGGGTAAATCATAATACGCGAGTTAAATTGATCGAGAAAGATATTGATATCAATTATATGTTATGCCCAGTTTGTGATACTAAATACGAAGACTAATAACTATCTTTTTATTTTATGCCCAATTGGGGATTCAATTTCGAGACAAATAGGAAGGTGGAATTTACTTATTCCTTATTTGTTTATTTATTCGATTTTTGAGGAGTTGATTACCTGACAAGATTATTCAAATTTGAATGAGATTCAAATGTGATATTTTGATGCGATCATTATCACTACTATGTGGGTTGGTTGGAACTTCAAGAATAAAATTTTGTTAGGAGTGGTTAAACCAAAAAAGTGAGTTTTTTGATACGATAGTCTTTTATTTTAATAGGAACAAAAGTGTTGGTTTGAACTTGATGGATTGGGTAACACAACCCTAATGATATGACTTATCCTATGTAATGCTTATTTTCTAGTAACTTTCTAGTTTTTCAACAAAGTTCGACTTTCCCAAAAAAAAAAACATAACCAAAGTATCGGCTCATAGTTTTTATCATTTTTTTAGTATAAGTTTTATGGGGAATTTGTAGTTTGCCATCACTAATGGTAAATTTTCACTATGTAATTATTGGTTATCATCATCATTTTAAAATTTGTGCCAAAAAAAAAATGAACCACTGTGGAAAAGAATATGCAAAAGCCAAACACGATCACGGATATGAAGCTATTAAGTATTAACAATGTTGGTTTTTGCGATCACGTTGAAGAATAAACATTGCTTCACTGACATTCCGGTGGAATGAGGGAGAGTGGAAGACTAACCATAGGAAAGGTTGCTTGGATTGGAAATAACCAAAGAATATCAATAAACTAATAAAACGATTTTTAATGGTTATCTTACACTAAAATTACAATTATAAATGTTAAAATTGTTCGTTCAAAGTATAATTTATTGTTCTTTTTTGTTTCTATCCACTTAGTAAAATCTATATGTTTTAAAATGAAAACAACAAAAAGATTAACTTTTTTAACCAATCAAATATAAAACAGTTCAGTAACCTAATAGTTATATATATGGATGACAAAATTACCCGAACCCAACAGGAAAAAGACAAGTTTTGCGCCGGATAAATGGTTATGAGATTGAGTATGGGATATTTCCTAAAAAAATTATCGGGTTTTGGATGGTTATAATATTAGAATTATACATTTCTGATTGTCCAATCTCATACTCTCCTCGTATTTATCCGTCCTCAAACCATTTATATTTTATAATACTTATACTTTTATTTTTATTATTAATAGATTTGATTTTAAAGTTATATTAAATATTTTATGAAATATAATAAATATAAATTTTATTATGTAATTACTACTTATAAAAATATAAATTACTGATATTGTTTTTTTAGTATTCCTAACTTAGTTTACCTCAAAATTTGGATTTTTTTTGGTGATGAATAATTTATGCAATATTTGTTAAAGAGTAAAATTGTTTATGTTGTTAAAATTAGAATTACTAAAAGAATAGTAAATTACTGAAATCGTCTCTATGGTTTGGTCAAAATTGTTCGTTTGGTCACTAAGTTTTTCTTTGCTCTTGGATCGTCTTTGTGGTTTGATTTTTTTTTTGTGTTTTTCGTCCTTATATTTTGGTCAAAATTGTACGTTTTGTCCTCAAGTTTATGTATGTAAGGAACGAAAAACACAACAAAATCAAGCCATAGAGACGATCTGAGTGTAAGAAAAAAAATTAGGGACCAAACGTGGAATTTTAGCAAAACCATAGGGATGATTTCAGTAATTTACTCTTAAAAGAATCTAATTATCTTTTGAAATTATCATGATATTAGCTTCTTAATATCATAAATAGAATGTCTATACCCGTGAGTCTACCTACAAATTTGAAAAAAACTCTACAACGGGTTATGAGACTCATATTAATACCCATCACATATCAGTTCCATTGCCAATCGCTACTTGATGATTGAATATATTAAAAATTTATATAATAATAATTGATGATTGAAAATAATTGAAACTTCAATCTTTTTAATTTATTTATGTAATATAATATTCTTTCTTGTGGGACTGAATTTATGATTTATTTGGAATCGTACCACCCAACAAGATCACATGGGGAACGATAGGGTATACAAGTCGTCAACGTATCCTATGCAGCAATTGCATCTTCTAGAATGGATCAACGGCTGGGATTGCATGTGCCCGCCAATCGCTCCGTGACAATTGTGACATTCCAGATTACGGAATGATGAGTGGATACGTGATTAATCGCCGGTGATTTAGGGGCAAATGCGGCCTTTTGAAGCCACTTCGTGTGGATTACCAACGACAAAATACGTTTAAAATATATGTATTAATGTATATAAATATAAACTACAAATAGGGTCTATTTTGTTATATTTGCCGTTTACGTTTTGTTAATCTTTTATGTCCATTATTGATTATGTTCTATTGATGATTTGATTCTTGTTTTGAGTTACCTTGCTCCATATCCTTCCAAAACTTGATCGACTTACTGCTTCATAAACTTTAGTAAAAAAGTTTATTTAAATACATTTTACACAATTTGTAAATTCAGAAGAATACAATTAAGAAATCCATATAAGTTTTTACCATATTTAAAAAGTCTATTAGCTTATCTTGTTTCAATACCACTAACAAGTAAGGTTTATTTTGATAAATTGTTTTTTTTAACTTATAGAAACTCTATAGGTTTTTAACTCTTGAAAGTTTATACATCGTAACAACCTCGTTTCATTAAAACATCAACATTTTTTTTAATCAGTTTACTTACACAGCCAATTTTTTCATGGGCTGATCAATAAGCACCAAAGATCACAGAGGATAAATGGTCTAAAAGATAATGAGTTTTGGATTAGTGGTCCTGATCAAATTAAACAAGTGGCGGTCAAACATTTCTCTGAAAGATTCAGTGAGCCAATTCGATCAAGACCTAAGTTTAATAGCCCTAAATTCAGGAAATTACCTCCTAACACGGATGCTTCTGGAGGAACCATTCACTTTAGAAGAGATCAAGTCGGCTATATGGTCTTGTGGTTCGGATCGGGCATCTGGTCCAGATGGATTCTCTTTTGCAATGTTAAAGAGGCACTGGGATACGATTGGAAGTGATTTCTATTTTGCTTTAAAGCATTTTGAAGCTACCGGATGTATTGAGAAAGGATGCAATTCATCTTTTATCTCACTTGTCCCCAAGATACAAGACCCAATTACTATAAGTGATTTTCGCCCTATTAGTTTAATCGGCTGCTTATACAAAACAATCTCCAAGGTTCTGGCTGAAAGGTTAAAGAAGGTGGTGCATCTAGTTGTTAGTCCTGTGCAAACAGCTTTTATCGAAAAGCGTTTTATTCTTGATGGCCCTTTGATATTAAATGAAGTGATAGTGTGGTTGAGGAAAAGTAAGAAGAAAGCTTTTGTTTTTAAAGTCGACTTTGAGAAGGCATTCGACAGTCTAAGCTGGGAATATCTAGACTCAGTCTTACAGCAGATGGATTTCGGGGCTAAATGGAGGGCATGGATTCATGGGTACCTATCGTCAACAAGAGTATCTATTCTCATCAATGGGGCTGCGACGTCTGAATTTGGAATGGAGCGTGGGATCAGACAAGGTGACCCGCTATCTCCATTCCTATATATCATAGCTGCTGAAGGATTACATATTGTTATGGAGATGGCAAAAGAACAAGGAATTTTTGAAGGTATCCAACTTCCTCAGCAAGGTCCGACCATTTCACATCTCCAGTATGCTGATGATACTATTTTCATGGGATCGTGGTCATTTGAAAATGCGAAGAATTTGATTAGAATTCTAAGATGTTTTGAACTATCATTGGGCCTCAAGGTGAATATGTCTAAGAGTAAACTGTTCGGATTTGGTGCCCAAAATTGCGAACTGGAGTTGGTGGCACGGAACCTTAATTGCTCGATCGGTTCCCTGTCGTTCATATATCTAGGATTGCCAGTTGGGGCTTCTATGGGAAGAGCAGTACACTGGAATCCTATCATATAAAAATTCCAAACAAGATTATCAAAATGGAAGGCATCTACTTTGTCGTTCGGGGGGCGTTTAACGCTATGCAAAACAGTATTGAGCAGCCTGAGTTCCTTTTATTTCTCATTGTATAAAGCTCCCATCAAGGTTATAAAAACTCTTGAAAATATTAGAATGCGGTTCTTTGGTGGGCGGGGGGGGGGGGGGGGTGATTTGGAATCAAGAAAGATGTCATGGATTGCTTGGAAAAGGTTCTTGCAGCCAAAGAAAGAGGTGGGCTTGGAATAGGCTCTCTAAAGGCACAAAATATAGCTTTATTAGGCAAATGGTGATGGAGATTCAAAAACTATCCTGATAGCACATGGGCTCAGGTGATAAAAGCAATTTATGGCACTAGTGGCGGATTTGATAGACCCTCGATAGCAAAGAGAAGGAGTGGATGTTGGGGAACAATTGCTAAAATCCCTAAATTGTTAGCGAAGGAAAAAGTGTCTTTTATAGAACATTTTAAGCTGTCAACCAATACCAATGGTCCAATCAAATGGGTTTGGTCTCTTGAGGCTTCTGGTGCATATTCAGTTTCATTTCTCAGGAATCATATTGACAATGTAATCCTTCCTCTAAGCGAGAG
The DNA here is from genome assembly GCF_051521515.1 of Lactuca serriola. NCBI lineage: Eukaryota > Viridiplantae > Streptophyta > Magnoliopsida > Asterales > Asteraceae > Lactuca > Lactuca serriola. The sequence goes on from NC_136408.1 coordinate 93,296,347, forward strand.
TAGCTGGTCTTGGAACTCTCTAATACCAGGAAAATTGAATATTCTTGCTTGGCGAATCTGTCACGGTAAACTTCCATCCATGACCAACCTATTTAAATTTGGTATCAGTTCATCAAACTTGTGCATATTTTGCAATGGAGCTCCAGAAACAGTGGAACACGTGTTCGTGGATTGCCCAATATCACATGAAGTATGGAAACAAGTATGTACATGGTGGCAGCTGTTGGACTATCCTCTAAACTCGTTAAGAGATTTGTTAGAATGTAAAGCAAGGCTCGGGGGTCACCATAGGCTGGCAAATATTCATGAGGGTATAATGTTGGTTTTTCTTTGGGTGATTTGGAGATACAGGAACTCTATAGCCCATTCTTCAAACCAATATCCAAAATCACACATGGTGCTGGTTTATGAGGTATAATCGTTATCGCTTCTTTGGATCAATGCAAGAAATAGAAAAGGGCAGGTGCTAAGATGGAGTGAATGGAGTTGTGATCCGATTTTAGAATGTTACTGTAGGCTATAACTTGGCTGTTCTTTTGTTAGCTTTGTTTATTTCTTTTATTTAGAATGTTTTTTTCTTGTTTTGTACCTCCTAGCCCCTGGCTAGTTTATTTTGTGTTTTAATGCCAGCTTGCCGTTAAAAAAAACCATATTTTATGTAGAAATTTTCAAACAATAAATAACAATTTATTAGTTTACTATCTTTTTATACTAGATAAACTAATATAATTTTTTTTCTTCCTGAAATATGTTTTACCCTTGTAAACTATAAAATATAAGTTGTTTTAAATAGCAAATCCTAAGCACCTAAAAATCGGCCAACACCCCTTAACTATTACCCTTAAGTTAAATTAGGCCTTATGGTATACTCATAACGAGCATCTTTGTGGTCTATGTGGTCACGAACAAAAAATGTGAACACCACCCCATACTCTTAGTGGTGGCTAGTGGTAAAAATGTGAACACCACCTCATACTCTTAGTGGTTGCTAATGGTGGAAAAATTCATGGTCAAATGTGGTGGGGAGAACGGACAACAACATCCAATAAAATTTTTTTCTCTCTCCATGTCTCTCTATCTCTCTCTACCTCTCTCTACATTTTAATTAATTAAAAAAATATATATTTTTTAATTCAAAAATAAAAAATTAGAAGAATATAGTGGTGAGTATTTCATAGGTTTAGTGGTTGAATGCGGTGATAAGGTGGCACCCACCACTATAGTGGTTAATGGTGGGTATAACGGATGGTTTTACTAACAGTTGAGATCAAGATCTCACGTTTCTCGATATTTGTTGGTTTTTATTTGAATTTCTTCTATAAAATGGTACATTGCACATTCTTTACGCCACACACCAAACCTAACCACGACATACCACGTTTGGGTAAATTGTGACTATGACAATATTTTGTGTGTGCACAAGTTGAACCTTGAACCGCTCTTACATCTTTTATGAAGTTTTACGCCCTAATCGTTCGACTCTCATTATAGGGACAACTTCTCTCTATATAGTATCATCATGATTAACTTGAGAGAGATTAAGCTCAATTTTAGTGATATTGTGTGCTTGGGAGGTGAATATTGCATGCTCATATAAGCTAATTTGATTTCAAGGAACAAGGGTAGTTCTCAGTAGGTTTCAAGGGACAGAGCTGTTGACTATGTTCCCGTTAAACTTAAGTGACATGGCGCGACCTTTCATGTCATTTTTATTGAAATTAACTAAAAACTATATTTAGGTTTTGCAAAATATACCTTTTCTCTTTTATACTTTATTTACAAGATTATTGTGTGGAACATAAATCATGTATTATGTGTTTTGTATATATGATTTTGCCTAAATCAAAATATTGTTTTATTGGATTATTCCAAAGGTGATTTCGTATAATCCCCAGGTCGAAATTACAAAATGTTCGAAATTACAAACTTTAGAAAATGGCTATACATATTTCCAGAATTATCCTGATTCGGTTTGAACTTCATTAGCCATTTTTCTAAAGTAACTATCATATTTGACTTTTTATATGAAATAATATTATAATACGAAATACCAAAGACTATGTACGTGCAAAACATAATGATTTGTAACCAGGGTATTCAGTTTTGGATTACACGCATACAATATAAATATAGTTTAGATCAATTTATTTGTCATTTTATTTTATTATCCAAATAACAATAATTATAAGTTTATTGTTTTGAAAGACCAAATTTGTAGGCAATTTCTACCGGCGCAATCATCAAAAACCAGCAATTTTTTTTTTAACGGCGGGGATCAAAAACCAGAAATTTAACCATTTAAATCATTATTAATGGACAAAATACTAAATTGTATTGTTATTCTACATAAAATGATGAAAGTAAATTGACAAATATAATGGAAGTTAAAACATGTTGCAGTTGTGCGTTAAGAAATACATTGTATGAATTAGTGTAAAATATGTTTTAAATACGATGGTTGTTTTGCTAAAAATATTAAATACCATGGTTACAAACTAATACAAGTTCTACTATTCTTTTTCCCTTTGGTGTCTTTTTATATATTTCTGAGTTTGACCATAAGTTTGACTTGACTATAAATCTCTTTAAATAAAGGTAAAAACAAGCGACCCGCCAAATTTGTTTGTTACCAACAGCAACCCTACAAGATCCATGCCTTTCACTTTTCATTATGTAAAAGATGCAATCGAGTACATGGTATAACACCCCATGCATAATGTACAACGCTCTAGGCATAAAGTACAACAAACAAAACTCGCCCCACTAACCAACCCCCTTATTGCTTCAAGTTAAAGGTATCATGAAGAAAGTTGCTACAAATCAGTGAAACAAAATCATACAAACTCAAGAATGGTTAATCCAAAGCAAAAGCTATGGAAACTTGTACCTTTTTCATTAATTTACAATCATAAAGCATGACAAGGTTTACAATTTGTAGCAAAATTTGATGGATATGTAACTCCTACCATGAAAACACTTGTTTGATATCCTCGATGTGTTACCCAAGAGGTATCGGTAATGTCAAATTTTTAAGGGTTAGGATTTTATAAAACTAATAAAAAGGTAAAAAGAAGCAAACAGTTGCCGGTAGTGGTGTGTTTGTTTTATTTTTCAACGACAAAAAAAAAAGTTACAACATTGTAAGAAATATATTCGTATCTATACTTAAGATGTAACAACGTAAATTTCTAAAACAATTTTTCATTTTTAAAACATAACACATCTCATAAGAAATTTCAAAACTCAAATGTATCAATTGTCATCACAATAAAAACATGTCCCAGAATCTCAAATACATAATACATAATACTCTATCAGTATGTACAGATCATGCTGGTGCCTTCCCGCGATCATCGTTGGTACCTGAAACACATATCACATAACATGGTAAACATAAATGCTTAGTGAGTTCCCTGAAATACCACATACAACACATAAGCCACTCGAGGCTATAGCTCTATGAGACCTTCCAGTCAATGTGTCTTAGGGCCTTCCGGTCCCATAATCTGAGTAGACTTTCTGGTCTTACTCCGTTGACCTTCCGGTCCATACCATCTTGACTTTCCGGTCCCTCCACTACTGACCTTTCGGTCCATACCCTGTTGACCTTCCGGTCCATATCATACTACTCATAACATACATATCACATAGAAACATATAACACATACTTGTCACAGCACATAAGACCTTCCGGTCACACATAATTACCTCCCTAGGTAAGGTATAGTGAGAAGACTCACCTCGTATGATGTCTAGCAACTCACGTGCTTAAATCCCCGAACTCGAAACAATGACCTAGCCCTCGCCTAATTACAAAAAGTAATTATCTCGAATCAATAATGGTTCTCAAGGCTAGACCAAACTCTCCCTATGTTCTTTCAGAAGTCTAAAAGACCATTTTACCCTTCTAATGGTCCAAAAGTCCATACTTTGACCAAACCCTAAAAGTCAACGAAAGTCAACTCCAGTCAACGGTCCAACCTTGACCAGACTCGTTGAGTGCACTCGGGTGACTCGGTGAGTCCATGTGTGTCCTCTGAACTCTCCTAAGGCCTCACTCGACTTGTCGAGTTAACCTTTCTCTCGACGGGTTACCACTGATCATGAATCGCGGAGCAACATGATCCAACTCGTCGAGTCCTCTCATGGACTCGGCGAGTTTCCTCCATGACAATGCTCAAACGACCTTTTGAGGTCAGATCCGTTTCTCTAACTTATAGATCTGACCTACCAACACCCAAAAGTCACGTAAAGGTCCTATCTTTACGTTCATGCATCGCACATATGGCTCTATTTGAAGAAATAACTCATAAAATGGTAACCTATACTCAAAACTCTCATGGGACTGCATAAAGCTAGATGATTGGGACTCTCTGGACCTCTCAAGCTCCAGATCTAAAGTATATTCCTCAATGGGACTCCACATGCCCAATATTCCAACTAAAGAAGGGGTAAAGAAACCCTAGATTCATGGGATCTACTATATACACGAAAATAGACATGGATTCATACCTCAAATAGCAACCTTTGATGAACTGATAGTAGATCTGAGCTCCACAATCATCCTAGCTTTGAATCCCCTCATTCCTGATGGGTTTTAGACATAAGAACAATCATATGTGCTCATACAAACCCTAATGCTTGGATCTAGGTTTCTCTATTGTACATGCTTTGAATCCAAGACTAATAAACTTAGATCTAACATATTATAAACTGAATTAGGGTATATAGAATTACCTTTGATTGTTATATAGCGATAACCATCAATTCCTTGCTTGGATTGGCTTCAAAAGCTTCGTGCCTCAAGTGTTGCACCTCTAATGGAGTCACAAACACCATATACAACTTGGATGAAGAGGAGAAGAAAGGAGGCTGCCAAAAAACGACTAGAAACCCTAGAGAATCAGTTGTCCACGTTTTTGGGGCCTAAGGAGTCCTTTATATACTTGTATGGGTTGCTAGGGTTTCAGTCAAAACCCTAATGGACAGCTTAAACTCTAAGCAGCCCATGGAACCTTCTGGATAAGGCCATGGACGAAAATATGATGGGCTCCTATCATAATTCCGTTCACCCCTTGTTCCTTTAGCATTCCGTAGCCCAATAACTCAATTATCCAATAATTGCAGTCCAATCCCCTAAATTTAATTAATCTCTTTTAGCCACAAAATTAATTATCAATTAATTCTTGACTAATATTAATTAAACAATATGATTTCTCCTTTAATATATTACTCTCATAATATATTAATAAATCATACTTAAACCTCTCTCTCCTTAATTCATCCTACATATTGCTATGGTAAAGGCAACCCAAAAGGACCATGCTCATAATCGGGTCAAGTACATACCAAAATAGTTATGGACTTAGACACTAATCCAACAGTCTCCCACTTGGATAAGTCTAATAACTATTTTCCGTATGACTTCATAACCTGATCAGCAATCGTAGCTTTCAAAAGCCGTTGTCAACTCTGATCTTATCAGATAGCGTGTCCTCTAGATAAGGGATTATATATTCCTCCATTCTCAAGATATCGTATAGACAAAAGACATGAATTTCAATCATTCTCTCTATACTGTTTCCCGACTTCCGATTTATGACGACTGACAACAGACTACAATTGAACACATCAACTTAGTCCCGGCTTGGCCAAGCGCTTAAGTGTCATCACTAAATAATCGAGAGGCCCACAGATATCGCTTTTATCCCACTTTGAGTAAAAGGAATGGATAAACTTTGACTCATATGCTTGCTTGCATTTACTGATCGAATCATACACAACAATAGGTTTTATAACACCAAGTTACTGGTGCGTTTACTTATTATCGATGTGCAACCGACCAACAAATAACAACTCACATGTCTCGGTTTCAAGAATATACAATATTATCGTCTCACTAATCACTCGTGATAAAACCATGATGTAACAGCCCGAAATCTCAGGTATTGTTAAAATTATGTTTTTGGAGTATTTCAGAGGGGACTCGGCGAGTTGGAGCCTAGACTCGCCGAGTATGACCGCAGACCTAGTCGCGGATTCGCGACTGGACTCGACGAGTCCAGATATGGACTCGGCGAGTCGGCGCTGTTTAGCGAAAACCCTAACCGTTCAGGTTTGGGACTTATAAAAGGGACTTATTGGCCGTCATTGTTCATTTTAGCCTTCTGAGAAGAACCCTAAATCGAGTGTGTGCATCTGGAGCAAGGATTATAGGCCATTGTTGATTATAGAAGAGTTGTTGTACAAGGAAGAGAAGGGATTGGCTAAAGGAACAGCAAGGGAGTCACATTCTGAGGATTGGGGACACAGAGAATACATCATCCAGGTAAGAATTCGAGTATACTCTGCTATGTTGATGTGATTATGGAATTAGGGTTTATGGAACCCTTTTGTGATTAGATGGAATGTTACCCTAGTCCCCTAAACGATTGTAACCCTGTATTGGGACCCTTGGAGGTCCAGAATGTCCCATGCCTGTGCATTTCGGGAATTGATGAAGGTTTTGGATTGGAATCCTTATGCCTTAGGTTAAGATGTAAATTATGAATCATATGGTGTATCATGAGCACTGAAATGAGGACTTTACGTGATGGATCAGACTAGGAAGGCCAGACCTAGGAATGGTCGAAGCAGTTCTGACCTTAGGATGCAGTTTGAGCGGTTGCATGGCATGGACTCGCCGAGTTCGATGAACAGACTCGGCGAGTAGCTTGAAGATTAACTGGGACTCGTCGAGTTGTTCTTCAGACTCGGCGAGTTGAGTCGGGGTGGCCCCGCGATTCTTCCAGGAGTAACTCGTCGGGTCAAGGAGGATACTCGACGAGTAGAAAGGGAATCTCAGAGAATTGGAGGACGTCTAGACTCGCCGAGTCGCCATGGCACTCGCCGAGTCCGGTCGAGTTGACCGTTGACCGTTGACCGTTGACCAGAGTTGACCTAAGTCTGACTTCTTAGGGATAGTCACACTTAGAAGATATAAGTGTTAATGAGAGATATGTGATGTTATAGGGAGGTTGTAGCTCGACGGATTGTGCACGAGTGATTTCAGGATTTGCTAGCTTTCAGCATTCACGAGGTGAGTCTTCTCACTATACTGTACCCGGAAGGGTTTGACTGTGTGACCAGAAGGTCGGATATGATATGTGATATGTATGCTATATGTGGTAAGTTATTTGTTATATGTGCTATGTATGTTATGTGGGCCGGAAGGCAATATGTGATGGGCCGGAAGGCGATTATGTTATGGGTCGGAAGGCGTTGTGTTGAGGACCGGAAGGTCAGGGCCTGGAAAGGCGTATGTGCGTAAGTTGTATATTGGGGAACTCACTAAGCATTTATGCTTACAGTTGTTATGTATGTGTTTCAGGTACTAGCGAGGACCGTGGGAAGGCGCCGGCGTGATCGGTACACACTGAAGGATGTTTTTATGATCTTGGGATTTAGACAATTTGTATTTGACATGACACCTACATTATTTATGCCTTGTTTGAATGGAAATACTTTATTTTTAAAATGAAAATTTTGTTTGAAAATTTGCGTTGTTACAATTGGTATCAGAGCCTTGGTTTGAGGGATTCGGGTGCACCTTCGGGAGTAACTGAACTCAAACCGAGGATTTGAGGAAAACTTTTTAAATAAAGGCATAAACTTTTGTAAATGGTTTTGTGGTAAGCAAGAAAGAAGCAGTGTGTACGATCAGTCAGCGCCCGAACGGTAAAGATCCCCAAAATACCTTACAATCTTATATGATATGAATTGTTATGCATGCTAGAAGACTAGGTATTCATGATAGGACTATAGTGGCCTGATTTGTGATGCCTTAGTCTAGGGAAGTTTGTCGATATGAGATGCTTTGCTAGTGTGCGGGTAGATAGTGCATAACAGAAGTAGAATGCTCACTATCCAGGGTTTGGGGAGGAAAACTTGGGATGAATGCTGATGCGGTGTGGTCGGTAGTATTGGGCCCGTACTACCGAAGACACCGGGTCAGTGGGAGACCCAAGTAAGAATCCCTGAATATCGGAGACTAAGTAGGGTTGCGTTATCGAGTGCGATTATACTCGATGGAGTCTCTGATAGTTTTATGTTGTATTTCAGAGACATCATGGTTAGACCACGCCACGGAGCGAGTTCGAGCAGTGTGAGTGACGAGGAGATTCGTCAGATGATTCACGAGGAGGTAGCTGCGGCGATCCGGGCTGAGATCCCGAAGATGTTTGGGTCTATTAAGACCACCCTGATGGAGACGTTTGAGGAGCGGTACGCCGCATTGTCTGAAGCTGCAGCCGTTGCAGCTACCGCAGCTGTGGCCGCTGCCAGGCCACAGGGGGGTGACTCGTTGCTGTTCTGAGAATTCAGCAACACGAAGCCACCTGAGTTCGATGGGACGCAGGATCCGATTGCTGCGATGAGGTGGATCGCGGATATAGACGGGTGCTTCTACACTTGTTCATGCCCGGAGCACCTGAGGGTACGGTTCGCTTTGAACCAGCTCCGTCTGGGAGCGAAGGATTGGTGGAAGTTCGTGACGGCGAACTTCACTCTGGCAGAGATTACAGCAGTGACATGGGAGGGGTTTACTGCTATGTTCAGGGATGAGTACGTTCCCCCGGTGGAGAGGGAACGATTGGTTCAGGAGTTCTTAACCCTCAAGCAGGGTACTGATTCGGTTGCGGCGATCACGCGGAAGTTTCATGAGAGGGCGATGTTCTGCCCCGAGCTGGTGTCCACAAAGCAAGCTCGGATGAGCCGGTACTTGGGTGTTTTGAGGAGGGATATCCGGGAGTTTGTGTCGAACTCCACCTATCATACTTTTACTGAGCTTCAGGCGAATGCCAGGAAGCGTGAGATCGAGTTGGAGACCCAGGCCAGGGAGGAGGCCGAGTCTCAGCAGGTGGACCGGCGACCGGCTCAGTCTCAGCCGGCAGCCAAGCGGACCAAGTCCGCCGATTCGAGGACGGGAGGTCCAAAGGGCCGCACTTGCGGAAAGTGCGGCAAGGGTCACGATGGGGTGTGTCGAGCTGGTGCTTGCTACAAGTGCGGCAAGGAGGGGCACATTGCTAGGGAGTGTCCCAAGGGGTTTATGGTTTGCTTTCATTGCAACCAGACCGGCCATCGGAAGGCCGAGTGCCCTCAGCTTCGTCAGGGATCTGCACCTACTGCCAGGACTACTGAGACTCGACCGGTGAAGGTCGAGGCCCCGAGGGCTCGTGGGAGAGCCTTTCAGCTGACTGCGGAGGAGGTCCGCGCTGCGCCCGACGTTGTGGCAGGTATGCTGTAATTCATGTATTTATTTTAATGTCGAGATGTTATGCTTATGTTATTATATGCGTAGGTACTTTCCTTGTGAACTCTGTGCCTGCTCTAGTGTTATTTGACTCGGGTGCGAGTAGGTCCTTTGTATCTTTAGCTTTTAGTCAGCATATCAGCGTTAGTCGTGAGTCGTTGAGTCGGCCTCTGAGAGTTTCTATAGCTGACGAGAGAGTGATTTGTGTCACGGAGGTTCTCCGGGGATGTGTGTTAGAGATTTTCGGGGTCGAGTTTCCGATTGACCTGATTCCTATTGCGATGGGTGATGTATGTGTCATCGTGGGCATGGACTGGTTGAGCCGATTCGGCGCTGTCATCGACTGTGAGCGTCAGCGGGTGACTATACGAGACCATAGTGGGGGAGTTCTTTCGGTGTACGGCGAGGGTACCCGTTCGGGATCAGCTTTTTGTTCGGCCGCTAGGGCGAGGCAGTGTCTACAGCAGGGCTGTAAGGGTTTTGTGGCGTATGTGATGGATACGCAGGAGGTTTCCGAGAGACCGAGGTCAGTGGAGGAGGTCCCGGTGGTGCGTGAGTTTCCAGATGTTTTCCCCGAGGAGCTGCCGGGAGTACCTCCTGTGAGGCAAGTAGAGTTTGGTATCAATCTGGTTCCGGGGGCCGTGCCTATTGCTAAGGTGCCGTATCGTCTTGCACCTCCAGAGATGCAAGAGTTGTCCTCGCAGCTCCAGGAGTTGCTGGGGAAGGGATTCATCCGGCCGAGCAACTCGCCGTGGGGAGCACCTATTCTGTTCGTCAAGAAGAAGGATGGTTCACACCGGATGTGCATTGATTATCGGGAGTTGAACAAGTTGACGGTCAAGAACTGTTACCCGTTGCCGAGGATCGATGATTTATTCGATCAGTTGCAAGGAGCATCTTGGTTTTCCAAGATCGATCTGAGGTCAGGGTACCATCAGGTGAGAGTGCGGGATGAGGACGTCCAGAAGACAGCGTTTAGGACGCGATATGGGCATTATGAGTTTGTGGTGATGCCTTTCGGGCTCACCAATGCCCCGGCTGTGTTCATGGATCTCATGAACAGGGTATGCAGGCCGATGTTGGATCGATCAGTGATTGTATTTATCGACGACATTCTAGTGTATTCGAGATCTAGAGAGCAGCATGAGGAGCATTTGAGGGAGGTCCTTGAGGTATTGAGGTCGGAGAAGCTTTATGCAAAATTCTCCAAATGTGACTTCTGGTTGCGGGAGGTCCAATTTCTAGGACACGTTGTTAATCAGGAAGGGATATTGGTCGATCCGGCCCAGGCCGAGGCGGTGCGACCAGAGATGCAGAAGAAAGAGCGGGTCGTTGGGTTAATTTTAGAGTTCGTTAAGGACGGACGAGGGCTTCTGACGTTTCATGGTCGGATCTGGGTACCGTTCGTGGGCAGTACGCGTATTACTTTGATGGAAGAGGCTCATAGATCGAAATTCTCGATCCATCCCGGTGCTACGAAGATGTATTTGGATTTGAGGAAAGAGTATTGGTGGCCCTGCATGAAGAGGGACGTCGCATGGTTCGTTGAGAGGTGCTTGACCTGCCGTAGGGTTAAGGCCGAGCACCAGAGACCGCATGGCAAGTTACAGCCATTGGAGATTCCCGAGTGGAAGTGGGAACAGATCACTATGGATTTCATCACCAAATTGCCGAGGACTGCAAGGGGAGTGGATGCAATTTGGGTGATTGTGGATAGGTTGACGAAGAGTGCACACTTCCTTGCCATCAGCGAGAGTTTTTCAGCGGAGAAGTTGGCGGAGATATATGTGAGGGAAGTAGTATCTCGGCATGGGGTGTCGATCTCGATTGTTTCAAACCGTGATGTGCGCTTCACTTCCAGGTTCTGGAAGAAATTCCATGAGGAGCTGGGTACTAAATTGCATTTTAGTACCGCATACCATCCCCAGACAGACGGTCAGAGCGAGCGGACGATTCAGACGCTGGAGGACATGCTTCGAGCGTGTGTGTTAGACTTCGGGGGTAGCTGGGATGCGTATTTACCCTTGGCAGAATTTTCCTACAACAACAGCCATCATTCGAGCATTGGTATGCCACCTTTCGAGCTGTTGTATGGTAGGAGGTGTCGGACCCCCATTTGCTGGGGAGAGGTGGGGCAGAGAGTGATGGGCAGCACAGAGATCGTGCTTCAGACGTCAGAGCAGATTCAACAAGTTAGACAGAGGTTATTGACCGCCCAAAGCCGACAGAAGAGTTATGCAGACAGGCGCCGATCCGAGCTTGAGTTTCAAGTCGGCGACTTCGTTCTTCTGAAGGTCTCTCCTTGGAAAGGAGTGATTCGATTCAGGAAGAGGGGCAAGTTGGGACCCCGGTATATTGGGCCATTTCGGGTGATTGCAAGGATAGGCCGGGTAGCCTATCGGTTGGAGTTGCCAGCGGAGTTGGGACAGATCCACGACATGTTTCATGTGTCGCAATTGAGGAAGTGCATAGCCGATGAGTCGGCAGTGGTTCCATTAGAGGATATTCAGGTGGATGCGAGCCTGAATTATGCTGAGAGACCAGTGGCCATCAGGGATCGGAAGATCAAGGTTCTGAGGAACAAGGAAGTACCTCTGGGCTGTAAGGGTTCTGCCGCTAGGGCGAGGCAGTGTCTACAGCAGGGCTGTAAGGGTTTTGTGGCGTATGTGATGGATACGCGGGAGGTTTCCGAGAGACCGAGGTCAGTGGAGGAGGTCCCGGTGGTGCGTGAGTTTCCAGATGTTTTCCCCGAGGAGCTGCCGGGAGTACCTCCTGTGAGGCAAGTAGAGTTTGGTATCAATCTGGTTCCGGGGGCCGTGCCTATTGCTAAGGTGCCGTATCGTCTTGCACCTCCAGAGATGCAAGAGTTGTCCTCGCAGCTCCAGGAGTTGCTGGGGAAGGGATTCATCCGGCCGAGCAACTCGCCGTGGGGAGCACCTATTCTGTTCGTCAAGAAGAAGGATGGTTCACACCGGATGTGCATTGATTATCGGGAGTTGAACAAGTTGACGGTCAAGAACTGTTACCCGTTGCCGAGGATCGATGATTTATTCGATCAGTTGCAAGGAGCATCTTGGTTTTCCAAGATCGATCTGAGGTCAGGGTACCATCAGGTGAGAGTGCGGGATGAGGACGTCCAGAAGACAGCGTTTAGGACGCGATATGGGCATTATGAGTTTGTGGTGATGCCTTTCGGGCTCACCAATGCCCCGGCTGTGTTCATGGATCTCATGAACAGGGTATGCAGGCCGATGTTGGATCGATCAGTGATTGTATTTATCGACGACATTCTAGTGTATTCGAGATCTAGAGAGCAGCATGAGGAGCATTTGAGGGAGGTCCTTGAGGTATTGAGGTCGGAGAAGCTTTATGCAAAATTCTCCAAATGTGACTTCTGGTTGCGGGAGGTCCAATTTCTAGGACACGTTGTTAATCAGGAAGGGATATTGGTCGATCCGGCCCAGGCCGAGGCGGTGCGACCAGAGATGCAGAAGAAAGAGCGGGTCGTTGGGTTAATTTTAGAGTTCGTTAAGGACGGACGAGGGCTTCTGACGTTTCATGGTCGGATCTGGGTACCGTTCGTGGGCAGTACGCGTATTACTTTGATGGAAGAGGCTCATAGATCGAAATTCTCGATCCATCCCGGTGCTACGAAGATGTATTTGGATTTGAGGAAAGAGTATTGGTGGCCCTGCATGAAGAGGGACGTCGCATGGTTCGTTGAGAGGTGCTTGACCTGCCGTAGGGTTAAGGCCGAGCACCAGAGACCGCATGGCAAGTTACAGCCATTGGAGATTCCCGAGTGGAAGTGGGAACAGATCACTATGGATTTCATCACCAAATTGCCGAGGACTGCAAGGGGAGTGGATGCAATTTGGGTGATTGTGGATAGGTTGACGAAGAGTGCACACTTCCTTGCCATCAGCGAGAGTTTTTCAGCGGAGAAGTTGGCGGAGATATATGTGAGGGAAGTAGTATCTCGGCATGGGGTGTCGATCTCGATTGTTTCAAACCGTGATGTGCGCTTCACTTCCAGGTTCTGGAAGAAATTCCATGAGGAGCTGGGTACTAAATTGCATTTTAGTACCGCATACCATCCCCAGACAGACGGTCAGAGCGAGCGGACGATTCAGACGCTGGAGGACATGCTTCGAGCGTGTGTGTTAGACTTCGGGGGTAGCTGGGATGCGTATTTACCCTTGGCAGAATTTTCCTACAACAACAGCCATCATTCGAGCATTGGTATGCCACCTTTCGAGCTGTTGTATGGTAGGAGGTGTCGGACCCCCATTTGCTGGGGAGAGGTGGGGCAGAGAGTGATGGGCAGCACAGAGATCGTGCTTCAGACGTCAGAGCAGATTCAACAAGTTAGACAGAGGTTATTGACCGCCCAAAGCCGACAGAAGAGTTATGCAGACAGGCGCCGATCCGAGCTTGAGTTTCAAGTCGGCGACTTCGTTCTTCTGAAGGTCTCTCCTTGGAAAGGAGTGATTCGATTCAGGAAGAGGGGCAAGTTGGGACCCCGGTATATTGGGCCATTTCGGGTGATTGCAAGGATAGGCCGGGTAGCCTATCGGTTGGAGTTGCCAGCGGAGTTGGGACAGATCCACGACATGTTTCATGTGTCGCAATTGAGGAAGTGCATAGCCGATGAGTCGGCAGTGGTTCCATTAGAGGATATTCAGGTGGATGCGAGCCTGAATTATGCTGAGAGACCAGTGGCCATCAGGGATCGGAAGATCAAGGTTCTGAGGAACAAGGAAGTACCTCTGGGCTGTAAGGGTTCTGCCGCTAGGGCGAGGCAGTGTCTACAGCAGGGCTGTAAGGGTTTTGTGGCGTATGTGATGGATACGCGGGAGGTTTCCGAGAGACCGAGGTCAGTGGAGGAGGTCCCGGTGGTGCGTGAGTTTCCAGATGTTTTCCCCGAGGAGCTGCCGGGAGTACCTCCTGTGAGGCAAGTAGAGTTTGGTATCAATCTGGTTCCGGGGGCCGTGCCTATTGCTAAGGTGCCGTATCGTCTTGCACCTCCAGAGATGCAAGAGTTGTCCTCGCAGCTCCAGGAGTTGCTGGGGAAGGGATTCATCCGGCCGAGCAACTCGCCGTGGGGAGCACCTATTCTGTTCGTCAAGAAGAAGGATGGTTCACACCGGATGTGCATTGATTATCGGGAGTTGAACAAGTTGACGGTCAAGAACTGTTACCCGTTGCCGAGGATCGATGATTTATTCGATCAGTTGCAAGGAGCATCTTGGTTTTCCAAGATCGATCTGAGGTCAGGGTACCATCAGGTGAGAGTGCGGGATGAGGACGTCCAGAAGACAGCGTTTAGGACGCGATATGGGCATTATGAGTTTGTGGTGATGCCTTTCGGGCTCACCAATGCCCCGGCTGTGTTCATGGATCTCATGAACAGGGTATGCAGGCTGATGTTGGATCGATCAGTGATTGTATTTATCGACGACATTCTAGTGTATTCGAGATCTAGAGAGCAGCATGAGGAGCATTTGAGGGAGGTCCTTGAGGTATTGAGGTCGGAGAAGCTTTATGCAAAATTCTCCAAATGTGACTTCTGGTTGCGGGAGGTCCAATTTCTAGGACACGTTGTTAATCAGGAAGGGATATTGGTCGATCCGGCCCAGGCCGAGGCGGTGCGACCAGAGATGCAGAAGAAAGAGCGGGTCGTTGGGTTAATTTTAGAGTTCGTTAAGGACGGACGAGGGCTTCTGACGTTTCATGGTCGGAACGGGAGATGCGGGAGCAGCACCCGGAGCTATTTTCAGAGTGAGACTTCGAGGGCGAAGTCTAATCCTAGTGGGGGAGAGTTGTAACAGCCCGGAATCTCAGGTATTGTTAAAATTATGTTTTTGGAGTATTTAAGAGGGGACTCGGCGAGTTGGAGCCTAGACTCGTCGAGTAGGACCGCAGACCTGGTCGCAGATTCGCGATTGGACTCGACGAGTCCAGATATGGACTCAGCGAGTCGGCGCTGTTTAGCGAAAACCCTAACCGTTCAGGTTTGGGACGTATAAAAGGGACTTATTGGCCGTCATTGTTCATTTTAGCCTTCTGAGAAGAACCCTAAATCGAGTGTGTGCATCTGGAGCAAGGATTATAGGCCATTGTTGATTATAGAAGAGTTGTTGTACAAGGAAGAGAAGGGATTGGCTAAAGGAACAGCAAGGGAGTCACATTCTGAGGATTGGGGACACAGAGAATACATCATCCAGGTAAGAATTCGAGTATACTCTGCTATGTTGATGTGATTATGGAATTAGGGTTTATGGAACCCTTTTGTGATTAGATGGAATGTTACCCTAGTCCCCTAAACGATTGTAACCCTGTATTGGGACCCTTGGAGGTCCAGAATGTCCCATGCCTGTGCATTTCGGGAATTGATGAAGGTTTTGGATTGGAATCCTTATGCCTTAGGTCAAGATGTAAATTATGAATCATATGGTGTATCATGAGCACTGAAATGAGGACTTTACGTGATGGATCAGACTAGGAAGGCCAGACCTAGGAATGGTCGAAGCAGTTCTGACCTTAGGATGCAGTTTGAGCGGTTGCATGGCATGGACTCGCCGAGTTCGATGAACAGACTCGGCGAGTAGCTTGAAGATTAACTGGGACTCGTCGAGTTGTTCTTCAGACTCGGCGAGTTGAGTCGGGGTGGCCCCGCGATTCTTCCAGGAGTAACTCGTCGGGTCAAGGAGGATACTCGACGAGTAGAAAGGGAATCTCAGAGAATTGGAGGACGTCTAGACTCGCCGAGTCGCCATGGCACTCGCCGAGTCCGGTCGAGTTGACCGTTGACCGTTGACCGTTGACCAGAGTTGACCTAAGTCTGACTTCTTAGGGATAGTCACACTTAGAAGATATAAGTGTTAATGAGAGATATGTGATGTTATAGGGAGGTTGTAGCTCGACGGATTGTGCACGAGTGATTTCAGGATTTGCTAGCTTTCAGCATTCACGAGGTGAGTCTTCTCACTATACTGTACCCGGAAGGGTTTGACTGTGTGACCGGAAGGTCGGATATGATATGTGATATGTATGCTATATGTGGTAAGTTATTTGTTATATGTGCTATGTATGTTATGTGGGCCGGAAGGCAATATGTGATGGGCCGGAAGGCGATTATGTTATGGGCCGGAAGGCGTTGTGTTGAGGACCGGAAGGTCAGGGCCTGGAAAGGCGTATGTGCGTAAGTTGTATATTGGGGAACTCACTAAGCATTTATGCTTACAGTTGTTATGTATGTGTTTCAGGTACTAGCGAGGACCGTGGGAAGGCGCCGGCGTGATCGGTACACACTGAAGGATGTTTTTATGATCTTGGGATTTAGACAATTTGTATTTGACATGACACCTACATTATTTATGCCTTGTTTGAATGGAAATACTTTATTTTTAAAATGAAAAATTTGTTTGAAAATTTGCGTTGTTACACATGAAGTGATCCAAGTGAGCGTGGGTTTAGTCCAATACTCTAATCTTATCAAAGCACTCATGAACTCTGCAGCAAACTTGTGCTATGTCTAAACACTTTAGACAATCTACATACAGATTCATGACAGTATTTATTCATACCTACTCCCAACGTATGACTGACTGTGGATGTTTGAATAACCTAGTTATTCTGGAAGTCAAAACATGCAAGCTGAAACATAATAATAATACTTAATCCTATATGGCCTCAAACTTATGAGAGTAAATAAAACACTTCTATTTAACCACCATATTGATTACTTATTATTATCGTTTACTGTTTCAGAAAATCAACTTATTACTCAAATTACAACAATAGTTGTCCCATGCATAAAGCATGCACACTATGTTTCCTATGGTCCTTACTTTGTGAAATAGATTAATTGAAAAACCTTTTCAATGATGCTCATTTCACAATTCCCAATCCTTATCATTAGTGTAAGAACACAAGGTTCTTTGCTACTATTAGAATATGCTAGATTCTAACATCTTATGCAACGATCCTTTCGTAAAGTCATAGCACAAAAGTTACCAATACTTGGCTAATGAAATTACAAAGTACTCTCTCAGAAATTGTTGCAAGACAATTCCATAGACGCGAAGTCTCACATTCAAAGAACATTCCTTTGAACATCCTTCTTGCATAAAAGTTTCTAATCTAGACATAGACTCTCAACATCCAACTTCCAATATGGAAACATTTCCATATTTTCCAAATGACAACTCATTCTTAATAGAATCTTATCTATTCATAATAATGTCAATATGGTCCATCCAATACCATACTTCCAACTACTCACAAGCGACCAATCCTCAGCGAACTTTGGATCGTCCTTTGATAGTTGTTTGATTATTTTAGTTAAAACTGATTCTAATCCTTTTTCCCACTTAATGCGCTAGACATTTGGAAAATTCTAGAATGGTCAAATATCATAACATTTGCAATCGATCCTATACACGAAGCGTATGGGACATGATGCATAATGTCTTACATAAAGATATGATACTTTACCAATCTTTTGCCATAATATTTTATGTGTCATGTTCTCACAATTCGAACTATGAAGAGGGATGCCGTAATCATAATCGAATTTTAAGAACACACAATGTATCCTTTGACTGAAAATATTAAAATTTCTCAATCTAAGCTTTAGATTTTGAAACGAAGTATAATATTCTCTCCCTTAATTATATTAAAACAACTTTTCAACCCATGCAACTTTGCAAATTGAATCTTTGTTTTTCTATAATTAATATTGCTAACTTGCAATACTCGCCATAATAATCATACAAGCATAACACTTATGCTCCCACTATCATGATGATTATTATCATATAAGCATAACACTTATGCTCCCACTAGCTTTGACATGTATTCAGAAAACAAATGAACTTTCAGAAAACAATGCCTATTGAATTTTTGAAATTCATATTTCTAATACCAGATGCTTCGATAAGCCTTTATCTAGGCTTCTTAACCTTATACACCTTTGTCTTAGATAGCTCATATGTGTGTTTAAACAATTCAGAACTTATGTTACTAAGTTCCAAATGTTGAAACTAATTGCCAAATCTCATAATTCGAACTATGGAAAGGGATGTCGTAACCATAATCGAATTTTGAGAATACAATTTTCACAATCGCTATCTTCTTAAAATCTCTTTTAGTGAAAGCATTTCCTCACAGTCATTTTCATGAAGGAGGGAATCTTAAGACACTTAGATTTTATGGTGTATGAGTTCCTATCCATGTGAATTTGCCAAAACCAAGGTTTGCGACAAATCCAAACTCATATGGACTGAACTTTCTTAATCTTGATTTCTTGCCTTATGGTAACACGAGTGCCCACCATGTCTTCCAAGTAGTTTAGTAACTTGTCCTTACATATCAATGTACTTTCCATCGACTAAGGCTCTAGTATGCATTCAAATGAGAACTCATAGAACTGACATACACAATTAACTCAATTGGAATGGCACAAAAACAAAATAATGTCAGCACGATTGGTTGCAAACCTCAAGTCGTGTGCTAATGATGATCGATAAGGTATATTCTTGATTTGTTCTTGAAACCTTTCAAGACCATTAAGACTCCCACTAACTCCTTGACATATAAGATTCTCTTGTCAAGAAACATTTCTTGACAAAGCAAATATTCAAGAGTTAGTGTAGTTCTTATCAAGACAAAACACTTCACAAATTGGTCCTAGTTGGCCTTTGTCTTATCCAAGACATCACAACTTACCAATTTCTAATGTGCAAGATTAAGAAAACTTTTCCAAATTCCACATTTGATGAGTGTTATAAACCTACTTAAGACTTGTCACTCAATGTCACAATCTTGGAGTATGACTCTAAGACTTGATATTGGAACGAAGTATGATTGACTCTTTGATTTAACCATTTCTACAATTCTCGATTCCTTTTCTTAGACATGCAAATGCACTAAGACTCACTTAGAGGATCAATTGAGATATGGTTCTTAATCATTAAGACTTCATCATAAAACACAATAAAAGGTACTCTCCCTTCTTCTTAGAATGGAGAAACTTTTATCTTTCTGCCTTCTTGATTCTTCTTATTCGTTCTGCTATTGATTGAAACTATTTCAGTTAACTCAGAATTATACTCAATCTTATAAGTATAACCATATTTACTAAACTTTAGTAAATCATGACGAATATCTTAGTCACTCTTGTGGTAGACTTGATCAACGTACAACCTAGTGTACTCGATCTCCTAGTCCTTCAACTGACACTTTGTCAAAGAATTAGTCTAAATTTCCCAAATGTGAAAGTTTTTCATTCATCATACAATACATGTTGCATGATTCCAAGTTTCTGTCCATTTGAAACTTGGGTGATGAGAAACTCTCCCTATTTGGTAAACTTTTGATATGTCCACAAATAACATAATTAAGAATCAAATCCATTGTTGCTAATAATAGAAACATTCAAACATCAATTTTTTCATACATGCCATCGCAAGGATAAATAAATAAGATAAAATCAAAATTCATTTTATTGCGGAAAAAATTTGTCCTTACAATGCAATTCAATTGAAAAACTATGTTATTACATATTTCTTAACAATCTATTCTAACTCCAAGTAGTAGCTCAAGAATCCATTCTTCAAGTAATGCGATCGAAATCCATTTCTTCATGATTAGATTCAGCTCACTTTTTCCCTCAAGCTTCCTCTCTTTTCTTCGATCCTACAAAACATCAAAATGTCATCTTATCACATCATGTATTAAGAATCTAGAATAGGAACTCAAAAGAGTTAGATAATGGATTTTACCTGAAGCAGAGCCATACGTCTTGACTCTCTTAGATCTCTCAGGTAGTTAGGGCAGCTTCGTCTCCAATGCCCCATCTCTTGGCAATAAAAACAAATGGACTCCTTTGGCACAGCACATCGGACAATCACAGACTTAGTTCTTTCTGCACTTCCAATGTTGCCAGTGTCCATTGAAGTTTGGGAGTTTGATTCACCAGACAAGTTTGCTTGACCAGCACGCCAAATCATTGCTGATTCAGCAGCTATAAGCAAATAGGTGAGATTAATGAGGGTCACGTCGTGATCCATCATATAGTACTCTCTAACGAACTCACTATATGATTCAAGAAGTGACTGAAGAACCCAGTCAGCAGCCAACTCGCTTGAAATCTCGACACCCAACATGCTTAACCTATTAATGTGTGACTTCATCTCTAAGACGTGTGCACACACAGGTTTCCCATCTTCGTGTTTACTTGCCAAAAGGGCTTGAGTGAGCTTGAACTTTTCAAGCCTTTGAACTTGTGGGTCAGGGAGAACGATTGGAGGAGGTGGAGGAAGTGAAGCATGACTCTCATTTCCTTGATCGTATCTCGGAACGTCATCTTCATTTTGAAAGCTTGTTCCAAAGGATTTGGGAAGACCATTGTAAGATTCAGACATCTACAAAACGGGAAAAAATTCAAGTTATGTTGATTAGAATTCTTGATGTAACACCCAAATGAAACATCAAGCTAGGATCCAACACAATATTCTACAACCTAGAAAAGGGATGCCGTAATCTAGTTGCAAAATATTTGAAGGTAGGTAAATGACGATTTACCAATTTCCACCATGAAAAACGAAAAGGAAGATTAAGTTTTAAATGAATTGAAACTCCTAGATCTTTTGAGATTCATTGAACTTTTCAATGGCATGTTTAATCTCGATTATGCCCTACTATTTGTGACTGGGATGCCGAGGATCACAAACAAGGTGTGAATAACCATACGAATCACGTGGTGCACCCAATGCTACAATCACCTAATCAATGTGCCGGTTAGCCACACACGCTCCATTGATCTATGACAAACATCGAGTCACCCTTCGCTACCAATGTCATCCCCAAATTAGTGTGCCGGTTAACCACACACGCTCCACTAACGTTTGACAGGGGTACGAAGTGTAATTCTATGGATTAGCATACAATTTCACATTTTTCCTAAAGTAACTATGATTTGGGAATTTGAAAAGGCATTTAGTTACTTTGTACTTCATTATACTTATAATGGAAGGTTTCTGTCCTATCCTACCCGTTCGGCTAACGACCCTCCACTAGTCAAGAGTGCGGTGGGTAAGAGTGGATACCCATTCAATCGCCATTTTATAGGCAATTTCCTTAAACACCTCTTATAGACCAGCTTCGTGAATGAGGCCTACTAGCGGTAAGACTGACTGTTTACTCATACATATATAATACTAGACTTTTAATGTTATATATAGTATATGGTGTATTTTACACTTTTAAAATACTAGGTGGTTTAACTTAGTAAATTATACTTTTAATTTAATTAAATGTAAACCAAAAACTTTATGGGTTTATTAAATCACTTTTAATTATATACTTTAATTAATTAATAAAACCATAAGGGGGGGGGGGGATTTGAACCTTTTCAAATTATTAGGGTTTTAGAAATTAACATTTCAAAATTAAACTGTTAATCAACTTTTAAATTCTAAAACTTGAGGGCAAGTTTTGAAACATTTCAAAACATTAGGGATCAAATAACAAATAATTCAAATCAAACAATTAATTTCATAATTATCTATATTTGACCTAATCTTATTTTAGTCACTAGATAATTACCAGATAGTTTGAAATAATCCATATTTATCATATAAACAACCAATATTTAAAAGATTTGAAATTATCTATTGTTTTGGCAAGGATAATCACTAATTTAAGATAAAAATCGGATTTTTAACTTCAAAAATGAATTAGGCATTAAATCCAAGTCAAAACAGCAGCTAAAACCCGAAATACCCTCTGCCTGACGAACTGACTCGCCGAGTCCAGATACTGACTCGCCGAGTTGAGTCGGGCAGAGGCCAAAAACTTGATTTTCAGCAAACAAAATAGTTAAGCATCACATACAACTGAAACCAATCAAGGATCTGATACCACTGATGGGTTTTAGACATAAGAACAATCATATGTGCTCATACAAACCCTAATTCTTGGATCTAGGTTTCTCTATTGTACATGCTTTGAATCCAAGACTAATAAACTTAGATCTAACATATTATAAACTGAATTAGGGTATATAGAATTACCTTTGATTGTTATATAGCAATAACAATCAATTCCTTGCTTGGATTGGCTTCAAAAGCTTAGTGCCTCAAGTGCTGCACCTCTAATGGAGTCACAAACACCATATACAACTTGGATGAAGAGGAGAAGAAAGGAGGCTGCCAAAAAACGACTAGAAACCCTAGAGAATCAGTTGTCCACGTTTTTGGGGCCTAAGGGGTCCTTTATATACTTGTGTGGGTTGCTAGGGTTTCAGTCAAAACCCTAATGGACAGCTTAAACTCTAAGCAGCCCATGGAACCTTCTGGATAAGGCCATGGACGAAAATATGATGGGCTCCTATCATAATTCCGTTCACCCCTTGTTCCTTTAGCATTCCTTAGCCCAATAACTCAATTATCCAATAATTGCAGTCCAGTCCCCTAAATTTAATTAATCTCTTTTAGCCACAAAATTAATTATCAATTAATTCTTGACTAATATTAATTAAACAATATGATTTCTCCTTTAATATATTACTCACATAATATATTAATAAATCATACTTAAACCTCTCTCTCCTTAATTCATCCTACATATTGCTATGGTGAAGGCAACCCAAAAGGACCATGCTCATAATCGGGTCAAGTACATACCAAAATAGTTATGGACTTAGACACTAATCCAACAATTCCTTCTTGCAAGAATGCACTAATGGTGATGTAATTAGCTCCTTCCCTCACTCTCTATGCTCTCTGGTTCGTTAGGGTTTCTCAAGTGGGTGTATGGCCGCAAATGAAGGCCATAAGGTCCTTTAAATAGGGCATTGGCCCAAGGAATTAGGGTTTCTGTCCACAACGCGGACTCGTTGAGTCGACTCTCTGACTCGTCGAGTCCATTCATTAATCCGAGTCATCAGTCGCGATCCTACTCGACGAGTTTAGGCGCCAACTCATCGAGTCCCTCTTCTCATCTCAAAACAAATATTAAAATTTTGCTACCTGGAAATCCGGATGTTACAATTCTCCCCAACTAGAATCAGACTTCGCCCTCGAAGTCTCACTCCGCAAACAACTTTGGATGCTGCTCTCGTATTTCCGTCTCCGGCTCCCAAGTCAGCTCGGACCCTCTCTGATGTTGCCATTGGACCTGAACCAGAGGCACCTCCTTGTTCCTCAAAACCTTGATCTTCCAATCCAAGATCGCGATTGGCCTGTCAATGTAATTCAGACTCGCATCCACCTGAATATCCTCTAGCAGCACTACTGTCGTCTCATCAACTATACACTTCCTCTACTGGGATACGTGAAAGGTATCATGAATCTGGCTCAACCCTGCAAGTAGCTCTAAACGGTATGCTACCTTACAGACTCTCGTAGTCACCCCG
This sequence comes from Lactuca serriola, assembly GCF_051521515.1. Classification (NCBI taxonomy): domain Eukaryota; kingdom Viridiplantae; phylum Streptophyta; class Magnoliopsida; order Asterales; family Asteraceae; genus Lactuca; species Lactuca serriola. The sequence goes on from NC_136408.1 coordinate 93,320,058, forward strand.
AACAGACCAATGTAACGGGGCCAAGCTTGCCCCTTTTCCTGAATCGGATCACTCCTTTCCAAGGAGATACATTCAGGAGTACGAAATCTCCAACCTGAAACTCGAGCTCGGATCGTCGCCTATCTACATAACTCTTTTGGTGGCTCTAGGCTGTCAGTAATCTCTGCCTGACCTGTTGTATCTGCTCAGTCGTCTTAAGCACTATCTCAGTGCTACCCATCACTCGCTGTCCTACCTCTCCCCAACAGATGGGAGTTCGAAACCTCCTCCCATATAAGAGCTCAAAGGGATGCATACCTATACTCGAATGGTGGCTGTTGTTGTAAGAAAACTCTGCCAAAGGTAGGTATGTGTCCCAACTTCCACCGAAGTCCATAACACATGCCCGAAGCATGTCCTTGAGCGTATGAATCGTCCACTCACTCTGTCCATCTGTATGTGGGTGGTAAGTAATACTGAAGTGCAATCTCGTACCCAACTCCTCATGGAACTTCCTCCAGAACCTGGAAATGAAACGTACATCTCGGTCTGACACGATCGAGATTAGCACCCCATGTCGCGACATCTCCTCCCTCACATAGAGATACATGCACTTGAGCAAAATGACATATGGACTTTAGAGACACTTCTAAATGGAAAACGAGTAGTTAAAGCAAGATGGGTCTATAGAATAAAATACAAACCAAATGGGGAAATCGAGCGATACAAGGCGAGACTTGTGGCTTAGGGGTTCACAAAAATTGAAGGAGTTGACTTTCATGACACCTTTGCTCCCGTTGCAAAGTTAGTTATTGTTCGGACCTTGCTGGCCATCGCCACCAAAAAGGATTGGATGATCCAAAAACTTGACGTTAACAATGCTTATTTTGCACGGGAACTTGGATGAAGAAGTTTATATGAAACTTCCTCAAGGTTTCACCACAACAGATGACACTAAAGTCTGTCGTTTAAAAAAAAATATCTTTACGACCTTAATCAAGCCTCTCGAAATTGGTAAAAAAAAGTTCACCAATGCTCTCTTGGATATCAGTTTTCAACAGTCTAAATTTGATCATTCTCTTTTCATTTACAAAAGATGTGATCATTTTTGGAAACAACTTCAACAAAATTCAAGAGATTAAAGAGTGTTTGAATATGAAATTCAGCATCAAGGATTTAGGAACTTTAAAATATTTCCTTGGAATTGAGGTGGGAAAAGTCCCTGAAGGTTTGGTTCTTAGCCAAAGAAAGTTCATTGTTGATATTTTAAAGGATAGTGGTATGTTAGGCTCTCGTTCTAACTCTTTTCCTAGAGAACAAAATCTGAAAGTTAATAAGGATGAAAGCAAGCCAAAGGTTGATGCAAATCAGTATCATCGTTTGATTGTCAGAATTCTTTATCTACAGGCAACCAGACTAGATCTTGCTTACCCTATCAACATTCTTAGTCAGTTTGTAACTAATCCTTTCCAACCTCATCTCGACACCCTTTATCGAATCCTATGTTATCTCAAAGCTACTCCTGGTCAAGGCATCATTTTACCTCGCTCTGGTGGAACAAATGTCGTTGCTTACTTAGATTATGACTGGCTCGACTGCCCAATGACTAGACGATCTAGAACGAGTTATCTTCTATTTGGAGGAGCTCTCATATCCTGGAAAACAAAGAAGCAATCGGTGGTATCACGGTCTTCCGTTGAAGCTGAATATCAGGCCATGGCTACTACTAGCAATGAGATTATTTGGATGCTTTGGTTGTTAAAGAAGTTAGGGGTTGAGAAAAGTGTTTCTACCATTCTTTTCTGCGACAATCAAGCAACTCGTCATATTGCTAACAATCCAGTTTTTCACGAAAGAACTAAGCATGTAGAGATGGATTGTTATTTAGTTCGTGAGAGAGTCAATTCCAAAGAAATACAACTTATGCATGCTGACACCACACTTCAACTAGTTGATCTATTCACAAAATGTCTTGGAGCTCAACATTTTCGTTTTCTATTAACCAAGTTAGATACTTGCAATCTACATACTCCATCTTGAGGGGGAGTATTGGATTTATTTTTATCTTGATTGTGTTTCCTTTTATCTACTACTTTCTATTTATTATTCCTTTGGTTTTCCAGCCTATTTTAGGCCTTCTTTGTAATCGTATTGTTAAAGTTTTGAAAAACATAATAAGATTCTTTTATTCCTTTATAGGCAGAGATGTATCCCACCTTGTACCAACAGTTGAGGATGGAAGAGTGACATCATCTATACGATCTCGAGTTGACTTCACAGTAAACAAGTCTGATGGATCATGAACCCATCGGTATTTATCATAACCTAGGGATAGCACCACTTGATCAAGAACATCCATCATAGTCGTGAATTGCCCAGTCTCGATCCCCCTTTTAATTGGTCGACACTAAGGAAACGCCCAACCACCATCAACTAATAAATCATTCACCAAACCTTGCTTTAGAGCAGAGAAGTCATGCAATCGATCAAATTAAGTCTAAACATGTGTTTGTGCATAAGTATTCGACAAAAGTAGTTGTTAACTTTTAAATGTATAAAATTATATAATGGGAATTAAATAATCTAACCACAATTTAATGTGTATTTCAAGAAAATAACAAAAAAATTGTTTTTAGCAAAAATAACCATTTGGTTCGGAATAGGCATTCTGGACCAAGAAAAGACATTTATTCTAACAAAAAAAAATATTTTAGGCTGATATTCGGAAATTTCGAACCAATATTCCGGATTCCGGATTGAAATTTTTGTTTTTGAAAAAAAAAACTCTTGAATTTCAAAAACAAGTCTAAAATCAAATGAACAATTTCAAAAATTCGAGGGTAAAATTCGTTTTTTAGTTAAATCTAACAAAAAGCTAAACAAGCATAATAATTGTTAACTATATACGATACTAGTGCACAAAATAAGACATTTTATTAAAAACGATGACATTAAATATTCAAAATGGACATTTCGGACATAAGTGTAACACCCAATTTTCTGGATTAGTTTGATTTACGGTTTCAAGGAGTCAAGGCCTGTTTTTTTGGGTAAAACAAAGACTCACGATGTGAGCCGTAAAAAGGTCATGACGGGAGCAAAGATTAATTAAGATTCTGATTTAAGCCGAGCTTACAGCGTGAGCGTTAGGAGCTTACAACGTGAGATACCCTGCAGCCAAAGCCCATGATCTTTTAGGGTTTTATTTGTATTCAAACCCCATAAACATCATTTTAGGGTTTCTAAACAGCCTCCCCCGTCCCTAAAATCAGTTAAACCCTAACCTTAGCCTCTTAGTGGGATTCTTGAACTTTTGGTGGAGTTTTGGTGGCTTGAAGAGGAAGAGATCATCATGGAAGCATACGTTCAGCTTGGAAGTTTCATTTGCAACCTCTAGCTACACTTCTGAACCAATGTGAGTAATCAACATCCAAGTTTTATGTTTCCTTGTGGCTAGATCTAAGGTTTTGTAACATCTAAAAAATCACAACAATTTTAAACATGTCAAAACAACCCATGATCATAAAATGTTTACAAAATCATTGTTTCCAAAGTATTTAACAATATCAAAGTATCCCAAAATCATAAGGCCATGAAGCAGGAGGATGTGTAAGGTCACGCCTTCACCTTTCCGCAATCATCAGAAGTACCTGAAACAATAAACTAAAACCGTAAGCCAAATATTAGTGAGTTCCCTAAAGTACCACCATATAAACACAATAAACAACAACATGCATAAACGAGCCTTCAGCCTGACTGGACCACCTCATAGGGCCTACAGACTATCTGGATCGCTCCCGAGCCTTCGGCATGAGCAGACTGCCTCGTAGGGCCTACAGCCAATCCAGACCGCTCGTTGAGCCTTCGGCTTGACTGGACTGCCTCGCAGGGCCTACTGCATATCCGGACCGCCCTGGGTATCTTGGCCTTTAGCACAAAGCAGGATCACCTCAACCCAATCAACAATAACATATCGACATATACATAACAGATAAACATATAATTAGTCAACAAACAACAGGAAAAACTATCGATCACTACCGCATGTTAACATCCTATATACTGAGAGACCGATCTAACAGATCACTATAGCATAATCACATACTATTATATAACAGGGTATTTTAGGTATTTTGGATTATGCTGTAGCAAATTCAACCCAGTCGAGCCAACTCGATCGAGTTGACTCAGCCGTACGTTAGGCCTACTCTTCTGTATACGGGGTGTACTCAGTGTTTGACCAACTTACGGGGGGCTGACCGTGTATGCACAACGTACCACTTAGTACGCCCAACATACGCATCTTGTTCAACCCTTTTTCCATTGAGATATTAATACTCCAAATCTTCGTGTCCAAAGTCAGATCCAAGGCTAAAATACCATTACGAGTCATAAAGTTTCCAACTTCATGACGTTGCATGCCCATTAAGTGCATAAAACACAAACCCTCAACATCTTAATGCATTAAGACCTTCTATAGCTTGCATGGAGTGGAGCTAACCCTCAAGACTACATTTTTATGACTCAAGACCCCTCATAAGGTCTGAAAGGACGACTCATTGGGTCAATAACATTCCATGCTCAAGAATCACCATTTTGGGACAAAAAGTGTCTTAAAGGAAGAAATGTATAGATCTACAAGATGGAGTGATCAAGTGCTATCAAGAAGGATGTCTCAGATCCAATATGCTTCCCAAACTCCAAGCTCTTCTTACTACTCTCTTCTTTTTCAAGAACACTTCTAAACACTCCAAAGGGCTCCAAAATGTACTCTTTCACTTATGGTTTGCTTAGGTTCGTTTCTCATAGAGGGAGGCCGAAGAAGACATGAGATATGAGGCTATAATGAGGTTTAAATATTTAGGGTTTTCCCTTTCTTCACATATGCCCCACATACGAGGTGTACGCCTAACGTACTAGGGTGCACCCTAGTATGCCTAGAGTACGCAATGTACGCTCACCATACTACACTTGGGTAAAATTACTATATTGCCACTATGGGGCATTTAAAAACATTTCCAATCCCAATGGCTAAAAATACAACATTATTCAAACATAGGGTTGAAATTGAAATTACACTGACATCGGGATGTTACAATTCTCCCCCACTTGAACTAGACTTCGTCCTCGAAGTCGGCCATTGCGAATAACTCAGGATAATGCTCCTATATCTTAGCCTCTGGGTCCCAGGTCCCCTTAGAGCCTCTCCGATGTTGCTACTGAACCTTTACCAAAGGTATCTCCTTGTTGTGTAGGACCTTCATTTTTCTCTCCAATATAGCCACCAGCTTCTTAATGTAATTTAGGCGCTCATTGACCTGAATATCATCCAAGGGGACCACTTCCTAACCGTCTAACACACACTTTCTGCAACTGAGAGAAATGGAACGTGTTGTGGATTTGACTGAGCTCACTTGGCAAGTCCAACCGTAGGCTACCCTGCCTACCCTGGCGATCACATGGAATGGTCCAATGTATTATGTGCTTTCTTGATCCTTGATTGTTTATATGTCGACATATGGTGGTAGTGGGTTGAGGCGGTCATGCTTTGTGTTGTAGGCTAAGCCATAGGCACTGAGGCTTAGGAAAGCGGTTGGGTTGAGGCGGTAGGGCAACAAACCCTGGGTATTCCAGCCCAATAGCCGAGTGGACCCGATACATGCTTGTATGTTTATCGTATGGGGTATTAGAGGAAACTGACTAAACTTTATGCTTACCCAGTTGTTTATCATTTCAGGTATCATCGGTGGCTATGGGAAGGTGAATGAGGGATTGTACACACTCATCATCAACATTGAGGGTTCCACGCTTTCTATGATACTCTGATTTTTAATAAATGTATTTTGGAATAAACCGCTTTTTTAATAATGAATTTATAAATTGGGAAGTTTTACCTTAATAAAAATGAAATTTTTGGTTGTGAAAAATGGGATGTTACAATATGTAAGGATATTTGTTCAAAAAATATTGAAAAAAAAACCAAAAAAATAACTTCGAAATTTGAAGATCAAATCCGGAATGTAGCATTCGGGAGTAAGTTTTCATTTAGACACCTCGAAATAGACATTGCAAATATATGTAAAAAGATTTCTGTGAAAAAAATTGGAAAAAAGAGAAGAACTTCGGAATATGAATAATAGTCTGGAATGATTCATTTGGAGGAAAGTGGTCATTATTTCAAAAACTAGAAAAAATGGTTATTTTCCTTGAAAAACTCATTTATAATGGTTAAATTACTTAGTTTATTTATATATAAAACCAAATACTAAAAGCTAAAAACACAATAGCATAAATGTTGAAGACGTTCATGTGAAGTTCTTTCCGATAAATTCAAGTACTCTTCCAACCAACGTGTCTACTGTGTTCTTGTACGTCAGTTTTCATATGACAGATGTGTATTTTTGCAACAAATTGAAAGTTTTTTTAAAATCCGACGTTGTTTGAAAATATGGATAATTTATTTCTACAACTCCAACAATACGCATAAACAAGTGTTTGCTTATCCGGAACCTTCTCCAAAAATGTTCGTCACCAAAGATTGCATTATCAGCAGAGTAATCTCGGATCGGCTGCTTTTCAGCAACTTCACGATCTCTCCTCACAATAGTTCTCGAATTGTTACACACGTTTAAACTTACAATATCCTGAACATGCGCGTGTGCAGTTCGAGCACAAGTGTAGACAAAAGTTAAATATTATTTTGTTCATCGTAGGATAAAGATGGAAAAAAAGATTTACTTTTATAGCATATTTGATGCACACATGCTCATGTTAACTAAATGATAAACCCATTGAATTTGAGATAGTTGGAATAAAATTTGAATGAATGTTTGCTTTTGGAGTGATAGATAGTTGTTTATAGAGGTAATAAAAAGAAAAAAATATATATATTTAAATATTAGTAGTAGTTGAATGGTCACAAAGAGGAGAAAGAGAGGAGATATGAGCAACATCACACGTAACCTCAGATTCTACACATTTGGTGATATTGGCGAAACCGTGTAACCATGCTCCCGTAACTCTCTCGACTACGTCCGCCCTTATGAATAAGAATCAACCAACTAAACTAACACTAACGATTGAGAAATTTTAGTTGCCACATTTTTAGTTAAAAGTACCAAATAATTATCCAAAACATCAACCTAAGTGTCAACAGCAAACCGAAAAAAAGAGTAGATATTGTTGTTCCTATTTGTCATACCATTTTATCGTTCCTACCAAACCGTCGCCATCATCACCAAAAACCATTGTCGTTGTTTTTAGCTGAAGTAATTAAAACCATTGTCAAGCCATGTCCAATTTGTACATGTCTTAATTTCCTGAGACATAAAAACTTAAAAAGTAATAAACTAAATTACATATCCATTATCCAATTTACTTTTGTTAGGGAAACAACAAATAAAGTGAACATGGATTGGATGATGGAAGGCAGATTATAAGACAAGCTACCAATATATTTGTTAAAAATTTGGTTTAATCATAATTATATTTTAATATGCAGATAAATTTCTTTAAAAATGATTATCAAAATTCAAAACTCCAATTGAAAGTTCTAACTTGTGAACTATAGTCAAAAGTTTCTTTTACGTAATTTATAATTATTTTTCATAAAATCAAATGGTGATTTCTTGGTCACATTTGCACTTTTTCAAAGGGGTCATTGCACGTAAATATAAGCATAACGCTCAACTAATGATAATTAAAAAAAATCGATTTAAAATATAATTTTATTAGTAAAACATTCTTTATTTGACATAACATATATTTATAACATAAGTTTTTGAACACTAATCCCAAATTACATTTTAATACATCAACATAAAAGTTAAGATTCTTTTTTTTGTCAATTTTTTCTTTTGCAATATATTTGTTAACTGGATTGAGTCAGGTAACCTAACCATAGTGAACATTTAACGGCCGTTAACTTCTTCCTCTTTAGCTCTATAAATCAGGCCGTTACGCAAAGGCTGCTGTTCTGACTCCCCACTTCCACCGGCCCTCATTGTCTCCCTTCTCCGATTCCAGATCAGAAACACGCACAAACACGTACACTGCGTGAGAAGTTTTATCTTCAAAGGTGAACAGAGGAGGTGGAGTGTCTGCAATGACAATGGAGGTACCTAAGAAGTGGTTCGCTCTCTGCTCCTTTCTGTTTCTGATCCTGTTGCTCTCCGCCGTCGCCGCCGTAGTGCAGAAAAATAACTCCTCAAACCCTAGGTATCGCTTTCTCTCTACTAATATCTATTGGTTTTTATGTTTTCCAGCTCAATTCTGTGTATCAGTGTAAACGTAACTTATGTTTTAGTTATTCATCATCTGAATTTTTGAATTCTGTAAGAGAATGTTGCAATATGAACTGAACTCATCTATGGTGAAAATCGACAATGCGAAGCTTATGTAGCTTGAAATTACGGAGTTACTTTTTGTTGAATGTGCACGTTTGATCGTTTCGCTTGAGATTCTTCTTTAGCTAGATAGAGAAGCTTACATTGTTTTTTAAATGGTACAGGACTGTGGAAACAGAGCAGTTACAGAGCCTGAACTTCAACTCGTCAATGGCAGCAAGGTAAAAACAAACAATACTGAATACCGACTCACTGAGTCGACCGAGTCTCCGGACCTGAGTGTTCATGCGCTTGAATATGTTTTACCTTCGCGCTTTTTAGTCTTATTTGAGCAATTCATCTTCTACAAAGAGTAATGAGCACTCATATTCGTTCAGAAAAGTAGAAAACCTCAAACAAAACAAATTTTAACCATTGAGATACTGAATTTTAAGATCTAGACGGTTTATTTCGGTTGTTCATCTCGAGATTCCTCTTGTTTATTGATTCCTACCTTTCATTTCTCCTCGAACAGATTCGAAGAACCGTTTTCGGTTGATTATTGTTTTTCCAATTTTTTTCTCTATCCACTTTTTGTCAGTTATAACTGTAAAAAAGCAATGGAGTTGTATTTCTCTCTCTCGCACACACGAAAATAAAAAACACACACCAGTTTTCACTGATTGCAGACATGGTGTACTTTTTGTGTCTCCCCCACTCTTCTTCCCACCACACGCTGTAGCGTAATTATGTGATATGCCGAGGTGTGAAAGCACTTCAATAAAATAAGAATCTCGTATTCCAAATCGTGATTCCTGTAAAGTGTTTTTGTTGTTTTCGAAATCTGATTTGAGTTTTCATTCGATGCAGAGAAAAGGAGATGGAAACTTTGAATGAAAATGCAGTTCAAGATCCTGAAGAAGTCGTCTCCCTTGTTGAAATGTAAGAATCTCTATAAGCTTCTATATAATGGGGGATTAAATCTAATTAACACCTGTTTAAAGTTAAAAGAATCACAAAAAACGATCCCGGATTCCCTCGAATTTATGCGTTTGAGAGAGAAACATCTAAAAATCACATGAATTTAGTTTCGGCGTCACACATAACAAGATCATTTGATTAATATTTTTTTAAATGACATTCTCTCTCAAACGCATAAATTCATGCGTCAATAATGATTGAGGAAATCTGGCATATTATTTTAAGTTTTTAACCAATCAAATTAACTTATTACTATAATTTTTCACAACTACTAATATTTTTATTTTATGAAGGTACAAAGAGCCAATTTGATATCCTCCGTAGCTATTAAATGATAGCCACGTGTTTACATACTATATAGATGAAAGATAATATCGTCATGTTATTTCAAGAAACCAAAATCACCAATCCAAACCTTGTTTTTTTGACTTCATTTTTTTTTCTTTCCCATTTTACCCCTTTGTCAAAATTACCATAAAAGGTGAATCACCTCATGTGCCCATGATGTCCATAACAAAGACCTAAACGAAATCGGACTACATACTCTTCTTGTCTCCCACATGATTTTTCTGATTGAATTTGACGTCTTTACAACCTATCCTAAAATAAAATGTCATTATTACCCCTACACAGTTTCTTTACATAGCAAAATGACCGATGGTCAATACTGTACTTACAACCCTTTTGCAGTGTTTGGTATTGATTTAAATTTTAGTTATTACACTACGAGAGCTAAAGTCACTATGTTCCCACATATATTCGATTCGTATACTATAAGCATACACGTCCATGTGACATGCTTTTCTTTATTTTAAATCATCCATATCTCCAATAATCTTGGTATTCAACAAACCTATCTTTTTTCCCATGTGACACGCCACCATCATCCCATGTGATCATAAAGACATACATGATATATCAAAAGACATTTTGAACGAATTTAGTAAATGACTATTTTACCCTTGTTATACAGGAGTATGAGAAACAACACTGAGAGAAGGAAACTAGGATACTTCTCATGTGGGAGCGGGAACCCAATCGACGACTGCTGGCGGTGCGACCCAAACTGGCACCGCAACCGCAAGCGGTTAGCCGACTGCGGTATCGGGTTCGGTCGCAACGCAATCGGGGGCCGCCATGGCCGCTTCTACGTCGTAACAGACGCGCACGACGACAACCCGGTCAACCCACGACCTGGCACCCTCCGCCACGCTGTCATCCAAACAGAGCCACTGTGGATCGTCTTCAAACGTGACATGGTCATCCAATTAAAACAAGAACTTATAATGAACAGCTTCAAAACCATCGATGCACGTGGAGTCAACGTGCATATAGCTAATGGAGCTTGTTTGACTTTACAATTCATCACAAATGTGATTATTCATGGGTTGCATATTCATGATTGTAAACCTACTGGAAATGCTTTGGTTAGAAGCTCTCCTTCGCATTACGGGTGGAGAACAATGGCGGATGGTGATGCGATTTCGATTTTTGGATCGAGTCATATTTGGATCGATCATAATTCTTTGTCTAATTGTGCTGATGGACTTGTGGATGCTGTTATGGGGTCCACTGCTATCACTATTTCCAATAATCACTTTGCTCACCATAACGAGGTTATGTTGTTGGGACACAGTGACTCTTATGTTAGGGATAAAATGATGCAAGTGACAATCGCTTATAACCATTTTGGTAAAGGTCTAATTCAAAGAATGCCAAGGTACGATTATTAATTACTTAAATATTATCTGATATGGGAAACTAATTTTTTTTTAATTGCAGATGTAGGCATGGGTATTTTCATGTTGTGAATAATGACTACACACACTGGGAAATGTATGCGATTGGTGGAAGTGCAAGCCCTACTATTAACAGCCAAGGCAACAGATACCTTGCTCCTGCCAATCCTTTTGCGAAAGAGGTAACGTGTGCTTTTACTTTACTTAAATTGCAATTCAGTGTTCGTTCGTTGTTAAATTTATTGTTTAAATAAAAATGGGAAATTAAACGGGTCGGGTATATAGGTTACAAAGAGGGTGGATACAGATGCGAGAAATTGGCACGGGTGGAACTGGAGATCCGAGGGTGATTTACTTCTTAATGGGGCTTATTTTACTCCATCTGGAGCTGGTGCTTCTGCTAGTTATGCTAGAGCTTCGAGTCTAGGGGCAAAATCGTCTAACATGGTTGCTAGTATTACTTCTAGTGCTGGGGTTCTTAACTGTCGTAGGGGCCACCAATGCTAGCCTTACACGTGTCATCCTCTCTCACCATTTTCACTTTTACTTTTTTTTTTTTTTTTTTTTTGTTCAGTGTGTTTGTTCACTCCTCTAGTGTGCTTTTTTTACACACTCATTGTTTTTTTTGTGTCGTGCAAGTGCAACCTCGGCCAAGCTTTTTATTAGAAAAAAACATGAACTACATTACGTTACGTTACATATTCAACAATTTCGGGATAGGAGCAGGTTTGAAGTGTTGTTCATCGTGTGATTTGTGTTTAGATCTCATCTGACTAGGTTTATTGATTTTATATAGGGGACAAGATTGGTAATTGGAATGTTATTTTTATTTTTTTATGTAATTTTTTGTTTTGTTGAGTCGAATGTTGAAACTTGAAACTACTTGCGTTATGATTCATGAATGGAAAAGAAAGAGAGGTTTTATTTTTATTTTGGCGTTAAATTTGAATTTGTTGGAGGGATGATGCTTTTGGTTTTCGATACTTTACAGTTTACAATTATGTGTTAGTGTGATCCTGCCAAGAAAAGGTTTCAGAAGACTTTTTTTTTTCTTTTGTCAAAGGCAATAATGATATTGTCTCAAATATTAAAAAAGAACATTGGATTCTTTTTCCTCACAACTTGATTTTTTTCAACTGTTGCCACGTGAAAATTCATAAAAATGTAAAGGCAAATTAAAGTCATTCATACTCTTTAGCATTCTTTTTTGTATTTTTATAACAATAATAATTCATATCCAAAGCTAAAAACTTGAAATACAATGTCACATGTTTGGCGTGAAAGCATCTCTCGCATCGCATGTAATGTGAGGGTGTCACAACTCACAACTCACCATGCGATGGGAGGTCTAACTTGTAAATACGTATTAGTCATTTAGTTGGTGTCTTATGAGCGTACAACTTACACATGCACAAGGTACCAATAAAAAAGATCCAGTTAATAGGGTACAAATATCACATGTTAGAAGACAGGTTATTTAGAGCCCTATTGAGCATTGAGTGCCTACCTTTGTACAGTAGATAACAAGAGACAACAAACAGTGTACTTTGTCTAACAAGTGTACAACTCACCAATGCCCAATCTACCAAACATGTGTCACCAAAACTATCCAAGTAGATAGACATGTCACACTCGTTCGTAAATCTTATAATCCAACCCCCCAAACCCCAACCTAGAAACCCTATGGGAGTATGGGACTCAAAGTACACTGTTGTCTTTGATAGTGTTCTTATTTAGCTCTCTATAATCAAAACATATTCTTCAAGATTCAACTTTTTATTGACAAAAAAGATTATGGATGGCTTGAATATTATGTCATTTTCTCATTTGCATCCATTTGAATTAAGCTTTAGGTTCATTAAAAAAGTCTGAAAACCATTTAAAAGTTGTTATACTTCTAACACCACCTCGTGTTATTGTGTAAGAGTAACATTTGTTTTACTACCACCAAAAGATTTCGGAAGATTTTTCTTCTTCTAGAAAAGCTTGTAATCATCTTCTCTAATTAGAACTTTCGATTCTTCCTCACAAGATGAATTTTGCCAAGTGAAATTCATACCATGAAAATGTAAATGCAAAAAAAGAAAATAAGTAGAAGAAGCAATCGGTTTGTTATTGTAAAGTGTAACTTTCATTGTGTACCTTTATAAGAACAATAATTATTATGCAAAATTAAATAGAATGTCACATGGGTTTTGCTATTAAATTGTCTTTGGCGTGAAGCCATCTCTCTCCGTCACCATGTGATGTCTCTCTCGTAAACAGAAATAATCCTCTTGGATGCCCTATAAATCCGAAACTTAAAATAATGATGCCATTTTAGTCCAAATCTATACAAAAAATCGAATATAAAAAGTATGCAGTCTAATTAAACGTGTCTAATTGGACATTATCCGTATACCGAAGAGCCCATTCAATACCTAACAATTTTTACATGAACGCTTACCAATTCTATTAAATGTTTAAGCGATTCTTTAAATGCAAAATTATTTATTTTTGGTTTATTTTATTCGCAAGATTAAAGATAAACATACAGATGTGACAAAAAACTGATTTAATTGGATATGAACTCATACAAAATAAAATGAGAGATTTCAATCAGATTAGTTAAGCAAGTTTTACGATACAAAAATTAAACGGTTAAAGTTAATTCTTTAGATAACGTTGAAAATTTTAATTGAAAAATGATCTGTTTATTTATGTGCAAGTTTAATTCTTTAGATAAGCTAGACATACTAAAAAGCAAAATCAAATATAAAAGAAAAACTTTGAGTTGAGTTGCTTTGTAATGTTCAACACTCCAAAATCTCACTCGGCTACTCCTACTTCGTACTCTTTTCACTTTTTCATTTCTATGTATCCAACTCATACTCTTTCAACTAGTTTAATATTTTGTAGTTTTGACTTTATTGTCCGCCGACATTTCAGAATGGTCACCATATGTCCATTAAAGTTCAAATTGTACCAATTAAGTCCTTAAACTTTCAATTTTGTCACCATTTAGCCATTGATACATGGTATATCAGGTTTAACAGGTTAGCAACTTATGTGTCATGCCACATAAGCAATTTATGATCACATATGTCCACTTGGCGTTGATGTGACAATCACGTGAAACCTATCCCTCCACCTTGTCATCTTTCCTAACATGTTACCTCTTCTTGAAAACCATCCCTTCTCCTGGTTTATGAGGATAATTAGACAACATTAAATGTAACATCCTAAAAATTAAAGTTAAATTTCTAAAATCCAACCAAAAACCATAATTGTTTACAAATCATTGTTCCCAAAAGAAATAATCACAAGTCAAAGTATCCTACCAAAGGGATTCTAACTCAACGGTATCCGGTGTTCCCCTCCCTCTGTGAGGTTGAGGGTTCAAGTCTCGTCGTGGACATAAGCGGGTTTAAGGAGTAGTTTATGAGTAAATCAGATTTGTCGTTTAAAAAAAACAAATCAGAGTATCCTAAAATCCAAAAACATAAAATCAGAAGTATGTGCATGACCACGCCTTTGCTTTCCCTCAATCATCTTAAGTACCTGAAACATAAAACTGAAAAAACCGTAAGTCAAAGCTTAGTGAGCCCCCCCCCCCCCCCCCCCCCCGAGTACCACACACAACCAGAGCATATATAATCATACATGCTAGGTCCAATTAGTCATCGGACTGGAATACCCTCGGGTCCACAGCCACTGGGTTGGATTACCCCCGACCCAATCAGTCATTAGAGACTGGAATGCCAATATGTAACGACCCAATCAGCCGTTGGACTGTTATACCCTCAGGTCCACAGCCATCGGGTTGGAATACCCCCGGTTTGTCAGCTCACGCACATAGCAATAAAGCCTCAACCCAAAACCATACTATGTTGACATATACAACATATAAACATATAACCAATCAGCACGCAAACATGAAAATCTACAGATCACTAGTAGAACTAATAGATCACCACAACATAACAACATCCTATATACCAAGATACAGATCTAACAAATCATTACAGCATAACAACATCCTATATACCAGGATACATAATCAAGTGGGTCGACATTGGTGCCTTCGACCCGCATATATAGTGAAGAAACTCACCTCACAGTCTGACGAAATAGCTAAACAACATGCTAATCCGAATACTAACTCTATCGGTCACCTTTACAACAACAGTGACCAAAACTCATACTATAGCTCAAAATACCCAAATTTCCCGTAGGTTAAACTTGTTTAAAATCATGGTCAAAGTCAAAGGTCAAGAGTCAACTCAGGGTTAGTACACCCAACATACTCAGCATGTACGCACAACGCATCCACACTCCAGATACGGGGACTTAAGGGAGTACACACAACGTACTCAGAAGTACGCCTAGCGTACTCTGTTGCCAACCTTTCCTTTTAAAAAGAATTTAATCTATTAAGTCCTTTCATCTAAAGCCCAAATCTAGTCCCAAGTAGTGTTCTAAATCATTAAGTTTCCAACTTTATGACCTTGCATGGCTATTAAGTGCCCCAACCTTAAAACCATAACTTCTTAACCCATTAAGACATCATAACCTTTGCGTGGAAGGACTAAAAGGGTCAAGATCACATTTTTATCACTCTAGACACTCTAAGACACCCAAAAGGACAACTCCTTTGGTCTAGAGTAGCTCATACTTAAATAGACCAAGATTATGGGGCTAAAAAGCACAAAAATCCACATCTAACAAGATCTAATGAAATAACCAACAAGTTTAAAGCTTTATACCTCTAAATGATGCTTGAGGGAAAGATGCTTTTGGATCCAAAGAGGTCTTGAGATTCTAAGGTGAATCCAATTCCTTAGTCCTCCTTCAAGAACATCAACAACACACTCTAAGGTGTAAAATGATCCCAAAGGGGGATTAGGGTTTGCAAGATATGAAATGAGGCTGGAGGCTGATGAGAGAATGAGTCTTCAGGAGTTAATGATGCTTAAATAGTGTCAAAACCAAAACAATTAGGGTTTGGCCTTCAGCCACGTACGTCCATCATACAAAGAGTACGCCCAACGTACTAGGAAAAAGGCGCCTTCCTCATTAATCCACCATGGGACCAATTTTGCAATAATTTTCATGTATAAGGGTCAAAAATGTAATTTTCATGGATTATAAATGTTACGATTCTCCCCCCACTTGAATCAGACTTCATCCTTAAAGTCTGTTGCCGTGAATAACTCAGGGTAGTGCTCTCTTATCTCTACTTCGGGTTCCCAAGTCCATTTAGAACCCTTTTGATGTTTCCATTAGACCTTTACCAAAAAACCACCTTGTTGCGTAAGGCCTTCATCTTCCTATCCAAGATTTCCACTGGTCTCTTAACATAATTCATGCAAGAATCAACCTGAATATCATACATAGGAACAACCGTTGAATCATCATCCATACACTCCCAAAGCTGAGAAACATGGAAGGTGTTGTAAATCTGAATGAGCTCCGAAGGAAAATCCAACTGATAAGCACCCGGCCAACTGTGGCAATCACTCGAAATGGTCCAATATACCGGTGCCCCAACTTACCCCTATTCCTAGAGCGTATTACACTCTTCCAGGGTGATACCTTTAGTAGAACCATGTAGTTGAACTAGAACTCCCACTCCGATCGACACCTGTCAGCATAACTTTTTTGTTGACTCTTAGTTGTCTGCAACCTCCGCCTAATCTGCTGAATAAAATCGGTCATATGAAGAACCACCTCGGTCTTTCCCATGACCTTGTGACCGACCTTCTCCAAAAGATTTGGGTATGACACTTCCTCCCATAGTGAAGCTCATACGACGGTGCACCGATACTGGAGTGATAGTTGTTGTTGTATGAAAACTCAGCTAGGGGAAGGTAGGAGTCCCAAATCCCATCAAAATTGATCACACAGGCTCGTAACATATCCTCGAGCGTCTGAATGGTCCTCTTGCTCGGGCCATCAGGATGCAAATATAAGAAGTGCTAAAGTGCAACTTCGTACCGATTTCCTCATGGAATCTCTTCCAAAAACCGAGAAGTGAACCAAACATATCGATTGGACACAATGGAAACTGGAATATCGTGCCGAGCGACAATCTCGCGCACATAAACATCAGCCAATTTCTCGGCAGAGGAGCTCTTTCGAATAGCTAATAAGTGGGCACTCTTGGTCAGACGGTCCACTATCACCCAAATCGCATCAAACCCCTTAGCCGTCCGAGGTAACTTTGTGATGAAACCCATGGTGATCTACTCCCATTTCCACATGGGGACCTCCAAAGGCTGAAGCTTTCCATGCAGCCTCTAGTGCTCGGCCTTGACCATCCGACAGGTCAAGCAACCCTCAACATACTAGACTATCTCCCCCTTCATGCACGGTCACTAGTAACTAAGTCTCAAATACCGATACATCTTGGTGGCTCCAAGGTGTATCGAAAATCTAGATTTGTGCGCTTCCTTAAGTACAATCTGCCTGAACCCACTAGAATCTGGTACCCAAACCCGACTACACCGGGTCAACAATCCACGGTTGTTGGTAGAAAACCTATCAATATCGCCCTTGATTCGTTCCTGATTCCAATTCTCTTTCTTGACTCCCTCAACCCGAGCCTCCCTAATTAACCTCAATAATGGCGAATCAATCAAAATCCTCATACATAGGCTCTTAACAGAAGAACTAGCCAACTTGCGGCTCATGGCATCCGCGACCATATTCGCTTTCCTCGGGTGGTACAAAATCTCGCAGTCATAATCCTTGACTACGTCAAGCCACATATGTTGTCTCATGTTCAAATTCAGTTGATCCATGAGATATCTCAAACTCTTGTCTACAACCAACACCTTCGTTCAACAATTGACACAAAGGATACAAAATAACCATAATGAGATTATGTAGTTCCTGCAGCGTTGGACCCCCTGCGGTTAGTAGGTTTCCCTACCCTCTCTGAGCATTGAGGACGATGCTTAATATTAAGCTTGGGGAAGGGTCTTTGTACATTAGGCTCTAGTTTCCACATGCATTTCATCAAAAACATTTCAAAAAAAAATCCAAAAAGATTTTACCTTGCTTATTTTCTTTTTTCATGCATTCATTTCAAAGTATTAAAAAAAGATTTTGTTTTCAACTATTTCATAGTTTGCATTTATAAAATTCCAAAAGATTTTCTGTTTTTGCATTTTTATCTTTCTGCATTTAAAAAATCGATCAAAAGGAACCTAATCTTCTTGAATCAGTTGAAGTGGTACATGAGTCGTAGCTTGAGATTAGAACTTTTTTGTTTTTCAATAAAAAAATCTTGAAACAATCTAATCTCACATGAACACGTCTCCTGAAGCTACTCGTGCAAAACAAAAAATGATAAGGTTATCAACATCGAAGCATAACAACATGTATATGTTAGCCTTTGCAAGACACAACCGGTCTTATGAGTAGTAGGTGCTCAATCATACCTAAAATCCAAATTCAAAAGAATCATAAAATGAATATAAAATTTTAGTGACTCGAATCTTCCAATGCTCTAAAAACTCATTTCTACCTATTCCCTTCTAAGTATCCTGCTTGGGGACATTGTTTCTGACTATACTTACAGGTCTTTGCGTGTTTACATCAGTCCCCCGAAAAATGTATTAAAAGTCTCTCACAGTAATAGACCGTGAGATGACCCAACAATAGAAAAAGTCAAGGACAAAAGTATAAAGAATTAGGCCAAGCAAATAACTTAAACATGTAGATGTGTACTCTTCCCTTGCCACTGTACTACTTTGTTTATGCCATAGTAGCGCCCTCCCTGTGAACACCATCTTGGTATGTAGCGTCAAGCGACATTTAAGCATGAGTCCATCTTCGGATACTTTGAAAGTGCGCACTTGCGAATAGAACTTCAAAGGAGTTGTGCAGGGACAAAATATAAACGAGTTAAGAAAAAAGAGTAAAAAAAAGTTGCATGAATAAATACAACTAGGAAAACTGCTTGACTGTCAAAAGATCCCCTTAGCCTTGAACTTGAACTTATGACATCGGGACTGACTGTGAACTACTTTGACTGGTGTAAGTGGTTTGAAACATGTAACCAATATGGGTAAATATTAGGGAATTTTTAGAAAATATCTTTTAGAAAAAGATTGTTGTTAGTCAACAAATAGTTGGAGTCGTTCATTGTCATGCTTTGTAAAATGAAGATGATTGAGCATGTTTTTCGTCACATGTTTTCACGAGAGTAAGACCATAATTTGTTCAATGTGCTAACCCAATATCGGTAACAGTGAACAAGTGTTGTAATTTTTTATTTTGTTGAGTTGTGTTAGGGAGTGGCTAAAAATCTTGTTTTAAATGTTATATATCTTTGTGGGGTTAATGCCGAGTTATCTCAAGGCATGACAGGTACACCTTCGACTGTATGACACAATGAGGTTAATTGGATTGAATATGTTCGTTTTGTTTTGTTTATTGCATTGATGTTTGAAAAAAAATCTTTGAAGCTTTGTTAATCTTTTTGTACATATGTTATTGTAACATCCCCCTCTGGCACGTATCACAATATTGTCCGCTTTGGGCCACTCGGCACGAGGACTTCCCAGGGGGTCACCCATCCTGGTACTACTCCCGCCCGAGCACGCTTAACTGCAGAGTTCTTATGGGATCTGCTGCCCTCACGGCTTTAAAACGCGTTGTGACATGGAAGGTATCCACACCCCTTTATAAGGAAATGTTTCGTTCTCCTTCCAAGCCGATGTGGGATCAGATCTAACCCACTTTCACCCCCCATTATAGGGTTCGACGTCCCCATCGAACACAGTGGGTTAGATCTGATCCCACATTGGCTTGGAAGGAGAACTAAACACTCCTTATAAGGGGTGTGGATACCTTCCTTGTAACAACGCATTTTAAAGTCGTGAGGGCAGTAGATCCCATAAGAACTCTGCAGTTAAGCGTGCTCGGGCGGGAGTAATACCAGGATGGGTGACCCCCTGGGAAGTCCTCGTGCCGAGTGGCCCAAAGTGGACAATATTGTGATACATGCCAGAGGGGGATGTTACAAATGGTATCAGAGCCAGGGCACGGGTCGATGTGTTCGACGGGGATGTCGAACCCTATAATGGGGGGTGAAAGTGGGTTAGATCTGATCCCACATCGGCTTGGAAGGAGAACTAAACACTCCTTATAAGGGGTGTGGATGCCTTCCTTGTAACAACGCGTTTTAAAGTCGTGAGGGCAGCAGATCCCATAAGAACTCTGCAGTTAAGCGTGCTCGGGCGGGAGTAGTACCAGGATGGGTGACCCTCTGGGAAGTCCTCGTGCCGAGTGGCCCAAAGCGGACAATATTGTGATACGTGCCAGAGGGGGATGTTACAAATGGTATCAGAGCCAGGGCACGGGTCGATGTGTTCGATGGGGACGTCGAACCCTATAATGGGGGGTGAAAGTGGGTTAGATCTGATCCCACATCGGCTTGGAAGGAGAACGAAATATTTCCTTATAAAGGGGTGTGGATACCTTCCATGTCACAACGCGTTTTAAAGCCGTGAGGGCAGCAGATCCCATAAGAACTCTGCAGTTAAGCGTGCTCGGGCGGGAGTAGTACCAGGATGGGTGACCCCCTGGGAAGTCCTCGTGCCGAGTGGCCCAAAGCAGACAATATTGTGATACGTGCCAGAGGGAGATGTTACAGTTATTTTCATTAGTTTTTCTTTTGTTGCATGCATTCACTCTTAATTCCCTTTAGGTCCTTTTCATTTCCTTTGTTCTTTTCATCTTAGTTTTTTTTTAGTCCCTTATTGTCTTCTGTAGAGTGATTCTTCATTTTGTTCTTTCTTGAGGACAAAAAAGGTCTAAGCTTGGGGAGGTTTGATAGGTGCATTTTATGCACCTATTTTGTATGTTTATTTTCCTCCTATCATAGCATTCTATTTCATAATTCTTGCATTTAGTTCATTATTTGGTCAAATGCATATTTTATTAAGAATGTCTGGTACTTCACTGTTTTTGATTTATTTTGTAAGCATTATGGAGCTTGGAGCATGGAGCTTTGAAGCATGAAGAGAAGACGCCGGTCATGCCATGGAAGAAAACATGAAGACATAACTTGAGTCCTTGTTGCATTATCATCATAGCAAATAACTACGCTTGAAACACGATTTGTGTCACACCGACACGGGTCGTGTTTGTCCTTTCTCATCTTATATTTGAGCAACATGACTCATGGTGAAGCTAGATTGAAGAAGGAGCCAACAGTGAAGACTTATTGGACTTTTAGCAAAAAGTTTGGGCCATACTAAAAACACATGGCCATGCCAAAAACACATGGGAAAAAGGCATGGCCATGCTAAAAACAGATGGTCTCATGGAATGCACATGAACAGTTAATTGTTGTGCTAAATTGGAGGAGATCGACATTTTTCGTAGACATACGGTTTTGGGGAGCTTTCTCTGGCGATTTTGGGATATTTTTGGGAATTCTTGAAAGCTACTAATCATTGCAAACACTTTTGATTTCCTTTTGTAAGCATTAAACATTTACAATTCTGACGTCCCAAAAATAAGACCCAAAAATTTCATTTTCCAGTTAAATAAAACATTAGCCCAAAAACTCATCATAAATCTCAAAAGGATCAAATGTATCAAAACATCACAAATTATCAGAGTTATCATGAAAATGCGGAACTATATTGTGTGTGCACTGCAATCATCCCGAGCTCTTCCCTTTTGCACCAGAAGTACCTGAAACATAAACCGAAAACTGTAAGCACGAAGTTGAGCGGGTTTCCCCCAAATACCACATACCACACATATCAAACATATAATGGGACTCGTCCACTAAGTATAGGGCCTCGCCTAAACTAGCATAACGGGCCCTGCCCACTGAGTATAACGGGCCTCACCCTAACTCTCACAACAGGCCCCACCCAACCTACAAACATACAAGTATAACAAGTAATGGCATACAGATTACCCATTGGGCCCCGCCCACTAAGCATACATGCACATGCAAGAGTCACGCAGACATCTAGCACCCTAACATAATAAACCATAGGTCAGTATTGGTGTCTTCGACTCGCTAAACACAGTCAGAAAGACTCACTTCAGACTACTGAATCTCACAGATAAATCTATGGCTGTTGGCCTACTAAAATCCCCGCGCTATCAATCACAAAATAACATCCAATTAATAATTTGATCCCGACTCACACTAAGGGGGTGTTTGATAAACGGAAATAACTGCAGGGAAAAGGAATTGATTCCTTTTCTCTTATTTGCTTAATACAAAAAATTAAGGAATTGAGAAATAAATCAATTCATTTTCCATCAAATTCATTCTCTATTTTTAAAAGAAAAAAGAGAGAAACAAAAGAAGAAGTCATGATCGAGAATCAAAAGAAAAAAAGTGGAGAAATCAAATCCCCCCCCCCCCATTTGAACCCCACTACCTGCAATTGATCAAGATTTTTCAATCAAACGTGGCTACTGGAGCCCTACACTCGTTTTTTTCCTTATGCGTTCGATTCCGCCTTCGATTCCCTTCCATGTTCAATTTTGCCTTCGAGTTTGGACAGGATGTTGGTCTAGTTCTTAGTCATGCCTTTTGTGTTCGTTTGTATAGCACGATTCTTCTATTGGTCGATCTTGGCAACCCACGATTCTCCGATTAAGGTAAAGTACAATCCATATCATCGATTTAATTGCTCCTGTTTAGTTGTAATTCATTTGTTTTTATGAATTCTAGTTTGTTTTATGTGCTTATGGTTTGACTGATTTTCTGTTGAAGAAGATGATAATTTTTTTGATTTTCTGCAAGTACCTATGTTGATGCTTTCTGAAAATAGGCCTTAATTGCTCTTGTTTAGTTGTAATTCATTTGTTTTTGTGAATTTTGTTTTATGTGCTCATGGTTTGACAGATTTCTTTTTAAGAAGATGATAATTTTTTTTATTTTCAGCAAGTACTTATGTTGTTGTTTTCTGAAAGTAGTCCTTCAGAAAATAGCTAAAAGTAAACGACATGGAAACAAAGAATTAAAAGATGGGAAAAAGAAAGAAATAAAGCAACTAAAGAAAAGTATGTATTTTCACCATTTAAAATCCAATACTACACAACTAAAGTATGTATATATTTTCACCATTTTTTTGATTATGTAAGAAATTCTGTCTTTTACAATATTAGAAACAACTAAAAATACAACCGAAAAAGATGATGCTTTAGAAAGCATCATGAACAAAGATCAAGCCATTGTAGAAAATGTAACTGAATTGATGAAGACAAGTATCCAACAAAATAAGAAAGTATAAAGAAAACAGAAAAGAAGAGAAATGAGAAAATAGAAATGACAAATCTGCTTACCAGAGACAACAATGGAGGTTGACCAGAGTGAAGCTATAAAGTAATAAAGGATAACATTTTGCTTTTTTATTACTACCTGTACTTCTAATTTTTTTTATTAATGCTTGAAAAATCTATCCATTTATAGCCATGCACTTTTAAAATTTTCTTATTATGTTAATTTGCTTTTGATTTATAAAGTACAACATTGTAATAGGTAATATTAAAATGAAAATTATAAACATAAAAGATGAATATTTTGACAAATTAAGATATATATCATAATTCATTTTTATTTATATATATAAAAAAAATCTGTTGTTTGAAAAAGAATGAACAAGGTAAAAGAAACTCATTTCCATTTCGCTGCTTAGCATAACCAAATAAGAGAAATGATTCTTAAAAACATTTCTCTAGTGGATTCTCAGTTATACCAAACAGTGGAATCAATTCTCTTTCTCCAACTTAATTCTTTTTCTTTGCATTTCCATTCTCTTTTGCAATTCTATTTCTCTGTACCAAAAGCACCCTAAGAGTCCAAACTAGGATAAATGACCTTTTTAACCTTTACCTAACTTTGCCCAAGGCCAAGGCCCAAACCAACTGTCCAAAAGGCCCAAATTCCAAAATAATCACCCAAAACCCAAATATGGCCCAATTTATAGTCCAAATTGGGCCCAAATCCCTTCATGGGCCTTCAACCAAAAGAGTCCAATAAAATAGCATCAGCCCAAAAATAGAATTCTTATGGCCCAACAAAGCCCTCGACTCCTAAGGTCCAACATAGGCCCAATACCAAAAAGCCCAAAATTTTGAAGCCCACTGCTAAGTACGCAGGGCGTACTCGCTCTGGGCCTTGTACGCTCAGCGTACCAACTTGTACGCCCAACGTACTCCCCAGTTGGCCAACTTCCCTCATTAAGCTCTTATTCGTTTAAGACTTCAACCCAACTCACAGATCTGAATTAGGTAGGAGACTTTATGATGAGGAACACAAGGACAATGGTTTTGTTGGTGCAGTTATGCTGGTATGGCATCATCCTAGTACCAAAGTCGTCACTTCGGTGGAGGAAGGGAACCCAAAACCCTATGATGGTAGTAGTTGTGGAGGTGGAGGCTGAGTGTAGCCCGTGATCGTGGTTGTTAACCAATGACAAAAATATTGTGGATGGAAGTTCGAGTTTAATGCAAGATGATCTTGATGAAAGTTAGGATTGATACTTAGAGTGGATTTAATTTTAAAAAGGTTTTTTGTAAATTCCTCATGAATGCCATGTCAACGCCATGTGGACATAGGTGATAAAAAATTGATTACTTTTTTTTTCTGAACACTCATCAAGACATTAGCATTAAAAACAGAAAATAAGGACCTAAGCAAGGTGCTTATGTTGCATAACATGTAGGTTGGTAACCATGTTGAACTTGATATAACATGTATCAATGACTAAATGGTGATAAAATTGGAAGTTTAAAGACTTTATTAACGAGATGGAACTTTAGTGGCTAAGTGGTAACAATTTTGAAACTTTAGTGGTCAATAAAGTCAAAAATCCTAATCTTTCAATCCGGCCTGACACAACACATTTACAAGGTTTGAACTCTAACACGGAAACCTAACATGAAAATAAACAGGTTGATACGAGACGACACGATAATTAAACGGGGTGGAGTATGGTCAAGCTCTCTTAATCAATTTAATGTTTCGACTCAACCTAAGATGACACGACATGACATATTTACTAAGTCTACTTATTAGCCAAAGGCTCATTGGAGTGGATTCAACATCGAATTCGGCATTCTCGGTGAACACCGGGCCGGGGCCTCAGCATGTCGAGCTCGGCTCGGCAACCACGGTAATGTTTTACCAATGAGAGAGAAAATGTTTTTTTTATCCATTAACTCAAAGTCATTTTTTTTTTCAAAAAACACTCAATTTCAAAAATATAATCGTTTTTTTTTTCTTCAAAATTTTAAATTTTAAACCCTCAATCTTCAACTATAAATACCATCATCCTTGTCCATTCTTCATCACATTCAAATATTCTTAATTCAATTCTCATAACTTTCTTATTTTTCATCTTCTTCAAGACCTCACCGCTAATAGCTCGTGTGGTTCATTTTTGGTCTCCTGGAGAAGAGATGTTGTTGGCTCGTTCATGGGTTGATGTTACAAAAGACCCAATCCACATTAACCTCCATACGACAACCTTTCGGAGGAAGTCACCGAAAAATACAACCACAAAGCCCTTGTCCCTCAAGGTAAAGAAGAAATCTACTCCAAATGGAGGCACGCACACACCTACAACTCACTTTAACAGTGTGTTTCGTAGGGTGATGCATGAAGCTGAAAATGGTGAAAATGAAAATATTTTACTAGAGAATGTTCTTGAGGTTTACTGTGTTCAAACTAACAAAGATTTCTGATTTGTTGAGTTTTGGCAAATTGTAAGGCAATCCCCAAAATTTGATCAAATCTAAACTCGTTGTCTTTTAATTTTAGTTTTTTTTTTCTTGTGTGTTGTGTTTTTTAAGTTTAGATGTGTATTAGTTTAATTTCAAGTGTGTTATGTTTTTGAAGTTTAAGTGTGTATTGTTTTAATTTCAGATGTGTTTGTTTTTTTAAGTGTAAGTGTGTGATTTTTTTTGAAGTTAATGAAATTTTAGTTTTTTTAAAAAATAGTACGTTCGAAATGTTAATTTTTTTAAATTATTTAATTTAAAAAGAACAATACTGGTAAATGTGGCAACACGTGTCATTTAATGGAAATTTTTTGAAAGAGTGACAAATCTGACGTGTTGCCTACGTAAACCGTGACAAATATGACATCATTCCTTCCAACCTAAAAGGTGTGATAGTTTTTTGCCAATGGTAAAAGGATGTCATATAAGCATCACAAAAGTTTTTACAAATTTTGTCACACGTTGCGTATGAATGGAGTGTGGTGGTTTTTTTACCAATGATATATATAGTAGTATTTATGTTAAAAAGAAAAAAGAAAAAAAATTGCAATGACCAAGCAAGAAATAAGAAAATGTTTACAATTGAGATTTGTTATCGGTAGAAGTTCACCTATAAGATTTAGGGTTATTGTCACTGTAACCAAACAATATTTAGTATATTGGTTTAAATGGTCATCATGATTTTTTTTTTGTCTTTCAAGGGTACGAACTTGTATTTTTATGTTTTAAAAGGTCATTATGTAAAATTTGAAGGGGTCACCCGGTGACCCCTATCCTAATCATCATCTTGCATATGCCACCTAATCATCATCTTGCATATGCCACCTAATCATCAGTTACCAATTGAGCTTTTCCTTAAAGGGCTTACGTATAGTAACAATGGAGCTTCTTCTTCATCATTAACGCCATGTAATTCTCTTACATTGTAATTCCAAAACCAGAATCCAGGAAAGTGTAGGTGATATTTTCTAATGTGGCGGTGGGTGTAAACAAAGAGAAGGGTGTGGTGGTGGTGACTGGATTTTCCGGTGTGATGGTGGCAGGAAAGATGATGAGTATCTTTGGTTTGGCAAGCACCAAGTAGTGGACATCACATGGGACATTGAACCAACGACACACCACGATAAACATACACTTTCACACACACACATACACACATTGTTAAATCTGAATCAATTGAAATCGTTGTGTAGAAGACGATGAACAGTACTCGCCTCGATCAGATATGATTAGATCTACTTGACTTTGATTTCCAGATTTTTTTTTTTGATTTGTAGGGGAAGACGTTGAACACTGTTAGTTTCAACCTTCAATAGCCTTTGGTCACTTAAGTGCAGGTGCAGGAAAAACATAGAAAGAAAACTATGCAGAAAAAACAAAGCATAAAGGAAACAGGGGAAGAAAAAAAGAACTGGAAGAAAATAGACATGGGAAAAATCTAACTGCAAACTCATACTCAATCTCCTTTTACAATGACAACACTGCCCTCTCCCCACCAAAATTCCACCACCAAAAATTTAGAAATGCCATACCACTTGTAGTCACATTGTTGCAATTAGATAGCTGAAGTTGATAAAGATCAACTTAAAAGTTAGAGCTTTTAGACAGATACATACAAGCAAACATTGCTATATGGCATGTTCATTTTGAGTTAAGCACTCCCAAACAACGATTTCATCTCTTTCACTTTGCGTTTTGGACAACGAAAACAAAAACTACAAATTTTATCTGGGTAGAGGCTGCATGGATGGATGGATGATGGGTATTTTGGGGGTTTATGGAAATTGTGGATTGTAAGAACATTCATGAACTCTGTATCAAACGCTCTCATCTCCTCCACGGCGGTGATATTATTTCCGGCATTGTCGTAATACACGTATTTGTTTCTAAGACCTTAGCCATGATCTCACCGTTAGGGAAATACAATTCGATCTGACTGGAGAACCCTCCATCAACGATCATTTGCTTAATCGCCTCCGATTACAACATCGCCTCTGATTGTAGCGTGGTGTTTTGGGATGGTGGCAATAGTGCGGGAGGAAACTG
Source organism: Lactuca serriola (assembly GCF_051521515.1). Classification (NCBI taxonomy): domain Eukaryota; kingdom Viridiplantae; phylum Streptophyta; class Magnoliopsida; order Asterales; family Asteraceae; genus Lactuca; species Lactuca serriola. The sequence goes on from NC_136408.1 coordinate 93,347,875, forward strand.
TAAACACAGAAATTGAGATCAAAATAAAAAGTATAACTTCTAGATGATGGAAACTATGAGACATGTTTTAATCGGGAAGTGGTGAGAACGATAAAGGAGAAAATCGATGGATAGAGTAAGAACGGGTGAACTTATGTGTTCGGTTTTGAATTCTCATCGAAACTTTGACTAACGAGTATTCAAAGTCAAAGTAATGTAATGATGACAAGGCAGCTTAGTTGACTCACCAGCTTGGTTGGCAAATGGCAATGCATGGTTACCTCCTAAAATGGGTAAAGACACCTTTTAAAACAGTAAAACACAAGCTCGTACCTTTAAAAGGCAAAAAAAAGTCACAAATGACCTTATAAACAAATATACTAAACTTTGTTGGGCTACAGTGACAATAACTCTAAGATTTATCATTGGCAAAAAAAAGGTTTGGATGTGGTGTTCACCATCGGTAAAAGTGCCATATAGGTTTTATCATTGGTAAAAGCCTCCCACACTGTATAGTCTTAATCTACTTGCAATCAAAATATGGAACATTGAGAAAATAAATAATATTAATGATATTCTGGATTTTAGGTCATTAGGCTAGAGGGTGTCCTAGCGGTGACAATATTTTTCACCTAGACTGATAGTGATATATTTGTATTTTTTACTTTTAAAAAAAAATAAGAGGTGGTGTTGAGAGAGAGACCATTTTTTTTCATCCGTAGAAATTTACCGGCAGTAATATACTGTCAGTAAAAATATCATTGGGGAGTGGTGTTCACCCACAGTAAAATCAGCATATTGGCGGTAAAAAATACATGGCACCCTACGACCTTAGTTGGTGATTAGAATTTGGAACATCATATGTAGGTTTTTCATATTATTTCATAACTCATCTTTTAGAAATATCATAAAATAACTACTTTTTTTCATTAAAAATCCAATGGACTTTGCGACGTTACTTTTTCAATGCTCCACTCTCCAATCTTATCTCTTACCAAAATATTTTTTGCATTTTTCTAAATTTAGTTTGCGATGCGAAAACTCACGAATTTTGCGTGTTGGTTTTCAATGGCTTTTCAGATTTCCTTTTCTTTCTTTTTTGTGAAAAATAATATCTTGGATCGCTTATCTAAGATACGCATTTCTTGCAAATATAACTTTTAGTCAAAGTGATCAAGATGTTTGACTCTCTAAGATAAGTATTTCTTGCAAATATAACTTTCAGTCAAAGTGATTAAGATGTTTGACTCGTTAGGTTCTATGTTTAATATGTCTAAATCTTTTTTCTGCAGATTTTCGTTAGAAATAGTAACTTTTAGCCAAAGTGATTATGATGTTTGAGTGTTTGACTCTCGTTAGGTTCTATGTTTATATGTCTACAAACCTTTTTTCTACAGATTTTTTGTTGCTCTAAATATAAAAGAAAAACAGAGCGTCATGGGGAATCGAACCCATGCCGTCCAACATAAGAATGATACCTATTTAACATTTGTGTTGCATTTAATTTAACTTAAAATTTAAAGACATTTTACAGAAATGTCTTAAAACTATTTTCGCATTTTATTATATTCTGAAAAACTACAATTTTTTTCGAAAACGAAAATCATTTTTACGGAAAAAATATCGGATTCCTGTGCAAGATAATAAAATTCACAAGGTATGATGCTACTTTATTTCTAAGCTACAAATTTCATCAAACTTCAGCTATGCTACAATCCCTTTGGTTCGCAAATTCGGTATTTAAATGGTTATTTTCAGATATTCTTTAATTATGTGGTGATAAAACGAACCCAAATATTATCAGTTTAGTGAATAAGAATAACTCATCTTGCATCGCATAATCTAAACTTTCTAAACTAAGTTTTCTAAAAAAATTTCGATATAGTCCATATAGACTTTTTATTTATTTTTATACATTTTAATTAAATAAGTTAGAAACTATTTTAATATACAAATAAATGATATTTAGTATATTACATATCTACATAACTAGGGATTACACTTAGTGCAATGCATCGGAGACCTTATGTATGCACGACAACAAAAAATTATTTACAAAAAATATTAAATTTAATCACATAAAAGTGTTTATCCATGGTTTGTTAGAAAAAAAATATAAATGCACTTGTTAAAATTTGTCTAATGTTTTTAAAAAAGGTGTTTATCATAAAAAAATGTTAAAAATTATGTAAAAAGTTGCAAAAGAATATGTAAAAATTACATTATTTTGTAAAAGGGTAAATTTGTAAAAGTACCTAATTTTGAAAAAAAAAACATACAAAAACAAATTTGTAACAAAAATTGGAGCAACATTGTAAGAAAAAGTTAGGGAAATTTACGACAATATATCCTACTTCCATCATCAAAAGTGGCAAAAGATTCAGTCATATAGAGTTATTAACCCAAAAACACAAAGTACAAATCACACCCACAAAAATACATTGTTTAAAACTACAAAAATAATATTAGAACGTGAAATTATTCAAAAACATACCCAGCCTCTGCAAAGTGGGATTTCACCAATGCAAGAGCTCTTGAACGATGAGAAATCTTGTTCTTTTCTTCCTTAGGCATTTCAGCATAACTATAACAACAACAAAAAAAACATCAAATAAATCTGCTACTTTTTTGTCATTATCAATCAAGAATTATGCATATGATCATATAGAAATTGGATTACGTTTGATCATAGCCATCAGGTTGGAAAACTGGATCCCATCCAAAGTCATTTGGTCCTCTTGCAGGAACAATCTTCCCCTGAGAAATTGTATATTTTTGAGTTAAATTCTTTGTAATACAAATTAAGCAAACAAGATGAATGATATATAAAGCATACCATGGTCTTTCCCACAAATGTAATGGGTTCAAAATCTGGCCCTATAGCAAGAGAAAATATACACAGAGCATACGCTGATTTATCATCATATGCCATCAACATGTTGTTTAGACCTACAAAAGTGATTCTTCAAGTGCTTAACAAACATGATAAGATCAAGGTCACATTTTGAATAGGAATTGATTTAAGTACCTTCATGTCCAAGCTTTTGAAGAAACCACTTGCTGTAAATCCATTGATGTAAGAGAAAGTTAATTGTTTTTATCAGTTTAGGCAATGAACAAGGAAGTGCAGCAAAGGAGACTTACATGTAAGGTCCTGCAAACAAAACAATGGTTGAAGATATGAAATCAAACAGTAGAATCAATCAACAGATAATTCCATAATGACTTCAAATTAACTGTAATTCTCATCTCGATCCAGAATCTTATACTAACCAGGGAGGCCTTTAAGAGCATTGAAACAGAGGCAAGTGTCTTCAACTAGCACCGGTCCTTTCACCTACTCACATACACACATTCCGAATCAGCAAACTGCAACTCTCGAAGAATATCAATGGAGATTACAAATTACGAGTGTGTACCTGGTTAGCGGCCAAACGAGCTTTCTCTTTCGCGATATCCTCAGGATCGCCTTGCAGTTCCGGCACTGTTAATTAGCAAAACGATCAATCAAACTGCCCGATAATTCAATAGCGCTTCGGAGATTATTAGGGAGGAGTAATTGAATAATATACATACAGTCGAGCTTAAGCGACTGAAACGGAATGGATTGCCCTAAAATTACTTTAACTTCCTCAAGCTTCTTCGCGTTTCCTGTCACAAACGTTACTGGAGGTAGCTTTACCAAACCAGTCCCCGCCGCTAACCGCGCCGCCGCCATTTTCCTGCTCTTTTACTCCTCCGCCGCTGTCCTCTCGCCGTTCAATTGCCGGTTTTTCCCCCTACTACTCTAATTTGCCCAATAGCTTTTTCCAGATTTCCGAATTCCGATTGTGTATTGGATCAAGCCCATATAGAATTAATGGGCCACCGTGTCCAGTTTTTAATAGCCTATTATTCCATAGATAGTTTTGCAAAATGCATTAATAAACTAGTTTATGTCAAATTGTATGCGTTGATGCATTTGCTCTAATATCTTTTTGACTTAATGATAATCAAATCAAAACCCAAATAATAGTTTTTATAACAATATTTGTGTGTTTTATGAGATAATATCTTAAATAGGTCGATCAAATAGAAGAGAGAATTACCATTCAATCCTATTTGAAAGAATAATTAAGAAGATTGTCAAAATATGTTGTGTTAGCAACTTAGCATTGATGTAGAATATGTTCCATCGGCCGAAAGTGTTGTATCTGTCTTGAAAAGGGTTGCATGTATGCATATTATGGAAATAAATATAGAAAGTAAAATTTACCAAATATTTGTGAAAAAGAGACACCTCATATATACATTTTATATTTAAAGTCAATATATGATTAATTATTTATAATTAGATTTTTCAGAAAACAATGTAATTTAAACCAATAAAAATAATTGAATAACTGAGCATGATTTTTATATGGTAAACTAGATGTAACACTCATGTATTATATATATATATATATATATATATATATATATATATATATATATATATATATATATATATATATATATATATATATATATGAAATTCATTTGAGAAGTTGAATTTGTATGAAAAATTAGAAAAATATTAAATTATTAAAAAAATTATTTTTTTCTCTTTTACATTTAAACAAATAATTTAGATAAATAACAAAGAAAACTAAAAAGGCTTTAATTTAGAAATTTTGAAATTAAAAGGAAAATCAATTAATGAAATAATATGTATTTATTATTACATTTATTGTAATTATTAAATTTAAATATTATATGTAATTTAAAAATAAATAGAAAAAACCACAAAATTTCATGTGGAAAAATTTAATTGAAAATAACCACAAATGACATGTGGTCAAATCAATGAGATTGTGACATATAACAAAAAGATTTTCATTTATTGTAGTAGACATGATGTTTTTTTAGTCATCCTTTTGGAAAATCGTCAAACGGTTTGAAACTTGAAAATCATTATGGAAGTATAGAGGTACATATATTTGTTCTAGCCTTTGAAGTATAGAGGCCGCCAACTGGCCTGATCAAATTCCATTATCTTTTTTAGTAAACGTTGGTAGCTTCTGTATATATGTAGGATGCTGCTATTAAGACATCCCATAGACACATTTATCAAAATTCAATTTATAGATAACTATTTATAATTATCTTTTTCAAAAAACAATGCAATTTCAACCAATAAAAATATTTTTAAAAACTATATAAGGTGTCTAAATGATAAAATAGGATGTCTTTTTAGCCAACATCATATATGTAATGGTCTTCGGTTTTTCAAATTCCCATTGACAATTTTGCACATATTTGCTTGCTAATAATCAAGATCAATCTGGTTCTTATACATATAAAAGCTTTAAAAATTCCTTCACTTACATACTTGAAAATTTAATATCTAGTTGGATGTTAGCTTCAAGATAACCGTTGCAAGTGCAAAAGAGTGAACTTGATCCCATTACACTATAATGTATTTTTATAAGGTTTGAAACCTACTATTAAAGGCTCCTCCTTGTTTCTTTAATGGCTCTTAGTCGTTGCCCGGTGGATAAATCTTATGTCGAAGTAGAGTAAGTTCTTGACGTAAAGCCCAACCACTACATATCATTATGTATGGTTTGTAATTTTATTCCATACGAAATACTTTATACTTTTTGTTTGATTGTTATGACTATGTGAATCTTACAAACTGGGTTGTTTAACTTGGTCGTTGAAGTAATTTTTGTACAAAAGTTATTGAAAGTTTTAAAAGCACCTCCCCCATGATGCCCCTCACGATGCACTTTAAACATGACTTATCATCATTAACTCTGTCATGTATACTAATTGCATAATTCATTTATTTTGCGAACATACGATTATAAATGTAATACTTTTCTCCAAAAAAAAAGTTGACAACTTTCTTATCTTATTCTCTCATATGTTTCATTCAATCAGTATGTTATATATCTCGGTACACATTTGTGCCTTCATTTACATCTCCAATCCGACATTCACGATATGCTTTCGAGTTTGTAACTTGTCCATTTTTCATGTTTTCATTTCGATAGTACTATTCAATGCGAGAGTGGACAAATTATACACAAGCTATTGACTTCAACTTTTATTAGGGGTGAGCATGGTGCGGTTTTCAAACCAAACTGAACCGCAAACCGCATGGTGCGGTTTTTGCATTCTTAAAACCGTTGGGTGCGGTTTTGCAATGGTTCGGTTTTTCGGTTTTTAAATGCGGTTTCGGTTTTTAAACCGTGTTAAGAATTTGGTGCAGTTTTTTTTATGGTTTTTGGTGCGGTATTTTAAAACTGTAAGAACTGAAAACCATGTGCATATAAGCTTGTATTGTGCTGTTTTTTTTAATACATTCATTTTCAGCTCAAAACAAAATTACATAATCAAAAATTGTAAGTCGCTTAAAATACAACTTGTGACCACTCTCACAAACTAATTAATGATTGAAGGTTGGTTGATTTTGACTTAATTTGTTACAAGCTTATTACATGTAATCGATTAGTACGTTTGGCTAACAATAGAACATTTCTTTTGCACCCCATATAGTCTTATACAAACACAAAATAAACATATAATAAATATATTATCGTTTATAACTATTTTAAATAGAATGTATATAATCTACATTGATTGATTTATTACTATACACGCTTGTTGTGCGGTTCGGTTTTGGTGGATCGGTTTTTAGGATAGAAACCGCACCGCACCGTTGATCTTTGGTTTTTGCAAAAATTAAATCCGCACCATTGGTTTTTGCATCGGTTTCGGTTTTTCGGTTGCGGTTTATTGCGGTTTTGTCGGTTTTTCTTTAGTCGGTTCGGTTTTTGCTCATCCCTAACTTTTATAATTCAAGTAATTCATAAGTAATAGCATGATTTTCTTGATATAGTTTATTTAATCGTAGAGGTTGATGCTGTCACACCCCCAAACCAAGGATGGCGGAAACGTCCGGGGGTGGAGGACTTCATGTAGAGTATCACAACAACGAGTATAATAGTGCTCAAAGTAAATACAATCATCATAAATATAATTGAAAAAGTTACACCAAAGTATATGTTTACATGATTCAAATCAATTACATTATGATACAAAATGAACTGTTCGACGATTTATCGTCCCATCCTCAAAACGTGGTTGATTTCCTGTTTCATTGAATTCCTGAGAATACAAGTAGTTTTGAAAAGTGTCAACACAAAGGTTGGTGAGTTCATAAGCTTGTGACAGTAAGAGTTTGAAAATCGATCTTTGTAAAGAGATGTATGATACCAAGAAAAATCCAATATTTTCCTTACAAAAGTTATGTAGTCCTAAATACCAGGACCGAAAATGAACAACTATTTGTCATACTTAAAGATATAAAAGTGGTTTTAAATCGGTATAAAACCCTTTCTGATGTGAGAAAAATCCCGTAATGAATGATGTGTAGTCTTAAATACCAAGACCGAAAGTATATAATAAAGTATGTAATTGTTGATGTAAAAAGTGATTTTAAATCGACATAAAACCCTTTTTGATATGAAGGCGTACAAGTATTTTTCCATACTTAAAGTAATTTCAGTGAGCTAAATAGACATAACTCGCTAATTTAAAGTTAGAACCCGTAAATCTTATGATTGTTAATACCACATGTGAGCTATCATAACCATACTTGACATAGACAGCCTCGTAATACGACGTTTTTCAGGCGTCGCCGTTAAATGACACTTGTCACCACAGACCTGTCGGTCTAGCTGTTGCAAGAAGCTCTGGTGTGGGTTTGTCAAACCCAATATAGATCTATACACAACTATCACGTTCTCCCTACAAGAGACTCTGGTTACAATTTACAGGACTTTTTGACTTTGTTACTTTGGAAGTAACCCGAAGGGAATGACTCACAAATTTATTCATTAACAGATTTACGTGAACTAAACTGAAAACCTTTGGTAAATAAGTTTGAGAAGTAAATGATACATAAACTATACCTATTATAGTTTATCTAAAACGTTTGTAATGTATAAGAATTCTTTTATGAAAATGCCTTAATGCTATGAATCCATAAACTAAGCTCATTATAGCTTAATATACGTGTTCTAAATGAATGAATAATCTTATCATGAATGACTATATTTCAGTTTATGATGATAAACTAACAAGGAAACACATTCAATATTTAGAACTTATCGTTATACACTTTGCTCAACATAATACAGAGTGTTATGAAAGTTATAAGCTGTTAACAAATTTTCAACCTTTCTACACTGTTTTTGAAAAGTCATAGAAAAATCATACGAAGTTGAAAACTAAATCCGTAAATTCTGAGACTTCCCAAAATGTGTCTAGTTTACTCATAATTTTTATCATGATTTTTAATGACCTCCAACTTGGGTGAAAAAGTCCATAATCACAGACTGGTCCGGATTGGTGTTTGAAATGATAGGCAGTTTTGTAAAAATCACCATAAATTGTAGAAACATCGTATGGAGATGTGCAAGTAGTCATTTTAAAGCTAAGAACTGGAACTACTTACACCTAAAACAGTTTTTCAAACAAAAATGTTTAAGTTGTCCAAAACAGTCCGTGAATGAAGTCCAACTTTTCTGATGAAAGCTATTAGAAAAATTTAGTTATGTTCTTGGTGTTTTAACTTGTATTCCCCCCTAAAAACTTAAGAAAACATAAAAATGTAGGGGTATGAACTCACCTTGAGTGATTTCAGTAGGTAAGTGTTGAAGAAGAGAAGTTTTCAACCCAAGAACACTTGAAGAATCACTTGAAGATTCGAAGATCTAACACGAATGTGATGATGTTTGTGTAAGCAATCTTTGATTTTTGAGTAGGAGGATGTGTAATAATCATAAGAAAGATGATGATACTTACTAATTGTAGGAGAAGAGTCTTGGAGTATGCCTTGAAATTCTCGAATTAGAGAGAAAAAGATGAGAGAGTTTGGAGTGTGATTCTTGGTAAAAATGAGAGAATGATTAAAGTGTGAGGAGAGAGGATGGATGTTCCAGCCCTAAGGACGTGGGAATAGTTGAAAATAGTGAGAAAGGACCTATGAAGTGACTAGGGATGGGCTGGTGGTGAATAGTGACATGGAGTGGGTATGGGAGTGGTTGCTTGTGTCATAGAAATAAGTAAAGTCAACACTCTACCTTTGTACTTCACCCACTCTCTTTTGGATAAGGTTTTATCCTTAAAAATATGATTAATTAATAGTTAAGGGTCCTTATATGTTAAAATAAAGTTTTGGGTGAAAATCCCGTGTTAAAACAATTAAAAACGGGCCTAAAACGCGAATTTAGTCGAAAACCGGGAGAAAAAGCATTCCCAGCGAGACCTCTCGGTCCTAGGCCGAGGTTCGGTCCTTAGGCCGAGGTTCGGTCAGGCTGGTGCCGAGCCGGAAGCGAATGCGAGCCAGAAGAAGAAGGCGAAGGCAAGGCTTAGTCCGAGGGCTCGGTCCGAAGGTCAGAAGCGAGGGTTCGGCAGGCCATCAGAAGAGAAGGTTCGGTAGCCATTAGAAGAGAAGAGGTCAGATCCGAAATGTGCCGAACGTTCGGGTTCGGTTGAGGCATGCGAGGTTCGGGCCCGAGAGGACCTTTCGGGTTCGGTTCAGCAGCCTTCGGCTCAGAAGGGTTCAGTTCCTAAGAGGGGTTTCGGTTCCTAAGAGGGGTTTCGGCTCCTTAAGTCCGTTTTTCGCGTAGACTTCCGTTTTTGGGCTGTTTTCGCCAAATTCGAGGGTCGGGATGCCCCGAGTGATTATAGAAAGTTGGGAGAGATTTCGAGAGAGATTTGAGAGAGATTCCACATACTTAGAGAGATTTGGGAGAGATTTGACATACTTGGAGAGATTTCACATACAAAGAGATATTTGGGAGAGATTTCACATTCGAAGAGAGATTTGGGAGAGATTTGACATTCTTGGAGAGATTTCTCATACAAAGAGAGATTTGGGAGAGATTTCACATACTTAGAGAGATTTGGGAGAGATTTGACATTCTTGGAGAGATTTCTCATACAAAGAGAGATTTGGGAGAGATTTCACATACTTAGAGAGATTTGGGAGAGATTTGACATACTTGGAGAGATTTCCCATACAAAGAGATATTTGGGAGAGATTTCACATTCGTAGAGAGATTTGGGAGAGATTTGACATTCTTGGAGAGATTTCTCATACAAAGAGAGATTTGGGAGAGATTTGACATTCTTGGAGAGGTTTCTCATACAAAGAGAGATTTGGGAGAGATTTCACATACTTAGAGAGATTTGGGAGAGATTTGACATTCTTGGAGAGATTTCTCATACAAAGAGAGATTTAGGAGAGATTTCACATACTTAGAGAGATTTGGGAGAGATTTGACATTCTTGGAGAGGTTTCTCATACAAAGAGATGGAGTGAAAACGATTGAGAGAGGTTTCATTGGTAACCTTTTTGAGTGTCCGGCTTCGCAATGCAAGGTACGTGAACCCCGTTAAGCCTTGTTTAAGGATCTTGCATACTCCTGATGAGTATGTAACATTGTTTTATCGGTTTGGCTCTCCACGTACCACCGTTTTAGGTTAAGGAGATCTAGATGTACGCACTTTTCGATTTATGATCTCTCATTAGAATAAAGAGTTGTTTAGAAATTACATAACGTAAACTCTAGTACCTACGGGCAAATTGGGTTGACCGGTTTGACTTGTTGACTTTAGTTGACTTTGACTTAACCGAAAATTGGCAGTTGTCACAGATGCATTATATTTTAAGCTGAAAATCAATTTATAATTTCAATACCATGAGATACATATAATGCCTCAAGTATAACAAGTGACGAGGCATTAGACTTGATGGATATTTTTTTGTCAAACCAGATAAGGTTTTTAGACTTAATTTTCATGCAGAAATAATGGAAAATTAAAATATTATTCGATCGGTCTACGGTATCATGTGTTCGAAAGTATGTCTCTTCCCAAGTAGTGAGGGTTCAAGTCCTATAATGGACAAAATGGTTAGATTTAAGAGTGTGATTAGATGAATGTGTGAGTTAATCGTTCTAAAAATACAATCCATTTTCATTGAACTTACTTTCATCATATCATACATACTTATAAAGCTAACATTTTTTCTTGAATCTCATGCATTTGAAACCCCCATTCTTTTTTCCTTTCACGACATTCATTTGAAACTCCTATGACTTTTCAATTTCTTTATAATAATAATTATAATTTGGTAATTAGGTTAAATAAATATCAAATCTAAAGTGTATTCATATATAAACTAAATTTCAATATTAAAACAATATCTTTAATTCTACTTATAAAATTATGTTTTTTAACTTTTAATATATTATACTTAATTTATTAGTTTTAATATATTGTTATATGTAAACCATTATCATTTTAAAGGTATAATTTTTGAACAATTTGTATAAAATACTTAAATTATTAATTAAAATATAACATTATAGGCTCAACTTAAATATAAATTTTATTTAACTTAAACAACCCAAAAATTATTTTACAAATAGTTAAAAGTGATAAATTGTAGTGTCATTCTAATAATGATTGTAAGTTGGTTAATAAGGTTAAATAAATATCAAACCTAAAGTGTAATCATAAATAGACTAAATTTCAATTTTAAAATAATATATTTACTTCTATTAATAAAGTTATGTTTTTAAATTTTAACATATTATAATTAATTTATTAGATTTACAATGTTGTTGCATGTAAACCATTATCAGTTTAAAGCTACAATTTTTTACAGTTTGGACAAAATACTTAAATTGTTAATTTAAATATAACATTACAATGTCAACTTAAATATAAATTTCAGCTCCACTAAAAAAACCAAATAATATTTAGTAAATAGTTAAAAGTGATAAATTATAATGATAAATGCAAAAACTAAATTGTAATATCAGTTTAACTAAAATATTTCCTAAATATATTTATATAATCGTTAAAAAATTTCAAATAAGTAGCTTAAAATAACTTATAATAAAAATAGTTAAAAATAATTCTATATAAATGATTATATTGTTACCTTTAAAATCAAAAAATAATGTTTGATGTTTTAAATAATTATAATGATAGAAATTAAAACATTAAGCAAATAAATTTTATAAAATTAGTTAAAAATAACAACTATAAATAATATTAAACCATATATAATATTTAATTTTATTGATGTGTAACTCGCGAGTAGAAATCATTCAAACGATTGAGATCATGACATTATAATAGATTTATATATTATCATATAATTCAAAATAATCAATATATTATATCAAATTAATATACGAATTATTATATCAAATTTAATAACAACGTTAGTGTTATATTTTAAAAAATATATATTCGTAAAGACTTCAACTATATAGGTGTTTCTGCGCATTACAATGTCAACTCAAATATAAATTTCAGTTCCATTTAAAAAAACTAAAGAATATTTTTTAAATAATTAAAAGTGATAAATTGTAGTGATAAAAGCAAAAACTAAATTGTAATTTCAATTTAAATAAAATATTTCTTAAATATATTTTTATAATCATTGAAAGTTTCCAAATAAATAGCTTAAAATAATTTACAATAACAATAGTTAAAAACAACTCTATATAAATGATTATATTGTTAGCTTTAAAATAAAAAAAACAATGTTTGATGTTTTAAATAATTATAATGATAGAAATTAAAACATTAAGCAAATAAATTTTAAAAAATTAATTAACAATAAAAACAACTATAAATAACATCAAATCATATATTATATTTAATTTTATTCATGTGTAACTCGCGGGTAGAAGTCATTCAAACGATTGAGATTATGAAGTTATAATAAATGTATATATTATCATATAATTCAAAATAATCAATATATTATATGAATTTAGTATATACAAATTATTATATCAAATTTAACAACAACGTTATTGTGATATTTAAAAAATCATATATTTGTAAAGACTTCAACTATATAGGTGTTTTTGCGCAACGCGCGGGCATTCGCCTAGTAACATATAATAATCGCACGTGATCGGAAGACGATATTTGAGATGAAGATAATCATTAGTGGCTTTTAGATTCATATTTTAGTTAATGTGGTTATACATATATCGAATATGTTTTTAGGGTCAACATGTCATTTTATGTAATTAGAAGTAACATGTGAGCTAAGGAGCTTCATAATTTGTACTCTAATATATATATATATGGGTTTGTACGGAGTGCACGCATGTATAAGATTATATTAGAAGCTAGTTTGACGACAAGTTGGGGGTCTGGGGTTTCCAAAAGGGCAGCGCCCCTTTGGTGGGGTCTAGGGACAGAGCCCTTAGCGGGGTCCAAGGGACAGAACCCCTGCCTGGTAAAATCGAATTCTTGAGGGTGATTGTGGTAAAACTAACGAAATTCGTTAGTTTTGGAAACCCTAAATCCTCATTAAATTTTGGATTTCCCTGACTTGTTTCCAAAGCAACCCATGACGGCCAACCCTAAGAGGCAAACCCTAACCTCGTTTATTATATAAACGACTCTTCTCTTTGAGAAGAAACACATGGTTATCAGCTCACTTTTCTTCAAACGAACATATAATTCTTCTAGCAATTTGGCTTACGATTTTTGTGTCTAGATTTGTAAGTGTCCTTTTGGATTATTTAGGTTGAATTTCTTGTAACTCACGCATATGATAAAAATATCAGTTCGGAAAGTATTCACACGATCCAAGGGGTATCAAGATCTCCAATATAACCCCTAATTCCTCCAACAGAATATGTCGAAACAATTTTTGGATTCCAACTAATCTTCGTATATTGATAAATATATTGGTTTTATTAATAAAATTGCATGACAAAACACATGAAAGAGATCGAATTGTTATATCAACAAGCCAACTGCTAACTGTGCTTTATGACTTGAAAACAAAAGTTTGTCTAATATATACATATGGTATAGAATGAACTATTATATCTAATAGATAAATTTTAATCTTAATAAACATAATCTACCTTTTGAAAGTCGGTCTGTTGATTTTGATGGTCATGTGCGAAAAGTAAAGATGGACCCTAAATATATTTCTATAAGCAAAAAACATTGATAAGTCGATAATTATTATAAATTTCATCAAAACAAAAATTGTCATTGATTCATTGCTAATTTGACACTAATTCATCACTAATCTGTCACTAATAAGATACATAAAAAATTTGGGTCCCCTCATCGACAATGGCCCTATATATTTGGTCACACACGCCGTATAGACCCGAAACCGACCCTACTCCTCTTAGAAGGTGCACCAACATTCGAGAAAAAAGTCATTGAGATTTTAGTAATATTTGTCAAACCGGTGGATAATTGTACCAGATAGCAACGCTGTCATAGTAGATCTCACTTATAATTCGTAGTTACAAAATTTTTAGACTACCAACGATGTATGAATTCTTATAAGTTATTTTTGGTATTCTTTTGCAATGTTAAAGATTTATTAAATTCATTGACTTTCATTTCTTGTTCCTTTGTTGACATTTCCTTGCTTGATAACAAACAAAAAACAAAGCTGGAACCGAAGAATTCAAAAGTTAAGTATTTTTTTCATGAAACATAAGCTGATTCGCGAAACATATCTTAGAACATTAACGGTAATATGATAGTCATTTGTCACGAATAAATAAAACATCTTTAAATATTATTAAAAGAGAAAGCTTATGACATCATTTTAAATAATCTGGATCATTGATTGTATTTCAATCTTATTTTTTCCACATTTAGATCAAATTGCTGACATCATCTTCCCTATATGGAATGTATTTAATTCCAACAAATGATTTCCAATCATTAAACAATAACTTAATCCGTTGAAATAGAATGTATTTAATACCAAAAAAACTTTCCATATTTTAAATCTTGAATTTCCTTGTTATGAAGATTTTAATATGGTCAATTTTAAAAACATATTACTAACAAAATCATTTCAATCAAGACATTAATATCAACCATTAATATAAATCCTTTTATATTAGTAAATCATTAATATAAAATCTATTTTTATTACGAAATCATTAATACCATAAAATCATATTCAAATTATCACATGCATATACGATTCATCATTGAATCCGCGGCTCACACTTATTTTCTATTGTTTCTTTTTTTTTTTTCAAACTTTCTCCTACAATATAAATTTTATTGTTTATAACTTCCATCATTATTCTCTTCTTCAAACATTCGCTCTTGTGCACCAGAAGGTCAGTACCTTTTTTCGTGTTTTATATTTTTATTCGATTATTTTTTTGTTCCTATATCAAATATATGTATTCATATATTTCGATTTTCTTTGCCACAAATTACATGAAATCAGTTAACTACTTTTCTGAAACTTTTCAAATCAACAGGAAAAGATATTACGTACCTTTAACAAAACAGAAATTAACTATCTTGGGAACTGACATTAATTACGAAAATGTTACTTTTATATATTAGAGATGATTATAATTTTTTTAATTTTTATGGCATAAGAATCCGGTTAATTTTGACATGATTTTAAAATATCATTGAAATTATTATGGTTTTGTATATCATACCAACCTACTTTTTTATCTCTATATAGTAACAATAAAATTTATAAACTTACACAACAAACATACATATTTCGAATTTTGTAATATTATTATACCTTACAAAATACAACTCCCTACAAAATAATTTTTGCCAGTAATTTCATCCATAATTTCACCAAATTTAAATTTGTATTTTCTTTGTATAAAATCTTTTAACGATCCTGATTTTTTTTCCTCCAAAAGTATATCAAGCATTTACGTCTTATATAAAGCTGCCCCATTATAATTATTAATTTCCAAAAATATATCCGTTTAATGAGGAACTTGATTTAATGAACGAAGTAAATGTTAATTAAAACGAGATATATATTTCATAATTACTACACGGGTTTATTAAAAGAAATTAATATCAATGTGTAAACATTAAGCATTTTTAAAGTGAAATTTCAGAATACATACAAACGATGATGTTGTACAATGCATATAAAATTGAATAGACTGAAAAAAATTATTAAGACAGTCAATCTTGAAAATAACATAGTTATGAAAAATTATAAAGTAAGATAAAAATTATAAGATATTACGAGATTTGTAAAAAGTATAATTAGTAAAAGCGTTACGGTTATTAGAAAAAAAAAATAAGACAGCTACAGTAAAAATACAATATATAAACTAAATTATCACAATAGTAATGAAATGTCATTATTTGATATTTCACATAATTGAAAAATATATCAAATTACATTGATGATATATTAAAATTATTCAAAGTTGCATCAAAACTAATGCAAAATTTTTGCGAACACCAAATAAATAAGAACAAATGTAAAAGTAGCAGTTATATTCATAATCAATTTAAAATAAATCAATCATGATTTAGAAAAGAATCTTCATTGATGATATATTAAAATTAAATTCATATAACATTTTACATTCTATAAATTATTTTATATGATTTTATTTGAATAAATGAAATAGTTGTCATTATTTACTGCAGTGGAAAAAACGGTATATTGGTTGTCAATTTAAGCTTAAATTAGGTAACCTTATTATGGAAGAAACGTCTAATTAAATGCTTATAATTATATAACAATATCATAACTATATGAGACGATGAAGGTCGTTCAACTAATAAAACAAAAAATGTTGTCTACAAAGAGGTCATTCGATGATTATAGATATTTATCGTTTTCAATGTATTTTCTAAACATTTTAATAATACCACTAACCATATATTTTTTATAATCATTATGCAATATCTGTAGACGATTATATGTTTTTTTATGTGTTTCTTGCGTTTAACGCGGACTATAATCTAGTTGAAATCTATATGAAAACAATTCGTGCATGAAAAAGAGCCATGAATAAAATCATGCAATGATTTCAAAAAATTGATTGTTTAAATGATTAATTGTATCAAAAAAAAAATAAAAAAAAAACTTGTAAACGTGTTTAAAAATTCGCAAAATTCTACAAACTTAGGAAATAACGAAAAAGTTATGCATTCGCTATATATGTGAATTTAAAGAATATCTATGTACTACAAGTGCTAATACTAATATCCACCAACATCATGATAACTCCTTTTTCATTTATAAAGAGAATACCATTTTGCGCATTCTATATAAACCTAGCCCCGAAAAGGCAAAGCACGACATCAACTTTTTCTTTTTCTGTTTTTTACCTATATTACCTTCATTGAGCATCACCAACTAGGGATGGAAATGTGGTGGATTTGGGTTGGGGTTGACCATCTTTGTCTCATCCCGAGTGTCTAACCTCGTCATCATCATCCCCATCTTCATCCCCGACGGATGCGGGGAATCAAATCTCATCCCCTTTGTATTTTGACATTTTCCCCAGCATGTCCCCAACTCATCCCCAATCTATCAACATAATAAACTCAACTTACAAAAAAAAACCAAGTTTAATAAGCGATCAAAACCAAATGTCATAATCATATTATGTTTACATCAATAATAAAGTCTAACAAGCATCAAAACAAAAAGTGACAATTTGTATACAAATATTCGAACGAAGTGACGATTAATGAACTATTGGAATTGAGAACATAATTTGATATACGGACTCTATCTCTGATGGTCTAATATACATCAATTCATTTTAGTGGACTTAATTCAAATTCAATAGATGATCGATATATATATATATATATATATATATATATATATATATATATATATATATATATATATATATATATATATATATATATCAAAGCGGGGGCGGGGCGAGTTGGGGATTGTTATATCCGGCCCTGGCCCCATCCCCGGTTTTAACATAATGGAGATCCTCAGCCCCGTACCCGGTACCCGTTTTGGCGGGGAATATTCGTCCCCGATTGGGACGGGTCAACGGGTTCTCCACCGGGTCGGGTG
Organism: Lactuca serriola; assembly: GCF_051521515.1. NCBI lineage: Eukaryota > Viridiplantae > Streptophyta > Magnoliopsida > Asterales > Asteraceae > Lactuca > Lactuca serriola. The sequence continues at coordinate 93,365,747 of NC_136408.1, forward strand.
AAATTTTCATCCCTATCACCAACAAGAAAACTCGTTCGAATGTTTAAATTAAATGAATTTCATGAATATCTAGCATGATCATCGTTATCAGAAAATGATATTTCGTTAATTCGTGATCTGTTTTCATGAGTTTGATAGTTTATCATGGTTCAGTGGCGGAGCCAGGTTTAAAGTAAAGTGGTATCCGAATTTTTTTTGCGTGTAATATACAATAAGAAAAAAAAAAGTAAAAACCGCAATTTCATTAGATATAAAGTTTAACTTCCATAACAAAGTTATGTTTTAAAGTTCACCTCTTCGCTCTTTCATTTTACGAAAGCGAGTAATTACATTTACAAGTCTTAACATTCTCTAGCGTTGCATTTTCTACACTACAAATGAAAGCACCATTCATAAAATCGTCACTTATTCTATTACGCAAACCGGTCTTCCAGAACTTCATTGCAGAAAAACACTATTCAACGGTTGCGGTTGCAACGGACAAAACCAAATCTAGTTTTAATAATCTATAAACCAAAGGAAAAGAGAAGTGTTTCCCGGTTTCCACCAACAAACGAGAGAGGTCTGCAATTCCCTTCAAGTTGAAAAATCTTTCATCATAGACCAAAGATTGATAATAGATATCAAGTCGCCCATTAAGTTGCACCCTTTATGAATCGTCAAAATCGTTTTTGTATATCTCGTTTAGCTTTAACAACTTTACTTTATCAAAAATAGAAAATAAGTCACAAGGACTCAAAGCTGCCATGTTCTCCATCAACTCCGTGCCAACTTCACTAAATCTATCTCCAAATTCTTGAATTTGCATATCTAAAATTGTGTTAAAAATCACAACTTCAAAATGATGTTGATTATGATGTTGATTAATCTTATTGGTCCTATGCTTGCTTGGGGTAACATAATATTTTGATATGTCCACAATTCCAATTCTATGCTTTTCACAAAAAGCACATACCTTCTTCCAAATTTGTGGAAACCCATCTTTTCTAAAAACTAGCAATGCATTCTTCCAAATTTGTGACAGTGTATAGGGAGGCATAGAATTTCCAACATCAAGTGTAAAAGAAACACGAAATCAAGTGTCTTGAAATATGACAAAATACCCTTTGCTTGATTACGGTTAGATAAACTAGACCCCTCCTCTTTGACATATTTAAGTACCGCAACACCTTCTCCATAAACAAATTCACCTTACTTACAATTGTTCTAAAATGTGAACCTCATCTAGTATCTCCAGCTCGAACAAAAGAAATCTCTTGATTCAACCCTCTTCCTAGTTCAGTTTCACCAATACCAATTTTAGCTATCACTGTTTCTTTTTGCATCTCTCTTACCATATTTTTTCTCTTACAAGACCCACAAACGACAGTAACCACCAAATCTAGTTGTTCAAAGAATTCTTCAACATCATCATGTTTCTTTGAAACCGCCACAACTACTAATTGAAGTTGGTGTGCAAAACAATGTATATAATGAGCATAACTGTTTTCATTTAAAATCAAAAATTTTAAACCGTTGAATGCACCACTCATATTACTTGCTCCATTATAACATTGTCCCTTCACTTATACATTTAAAAAAAATTAATAAAAAACTATAAGAAATAAAAATAAAACTAATATCGTATTAAATTTTAAAGGAATAAATATTTTATGATTTCTCACCTGAGCCATACTTAAGTTATTGTTGGAAAATATGGTATCAATGGCGGCTTTAACAGTCAAAGAAGATGTATCCAACACGTGAACAACTCCAATAAATCTTTCCTTTACAATCCTAAGTCTATCAACATATCTCAAAACTATAGCCATTTGTTCTTTTTTGGGAACATCACTAGACTCATCAACTAAAATAACAAACACATCTTTACTAATTTCATCACAAATAGACTTGATTATCTTTTTTTTATTATCTCTTTTGAAAAGCAATCGACAATAACTTTTTGAACCGTAGGAGAAGTCAACTTTTCATTTTTTGGATCATTTTCTAAAATAACTTTAAAAATCTTCTTATTATCTTCTCTAATCAAATATAAGACTTCAATGAAAAGACATTTATTATTAGACTTTTCCGTCTCATCATGTCCACGAAATGGTAATGCATTTTTCAATAAAAATCTATAAATACGGATTATAGCACGTAATCGTATTTTATAATTACTTTTCTCAAGTTATGTTTGCTTATGCAATACTTTACCGATAGATTGGTTTTTCTCAATAGCAAATCACACTTTTCTTGGGTCTTATGGTGATAACTTTGAATATTACCCATATGTTTCCGGAATGAACCTTTTTTACTCCAATTGTCAAAGTCTTTGGTTATAAATGTATCTCTTCCACCTTGTTCCCTACCATATCTCCAAACAAGTAGCAAAAACAATATGCCTTTTTTTTTTTAATGTTATATTCTAACCATGGAAAATCAGTAAACCATTGCACAACAAAACATCTTGGCTTATTACTAAATAGTGTATATTAAAAACTATGTCCCTTTGGTTGACAAGGCCCTTTAATCAAATATGCTCTCCTTATTTCATTATTTTGATCAAGATTATAAGATGTAATCTTTGGCTTATCCTCTGGGTCCGAAGGAAGATCATTCAAACTAAAAGATAGTGTCATTTTTGGTTTTGGCATTGGTTGATTAGTTTGTGGAACTTGAGTAGGTTCATTAGATTGTGTTTCTGGTGGTTTTGGTATTGGTTGATTAGTTTGTGGAACTTGATTACTTTTATTAGCCCCCCCTTTTTTTTGGAAGTTCCTTCACCATTGTTGTTTCCAACATCTAAATGTCTTTTGAAAAACATTTTAATAGCAACCTTCAATCAAAATATATGAACTATAAATTTGATTTCAAGTTTCAACAATCATCAACAAACGACAACCTATAGTCAAATTATCAATTATCAAGATATATCAACTATAATCTTGATTCCAAGTTTCAACAACAAATGAACAAATAGTAACCTACAACAAAAATATATCAACTATAACTTGATTTCAAGTTTCAACAACAAATAATCATTAAGTATTAACCCTAAGTCCCCAATTTAACAAATTTAATTGTTAATTTCTAATTTTTCAAACATAATGACAAAAAATTAAAATTCGAATAAACCTAAATACATAATAGGGATGAATAGTTTGGTTATACTAACTTGTTTCATTGTGATGGAAGAGTTGAGGAGGTGGTCGGAATGTTGCAATTGAGAATGTTTGATGTCCGATGTCGACGATCGCAGCAAGGGCAGAAGATGATTTCGAAGTTGACAATTGAGAAGTTGACTGACGAATACATGAAGTGACGATCCAATTCAGAATACCGATTACAAGATTACGTCCCTTTTTTTCATTAGACTATTGGGCTTAATACCTCTTCGTTTCAATAAATTAATTGGTGTGGGCTTAAAATTTTTGGACCATTGACCTAATTTGTATTTTAGTCAATTTAGAAATAACCTGAAATTTTTTAGGATAGCTCATTTTTTCCGATATAAAACTGCACCATAAAACGAAACTTTCCAAAAAAAAAATTAACGCTGCTAAATTTTTTTGAGGAGTATATCCATAATGGAACCGACTATGGCATGATTAATTGAAAATATGGCATCTTCATATACGTAGCTTCAATATAATATATTTTAAGTTTAGGTGTATCATCAAATTTCATCTGTTTCACTTGTTGAGTATAAAAAAACATCGTCAATCAGATGATTCCTATATAAAAAAAACAAAAGTTGGCATAATTTAAATTTTATAATAAAATAAAAATGAAATAATAGAATGGAAATGGGGTTGGAAGGGGTTTTTAGGTTTCCAAGAAGACGACCCTCAAAATACGGGCTATGCTGTGTCGTGCTCCGCCGTTGCCTTTATACCAATTTTCAAATTTAGCCCCACCACTTTATCATTTTAACAGCCAGTTCCTCACTTCCTCTACTTTCTTCACACAAGTAAACACGCCACATAGACTTCTCATGTCCTCTTGGTTGATTTAAAAAAAAAACACTTACAAAGTTACAATTATTTAAAAGCGAAAGATAAAATATTCGACCAGATACACAATTCCATTAAACTAAGAAAAAACGAGATATATTTAAAAAATGTTTTCTTAATTAACTTTATGGAAAAAAAGTATTTCTTGAATCATTATTTAATGGTTTGTGTTATGAGTTTATGAGGTAATGACATCAATTGTAAGTGATATATACATACTTTTATTTGTCTCGTCTAGGTTATATATTATACAAATATTATAATTATCAAATATCATTAATAAAATTTTAATATTTTTAGATTATCTTTATATTTATTTTGTGGTAGATTTGAAGACAAATAACATGCTAGTCGTGTTGCCACATAAAAGATTCAGGTTTATTTCACTCCCTTATGTTTCTTATGTGGATCTAAACCGGGATTGGGCAAACCGACTTGGATACTAACATTCTCGGATTGAATCCAAGAAAATCGAGATCGAACTGGTTTAAAACGATATCAAATCGAAAAAAGGTCGATTCTAAAAAAGACCGGCCCAAGATCCGATAAAAGAAACATACTATTCCGAGAATAGTTCCAAAAACAATCGGTCATTCCGATATCGACACAAGGCCGACCCATACCGGTCACACAAAAAAACTAGTAACCAAAGTTTATAAACATATCATTTTTATGTTACATATTTCTAATCACATTATTTAACTTCTTTTATTTTTTTTCTTTTATTAAAGTTTAAATTTAAGTGTATCATATTTAATAAATATTAATCTATTATTTTGATGTTAATTACATATTTGTTAACGGAAAAACTCGAAATTGAAACAAAAACCAAACATTACCAAAACAGAACCGAAAAAAACCCAAAAACCATACCAAAAAAGGCGCACAAAAAACCTATGAGGCCGAACCGAAAAAGACCGACTCGAGACAATCCAAATCCTGTCGAAAAACCGGATAGTTCTAAAACTGACACCAAAAATATCGGACGGTTTTGAGACCAACCTGGTCTAAAACTGCCGATGTGCAACTATATTCCCATCACACCCAAGTTTTATTACTTATAACTTTGCCTCAATTTTCAAATTCTTTTACAGTTTTGGTCCAAGCATATTTCTCTATTATACAATTTTGTCCCAACTTTCATTTGCTTTTACAAATTTTGTTCAAACCTTTTTCTATAAAAAAAAATTTCAATTTTCTTCTTTTATAGGGTTTTTAAAGTATTTTTAGAAGTTTTGTTTTTCAACTTCTTTAATATATTTTTACAAAATTGTTTTTATGGGATCGTTTCTACAAAATTTATATTACTATCTTTTATAAAATTTTATAAAGTTTTCATTTTGTTCAAATTATTCGGCAACCATGAATTTTGCCCCAACTAGCTAGGAAGGAGCCCTAAACACAACATAACAACCATGTATCCACAAAGAATATTTAAGGAACCAACCAAAACAACCTAAGCAGAGCCACTTCCAGGCATGGATCTGATCTGTGTGTAGTCTCTTGATCTCGGTCAACACGAATGCAACCATAGTCGATATGGACTTGACTAGCTTTAATCCGATTTGATGAAGTGGATCATTTAGCGATTGGAAAAGAATAATTGAGATGAAGATGTTTGATTTGAAGCACCAAAATCGTCTTTGTTACTGAATTAATAATCTAAGTAGCATAATAGGCTCTTTGAGATGAAGATGTTTGATTTTAAAAAAACAATGGAGTATAAAAAAAGTGGTAATTTGGTGAATTTTGTGTCATGTCAACATGTTACACCGAGTAACTAGGAGGATCCTGGTGAAATGGTCAACGTTGAACGAAATTGAAAAATATGATTTTCGATTTAGAACAAGAATAATAGAGTTTGAATATTAAAAAAATGATAATATAATGATTTTGTGTAAGTTGACATTTTATTTTAAACTAAATATTGATAAGATTACTCAATTGTTCTTTTACCACATGACTTAGTTTTTAGTTTAAGCATTCACCGTAAAAACCTAGTAGTTGAAGTGCGAAATTTCACACAGAAAGTCCATGTTTCAAATCCTAACACATCAAAAATACAAAGTTATGTGACTAACAACCCACATAACAAACCTTAGAGGGTTTGACATAGACCAAGCTCTGTCGAAAATAAACGAAACGTGAATTACCCGCCCGACCCGTTTTTAATTCGGGTAAATCAGGTTGGGTAACTCGGGTGTCGAGTATATATTTTCGGGTATTCAGTTTACCAGATTTTTTAGACCGGGTATAAGGTATATGTATACAGTTTTGGGTATACCCGAAATACCCGATTTATTTAAAATATAAAGGGTCCGTTGGGTAATATCCACTTATCCATATTCTCTTTTCCTGATAATGACGTCTCCCTTTGGTGAGAAAGAAAACCCTCGTCTGTTTCTTCCATCTAACCCTCGTCTTTTGCTCTTAATACTAACATTATTTGACTTTTTATATAGAATTGATGTAACATCCCAATTCCCAAGTATGAGATTTAATTCCTTAAGCATGTTTTTCCATTTGAACTCGGCGTGTTGGTAGCCTCAACACATCGCGTTGAAGGACTTTTGGGGCGCGTATTTTTATGGACCAACACGACGAGTTGGTGAGGGGAACTCGGCGTGTTGATGGCTAGATTAGAAACCCTAAATTTTAGGGTTTTGCACCCAATATAACCTCCTTAAGTCCTTAAGGTTGATCTTTTATTAGCCTCCAAACCCTCATATCGGCCATTATGAACCCTAATCGTCCTCCCCACTCATATTGTGAACTTGTGCGACATTTTGAAGCAAAAGAAGAAGAAAGTTGGAAGAAGGAAGCAAGGATTTAGCAAGCAAAGCTCTCATCTTCAGTTTGAATCTCTTATGGACCTTTGTAAGTGTCCAAAATCCAATTTTTATTCCTCTATGTAGCTAGATCTTGAGTTTTGTCCCTTTTCTCCTTATTCTTGGATGTTGCTATGGATGGACTTCATAATGTTTGCAACTTAATGAATCTCCAGGTCAAAGTGACCTTGTAGTAGCTTAGATCTGGTCTTTAGCCAAGTTTTGATGTCATGCATGGAGTTCAAGCCATATTTTCCCTTTTGACCCATTTTGGGTTCAAGACATGCATTGGACATGCATGTCTATAAAGCACCAACTTTGGGATGAATTTAAGGCTAGAATCTCTTTTGGAAAAGTTGGGTTTTAGATCTCAAGGATTTTGTGCTTAATGGTAAATTCCTTGAGTCTTCAAGCCTTGTGGATGGGTTTTTAAGCACATGGAGTAGCCTTAAAGGATAAAGTTGGAAACTTTATCTTTTGTTATAGCATTTGAGTTTAGATCTGAGCCTTAGAGTCCCTAGAATCGAAGAAATAGTTGAGTGTATTAAGATGGGGAAAACTCGGCGAGTTTTCCTACCAACTCGACGTGTTGGCTAGGGTTTTTCCCGACCTTCTGATTACTATAGAAACTCGGTGTGTTCATTGGTACACTCAACGGGTTGGGTCAACATGGACTGTTGACCTTGACCGTTGACTTTGACTTTGACCATGGTTGACCAAGTTTGAATTTTGAGGGCATTTTGGGTATTTCGGGATTTTGATGGAATTGGTCACATGATGGTTTTAGGCATTTGAGTCGGGAGTTGAGATTCGGAGTCATACATTATCAATTATGCACTACTTGTGAGGTGGATGTAGGTGTTGGACTTGGAGATGCATTTGGTGGAGTTTGACTTTATCGCCTCGGGCTACTTGTGAGGTGAGTTCTCCTCACTATATCAATGGGGTCTAAGGCACCAATGCCGACCCTTATCGGATGATTTGTATCCGGGTTTATTGCATGATATGCTTATCGATTTACATCCTAGTAGTTAGGATGGTGATATGCTTAGTGACCTGGTAGGTCGGTATCCCAGCTTATAGGATTGTGCTATGTTAGTGATCTGCTAGATCGATATCATGGTTATAGGATGGTTGCTATGTTAGTGATTGGTTAGATCTGTATCCTGGTTATAGGATGGTTGTCATGTTAGTGATCTGTTAGATCCGTATGATTATCTGTACATGTTAGCTAGTGAAGGCGTGATCGTGCACATCCTCATGTTTTTTTTTCATAATTTTAGGATTTCTTTGATGTTTAAACTCGTTTTAAAAACTACAATGTAAACAATTATGATTTTTGGTTGGTTGAAAAAGTTTAAATTTTCATGAATTTTTATGAGTGTTACAAGTTGGTATAAGAGTCTTGGTTTGAGTGAATTGGAGGAACACTCATGTGAACCCAGTCCCAAACTAAGGAAATAGATTTTTAAAATGATTTTCAAACGATTTTCAAAATAATCAAGGAGTATGCGATGTGTACGATCAACCGGAGCCAGTAAGTAGAGCCCAAAATACCTTACTGTTATCTGATATCACGCTAGTGATAGGCTAGGGATCTTCAGGTTTTGCATGATAGAATTGTCTGATTATATGATGCCTGGTAGCCAAGGGTTCTTCTCTAATGGAATTGACAACATTACTGTAGTTGCATAGTGTATGCATCATGGTTATATATAACTAAGAACTTATAGCTTGAGAATGTTTGATTTGGCCTTATTTCTTGTTCTTGTGGCTTAGGTTAGGATCAGATATTCGAATGTCTATGGGGTCAAGTGTTATGTATGGCTAGCATACACGAGTGCTGCAGGGTTGGTGGAAGTTTCTTGGATGAGTCGTGTGGGGTCATTCGGCCAGTTTTGATATATATATATATATATATATATATATATATATATATATATGTGTGTGTGTGTGTGTGTGTGTATATATATATATATATATATAGCATTCCTCTATGATGTGGGGATTGAGCGTATGAGTATGCTAGCAGTATTGTTAGGGTTTTGTGATGACTCTCTGAGACAACTATGGGTAGGTGTGGAAGGTAGTATGGGCCCGTACTATTGAAAGCACAGGACCCGTACATGTACCAGAGAAGTCACAACCCCCAAGGCTTGTTGAGAGTTGGTTCCCCTATTATGTTATGCGTATTATCTGATATCTCCCTGGTGTATTTTCAGTATGGTGACTACGAGGCGAGTTGAGATTGGATCCGGATCGAGATCAAGAGCCGAAGGCAGTTTGGGGCAGATGAGTTGGATGCCCGGATTAGGGAGGTTCTTCAAGACGAGGTTGTGAGCATTGTCCGGGGTCAGATACCAGAGTTGTTTAGGTCTATTAAATTGTGGTGATGGAGTTCTTTCATGACAGATACGCGGCCATTGCGGAGACTGTTGCTGGTGCAGCCTCCGCAGCCATAACAGCTGCTGGTGTTGGACCAGGTCGGGTTTTTCAGTATCGGGACTTCGACAATACGAAGCCCCTGATGTTTGATGGGGTGCATGACTCGATTATTGCCATGAGGTGGATACATGATGTGGAGGGATGTTTTTGTACTTGTTTATGCCCTGCTGACCAAAAGGTCAGGTGCGCTCCGGACCTTCTGAAGTCCGGAGCGAAGGATTGGTGAAGGCTCGCTACCAGATCCTATTATGTTGAGCAGAGAGCTGTTGTGACTTGGGAGTAGTTTTTTGAGATGTTTCACTCCCGAAATGTTCTACTAGTGGAGCGAGAGAGGTTGGCCTAGGAGTATCTAAAGTTGAGGCAGGGTTCTGAGACGGTGATAGAGATCACCAAGATGTTCACGGAGAGAGCTATGTTCTGCCCTGAATTTGCTGCATCTGAGCAAGCTCAAGATTAAGATCAGGCAGTTTGTTTCTACTTAGATTTATGGTTCATTGTTGGAGATGGAGGAGGCCGCCAGGCAGCATGAGAATGAGATTGATTTGCAGATGAGGGAATCGATACTGGCACCGGCGCAGTCACAGCCTGTGTCGAAGCGGTTTAGGTTTGTTGACCCCAAGTCAGGGAGTCAGAGGGGTCGCACGTGTGGGAAATGCGGCAAGGTGCATGATGGAGTTTTTTGGTCTTCATCGGGTTGCAACAAATGTCGCAAGCAGGGCCACATTACGATGGATTGTTGGCAGTAGACTCCAACTTCTGGCGTCATACTTTGTTACCATTGCGATCAGGTGGGCTATATGAAGGCCCAGTGTCCCTTGCTAGCTGCCAGGCCGGCACAGGATCCAACGTCGGCTACTTTGAGGATCACTGACGGGATTCAGGGCAGGACGGAGCCCTCGAAGGCTCGAGGTCGCGCTTTCCATCTTACTACCGAGGAGGCCAGGGCAATACTAGATGTTGTGACTGGTATGTTTCTATCCTTTATCTTATTGATTATATTTGTATTATGCTCATATATTTGTACCTTTGGTAGGTACGTTCCTAGTGAGCTCCTTGTTTGCTTTAGTGTTGTTTGACTCGGGTGCGAGTCAGTCCTTTGTTTCTCAGTCTTTTAGTAGGGAGTTTGCTTTGCCCTTAGGGGAATTGGAGTTCCCGTTGCGAGTTTCTATCGCCAACCAACACGGGGTTTCTGCTTATTCGGTTTATTAGGGTTGCGTTCTGGAAATCTTTGGGGTATCGATTTGATTCCTATCCCCATGGGGGATGTCTGCGTGATTTGGATTGGCTGAGCTGTTTCAGTGTCATGATCGATTGCGTGGGTCAGCACGTGGTAGTTCGAACGCCAAGTAGGGGAGAACTGGTTATTTATGGAGAGGGACCCAGGTTAGGTTCAAGGTTTTGTTCTGCATCTATGGCTCAATAGTATATTCAACACATTGTATAGGTTATTTGGCTTATGTGGTGGATACACTGGTTGGGGATTAGGTATCGGTTGCTGATGTTTCGGTTGTCATGGAGTTCGCTGATGTATTATCGGAGGAGTTACCTAGTGTGCCTCATGAGAGGCAGATCGAGTTCAGGATCAACTTCGTGCCAAGTACGGGCCGATTTCCAAGGTGCCGTACCGTTTGGCACCGCCTAAGATGCAAGAGTTATCATCTCAGTTGTAGGAACTGCTAGTCAAGCATTCCATTAGACCGAGTAGTTATCCGTGGGGAGCGCCAGTTTTATTCGTCAAGAAGAAGGATGGTTCACAGTGGATGTGTATTGATTACCGAGAGTTGAACAAGTTAAGAACCGTTATCCCCTTCAGCGGATTGATGATCTGTTCGGTCAGTTGCAGGGTGCATCTTGGTTCTCCAAGATAGATATGAGGTCCGGGTGTTGAGAAGACCGTGTTCCAGACTCGTTATGGGCATTACGAGTTTGTGGTGATGCTATTTGGGCTCACCAATGCACCTGCAGTATTAATGGATTTGATGAATCGAGTATGCAGGCCGATTCTCGACCGTTCGATGATCGTGTTTATTGATGATATCCAAGTATATTCCAAGAATAAAGAGCAGCATGAGGAGCATCTTCGTGAGCTCCTGGGGATTTTGTGTAACATCCCAAAATTCATAGCCAAAAATTTCATTTTTCATCAAGTAAGTATAAAACCAGTAGTCTGAAACATCCATAGTGTTAACCCATTTCATAATCAAAAACCAGTATTTCAAATAACTAATACATGTCATAGAAAAGTATTATCAGAGTACAACTCCTAAAGATCTCGTAATGCGGAACTCAAAGTGTGATGCGCTGCGATCCTGCCGGCTCCGTTCTTTTTTTTTTTTAAGAAGTACCTGAAACCAAAACTGTAAACCATAAGCACGAAGCTTAGTGAGTTCGCCCATCATACCACATACCATACAAAAAACATATTGTCTATGTAACGCCCCGTTCCTAAAAGTACTTATTTGTGAGTCCCCGGGATTTAAGAGGAAGGGTATTTTGGTCCTTTTGTGGGAAAAGTGGAAAAAGAGGGCCAAATATGAAAGTTGGGACACGCCGAGTACGCCCAGCGTAAGTGTATAAATGGACGCGGGTGCAGGGTCGAGTACGCCCAGCGTACTAGAGGTACGCCCAGCGTACTCTCAGAGTTCTAAAACCCTAAAATTAGGGTTAGCCACTATATAAGGAACATGTTGGTTCATACCCTAGCCTCCATAAGCACTCTCTTAACCTCAGAAACCCTTGATAGCCGTTCCACCTCCATTTTTGGGTGTGTTTGGCCTTGGAAAGCTTATTTTGGCAAAGGAGAGGCTAGAAGAAGAAAGAGGAAGTTGTCAAAGAAGGAGTTGAGTGGCTGGAGCTTATAGATCTGGAAAGATATCATCCTTTGGAGCCTATCTGAGGTATAAAGCTTCTTGCTTGACATTTATATTACATAGATCTAAGTGTTGTGAAGTTTTGACATCATTCTTGTCCCAAAAGTCCTCATCTTGATGCATGTTTTGAGTTGGTCGAGATTATCTGTCCTTTCAGACCTTTGGAGAGGTCTTGAGTGAGAAAAATGAGGTCCCAAGGGTTGTGGTTGTTCCATGTGTGAGATAAGTAGGTCTTAATGGATTAAGACCTTGGATTAAGAGCTTTATGGACGTCCCAAGTGATAAAATACGAGACTTTATGAATCTTAGGCATATTTGGCCTAAGGATCTGAAGTTTGGGCTTAAGAGCTTAAGCCATTAAGAAGTTATGTGGACTAAATGAGCAACGTAGTTACGCCCCGCGTAACAGAGGAGTACGCCCCGCGTAATGGGTCAGTGCCTCGATCCCCAATCGCGAATCAGCATGTACACCCAGCGTACCAAGGAGGGTACGCCCAACGTACTCCCTCTGTTGGGTTTTCATTTTGGGCCTTAGGGATTGGGCTGTTATTGGGCTGCTGGATTTTAGGCCGTGACTGGACATTATGGATGGAGTATTGTGGACCCATTAGTTGTGATGGACCATGGGTCTAGGCCCATTTGGTGAGGTGGGCCCAATTTAGTAAATTGGGCCAATAATGGGATTTGCTTTGGACTTTTGGACTTTGGGCCATTAGTGGGCTTGAGAGCTTATCCAGTGTTGGGCCGGAATGAGTTAAGGGTAAATTGGTCAATTTACCCTTGGAAGGGTATTGTGCTTCGCCTAATGATTATATGTGCTATGATGGCTAGTTCAGGATTTTCGGTGAGGCGGTGATTCGGGAATCTGCTTCTTCAGTTTAGAGTTTCGGCAGTGCGAGGTGAGTTATCCTCACTATATCAACATGGTCTAAGGCACCAAGGTCGGCCCTTTATCGGATGGAGATCCGGGTATTCGTTGTTATGTTATTGCTTTGATATGTTTGCATCCTGGTAGCTAGGATGGTATATGTTAGAGACCTGGTTAAGGTCGGTATCCTGTTATGTAGAGTGATGCTATGCTAGTGATCGGTTAAGTCGGTATCCTGGTTAGGATGATGATATGTTATGTGATCTGCTAGATCGGCTTGTTGACTGTGAATTGTTATATGATTGTATGTTTATGTGCACATGGTTATTGGACTGGGGTTGGGTTGAGGCGGGTCCAACTTTGTGCTGTAGGCCAAGATACCCAGGGCGGATCGGTTGTCCCGAAGGCCTAGCGAGCAGTCCGGATAGGCTGTAGGCCCCAAGAGGGCGGACCAGACGTGCTGAGGCTCGGAGAGTGGACCAGGCCGACTGAAGGCCCGGTGCGGGCGGACCAGTCATACTGTAGACTCGGAGAGTGGACCAGGTGGATTGAAGGCCCGGTGCGGGTGGACCAATCACACTGCAGACTCGATGTATATGACTAGACTCAGAGGGTGGACCAGGTGGACTGTTGGCCGGTGCGGCGGACTAGTCACACAGTAGACCCGAAGTGCATGGTTGTTTTGTGATCAGATATGATATGGCATGTTATATGTGTATGGTATATGTGGCTGGTATTTTGGGGGTATCTCACTAAGCTTTCGGGCTTACAGTTGTGGTTTAATGTTTTTCAGGTTCTTCAGGAGACCGTGGCAAGGCAAAGGCGTGATCGTACCGCTCCTCATGATTATGTTTTTTGATGTGATTCTGGGAAGACTCTGATAATAATTGTATTGAAAACCTTTTTGTAATAACAATAAGAAAATGAGTTGTTTTTGAAAAGTTAAAATTTGTTGAATTTTTATGGTCATTACAGTCTAACATGTCCGGGTAATGGACTACCCTTTCGGTCTCTTTCAACCGGTAACTTGCCTAGCATATCAGGGTGCTGGCCTACACATTCAGTCTCTTTCAACCAGTAACTTGCCTAGCGTATCAGGGTGTTGGCCTACCCCTTCGATCCTTTTGATCGGTACCTCGCCTAGCATATGAGTGTGCTGCGCTACCCCTTCGGTCCTTTCGACCGGTACCAGGGACTATTTCACCCCTACTTCTACCATGTAATCTCCTAGTATATAAACACATAATTCACATGCTGCCTAGCATATCGGGGTGATGGCCTACCCCTTCAGTCCTTTCGATTGATATTGGGACCTATCCTACCCCTCCTACCACAATTACATAATATCATAGCATACTAGCACATAAAGCATAACAGATAGTGGCACACCAGATAATTATCACAAAGACAATCATCTCTACTATAACTCTTACTATTGGGCTGTCATTGGTGCCTTCAACCCACTTCTACTGGAAGGTAACTCACCTCACACTGCTGAAGTCCATTGCGGCAAATCCTTAGCTGCTGCCCCGGTAACTCCCTGACTACCAATACCAAAACATCATCCTATTAGCAATTGGGTTCCAAATCATGATCCATAATCCTTACTTGTGTTAAAATGACCATTTTCACATCTGGCCCAACAAGACCCATAACTAAGGCCCAAGCCCAAAACCAATAAGGTCCAAAACTATAAGATCCATAAAAGCACAATATATGACCCAATTTCCAACTGGGCCCCATCCTTTCACATGGGCATCAACCTAGGGCCCAATAATGCTTTTTCTAATCCAAAAGGTCCAAGTCAAATTCGAAGTCAACGTTTCGAGTTGACTCAACTCGTCTAGTTTGCTCTTCAACTCATTGAGTTCTCATAAATCTCAAAATCGTGACTTTTCGTATCAACTCGTCGAGTACTCCCTCAACTCGTCGGGTTTTTCCTTTTCAGAATCGGGACATTTCAAGAACAACTCGTCGAGTTCTCTCATGAACTCGCCGAGTTCCTCAGTTTGTTAAGCTTTTCTTAATGGATTAAGCTCATACTTTTCAGACCTGAGATTCATACTTCACATATACACTGAAAATGTCCTTTTAAGGGTAAAGTTTCCAACTTTACCCGTTAATACCCTTACTTAATGGGTTTAGCTCAAACCCTAACTCTTTAGGACCTAGATCTTGGTCCACAAGTCGTCAATACTCCAAACTAAAGCATACAAACTGAGATATGTACTCCAGGTACTTCATGAACACATAAAGTCTCTGACTTTCTTCCAATGCATGGCCTTTTGGAGCTTAAAAGGCCAAAAGGGCATCCTAAAGCTTGCGTGGAGCTTCAATGGTCATAAAGTTTGCTCCTTTATGCCATGAAAGCCCTTCAAGGTCCTAGATCTGGAAGTATATTCACTTAGGACGTCCATTTCCCAAGGAACATGCTACTTGAACCAAAATCCAATAAATGTGAAAGATGAAGAGATCTAAGTAATCATTTTAGCAATTTTGAGACTTTCTTACCAGTAAATGTTGCAAATGGAGTGGAGTTTCTGGATCTATAATCTCCTTAATGAGTCCTCAAGCTTCTCCTTCTTCCTTAAGCTTCACATACACAATATTTCTCTCAAAAATAGCTCACAAGCTCACATAATGCATTAGGGTTTCGAGATATAGGGTTTGGGACTTGGAGGCTGGAAATAAGGCCAACATATGGGGATTAAGATGCTTAAATAGGGTGCAAAGTCCCGATTTTAGGGTTTCCCAAAGCCAGTCCAAATCGTCGAGTTGGTCCTCCCCAACTCGTTGAGTTGGTCATCCAAAACGCGCGGTCCAACATTCCAACATGTCGACTTTTCATCCTTGAACTCGACGAGTTGGATTCTTAATTGAAGTTTTTCCTTCATTAATTAGTCTTCGGGATTCCGGGTGTTACATTCTGAGGCGAGAACGACTTTATGCTAAGTTTTTGAAGTGAGAGTTTTGGTTACGAGAGGTTCAGTTCCTTGGACACCTTGTTAACCAGGATGGGATTATGGTCGATCCGGCCAAGATTGAGGCGGTGATGCAGTGGGAGGTTCTGA
Organism: Lactuca serriola; assembly: GCF_051521515.1. Lineage (NCBI taxonomy): Eukaryota > Viridiplantae > Streptophyta > Magnoliopsida > Asterales > Asteraceae > Lactuca > Lactuca serriola. The sequence continues at coordinate 93,381,824 of NC_136408.1, forward strand.
AATCTCCCTCGGATATCAGGAGTTTCTTGGGATTGGCAGGGTACTATCAGAGATTCTTTCAGTACTTCTCCAAGATTTCAGTACCCCTTACTCGTCTGATGAGGAAGGGGGTGGACTTATGTTGGGGTCCCGAGCAGCAGTCAACATTTGAGACTCTTCATTAGAGATTATGCGAGGCCCAAATTTTGACACTCCCGGAGGGTATTGAGAATTTTGTGGTTTTCTGTGTTGCATCCATCACTGGTTTGGGAGCAGTCCTCATACGGAGAGGACGAGTGATAGCATATGCTTCTCGGTAGCTGAAGCCGCATGAGACGACGTATCCTACGCATGATCTTGAGTTGGGGTTGTGGTCTTTGCCCTCAAGATGAAGGCATTATCTATATGGGATCTGTTGTACCATCTACATGGATCACAAGAGTTTGAGACACATCATGGATCATTAGAACTTGAATATGAGGTAGGGCAAGTGGCTGGACGTAGTCAAAGATTATGACTGTGAGATCCTTTACCATCTGGGTAAAGCGAATGTGGTGGCGGATGCCTTGAGCCGCAAGTCGGCTGGACCTTCCGATGGGGTGTCATGTATGAGGATATCAGTGGATTCTCCGCTTGTGGGATTAATTAGGGAGGCTCAGGACGAGGGTGTTCGAGAAGAGAATTGGAAGATTGAGAAGATCCGGGGTAAGATCACCAGATTTGTTCCGGAAAATCATGGTTTGTTGACTTGTTGTGGTCGGGTTTGGGTTCTTATATCTGGTGGGATTAGACAGATTGTGCTAGAGGAGGCTCATAAGTCTTGTTTTTCTATTCATCTAGGGGCCACCAAGATGTATCGGGATCTGAGATTGAGCTACTGGTGGCCTTTTATGAAGAGGGAGATCGCTTGGTATGTTGAGAGGTGCTTGACATGCAGGATGGTCAAGGCCGAACATTAGAGGATGTATGGAAGGATGTAGCCTCTGCAGGTTCCCATGAGGAAATGGGAGCATATTTTGATGGACTTCATCACCAAGTTTCCGAAGACGACAAAGGGGTTTGATGCTATTTAGGTCATCGTGGATCGGTTGACCAAGAATGCCCATTTCCTAGTGATTCGGGAGAGTTCTTCGGCCGAGAAGTTAGCCGATGTGTATATTTGCGAGATCGTTGCTCGCCATGGAGTTCCTGTCTCCATTGTTTCTATCAGTGATGTTTGGTTCACCTCCCGATTTTGGCAGAAGTTCCATGAGGAATCGGGTACGAGGTTGCACTTCATCACAACTTATCATCTGCAGACTGACAACCAGAGTGAGCGGACGATACAGAATCTTGAGGATATGTTGCGGGCCTGCATCATTGATTTTGGTGGGAGTTGGGACTCCTACCTACCCCTTGCAGAGTTCTCCTATAATAACAACTTTTCACTCTAGCATTGATGTTCCACCTTTTGAGCTCTTATATGGGCAGAGATGTCGTACCCCAATCTTTTTGGGAGAGGTTGGTCACATGGTTATGGGACGGACCGAGGTGGTCCTTCAGACCACAGAGATGTTACAACAGATCAGGCGGAGATTGAAGGTTGTTCAGAGTCGACATAAGAGCTATGTCGACTGACGCCGATCTAAGTTGGAGTTTCAAGTCGGCGACATGGTGTTGTTTAATGTATCACCTTGGAAAGGTATGATTCACTTTAGAAAGAAGGGGAAGTTGGATCCCCAATATATTGGGCCATTCTGGGTAATTTCCAGGGTTGGCAAGGTCTCTTATAGATTAGATCTTCCTGAGGAGCTTAGTCAGATTCACAACACTTTTCATGTTTCGCAACTGTGAAAGTACGTATTGGATGAGGATGTAGTGATATCATTGGATGATATTCAGTTTGATGAGCGTTTGAACTATGTGTCAAGAGGCCGGTAGATATCTTGGAAAGGAAGGTAAAGGTTTTGCGTAACAAGGAAGTACCTTTGGTAAAGGTACGGTGGGGCTCTGAGTGGACCTGGGAGCCGGAGGCTGAGATGCGGGAGCATTATCCAGATTTGTTCACCTCAGCAAGCTTCGAGGACGAAGCCTAATCCAAGTGGGGGAGATTTGTAACATCTCGATTCCCAGGTATGAGATTTAATTCCCTTATCATGTTTTCCATTTGAACTCGGCGTGTTGGTAGCCTCAACACAGAGAGTTGATGAAGGGAACTTGGCGTGTTGATGGCTGGATGAGAAACTCTAAATTTTAGGGTTTGGTACCCTATATAACCTCCTTAAGTTCTTAATACTGATCTTTTGTCAGCCTCCAAACCCTCATATCGGCCCTTGTGAACCCTAATCATCCTCCCCTCTAATATTGTGAACTAGTGTGGCATTTTGAAGCAAAAGAAGAAGAAATTTGGAAGCAAGGATCTAGCAAGCAAAGCTCTCATATTCAGTTTGAATCTATTCTGGATCTTTGTAAGTGTCCAAAATCCGATTTTTATTCCTTTATGTAGCTAGATCTTGAGTTTTGTCCCTTCTTCTCCTTATGATTGGATGTTGCTATGGATGGACTTCATAAAGTTTTGGCAACTTTATTAATCTCCAGGTCAAGGTGACCGTGTAGTAGCTTGGATATGGTCTTTAGCCAAGTTTTGATGCCATGCATGGAGTTTAGGTCATATATTCCCTTTTTGATCCATTTTGGGTTCAAGACCTGCATTAGACATGCATGTCTATAAAGCACCAACCTTTGGGATGATTTTGAGGCTAGAATCTCTTCTAGAAAAGTTGGGTTTCAGATCTCAAGAAATTTATGCTTAATGGTTAAGCCCCTGAGTCTTCAAGCCTTATGGATGGGTTTTTGAGCGCATAGAGTAGCCCTAAAGGATAAAGTTGGATACTTTATCCTTGTTTTATAGCATTTGAGTTTAGATATAAGCCTTAGAGTCCCTGGAATTAGGGATGTCAAAAATCCCCGTGGGACCCCGATACCGTACGGGACTAATTTTTAAAAAAATTCGGGAGCGGGAGCGGGGGCGGGGGCGATATTAACTCCTGTTTATTTTCGGGACCGGGAGCGGGAGTGAGTATTTCCGTCCTGTACTCCCACGGGGGCCCCGTTTATATTTAAATAAAAAAAATATATATTTAATTTAAAATAAGAAATTAGGGCTTGAGTGCTTTACGCCTTGACCGCTTGAAATTTTCTGTGTTCCGTCAATTACTCAATTACTCGATTACTCATTCTACGAATGAAGAATTGAAGTCTGAAGAGTGAAGACGACTACTCGACAAGGTTTCGACTTCCGACAGGCGACAATCTGACTTCAGCAGTTCGGCTTCCTCCTTCGTCCTTTCTTCCCGACTCCCGTAGGACCTGCACTGTACTCCGACCGTGACTTCTCTTCGTCTCTAATCCCACCGGCGACAGGCGAGTAGGCGACCAACGAGGCAGCGAGGCAGCGTTGCAGGCTCGCAGCGACCCCCTTCTGCATTCCAGTTTCCATGGTAATGTTGTAATTTCTATCTTAACACATGTTTAGATAAACTGTTTGACAACTTCTCAAGTTTAACTCTGTAAAGAACTAAAGATCAATTGACTATTTGAAATGTAAATAACTCACAAATGTCTCAAGTTCTTCACTTGATTTATCTAACTGTTCAAAAACCTGTATCCACTGAACCTTAGGGGGAGAAAAAATAGTGCTTGCACGACTAAAACCAATCTGATAAATATTAAATACGATGCAACTTCATCGATAACTAACACACACTTAAAACTCCTGTTGATTGTTGAAGTCTTTATGAGCCTGTCTTTTTTCACATGCAAGAATACATATATAAAGGATTCATAGCAAAAGACATTCTGTCCCATGATCAACATTATCTTTATTGTATGTTGTTGCAAAATTTATAGAAACAACCATCTTTCACAGTGTCACTTCCCAAATGGCAACAGTTTCCATCAGGGACCACTTTCTGTATCACTATTAATTCATCCATGACATCAATAACTAGTAACTAATAACCAATAAACCAAATAAGGATTTGGTTTAGATTGTGTTTCATGTTGTAGATTATTCTTATCCCAATGTTAGGGCTACAATTATTCTGTCATTTCATTATATATATATATATATATATATATATATATATATATATATATATATATATATATATTCTCTTATCCTATGCATTTTGCTTACCCAACAACTAGACAACAATCATCGCCATTTTATTTTATTTCATTTTAGATTTGATTTCCAATGTAAATTAATGTTTGATCAGGAAATTCAACCACCAGTGTTTATAGTGTCCAATTATTATATACGCTATAAAAAAACTTGTGTGAAATTAATAAATGCTGTCAAATTACTAAATGTCTCCATACATGTATTTTTTAGCTAGATAAGTCATATACATGATTTCTAAAAGATTAGGTTTTAGGCTTTTAATTTTATTAAACATAGTATTTTTGCCAAAAATAAACCAGTTTTTTAGCAAAAAAAAATCCAATTTTAAGTCGGGGAACCGGGGCGGGATCGGGGGCGATGGAGGTAACCGGGGGCGGGACCGGGGGCAACAATTGATTTTGGGAGCGGGGGGAGGGGGCACCTATTCCCGCTCCCGTTTGCCCCCGTTGACATCCTTACCTGGAATCGAAGAAATAGTTGAGTGTATTAAGCTGGGGATAACTCGGCGAGTTTGCCAGCCAACTCGGCGTGTTGGCTAGGGTTTTTCCCGACCTTCTAATTACGGTAGAAACTCGATGTGTTCATTGGTGCACTTGACGAGTTGGGTCAACATGGACTGTTGACCTTGACCGTTGACTTTGACTTTGACCACGGTTGACCAAATTTGTCTTTTGAGGGCATTTTGGGTATTTCAGGATTTTGATGGAATTGGTCACATGGTGGTTGTAGGCATTTGATTCGGGAGCTGAGATTCGGAGTCAAACCTTATCAGTTATGTACTACTTGTGAGGTGAGTATTCTTCACTATACATGTGAGTCGAAGGCACCAATGTCGACCCTTTGGATTTGATCATGTTATGTATGATATAGTGTGGTAGTGATCTGTTAGATCGGTATCATGATATTTAGGATGTTGTATGCTTAGTGATCTGTATGGTCTATTTGTCCGTTTGCTGACTGGTTAGTAGTATGTTTATCTTTATTATGTGCACATGATTGGTTGGTGGCTGAGGCTTCACTGCTTTGTGCGTAAGCCAACAGGCCAGGGCATTCCAACTCGATGGTTGAGGGCCTAAGGTATTCCATGTCGAGGATGATTGGACCCATAGTATGTTGGCATTCCAACACGATGGCTGAGGGGCCTGGGGTATTCAAACTCGATGGTTGATTGGGCCCATAGTATGTTGTTATTATATTTGTGTTGCTTGTTATGTATTGGTATTTTGGGGGAACTCACTAAGCTTTGGGCTTACCGTTTTGGATTATGTTTCAGGTACCTCAGAGGAGCACGGGAAGGCAAAGGCGTGGTCGTGCACATCCTTATGTTTTGTTTCATGATTTTGGGATTTCTCTGATGTTTAAACTTGTTTTGAAAACTACAATATAAACAATTATGACTTTCGGTTGGTTGAAAAAGTTTAAATTTCATGAATATTTATGAGTGTTACAATTGAGCAAGATGAAGTTGTGAAGGTGAAAGAAGAATTAATATATTCATGAAGGTCTTTTGGAACTTGATACATTTTTATTTTGAAGATATTTTGTGGTTTGAAACTTTGAATTAGTTAGTATCTGTTAGAAATTCGGGGTAATAAAAGGCTTGGAAATTCTGAGAATCATGTAAACACTTTTAGATTAAAGTATTTGGGTGGTACTCCTCACCTTTAATCGGATAAGATTCAAAAGAGTTTCAAGAACAAAGAATATGAAGTTTTGATATTGGTGATTGTCGTTGTACCATGAAAATTATGACCAAAATGCTTAAATACTTCCTATGTCTAAAAATTTCCAAGGTAGTTTTCTTTGTCCAAAAACTACTCAAACTGTCAAAAGACAGTTTATAACAGTCATAAATTGTCACTAAAACCGGATTATCAATATGGTTTTACCCTTTGGACCCCGCTACCGGCTGCCGCCCCTTGGACCCCTCTCCATGGGGCGCTACCCCCAGACCCCCGTTCGTTTAGGGGCTTCGCCCCTAAATGACAGTCTACTTTGAATTTTAAATTAACTTAAACAAGTATACACTCTGCACATTCCTTACTTGTTTAATATCCATCAAGATTGATTTTGGTCAACAAGTAAATCCATTACACTTAAATACAAATTGATGATACAAAATCACCAACAATATCATTATGCTATTATGGGTATCTCAAATTATGTAGGATCTTTTGTTTTTTTGTTCACTGTGATGAACTAGCTTTTATGTAGGATCTTTGTTTTTTTGTTTACTGTCAATCGAGTTAAAAAAGACAATCTATCAAAATTTTCGGTGTGAATATGTCCTCCAATTTGGTTTAAATAAGAAACATAAATGATGAGATGAACATTCATATGCGTGCAATATGAATCAAAGTGACAACAAAAAACCAACCTGACTGTGTATTATGATGCTACACAAAAGCAGTGAAAGATAGAACATGTGTCATCTTGCTATTCCCTGTATAATGGAAGAAATAAATTTGCAAATAAATTCAACAAAAGCTACATTCAAATAGAAGCATATGAACTAGACATGATATATCTATATATACAAGTAAAACCAACCCTTTCTATACAATCACATAGCCCCTCACTAAGGTACAAGCACAATTGGAGAAAAATGTTGCGATAAAAACTTGCATATTATGCATCAAGACTTGCACCTCACTGGACATGTTAAAGTTTTCGGGTATATATACAAATATAACTAGACCTGGCAATGGAGCGGTTTTGGGTCGGATCGAACCTGATCCAAACCCGTTAAGCAATTTTCAAATGTTGATACAAACCCAACCCGTAACCCACTGAGTTTTGAATAATTAAACGCATACCCTTATCCACTAGATCAACGGATTTTCAATCATTTTACCCGACCCATTTACAATATTAATATTATGCTATAATTATACATTACGACACATATAATTGTAGAATTGTAGAAAATAAACTGATTGTTGAATGTCGATTGCAGAAAAGCCTTCTGCGAAACAAGATAGAGTGAAGCGTTTTGTTCTTGTTCGTGGTTATCGACTGTGACTATAATACTAATTTCACATATTTATTTGTATTAAGAGTCGACTGAAATTCATCCATTAGGAACTGGGAAATGGAAGTGGAACGATCAAACTCCTCGAGTCTTGTACAGAACACTGTATCTTGTACAGAACACTGTATAAGTGATAAATGTATAACATAAAAATAATAAATTTATATTTTACAATTTTAGACGGGACACATAAACGAATCGGACGATAGTTATCCATACCCGACCCTTTTAGTAAAAGGGTTAACTGGTACATGTCATTAATGGGTAAACGAATCATAAAATATGATCCAAACCCATTAAATTTGCACGGGTTTGGAGTGGATCAGACTCAAAACTTGCTCCGTTGTCAGGTCTAAATATAACCGACCCAACCCGATACCTGATTAACCGAAGTCATATTTGGTCCGGATATCAGGTAAAATTTTAATTACCCAAAACCCGAAAAAAAATATTCAAATAACAGGCCTACATAGACCCATTGGATTGTGCGATTTACATTTAAAAATATATGAAATAAATAAATTTTTAGCAAATTTCTAATCTTATTTCTAAATTTAAATCAAGTAAAAATAATTTAAATAATAACTTTATAATAAAAAAAATATTAACAATAAAAGAGATGCGTTGTGGTTTGGGCTTGGGCAAAAGGGTTGTTACCAAAGATTGTTGTGGAATTCATTTGCTCACGTGAGGGTGGCCTCAAAATCAGGATTCCCTATTAAAAAAAGATTATGAATTTACTCTCATCATTTAAACTTTATGTTTCTCAATATATAATAAGTAATAATTTTGTCGATGCTTCGATTTAGTAATTGGATGACAAAAAGAATTTGAAATATACAACAATTTCTATTCAAGTTTATAAGATTTAGTTAAAAAAATTTATATTGGCGAAGATCACCTAAATTAAAACTAACAAGATGCTAGAAATAACTTACAAAGGAAAAACTTTAAAAGAAAAAAAATACACGGCATATATGAGTTTAAGTAATGTTTTTTTGTCCTCGTTTTGAACCACATGTAATTATTTGTCTCAATATTATCCAATTTTCCAAAGGTTAGGAATGATCTACAATTGAACGCTTTTTTAAGTTGTAATGTTTGTTTCCTTGGTATGTTTATTTATTTATTATTAGAGATTATTTGAAAGAGGATTTTGGAAGGACTTGACTTTGCGACGCACCCAAGAGCTGGTCACGACACATGTCAGTTGTATTAGTCGCGATCCACATGTGACCATTAATTGGGTTGCGATGGGTGGTCGTCACAAGTTAAAACCCTAGGTTTCATGTTTTGTACCCTAGTTAAAGCCTCTAACTTATAGGGTTTCCTTTGAACCATGCGAGAAAGCCCTAAGCCTTTTTGGCTTATTTTGGATCTAGGGTTGGTGTTTGGTAAGTTGGAGGCTTGCATGTGGATAAAGTTTGGATTTTTATCCATTAAGAACCTCCGTAAAAGGTTTCTGGAAAGTCATAACCTCTTACTTAACATATTAATCACTTAACAAGAAGTGGTAGTTCTGCCCGAGAGACGCGACGACGACTATTTTGGATTTTAGTGGTTGCGATACATGATCATATTGGACGTTGATTATTTACTTTTTGTAACTTTTGGTTAAACTTTAATGGTTATGGAGTTTTGGACTGATGTTAGACCTGTCATTAGTAATCGTTACTAAGATGCATCGTATGGTGAATTTAAGCGGCTCTTGTTAGTCGGTTCATTAGAGGAGTCTTGTAGGGGAGACCTAGACATTTAGCTCAGGTGAGTTTTTTCATTATATTATGTGTGACATTATATGTCCTTTGCATGGTAAGATGTTTGTGTATTGTTAGTGTATGGATGTGTGATTAGACTAGTATAGACTTTGTATGTTAATTAGATGGTCATATGGGATAGTGGTGGAACGGTGTAAGTCCTTGAGCTTTCAAGTCTCGTAGGAGGATGATAGAGCCCCTGGCGGTGTATATATACAATATTCTCCTGACTAATTTAAAAGATTATAAACCTAATCTGTCATGTATATATACAACTTCTCTTTTGATCCATATAGAACCCTTCTAAACTCTTCTTCTTCTAAAACGAACTCAGAACTCTCTGACGATTTGACTTGTGTTTATGTGCTAAATATACAAGTGTAATTTTGGATTATCTTAGACTAAGTTTCCTGTAACCTAGGCATAGAGTGGAAATATCACTTCAGAAAGCGAACTTATACAATCCATAAGAAAGTCAATTCTCTACCATCACCCTACTTTATCTATCACCAACAATATATATATATATATATATATATATATATATATATATATACACACACACACACACACACACACACACTAGGTGTGAGACCCGTATATTATACGGGTTTGATAAAACAAAAAATTAAATATGAAAGTTTAAACAAAAATTTATTTCAATTTAAAATTTTACATTTAAAATTTAAAATTTAAAAGGAAACATATTAAATATTATATGAGTAATAATATTGTAATTTATTGGTTATTTTTAATTAAGGTAATTATTAATTGAGGTGTAAATATGATGTGTTAATTAAGAAAAGATAAAAAAAATAAGAAAATGACAAATAGAAAAAACATTTAATTAAAAATACCAAAAAATGACATGTGTCCAAGTTAATAAGAGAGTGACATGTGGAGAAATTATTTTCATTTATTAGAGAGGACTAGGTGTGAGACCCGTATATTATACGAGTTGATTTAAAAAATATTAAACAATAAAGTGTAAACAGAAAATATTTTTTAATGTATAACTTAAAAAAAAAACGCATTTATTACAATTTAATATCATATATATGCTATTTAATACTTTACATATATAAATATATATAACTTTAATTAAAAATTAAAACAAACCAAAAATTGAAAAATGGATAATATTTATTTCGATTTAAGATTTCTATCCTCCATTTCAACATGTACGTCCGAACGTGGTCATTTAGTTCACTTTTAAAATTCCATCAAATTGATGATAAGGATATCTTGTCTCGTATAATTTTGGGTGGGATTAAGAATCAAAGGACATGCTCATTTTAAGGAAATAGTGGGACATTTCATTTGTCACTTTCTTTTGTGATACATATTTATATTAAATGTGGAATGTTGATACAGACATTAATTTTTAAACTGAGCTGTACTAAATTATGGAACTTTTTTGAAACAATATAAGGAGAAATTTATAAAGGTTCCAATTCGAGTTTCATATACACAAAAAGAGACTATTCAACTATTTAAACGTTGTCACTTATCACTTTCGAATTTTGCAAGTTTAGTTGCAATGCATATGCACCCATTTTTCTAAACTAAATTAATAAGCTAATAAATTTGAGATTATATTTAATAAGAAGACGGTAAAGAGAATGAAAAAAAGATGAAACCAGTAAAAGATAAATAAAAACCTAAAATATGAATCGGGTCTAGCTTGGAGACGGGTCGACTTTTACGACCCACACACAAATATAACATTGAGGGTGTGATTGAGATTGCTTTTAAACATAAAAGTAATTTTTATAAAATGATTTTTACAAAAAGAACTTTTTTTAAAAAACGGTGTTTAAAATGTGTTTGATTGATCTTTTATGATTTTTAAGTGATAAAAGCTAAAATTCACCAAAATGTGTTTGAATAAATGTGTTTGAATAAATATTTATATAATACGTGTTTGTATACATTTTATAAAAGCGTGTCTGAATAATTTTTTATATAATACATGTTTGTAATTATTTTAAAAAATCGTGTTTGTATACATTTTATAAAATGTATACATTTTTTATAAAAATGGATTTGTATATATTTATATACTTAATAGATACCTATTTTTATTACTAGATATTTCATATATAAAAAACTTTTTAAAAAGGTTTTTATATAGAAAATATAAGATTTTTATATGAAAATACGTTTTTTTGTATAAATATAATTTTATAAAGAAAAAAACATATTAGAAACAATTCTTTGAGAAAAAAAGTTGTAAAAAAACTAAAGTTAGGATGAATTTATAATAAAATTCTAAAATTTGAGCAAAAAGGGTAAAGTTTGGACAAAATTTGTAACAAAATTTAAAATCTGGGCCAAATGTGTAAAATTTGGACCAAATTTGTAATAAATTTTGAAAGCCTGGCCAAAAATGTAATTTTTGCAAGTTAGATGACCTATTGACAGGGTCAAATGGTAAAATTGAATACGATTACCAGTATTTGGGACTTATATGAATAAAAAATATATATAGAGACTAAATCGATTATGAGACCAATATGTAGGGACTTTATTGCAGTTTTCCCTTAAAAGTTTAATGTAAAGTAAATATAAAATTTGAAATTAGATAATTGAAATTTTAATTATGTTGCACTTGGTTGTTTAATTGTTGGAGTTTGTTGAAATGTCTAAAGAAATAACATAAAACAATACCTATCAGAAACATTTATTTTAATTTTGCAAACCCTAATATAAGATCCAGTTAGATAATTGATTTCGACACAACCATAGGACGATCTAATCTTTTATTTTTTTAGAACGGTAAATACTAAAATAAAAAAAGCAAGAAGCTAGCGAAACAAAAAGTCACAAATTACATAACAACCAGAAAAGAGTTTTGCAACCACCCGACCCAACTAATGTAATAACCGGTTATTTCGAGTCAATAAAAGTCAAAGAAAGTCAATGAAGGTCAAAGGAAGTCAAATAAAAGTCGATTGTTATAACAAAAATCAAATAATTAAAATTTAATAACAAATTAAACCCCACATTAAGGGTTTTCAGTTTTGGGAATCAAATCCCATCAGGACCGAAATCCCCTCCTATACTGAGAACCCTATCCGGGGACCCACCTTTTTGACCGAGAACCCTCACCACCGAGAACCAGTTAGACCGAAATCATGGGTTCTCAGTTTAGAAGATAGGCCGAGAACTCTCAATTTAATCGGTGACACACTAATCAAGAGGATAAAATACACATCCATATGCATCTATCACATCACATTTATCATATATATATATATATATATATATATATATATATATATATATATATATATATATAATCAACCGAAATCAGCCTTCATAATCTCATTTTCACTTCAAGATTTTGTTACTTTTTCTCTCAAAACCCATATATACATCTTCAAATTTTCTTAACACATTCAAGAGCACCTTCATAACTTCAAACAATTCCTAGTATACCTACCTACAAGTACTTCTCAAGAGCTTCGTCAAATAATTCCCATGAAGATCAAACCTGTCAATTAATTCTTAGAATTAATTGGTAAGTTTACTTATATCATTTAATTTTAAATAACACTTTATTAATAATTTATCTAATTTATACACGATATCATGTGTTAAAATAAATTAGGATACGACTATATTCACGTGTTCTAACGCGAAGAACATCGCTACTCACACCGTTACTCAGCCAAGAACGCACCCGATGTGAGTTCATACCCCTATAGTTTTCATGATTTTTATATGTTTAAAGAGGGAATACAAGTAAAACACAAGATAAATTGTGTTAATATACAAACCGTTACATTTATATTTTTATTAAATATAAATATACATATGAGAACAAATTTGATAAAGTAAAACGTTAACCCTTTTGTCACATAATTTTATCCGATTGGGGGCACAAAAAATAATTATTTAAAAGAGTAATTATTTTTCTATGTAAACATTTACATACAAACAGTCACAAGAAAAAAAGATTTCATTACACTATACGTAAAGATATTAATACATGATTGTGAGCCACTATCTTCATTGTACCCACCAGAGTACCACTAAAACACCTGAATTATAATCAGAGTCTCTTGTAGGAAGAGCGTGACACTTGTATATAGATCTATACAGACTAACAACCCCACATCTAAACCGTTAGCTACAGTTGGACCGACAGGTATGGGGTGACAAATGTCATACCATTCCGACGTCTGAAGAGCGTCGTACATGCCACTAGTCGTTAACATGGTTATAATAAACACTCACAATAAGTATTAATAAAACGTTTGGTTTACGAATACATACATGTCTTCAAGTAGTTTTATTTAGATACAACTATATTACATCATTTTCAGTCCAATACAGTTTACATTTATGGAACATGCATTCAGATAGTTTTATAAAGATATAAAACTACACTATACTACTACAAAGTGCAACAATACTTATACGTTTTGGTCTTTGAACAAACACTATCATTTTACGAACAAACGACTTACAACTCACTTTATGGAAAATATCAGATTTTTTGAAAGAACACACTATCATTTTCAAGGAACGAAGACATACATTTCTCATACAAAATACTTATGAACTCATCAACTTAATTGTTGACACTGTTTTCAAAACCACTTGTATTTTCAGAAAATCAGTAGACAGGTACCCACTCAGGTTTTGTGAGGACGGAGCTTAGTATTGTTACGTCTTATATTTTTGTTGTATGCTTTTGGAGTCAAACAATGATTCAAATACAATGTAAATATTAAATTATCAATACAATGTTTTGTAATACTTTGATTTCTATTATGCAATTGTTGTGATACTGTACATGACATCATCCGCCCCCGGACGTTTCCGTCGTTTACTCGGTTCGGGGTGTGACAGATTGGTATCAGAGCATTGTTTATAGTGAACTAAGTATATCAAACCACACCATATATACAACTATAAATACAACAGGGATAAGACGCTCTGACTAAATGTATACTTTTAAAAAATATAAGTATTTTATAAGACGTATACATACATGCATACATACCAGAAACAATATCACAACAAAAACTATATAAAAGTATTTAGATAAGTTGGACGATGCGATTAGGCCTAAATAGTTATGTAATTATATCTGGGATAAATATAGTCTGATTAACTATATTTATTTGAGATATGACCAACATGTGTTTGGGAATAGTCGTGATGAACAACGAGTCTAAAACTTACCAACCCTATATACCAAGAAACTTTAGAACCAAACATAAAGTTAAAATACTATAGGAGTATTTTATGACACTATAGAACTATACAACTAGACCTTTCACGTGTCTTTTTACTACTACCCTTGTGCAATCAACATAACTTAATAGTTCAGACACTCTGTTTTGATAATGCTCGATTCATAGCCATTATCAAAGACTTATCATTATTCCACTCTTAAAACTCCTGGCAGAAAGATGCCACCACGTAAATCAAACAGGCATGTCAACAACACACCACCAACTCCACCACTGCCACCACCTCAGCAGATGGAAACTGCTATTTTCCAAGTTGTTGTAACAGCCACTGTGGCAGCCGCCTTGGCGCAAATCAGCATGAATGGCACCAGTGGGGCAGGAGGCGGTACCAATAATACTATCCAGGGAGATAGCCAGGGACACCCGAGGGAATGTTCCTACAAAGACTTCATGAATGCCAAACCAAAGTCTTTTGATGGCACCGAAGGTGTCATTGCTTTAACAAGGTGGTTCGAGAAAACAGAGTCGGTTTTTGAAATTTGTGCATGCCTAGAAGCTAGCAAAGTCAAATTCACAGCTTATACATTCATGGATAGAGCCCTCTCCTGGTGGAACGACTATGTCAAATCGTTGACTCTCCCTATAGCCAACGCCATAAGCTGGGAAGACTTAAAAATTCTGATGCTAGCAGAATACTGCTCAAGGGGCAAAGTGCAAAAGCTAGAGCAAGAACTCTGGAGTCTGACGATGAAGGACTCCGACATTTCACCCTACACTTCCAAATTTAGCGATCTAGCACTACTATGTCCCGGTATGGTCAAATCGTAGAGTAAAAGGGTGGAAAGATACATTTGGGGACTATCTCCCCAGATTCAAGGAAACATGATAGCTGCAAACCCACTTACTTTTGACAGTGCAAAACGCCTAGCACAAACATTGGTGGATCATGGAGTCCGCCAAGGCTTCATGACAGCCATTCCCGAACAACCCAAAGAAAATGGCAACAAAAAGAAGTTTTGGAATAAAAGGAAGGGCCAGTCGCCACAAGAGCCCACAAAGAAGCAACAAACTGTGGCAGTTCACGTTGCTACTGTTCATGTCGCTCCAGCACCTGCCAAATCATATGCTAGAACTATCCCAAAAGGCAACAAGTGAAACTTTCATCATTATGGAGCCTGCCGAGAGTTGCATTGCAATCATTGCAACAAGAAGGGGCACACTGCCTGCTTCTGTAAGGAACCAACACAACAAACCACCCAAACTGCTAACGCCGGAGTGAGCTAGGCCTATTATGGATGTGGTGAAACAGGGAATTTCAAGAGGGATTGCCTAAAAGTGAGGAATGTCGGAGTTGTGGGAAGAGTTTTAATGATGGGGTATGAAGAGGCCATGAATGATCCTACCGTTATTACCGGTATGTTTCTCCTCAACAATTCATATGCATGCATACTTTTCGATTGTGGTGTGGAGAAAAGTTTCATGAGCCATAAATTTAAACACTTACTTAAACAAAATCCCCAATCACTAAAAGACACATTCACCGTAGAAATGGCGAACGGAAAGGCAGAGAGTACTAATGATATATACATAGGATGTACCCTCACTCTAAACAACTACTATTTCCAAATCGACCTGATGTCGGTCACAATAAAAAGTTTCGACGTCATCATTGGCATGGATTGGTTAAGTGCTCACCATGCCGATATCCTGTGTTACGAAATAGCCATTCGTCTTAATCTGCCAAGTAGCGAAACCCTCGTCATTTATGGCGAAAAACCCGACGCGAACCTTCAAATCATTTATTGCGTCAAGGCTCAAAAGTATCTTCGCAAAAGTAACTTCGGGGACATCCAGGATATCCCCGAAGTTTGTAACTTCCCCGACATATTTCCCGAAGATCTCCCAGGAGTACCTCCCAAACGCCAAGTCGAGTTCAGAATCGACTTGATTCCCAGAGCTACCCTCGTAGCCCAATCCCCATACCGTTTAGTACCTACAGAAATGCAGGAACTATCCAGTCAACTAAATGAACTGCTAAGCAAAGGATTCATCAGACCGAGCTTCTCGCCTTGGGGAGCACTGGTCTTGTTCGTGAAGAAGAAGGATGGACAGTTCTGCACGTGCATAGACTATCGAGAACTAAATAAACTCACCATAAAAAATCGATACCCTTTACATCGAATCGACGACATCTTCGATCAATTACAAGGAGAAAGTTTCTTCTCAAATATCGACCTAAGATTAGGCTACCATCAGGTACGAGTCCAGGAGGAAGATATTCCTAAGACTACATTCAGAACTCACTACGGTCACTATGAATTCGTAGTAATGCCCTTCAGATTAACAAATGCACATGCGGTGTTCATGGACCTGATGAACCGTGTGTGTCGACCTTACTTAGAAAAATTTGTAACAGTTTTCATCTATGACATACTAGTTTACTCCCGAAGTAAGGAAGAACACAACTAACACTTACGACAAGTCTTGGAAACATTAAGGGCGGAGAAGTTGTATGCGAAGTTCTCAAAATGCGAATTCGGGATTCGAAGGGTGGATTTCCTAGGTCACGTGGTCAGCGAGGAAGGGATACACGTAGATCCTTCCAAAATCAAAGCAATAAAAAACTTGGCAACCCGAGAACGGAAACAGAAGTTCGTTAATTTCTAGGCCTTGTTGGATTTTACAAAAGGTTCATTCAAAACTTCTCTAAGATCGCAAAACCACTCACCACCTTGACACAGAAGGGTGTAACCTTCAACTGGGAGGAGAAATAAGAAACTGCTTTCCAAACACTAAAGCGAGCCTAATATTGCCATATTTATACATATTTTTAGGCAATATTTATTTACATTTTTATTAATATTTTGGTTGTTTGCATATAATTGTGGTACTTATAGGGTTCAATTGTTATTTGCAGCCAAAGTGAAGCATTTTCGAAGAAATGGACCAAAATGGACAAAGCATGGAACTGTGAAGGCTTGAAAGAAGAAAGATAAAGATCCAGCAATAATACGTACTCACGACGTGAGCAATTATAGATTCACGACGCGAGTGGAGTAATCTAGAAGATATGCATCCGGATGAAAGAATCCTTGTCGAACATGTTTATCTCATATTCACGACGTGAGACTTATTGGCTCACGATGTGAACTTGGCAAAATCAGAAGTTATAAATACTCTTAGCCATTACGATTTGAGGGGCTTTTTGGCTGATAGAAGGCAGACCTAGAGACGATTTTGAGAAGAAAAGAAGTTTTGGAAAAGGTTTTTATCACTTAAGGAGAGGAAAGTACACCAATAGTTTATTTGTTTGGTACATTTATTATAACTTCTATTATGATTTGTGTTAGTTTATTTGTGGCTATGAGCAGCTGAATCTAGCTACTCTTGTTTAGCTAGATGAAGCTTTTGACTTATGGTTTAGCTTATTGATAATGGATTCATTTAGTTGGTAAATTGCTTGTGTTTGATTTGTTATTACCTAGCATGTTAATATTTGTTTCTTTAGTTGCTTGAATTCATGTTCTGTGTAGCTTAGTGATTATTAAATTACATGAACTTGAAACCTAGTGATTTAGTAAACATTAAATTGCTAGAGCTAGGATCGACCAAAATCTTAGATAGTAATTGAAGTAAATAAATTTAGCTGCGCTAGAGAACATAAATTATGACCATAATTAATCTTACATAGCAAATTCATAATCTACAACTTATTATGTGTTTGATTGTGTGTGACCATACATAGTTTTACATGAATTAGTTAATATTGGTAAATTTAGACTTAAATTACTAATACAATAATAACCAACTTGATAATCCATAATTGTTAGCTAACCATAAAGAAGAAACGGATTCGAACTAAACAAGAGTGTTTTTAGTAAATGATTGAATTTGATTTAAGTTCATCTCATCTTGAAAAATCAGATAAAAACTCTTCCTTTGTTAGTAATTAGGTTAATTTAGTGGTAAATAGATTAATTATTTAGTACCGTTCCCTGTGATCGACACCCGACTTACTCAACTATTCTATAATTTTGACTAGGTACACTGCATAGCTGCAATTTAGTTAGTAAGGAAGTTAGGTTATAAATATTAAAATTAGGTGTAGCTAATCGCACGCATCAGGTTTTTGGCGTCGTTGCCGGGGAACGACTTATTTGATTGTTTATTTATTTGCTTTAGATTGACCGATCTTTTTTGTAGGGTAAAACCTCAAAAAGTTACTTTTCCAGCTTTAGGTTTTGTTCTTGTTCTTGATTCACGACGTGAGCCTTAAGCTCACGACGTGAATTTAGTAGTCCTCGTTTTCTTTGTTTTTCTTTTATTTTAGTTTTTGTTCAGTTTTACATTTTTATTTTTTGTTATTTTGTAGGAGTTCATGACCAGAGGCTCAAACACACATTTGGTACCACCACTTGAAGATCCAGAGTCGACCCTTCACAAAAAGAAGGATAAGAACGTAAAAGAAGATCAAACACCAAAGAAGACACATTTACAAGAATTCAAGTCAGTGTTCTCAAAGAAGTAGGGAAAGAGAATGGAAGAGTCGAGTTCATCTTTAAAGGAAAAGAACAAGGTTGAAAACTTAGATCAAATACCTATCCCAAACGAATCCGAATACGAATCCGAAGTCGAGTTTGGACTTTATACAAGTGAACCCAAGAACGAGCCAAGAAACGAGATGGCGAATATTGAAGAAATGTCCTTGGGAGGTTACAAGAAGCGGATCCGAGATGATGTTGGTCCTGGGTTAGTTCAACCCACTATTCCAGCCACTGCCACATTCGAGCTGAAGGGACATATCCTTACTGCACTAAAGGATATTCCATTCTATGGAAAAGATCATGAGGATGAGTTTAAGCACTTTGATGAAGTCAATGACATTGCAGAATATTTTAATGTCCCAAATGTTAATAGAGATATTGTCTTATTAAGGATGCTTCCTGTTACTTTTAAAGGAGTTGCAAAAGATTGGTTAAAAGCACTTCCACCTGGTACAATTACTACTTGGGCTCAGATGCGCGAACAATTTTTGGACCAATTTTGCCCGCCATCCAAGATTGCTAAACTCAAAAAGGCAATAGCCAATTTTGAGCAAAACCCGGGTGAGTCACTTTACGAGGCATGGGAGCGTTACAAGGGGTTGTTAAGGAATTGTCCTCAACATGACCTTAACATTCAACAAGAGGTGTCTATATTCTATGATGGGGTCAATGTATTGACAAGGCAACTCCTTGATTTTCAAGGGCCACTTACAAAGAAAAATCTGGCCGAAGTTAAGGAACTAGTTGAAGAGTTTGCAAAGCATTCTCAAGAATATCACAACCCAAAACAAGATGGAGTAAAAGGCTGTGGAGGTGCACCTTCTGAAGAGATGGCTGATATGATGGCAATGCTTAATACTATGGATCGGAGATTGAACCAAATGGACCAATCAATTCATGCAATAAGAGTGGGATGTGAGAGATGCAGTGGGCCACACTTGACTAAGGATTGCCATTTGGATGAATATGGGAACAAGAAAGCTCAAGTGTGTTATTCAAGTGGGGATAAGTATGATGAGGAATGGAGGAAAACAAAGAAAGAGTGGCTACCATATGATGAATACAAGAAGCAAAAGGAAGAGAAATTTAAGCAGACAAGCCGAGGCTTCTACCAAAAAGAGCAACCACCACACGAGAAGAAAGTAGATTTGGAAAACATGTTGACCCGATTTATGGAAGCTTCCGAGAAAAGGCATAATGATACTGGTGTAGTGGTAAAGGAACACATGAATATGATGAAAGAACAACATAAAATGATGATTGACCAGCAAGCCTCATTAAGAAATCATCAAGCATCAATCTATAATATAGAAGTCCAAGTTGGTCAACTAAATACTTTGGTGAGCAACAAATTATCCTCACAATTCCCCGAAAAGAAGGCTCAATCCCATGTTATGATGATTGAGACTGAAGAAGAAGCAATCTCTGAGTTTTTAGAAGCCCTAGAAGTGGAGCCAAAGCCATACGGACCAAAGCCAAAGAAGACAAAACTCGAAAATGAAAATGTTGCTGAACTACCAGACTCACGTCGTGAGCCTGCCATGCTCACGACGCGGGCTCAGTCTGAACAGAAAAATTCAGATTTCGTTCCGGCTTACCGACCGCCTTTGCCGTTTCCATCTCGAGCACATCTCAGTCCATTGGAAAGGGAACATAAGAAGTTTATTCAGCAATTAAAGGGTATTCCTATTAATACCCCTTTTATCGATTCACTTTCAAAAATTCCAGAATACAAGAAGTTCCTACAAGATCTTGTAAACACTCGTCAGCAACTAAAGAAAAATTCTAAGGTCATTCTTAGTGAACAAAGTTCAAAAGATGTATTGGGAGAGATACCTAAGAAGATGGGGGATCCTGGACGCCTCACTATTCCATGTGAGTTTGGGAATAATATTAAGATTTATGCTTTAGCCGATTCTAGGGCTAGCATAAATTTTATGCCTTATTCATTTTATCAAAAGTTGAATATTAAGAAGTTGAAGGCTACAAAAATGACTATTCACATGGCATATCGTTCAGTAACACAACCCCGGGGCATTGTGGAAGATATTCTCGTAAAAATTGGGAAATTCTTTTTTCCAATAGACTTTGTGGTTTTGGATATGAAAGAAGATCCCGATGTCCCCATTATTCTTGGTCGCCCGTTGCTTAATACTGCTGGTGCCTTGGTTGATATACGTGAACCCAAGCTCACTTTGAGGGTTGGTGATGATAAGGAAACTTTTGGGATAGAAGATGGTTTCCAAAGGAGTGATATTCAAGAAGAGGTGTTCAATATTGGTGAAGATAATGAACTTGAAGAATTAGAAAAGCTCATGGAGGAGGAAATCAAGACGATTCATCAATTAAAACGCACTAAACCAAAAGCATCTGTTCTGTTTTTCGTTGAAGCCATTGCCTACACAAAACCAACAACTTTGATGAGTGAGGAAAACGATGATTTGTCAAGTGATGAAGACAAGTCTACTTCCAAGGAGACGGTTCCAGTGGCAAAAGAGGAGAAGGTTCCTATTGATCTAAAGAAGAATGAAGAAAAATTGAAAAAAAAGGGACAAAAAGGAAGCTTGACATAGACGAGGCGAAGGATAAAAAGGAAAATCGAAAAAGGCGTACATTCGACGTGTTAAAGCGTACAAGAGGCGATGGAAAGAGCAAAAGATTCAGGTGGTGATGGATTCCTCTGACAGCTCAACGTAGGAGGCACAGAGTCCGGCTTACGACTCCATCAAAAAGAAGCGCTATTTGGGAGGCAACCCGACTTTGGTTTGAATTTTCTTTTATTTTCTTTTTAGTTTTTGCATTGTTATTTTTCTAAGAAAATCAATCTTATCATCTTGAACCTTTTCTGCATAGTAAAATACTTAGTGTGGGGTTAGTAGGATTAAGTGGTAATAAATTAGATGGTTTAATTAATTAAAAATTGAAGTTTGAAGATCCAGATGAACTCACGTTGTGAATCATTATGGTTCACGACGTGAGTCTGGTGTGACTTACGGACACCTTTCTGTTAGGCCATTATATTCCCCAATTCATTAATCTATTCAAAGTCCAGCCCACTTAATCTTTAATCGAATGCCCCAAGTGTTCAGCCCAAAACGAACTCACGACGTGACTCCATAGGGATTCACGATGTGAATTTTGAAACACACGGGACCACAGCAAAAGGCAGAAACCATTTGACCTAAACCATTACTTTATTCTCCCACGAAGTTAAAACGGATTTTGGTCCCCCCCCCCCCTTTGTTTCGATTACGGTCGTCATCCTCTCTTATTCTTCTTGTGCTTACGTAATCCTCCAATTTAAGTAAATTAATCTTCTTTACATTGTTTATTGTTGACTTATTTGCTAGATTTAGGGGTAAGCGTTTGCATTTCACTTAAATATAAAAATCGATACCCTAAATGTAACGACCCAAAATACGACCCAAAATTTTTTGTTTTAATATTATTAAAAATCACAACATCAAACGTCATATATAATAAAACATGGAACGAGTAACTCAAAGTCATAGTAACAGTATTCAAAACAAAGACTGTATCAATCATATCAAAATATCATAGTAAATTCCCAGGCTAAACTGAAGCTGTGGTGTGTGCCATGCCATTATCCCGAGCTCTTCCCCTTACTAGCAGAAGCACCTGAAACCAAAACTGAAATTGTAAGCATAAAGCTTAGTGAGCTCCCCCAAACTACCACATACCATACAATAACATATAAAGCACATACTGGGCCTTGCCCACTGCATCAGACCGAAATCCGGAAACTGCATCGGACCGAAGTCCGGAAACTGACCAGGGCCTTGCCCTCTGCATCGGACCGAAGTCTGGAAACTGCATCGGACCGAAGTCCGGAACTAACTGGGACCTTGTCCTCTGCATCAGACCGAAGTCCGGAACTAGCTGCATCGGACCGAAGTCCAGAACTGACTGGGACCTTATCCCCTGCATCGGACCGAAGTCCGGTACTGACTGAACATAACATAACATAACATATCAACTAACATAAACACATATACTGCATACTTCATCGGACCGAAGTCCGAAACACATAGCACATAGACGGGCTTGAATCACAAAGACATCAAGCACCCTGAACTACTGCATCGAACACTAGTCCAGAACTAACTGCAAACTAAACGGGCCGGCATTGTGGCCGTAGACCCGTTCTTACTGGAAGGAAACTCACCTCGGAATGCTGACTGCTGAAAACCCGAGTGAAAGATCCCTGACTGCTGTCCCGGCTGCTCTCCGGCTATCATGACAAATCAAACACTTAATCAAAATAGGGATCTTTCGATGGGTAAAATGACTATTTTTCCCCTACTATGGTGTGGGTCATAATCATGGCCCAAACCCTTTAATTCTTTCTAAGTCCTCCACTGGCCCATTAAAGGCCCACCAATGGTGTGACAACCCAAAGTTTATTCCGTTACATTACCCCGTTACCGTTAACAGAATATTCCACTGTATAAAGGTTCCGTTAATAAGAGGTCGTTAAATAAATAAATGTTTTATTTATTTATGTTTTTATGTCGTTATAGTCGTAATAAGGTAAATGAAAACACTTAAATTACATTTCCAAAGTAATTTAGAAAAAGTTAGTTTTTATTATTACGAGCACTAAATCGGGTGCGACCAAAAGCCCCGTATAACGACAGTATCGGATAGAATCCCAATGAGCCCCAACTCCAACCCCTATATAAGGGTGAGTGGAGTCCATTGGAGACCTTTTACACTCACCCCTCTCTCTCTCTCTCTCTACAACTTAAATTCGAGCCAAAAATCGTCCGTTTCGAGCCCCAAACGAGTAGGTAAACTATCCTAACTCGTTGTATAACTTATCTAGCGTACAAATTCGAGTTTAAAACATAAGATAGGGACATAATCATGAGTTTACGGCCCAAGAACACTCTTGGGTTGTGAACACCAATTAATGGGGTTTTTAAGCCCCAAAACCCCTCCAAATTGTCCCTAAGGCTTAGATATGACTTGTAGGCTTATGGAATCGGGTTTAGAACACCTTGAACTAGCATTTGGAAGAGTAAAAAA
This sequence comes from Lactuca serriola, assembly GCF_051521515.1. Classification (NCBI taxonomy): domain Eukaryota; kingdom Viridiplantae; phylum Streptophyta; class Magnoliopsida; order Asterales; family Asteraceae; genus Lactuca; species Lactuca serriola. The sequence continues at coordinate 93,405,556 of NC_136408.1, forward strand.
GAGTTTACTTCCCAAGAACATGCTTGGGCCGTAAACTCCTCTTCATGGGGAGTAAACTCATTTTTGTGTGTTAAAAATGCCCTTAAACACACCAATGGCCTTGGATTAAATTCTAGAAACGACCAACACAAGCTAGGGACCTTAAATGAAATTAAAACAACTCCATAAGGAGTTTACGATCGTAAACCCCTCATGGAAGGGTACCTGGGCCGTAAACTCCCACAAAGGGGTTATTTGGTGCCCTAAACTCTCCATTTGACTTGGGAAAATGCTTAGGAAATTACCCACTACCACTTAAGCCCTTAAAACACCAAAAGAAAGAGGGTATAGGAGCTTACGGTCATAAGCTCCCTTGCTTATGGCCGTAAACTCCTCAAAGGGGCCATTTCATGCTTTAAACTCATTCACACCTTATGGTTTTGGACTTAGAATAATTCCATGAGCAAGTAGAAGCCTTAAAACACACTATAACCCATAACCATGAGTTTACGGCCGTAAAATCATGGTGAGTAGTCCCTGGGCCGTAAACATCATATAAAGGGGTTTACTCTCGGAGAGTAAACTCCATTCCTAAGCCATACACACCTTTATACGCTACCCGGGACACCCAAACACTTATCTAAAGTGTTTTCTGCTCCTTTGAGTGCGTATACTTGTTTAATTGGTATTTAATATACTAATTTTATGTGAACATATGTTATCATATGTTAAATAGGTCATTGTGTGTGTTCGAGTCCTTGCGTGGCACCGAACGCCCAAACGGCACCTTCGTCGGACCTACTTACACCAGGTGAGTTCATACCCCTAAATGAACCTTTTAAATGTTTTTACATGTTTTATAGGGGGGAATACAAGTTAAACATGCCAGTTATCATCACTACTAGAAAAACAGCCTTTTACGACGCTCATTGCGCGTCGTAAAAGGCTCAGACGACGCGCAAATGCGCGTCAAGGAAGGCCCTGTCATAAAGAGAGACGACGCGCTTTTGCGCGTCATCTATAGACGACGCGCAATTACGACGGGCGTTTACGACACGCAATGCGTATCAAGGAAGGCCCTGTCATAAAGGAAGACGACACGCATTCGCGTGTCGTAACCTTACGACGCGCGTGTTAATGACACGCAATGCGTATCAAGAAAGCCCTTGTCAAGAAAGGCCATGTCATAAATGAAGATGACACACATTTTTGCGTATCGTAAATTTAAATATTTATAAAAATATATATTTATATATTTATTAATTTTTAAATTAAATTTGCATTTAATGTGTCATAATAGAAATAAAATACCATATACAAAAAAATACAATCCATTGAATAAACTTTAATGTCATACAATTCTATTTCTTACAATATATAAATTTGCATTCATCTAATCTACTCTATGTTTCATACTAACAATTGAAATGAAGAATACAACACTTGCATTTTCAGCGTCTTATCTCTTTCGGCTTGATCTTTCTTTTCCACTTCTAACTCGAGAGCTATTCGCTTTCATCAACCCTGTAAACACAACACAAAATCACTTGTCATTTTCATTCGCTTTCCAATTTCCGTTGTGTGTTTAAACAATGACAATCAAAATGACAAGAATACCCTCATACAAATTGTAAATATTACCTGTAAAGCTATCAACAATGACAATTCTTGATCCTATGAACTAGAGAGTATATCATCACAATTCCATCTAACACCACCCATAAGAACTCGTAAAGTTATCAACAATGCTAATCCCTGTTTCAATTCTTTTTTATAAAGGTCATTTTTTATAATGTTTATGAGTTATAAATACGTGTGTGTATGTTAAGGTATTTTTTTTCTGTTATACACAAACAGCAACACACATGCACACACATAACAAAAGTAACAAATAAATGATGTTTTGCGGAATATAGCATTATCCTTTCATAGCAGTGTACTTTTAAGTTTTTGTCAATTATAGCATTGAACTTTTGTTCTCTCTCTCTCTCTCTCTATATATATATATATATATATATATATGGTTAGAAATAACAGTAATATGAAACTTGCAAAGAGAAAGAGAAAAAGTTAACTCACTTGGTCAATTGCAAAATGAGCAGGTTTATCTTTTACAAGAGACAACTCTTCCCTCAAGCAAACCACCACTCCAATAGAAGCATGTGTGGTAGTGATTCTCGTTTGAACCAAATCATATAAAGATGAACCTTCAGGCATTGCTACTGAATTTGCATCCTTCATCCTCCCAACAACAGCAGCTTCACCAAGTGGAATGGGATGAAATATCTTACAAGGCAGCTTCATTAGAGATGATTCGTTGTATTTCAAGAAATCCTGTAAATTAACAGCCTTTTTAGGGAGCACTTCCACAGATTGCAACTGCCATGTAAATAAGAAGGGTATAAATTAACTGCATAGAGTTACGGATAAACAACATATGGCAAGCAAGAATACCTGTACTGGCCTAACATTGTCGTGATTAAATTGCATTCTCTGTTATACCTTGTAATAGATAAGAAAAACTGTTAATTGATGATCCTACTATAATCTGCACTTCATAATGTAAAAAGTTAAATCAATTACTTGGTTAATAGATAAGAATACTTCTTATATATATGTTGAGTCCTAATGCAAACAAAGCCAACTAAATATATGGAACACATGCAAAATAAAATAAACAAAGGCAAAACAAAATAAGCCAATTAATAACAAATATAAAATCATTTATCAATATAGGTATCTAGCAAAAAAAATTCAAAACCTAATATCTAATCGTACAGTGTAGTTTGGGGGTGGGGGTCGAATGTGAAACAAGAGAAGGCGGGGTCACGGTGGTTGGTGGCGAATGGGATGGGGAAGAAGAACGGGAAGCATCCGTTGATGAAATCGAAAGCTGGTGGTGGTGCTGATAAGGCGTCTGGTTTCTAGAGCTAGAGTTGGCATCTGGTTTCCAGAGCTCCCACCACCAACTCCAGCACCCACATCTTCTGCACTCTCCCCAACCATTCTAATCACCCATTCAACAAGTATAAACATTGCACATAAGACAAGGGTATTTCCGGCACATGAAAAATAAAGCGAACACACTTGCCTGTGTGCAAATGTTATTTGGGTCAGCACCTAAATTCTCAAGAACACGAGCTGCTACACCTTCACCTTCACGAAGCAAACATGGAAGCAAGTGCTCTGATCCAATATAATTATGACCTAAAAGATTCCATGGAATTGGCAGCAACCGAAGCAGAGTTATAACCAGTAGGGGATGCTGAAGCATACGGTCCATAGCTTGCTGGATCAAACGGTTGCTAAACCTGTAAATAATTTTCTTAAAAAAATCATTTTCTTTTTTAATTAATTAATTAATGGATTATAAATAAATAACTAAATAAATTAGGGTGGTAAGGTCTTACTACAAAGCTTGGGACATGAGAAGCATCGCGTGCCTGAGACTTGGTGTTTTCAAAAGATGTAACTTGGCTTCCAATCATTGGTGGCATGAACCCAAAACTGAAGTTTGGATTTGGTGATGTATGAACAGCTGGGTATTGATGACTTGGAGTAGGGAGTGAAGAAGAAGAAGAAGAAGAAGAAGAATAAGAAGAAGAAGAAGTCTCTTGCTTCGACTCTCTGCACTCGGGTCCCGTATTCAATGACATGTCACCTTCCGTTGGTAAATTCTTGGGTACATTAGATGAAGATGTGGTAGGTTGTTCAAGATGATCCTCCTCTCCATCAGCATTTTCATTTCTGAACCACTAAAGTACATACATTTATCAGAAACTATTGTCTACTCCAATATGAAATACAACCTAAGTAACAGAAACCTGGATTGCATTTGATCCTCTATAGTTTCATCAGCCTCCTCAGATGCTTCAGACGTCTTTTCACTCATGGTCACAGCCACAGGACCATTTGAGTTTGAGGGGGTTTTATTAAAACCAAAAATGGCATCCTCCTCTCCATCAGCATTTTCAACTGGAACCACAACCACAGGACCAACCGTAGGAAATCACAAACAAGTTTATCATTAAGTTTTACTGTTTCACTTCTAATAAAAGCATTCAGTTAAAAGTTAAGGTATCAGTGTCTTGATACCTTTTTGAGGTCCAATTGCCCATTCCATCCTATTATTATAATTTGATGAAGGCCTGGAAATGGATAAGGACACAGCTGTCGTTTCACCTTCCTTCTTGTTTTTTCATAGAGATTCTCTAGATGAAAATCTTGTTCTAAAAGAATTGTCACTGCAACATCCTGGAAAGTAGTGGAGTTTGTAAAGTTTTAAATGAAAAGACCAAAATACCCTCGTTAAATATATAATAATAAAAGGAAAAAGGTGTATTACTTACAGAGCCATTCCAATCAGCAAATGTTGGTCTCGCTGCCTAGTCTGTGAATCGACTTCTCCCCTTCACAATTCTGTAAATCCTTAAATTTGAACCTTAGTACAGGTTCTTGCCTCCTTTAAACTATAAAGAGTCAAACCCCCTGAATTTCCAAATATGAAAGCGAATTGCTTAATAAATAAATAAACCAAAACTAAAGTGACCTTGATTAAAGTCAAAATAGATTAAAGTCAAATGTCAAAGTGAATTGATTAAAGTCAAAATACATGCAAAATCGACCTTGAGATCGATTTTGAGAGGCTAAATAAAATCGGAATGCAAAAGATGAGAATTAGAGTGAAGATAAAGTTATACGATGTGAAAAGGAAGAAGAATCGCACCTAAACCAAAGTAAACCTCAAATTTCTGGGTAATAAAGCCCGAAAAAGGTGGCGGTAGAGGATTCGGAGAAGCAACGGTGCACAGCAGGAGGTGGCGGCAAAGAGCAAAGGAATAAGAGTAGTAAGAGTGATTCAACATAGGCACTCCAAACTAAACAGGAGGTGGCGTTCCATACCAATGAGTGCAAAGCTAGAAGCGACCGGTGGCAAAGCTAGGTGCAGAACCACGGTGAAGTTATAGATGAGGGGAGGTGAAGGTGATAACGTCAGTATACATTAAGAATCGCTCCCACATACTTCTTATTGGAGGAGGAAGCAGCTCATCTCTAGGAGCGCCATCTCCAACGCAAATCAACCCACATCCTTCTTATTGGAATCCTTTGTCTTAGAGAATAGAGATGAAGGAGGGTAGGAAGCGAGATCTAGGGTTCGAGTGTGAGAGAGAACCGTTATTGCATCGCCGATGATCAGATTTCATTAGACGCACTCCAAACTCAACCTGAATTCGGATCCTTCGAAGGCACCAGTGGGAGGTATATGTTTTCCCTAGATCCTGAACTCCCACCGGATTTCTTCCCAGACTTAATGCTCTTCCATGGGTCAACTTTCTTCCCTTTGCCACTCTGATTACACAAACATACCTGCGAGAGTCGGTCCTCAAGAGAGAGAGAGAGAGAGAGTATAGAGGTAAAGGGATTGGTGTTTCGATCTTGAACTGGTATCTTGAGATGGCGGAAGTGCGTGCTTAGGTTTCTAGATGCAATCTAAACTCTTAAAGCTTATCGGGTTCGATGTTGGTGGTGGCAGCTTAGGGCTTAGAGAGAGAGAGAGAGAGTATAGAGGTAAAGGAAGACGAGCCGATTCAAAAGGATGTGTTGATTCAAAAGGATTATTAGGGTTCTATTGTAGGATTCTAGTGTGGATTGAGTTTTTAAGGCTCAATGGCGGTGGCAGTGGCGATGGCTTAGGGTTTACAGAGAGAAGGAAGGAGTGAATGAAAAGGGAGATACTGAGGAGAGAGGGTAGAAGCGGGGTTCTTCAAAATTTTAGATTTCAGACGATTTCATTTCCCCCCTTTAAAAACGCGCGTTTAGGAAAAAAAATATAAAGCGACACATGTAGAGGACGCACACTTTATGAAAGGCGCCCTCCGCATTTCTTTTTTTTCTTTTCTTACACTAATTTTAGGGCACGCACAAATGCGTGTCCACTATCCTTCAAATTTTGCAAAATTGACATCATTTTTTAGGGCACACAGCAATGCGCGTCCTCTATCAACGAGTGTCATTGTTTGCGCGTCATTAAAGGTCTATTTTCTAGTAGTGCATATCAATCACATGTTATTGATAACCCGCATGCACAAGATTTTACCATTGTACACTGTTTTACCGAGTAGGACACTATAATGGTTTTCAATTGTTTCAAAACTCTTACTTATACTGTTTTACTTCAATTTATTCTAAACTGGTTTATGAAAGATTTTCAAAGGTTTTCGAACATATTTTACAAAAGAATACAAATTGTGTTTTACTCCGAGTATAAAGGTTTTTCATCAAAGTCTCCCTTTCACGACGTATACTTTTACTTGTTAGTTACTGCTGCTTCGCTTATACGGATTTTATACTCCTACTTAGTAACGCCTTCACTTCTTGAAGTGCTTATACCGGATTTGGTCTCTATATCGCTTATACTTGTAGTCGCTTATACTTGATAGACGCTCTTACTTCACTTATCATCATTTCCATTTCGTGATACACTTACATTTAGTACGCTTATACTTCACGATTCGATTATCCCACTCTGTACGCTTATACTTCACGACTCGGATGTTCCACTGTACGCTTATACTTCACGACTCGGATATTTCACTATACACTTATACTTCACAAGTCGGTTATTCTACACTGTACACTTGTACTTCACGATATGATTCCACTTGATACACACTCAATCGTAGTTAGATGTATGTCTGTGCTTGTATAGATGCATATAAATAATGATTGAAGGACTTAGGAAGGCTTGTCTGCCCTATTTCCTTTTCTTCGTTGAGATTTGGTATGGTGGGATCGTATGTCCATCCGAAGGTCGTTTGATTCATTAGTTATATATTATGTACACAAGCATAGACATACGAGTTTTCTTCAGTCAATTCAGTTAAGAGTCTCTACCTCTAGGTCAGCACTTACATTAGAAACCCACTACCCACTGTTTGGAAGTCATTACCCACTATTTGGGATGCATCTTCGGGACACGGACTTCTCTGTCGTCTTGTTGGTAACCAGAGTCTCCTGTAGGGAGAGCGGACATTGTGTGTATAGATCTATACGGGATTGACACCCCCGCACCCTGACTGCTAGCTACAGTCCACGGCTCACCAAGCCAAGGGGTGACAAATGTCACATTATATAGATGCTTGTAGGGCGTCTGGTACTATAGTGTTGGTTAGTATGGTTACGAGTATCCCGGGTTACCTTATAAGTCATGGCCTTAAGGTAACAGTATTCACCGACAATTTACACTGTATGCTGGTAACTCATTTTCAGAGTCACACTGTTTTGACCTTGCAAGATGTATCTTTCATTTGATACTGTCTGCGGTCTGTATTCTCTGTTTTGACCTTGCAAGATGTATCTTTCATTTGATAATGTCTGCGGTCTGTATTCTCTGTTTTGACCTTGCAAGATGTATCTTTCATTTGATACTGTCTGCGGTCTATAATCACTGTTTTAGACCTTACCAGTTGTACCTTTCATTTGGTACCTTCTGGGGTCTATGTCTTCTTTTGTTAGACTGAACCAGGCGTGTAGTTCGTTCGATACCCTCCTGGAGTCTATGATTCCTTGCCTTAGTCAGCAGTCCTCACTGCTGAGGCGTATGTTATTCCCTGATGTCGTTGCTTTCTTTAATAATCAAATTCAATATTTTGATAATGATAGCAATTTAGGGAAAACTACTTTTTACCACATAACACTGACCAGTCTTGGTAGAAGGCTGTTTTATTTAAAGAAAATATAGGATTTTTTGGAAAGAACTCTAATACACAGTAAATACTTAACTACTACTTCATAAAATTATTTGACAAAATGACACTAAATACTTATGAACTCACCAGCATTGTAAAAATGCTGATACTCGCTTTTCAAATAACTTGTATTCTCAGGTTAGCATTAGACAGGTACATCCCCGGAGCAGTTGATGAAGATGGCTTAGTGCCTCGCTGTACTTACATATATTTGTCTGTATTACTTGAATTACTTTGGTGTTTTGTAATGTAACCATGTAAAACTATTACTATTAATGCAATGTTTTGTTGTACTTTGATTACTATAATGGATGTGTTGTGATGCTTGACATGACGTCATCCACCCCAGAACGTTTCCGCCGTTCCGGTTTTGGGGTGTGACAAATGGCCCAGTTATACTAAATTGGGCCTACTTCACATATGGCCCTTCATAAGCCCAAAACTGCCCGCCCATAATCTAACTCTTGCTGGCCCACTAAGGCCCAAAGTCCAAAATACAGCCCACACCGAGGCCCAATACTCAAGGTCCAAACTGACTGTGTTACGCGGGGCGTACTCCTGAGTACACTTAGCGTAACTGCTTGATGGCGAGTACGTTGGGTGTACCTACACGTACACTCAGCGTAATACCATGATAAGTTCTTTCTCTATTAAGTGCTTAATATTCCGAGTCAGAAGCTACAATCTTAGATCCAGGTCTTAAACCATAATTTTGCTTACTTGATGGCTTACAAGACTCGCATAAGCTCAAACTTCTAAAAACAACCATCTATTTCCAAGGAGATGGCTAGATCTCATGCATGGCTTCATGAAAGCCTCAAAGATTGAAACTTTACTGCTATATGGACACTATGAGCTTCAAGGATAGCAATCCCAAGCTCCAAAACGAAGTTGCATGATAAAGGTCCAAACTTCCAAAAACTCCAAGATCTAAGCTTACAAGAGGAAAGTTGGGAGCTTTATACCTTTTTTGGATGCCAAAAGAAGAAATGATCCCAAATCCTTGAGCTCAAGGTACTCAAGTTCTCCTTCTTCCACTCCTCTTCTCTTCTTCCAAGATTTTCTTCACAAAAATGAGCCCAAAAGATTAACCACACACAAACAAAGGAGTAAGGGACGAACTAGGGTTTTCAGAGAGTGAAGGATATGTGAGGAGGCCAAATGGGAGGCTATGATGGGGTTTATATACGTCTCAAACCCTAAAATTAGGGTTTTGTCATCTGGTCGCGTACGCTGGGGGTACCTTATGGTACGCTGCGCGTACGCCTCTCATAACTCGCGCATTCAAGAGACACTACGCCTCACGTACGACGGGTTACGCCCCGCATACGGCTTGTGGCCAGCCTACATCTCGGCCCAAGAGTCAAGAAGGTCCAATTCAAGATGTCAAATTCCAATCATAGTCCAACTAAAACTGAAGAAATTAAATTAATTAATACCTCTAAAGTTGATCGTTACACTAAATATGTGAAGTTTTTGCTGCATATGCCTGTAATGAGTTTGAAATTGCCCTAGGAATAAACCCTATTGACATTGTTGGCCCGATTTAAGTTCTGCTCTGCCTGATTCTGACTTCTGATTACGAACTCACATCGTGAACCCTTATGGTTTCACGTCGGTGAATCTTGGACACTAACAGTTTCAGATTTTGTTTAATACTAATCTTTTGGGATGTTTTTGTTGGTTTTGTTTTATGTTTATTTTTGTAGCAATGGCTCCCAGAAGAGAAGTTCCTGTTGGATTAGTGTCTAAGTCCATAACTATTTTGGTATGTACTTGACCCGATGGTGCATGGTCCTTTTGGGTTGCCTTCACCAAAGCAACTTGATAGGATGAATTATGGAGAGAAAGGATTAATTATGATTTATTAATATATTATGAGAATAATATATTAAAGGAGAAATCATATTGTTTAATTAATATTAGTCAAGAATTAATTGGTAATTAGTTTTGTGGCTAAAAAAGATTAATTAAACTTAAGGGACTGGAATTGTAATTATAAGATAATTGCAATTGGGCTATGGATTACCTTATAATATAAGGTTGGACGAATTCTATGGGCAAACCCATTAGAAATCGTCCAAGGCTTATTAAAGAAGGGTCCATGGGCTGCTTAGGGCTTAAGCAGTCAGTTTAGGGTTTCCTAGTTCAAAACCCTAATAGCCTACATGTATATAAAGGACCCTTAAGCCCCAAAAACGTGGTGGACATGTTCCTTAGGGTTTTCAAACGTTTTGGGCAGCCTCCTTCTCTTCTCCTCTTCACCCTGTTGCTCTTGGTGTTTGTGAACCATTAGAGGAGTGACATTTGTGACTCTAAGCTTTCTAAAGTCATTACAAGGAGGATTTGAGATTGTTATTGCTACATAACAATCAAGGTAATATCTTAAACCCTATTTTATGTTAATATGATTAATTGCATGTTAGATCTAGGGTTTATAGCTTTGGATATTCAATTGCATGTTCATTAGACAAACTAGATCCAAAAGCTATTAGGGTTTGCATATACACCACAGGAATGATGTATAGTCTAAAATCCATCAGTGGTATCAGAGCCTAGGTCGTTTTTCTATTGAATATATGCAAAAAGATCAGAAAAAACGAATTTTTTTTGCTGTCTGCGCCGCCAACTCGGCGAGTACATCTATTGGACTGGGCGAGTAGGCTGAACTCGGCGAGTCCATCAGTGGACTCGACGAGTCCAGGGTGCTGTTGACGAGATTTTCGATTTTTTGAGCAGATTTTGTTAAGGATAATTACCAAAACTCGTTTTTATTGCCTAAAATCGCTTTTTTATGTTTGGAATGATTATCCTTATCAAAATTAATGGATTTGGTTAAATATGGATAATATAGGATTATTATTAGATAAATATTTGACCTATTTAGTTTGAATAGTTTCAATTTGCACCCTTAGGTTTTATAATTTAAATTTGAACTTAAAAGTTTTGTTTTTGAAATTTAAATAGTTAAACCTTAATGTTTTGAAAAGGTTTCAAAACTTGCCCTCAAGTTTTGGAATTTAAATTTTTGATTAAAAGTTTAATTTTGATATATATTTAAATTCTAAACCCTAATGTTTTGAAATGTTTCAAAACTTTCCCTCAAGTTTTGAAATTTAAAAGTTGATTAAAAGTTTAATTTAGGAATGTTAAATTCGAAAACCCTAGTATTGTTTTGAAAAGTTCAAATCACACCCTTATGGTTGGTTTTATTAATTAATTAAGGTGTATAATTAAAAGAGATTTAATAAATCCATATAGTTTTTGGTTTGCATTTAATTAAATTAAAGGTATAATTTTTAAATTAAACCAACTAGTATTTTAAAAGTGTAAAGTACACCCTATACTATATATATATATATATATATATATATATATACATATATATATATATATATATATATAAAACATTAACAGTCTAATATTATATAAGTATGAGTAAAAGTCAGTCTTATCGTTAGTAGGCCTCATTCACGAAGCTGGTCTATAAGGGGTGTTTAAGGAAATTGCCTATAAAATGGCGATTGAATGGGTATCCACTCTTACCCACCGCACTCTTGACTAGTGGAGGGTCGTTAGCCGAACGGGTAGGATAGGACAAAAACCTTCCATTATAAGTATAATGAAGTACAAAAATAACTAAATGCTTTTACAAAATTCCCAATCTTAGTTACTTTAGGCAAAAGTGAATTGATGCAATTCCATGAAATTACACTTTGTACCCTTGTGAAGACATTAGTGGAGCGTATATGGTTAACCGACACACTAAATGGTTCTAAGCAAAAGTAGAAAAGGGTGACTCAATGTATGTCATAGTTCGGTGGAGCGTGTGTGGTTAACCGGCACATCGAATAGGTGACTGTAACATGTGGGGGCACCATGTAAGTTTGCATGGTTATTCACACCCGCTTTGTGATCCTCGGTATCCCAGTCACAAACTAGAGGGGCATATCGAGATTTAAACATGCCATTGATAGGTTCAATGAATCTCAAAAGATCTAGGAATTTTCAATAGATTTAAAACTTAAATTTCTTTTTTGTTTTTTCATGGTGGAAATTAGTGAATCGTCATTCACTTAACTTCAAATATTCTACAACTAGATTACGGCATCCCTTTTCTAGGTTGTAGAGTATTGTGTTGGGTCCTAGCCTTAATATCTCATTTGGGTGACTTATTAAGGACTCAATCAATCAACTAACTTGAATTTGCTTTCTCCCATTTTGTAGATGTCAAAGTATGACAACTATGGTATTCCAAATCCCGTGGAACAAGCTTTCTACATGAAGATGATATTCCACGATTCGATCGAGGAACAAGAGATCATGCTTCACTACCTCCACCTCTTCCAATTATTCTCCCTAACCCACAAGTTCGAAGGCTTGAAAAGTTCTAGCTCACTCAAGCCTTTTTGGCAAATAAACATGAAGAAGGAAAGTTGGTGTGTGCACACGTACTAGAGATGAAGTCACACATTGATAGGTTAAGAATGTTGGGATCCATTGTCTGTGAGGAGCTGGCTGTTGACTGGGTTCTTCAGTTACTTCCTAACTCGTATAGTGAGTTCGTAAGAGAGTACTATATGATGAACCACGACATGAGCCTTATAGATCTCACCTACATGCTTATTGCTGCTGAATCAACAATGATTTGGCGCATTGGAATAGCAAAGTTGATTGGTGAATCTGCCTTCCAGACCTCTATGAATATAGGCAATGGCAACGAAAGGCATGCCATGATCAAAAAGTTTGATCATAAGAGACAGGCAATGTCTGAAGTAGTTCCATGTGCTGTTCCAAAAGAGTCAATTTGCTTTTATTGCCAAGAGAAGGGGCATTGGAGACGAAGCTGCCCTATTTACCTAAGAGATCTAAGAGATGGGAGAGTCAAAACGTATGGCTCTACTTTAGGTAAAATCCATTGACTAACTCTTTTAAACTCCTATTCTAGATTCTTAATACATAATGTGATAAGATTTCAATTGATGTTTTGTAGGATCGAAGAAAAGAGAGGAAGCTTAAGGGAAGAAGTGAGTAGAATCTAACCGTGAAGAAATGGCTTTCGATCACATTACTTAAAGATTAGATTCTTGAGCTACTACTTAGAGTTAGAATAAGATTGCTAAGAAATATGTATTAGCATAGTTTTTCAATGAATGCATTGTAAGGACAAATTTTTCCGCAATAAATAAATTTTGATTTTATATTATTTATTTATCCTTGCAATGGCGTGTATGAAAAATTGATGTTTGAATGTTTCTATTATTAGCAATAATGGATTTAATTCTTAATTATGTTGTTTGTGGAAATGTCGAGAATTTACCAAATAGGGAGAATTTCTCATCGCCTAAATTTCAATTGGACAGAAACTTGGAATCATGCAACTTGGTTGCACGATGAATGAGAAATTTCATATTTGGAAATTAGACTAATTCGTTGACAAAGTGTCAAGTGAAGGACTAGGAGATAAAGTACACAAAGTTGTGTGTTGATCAAGTCCACCACAAGAGTAACAAAGATATTCGTCATGATTTACTAAAAGTTTAGTAAATATGATTATACTTATAAGATTAAGTGTAATTCTGAATTGATTGAAAGAGTTTAAATCAATAGCAGAACGAATAAGAAGAATCAAGTAGACGGAAAGATAAAAGTTTCTCTATTCTAAGAAGAAGGGAGAGTACCTTTTATTATGTTTTATGATAAGTCTTAATGATTAAGAACCATTTCTCAATTGATCCTCTAAGTGAGTCTTAGTACAATTGTATGTCTGAGAAGAGGAATCAAGAATTGAAAAAATGGTTAAATCAAGAAGTCAATCATACTTTATTCCAAAACAAGTCTTAGAGTTAAAATTGTGACATTGAGTGACAAGTCTTAAGAAGGTTTATAACATTCATCAAATGTAGAATTTGGAAAAAGGTTTTCTTATTCTTGCACATTTGAAATTGGTAAGTTGTGATGTCTTGGATTAGACAAAGACCAACGAGGACCAATTTGTGAAGTGTTTCGTCTTGATAAAAGCTACACCAACTCTTGAATATTTGTTTGTCAAGAAATGTTTATTGACAAGAGAATCTTATATGTCAAGGAGTCAGTGGGAGTCTTAATGGTCTTGAAAGGTTTCAAGAACAAATCAAAATAAACCTTATCGAACATCACTAGCACACGACTTGAGGTTTACGACCTATCGTGTTGACACTATCTTGTTTATGTGTCGTTCCAATCGAGTTAACTATGCATGTGAGTTCTATGAGCTCTCATTTGAACACATAAAAGGCAAGCACCTTAATCAATGAAAGTACATTGATAGGAAAGGGTAAGCTGCTTAACTACTTGGAAGACATGGTGAGCACTCGTGTTACCATAAGGCAAGAAATCAAGATTGAGAAGGTTCGGTCCATATGAGTTTGGATTTGTCGCAAACCTTGGTTTTGACAAATTCACATGGATAAGAACACATACACCATTAAAATCTAAGTGTCATAAGATTCCCTCCTTCATGAAGATGACTGTGAGGAAATGCTTTCACCAAGAGAGATTTTTAAGAAGATAGTGATTGTGAAAATTATATTCTCGAATTTGATTATGGTTACGGTATCCCTTTCCATGATTCGAATTGTGAGATTTAGCAATTAGTCTGAATTGTTTAGACACACATATGAGCTATCTAAGGCAAAAATGTATAAGCTTAGATAAAGAATTATCAAAGCATTAGGTATTAGAAACATGAACTTAAGAAATTCAATAGGTATTGTTTTTCTGGAAGTTAAGCTGGTTTCTGAATACATGTCAAAGCTAGTGGGAGCATAAGTGTTATGCTTATATGATAATAATCATCGTGATAGTGGGAGCATAAAAGTTGTGCTTGTATGATTATTATGGCAAGTATTGCAAGTTAGCAATATTAATTATAGAAAACAAGAGTTATACTTTGCAAAGTCGCAAGGGTTGAAAAGTTGTTTTGCTATAATTAAGGGAGAGAATATTATGCTTCATTTCAAATCTAAAGGATTAGGTTGTGGAATGTTAATAAATTTAGTCAAGGATACATAGTGTGTTTTTTAATTTCGATTATGATTACGGAATTCCTCTTCATAGTTCGAATTGTAAGAACATAACTCATAAAATATTATGGCAGAAGATTGATAAAGTATCAAATCTTTATGTAAGACATTATGCATCGTGACTCATATGCTTCAGATATAAGATCGATTGCAAGTGCTATAATATTTGAACATTCTAAAATTTTCCAAATGTCTAGCGCATTTAGAGGGAAAAAGGACAAGAATCGGTTTTGACTAAGATAATTAAACAACTATCAAAGGACGATCCAAAGCTCGCTGAGGATTGGTCGCTTGTGAGTAGTTGGAAGTATGATATTGGATGGACCATATCGACATTATTATGAATAGATAAGATTCTATTAAGAATGAGTTGTCATATGGAAAATATGGAAATGTTTCCATATTAGGAGTTGGATATTCAGAGTCTATGTCTAGATTATAAAATTTTATGCAAAAGGATGTTCAAGGGAATGTACTTTGAGTGAGAGACATCATGTCTATGGAATTGTATTGTAACAATCTCAAATAGAGGACTTTGTAATTTCATTGGCAATAGTTATTGTGACTTTTGTGTTGTGACATTACGAAAGGATCATTGCATAAAATGTTAGAATCTATCATATTCTATAAGTGGCAAGAATTTGATATTCTTACACTTGTGATAAGGATTGCGAGTTGTGAAATGAGTATGATTGGAAATGTGTTCATTTGATCTATTTCATAAATTAAGAACCATAAGTAAACATTGTGTGCATGCTAAGAGCATGGGACAAGTGTAGTAATAATACAAGTAAAAAGTTGATTACCCGAAACAACAAATAATGAGTAATCGATATGGTGATAAATAAAAGTTGTTTTATTTATACTCAAAGGTTTGAGGCCATATGGGATTAGTATTATTCTTGTGTTTTACTTTGCATGTTTTGACTTCCTGAATAATTTAATTGGTTCAGAACAGTCAAATTATTTGAACGGGCCACAATCGTTCATATGTTGGAAGTAGGTATGAATGAAGACTGTCGTGAATTGGTGTGTGGATTGTCTAAAGTGTATTAGACATAAGCAATTGTTTGCTGCAACGTTCATGAGTGCTTATGAATATGATTTGAGCATTGGATTAAACCCACGCTCACTTGGATCACTTCATGAATTGTATCACGAGTGATTGGTGAGACGATAACATCTTATATTCTTGAAACCGAGATGTGTGAGTTGTATCTTGCGAGTCGGTTGCACATTGATAATATGTAAACGCACCAGTAACTTGGTGTTATAAAACATATTGTTGTGTGTGATTCGGTAAGTGAGTGCAAGCGAGCATTGAGTCAAAGTTTATCCGTTCCTTTTATCCAAAGTAGGATAAAATCGATATCTTTGGGCCCCTCGATGATTTAGTGATGGCACCTAAGCGCTTGGTCGAGCCGGGACTAATTTGATGTGATCAATTGTAGTCTGATGTCATTCGTCATAAATCGGAAGTCGGGAAATAGTATAGAGAGAATGATCAAGTTCATGTCTCATATCTATACGATATCTAGAATGGAGGAATATATGATCCCTTATCTAAAGGACACGCGTATATGATAAGATCAGAGTTGACAGCGACTTTGGAAAACTATGATTGCAGATCAGGATCTGAAGTCATACACAGAATAGTTATTAGACTTATCCAAGTGGGAGACTATTGGATTAGTGTCTATGTCCATAACTATTTTGGTATGTACTTGACCCGATGGTGCATGGTTCTTTTGGGTTGCCTTCACCAAAGCAACTTGATAGGATGAATTATGGAGAGAAAGGATTAATTATGATTTATTAATATATTATGAGAATAATATATTAAAGGAGAAATCATATTGTTTAATTAATATTAGTCAATAATTAATTGGTAATTAGTTTTGTGGCTAAAAGAGATTAATTAAACTTAAGGGACTGGAATTGTAATTATAAGATAATTGCAATTGGGCTATGGATTACCTTATAATATAAGGTTGGACAAATTCTATGGGGAAACCCATTAGAAATCGTCCAAGGCTTATTAAAGAAGGGTCCATGGGCTGCTTAGGGCTTAAGCAGTCAGTTTAGGGTTTCCTAGTTCAAAACCCTAATAGCCTACATGTATATAAAGGACCCTTAAGCCCGAAAAACGTGGTGGACATGTTCCTTAGGGTTTTCACACGTTTTGGGCAGCCTCCTTCTCTTCTCCTCTTCACCCTGTTGCTCTTGGTGTTTGTGAACCATTAGAGGAGTGACATTTGTGACTTTAAGCTTTCTAAAGTCATTACAAGGAGGATTTGAGATTGTTATTGCTACATAACAATCAAGGTAATATCTTAAACCCTATTTTATGTTAATATGATTAATTGCATGTTAGATCTAGGGTTTATAGCTTTGGATATTCAATTGCATGTTCATTAGACAAACTAGATCCAAAAGCTATTAGGGTTTGCATATACACCATAGGAATGATGTATAGTCTAAAATCCATCAGTTCCAACAAGGGTGGCAAGTTTACACCCATTCTATGTTTTCCCGACTACCATGCCTCGAGATATTTTTGCACGTTGCAACAACAAGCTAGGGTGGTTGTACAATAGGGAATTTGTTGTTGCCCTTACAATTCATTGGGTAAGATTGATGGAGGTCAGAATCTTTGATCGGTTGTCTCCGTTTCTTACAAAGATATTTTTGGGAAATGGTTTTTCATTCACGTGCAAGGGCTAGCATAATTTATTTGGTATCCAAGAGAGGGTATAAGGAACTATGCGTGGAATTTTCGCAATTGTGGCATTCCATGAGAATGTCCAAGACCCTAAGTTTCCGCAAGCCTTAGTTTTTAGACTTGGGGGAGAATATCGTGAATGCAGTTTGGTTGAATTTTCCTGGAGAATGGGGTTATACGAGACTCGGGAAGCTATGAATCCATAATTTGTTATGTTTTTTAGGGAGGCGGCTCGAGGATATGTAAATGGGGCCTCGGGGATTGAGCTTTGGAACAATATTGCATCCAGAATATTCAATTCCGGAGTGTCACCCGAGAGTAGCGTAAGATCCCCCATTTACCACTTGATAAACCGATTCATCACTTTCTCCATCCATCATAGGCGCCAAGGGGATAAGGTCACGAAGCAAAATTGTTCTTTTTATGGTGCATCTTACAGCCGGGAGTGTGTTGTAACATTCCATATTTCCTGGCTCGTTTCTTAGCTGGTTCTGCTACAAGTTCCCGCCCCGCGAGCCCTATTTGTGGGGGCCACTTCATCACTCGATTGGCTCATTTTTATGGGTTAATTGTTCCTGAGATTACCCGCTCGTTAACTTGAATGGAGGATAATGAGTTCACTATGGGATACTTGGAGACAATGAGTGTTGTTCGGAATTTTGGGTCTCATTGGGGCCTTGTTCATACAGATGATGAGGGTGATGACGGAGAGCATCCTGGTGCACAGTCTGAGCAACAACCACAGCCAAGGTCTCGGAGGAGGAATGTGCAAGGACGAAGAGAGAGGGCAGTCAGTGCATCAACCTGCACCCATGGGAGGACCGAATTTTGGGGGTGATATGGCCGAGTATTTCGATCAGCTTTCGTTAAGTGTCAATTGGATTGGAGGGACTGTGGAAAATATGGTACATCATTTGCATGTAGAGCACATGGGGCATCATTACCTAATTTTCCCTAGGTGGAGTGAGTATCGAGGTCAAGTGGGAGATGGAGCCGGTACAAGTGGAGCACGGGATGAAGAAGAAGATGATGATTGAGTTCTTACCGAATTTGATCGAAAGTTAATCCCGAGTACCGAACCGAATTAACATCACCGGTATCGGTACCGGCGGTACCGATTCCCGAATTTCATGTATTTGGAGTACCAAGTACTGTCCCGTATTTTTAATTTCAGTACGGTTCGGTACCGGTTCCGATACGGTACCGGTATGGGATCGGGATTTGGGACAAACTGTTCATCCCTATTTTGGTGGATTTATTTCATATTTGCTTTGGAATCTCGGAAAAGAAGGTTAAGTCGAGAGCATATGTGTCTAGCCAAGGGTTGTCTAAAGTCTACAGTCGCGAATCGAGACCCACAATTGAAAATAAGTGTGGGGTGAGTCGAGAGAGAGGATGAATTTAGCGAAACGTTATAGAAATTCTGAATTTAGAATTGTCTTTATCCATTAAGATATTGGTGTGGAATGCTAAAATTCTTAAGAAGAATGGGCGGTTTTAATTTTCAGTCGCCAAGTTCTCACGTCATGAGGTTTTATTTCTCACGTCGTGAGTTGGGTTACGAGGTATTTCAGAGTACGCAGTTCAACGATTTCACGTCGTGGGACATATTACTCACGTCGTGAGTTTTCTGTTTTCACCATATTAAAGTCTTTTCATTCCTATTCATCACATGGATACCACCATTATATTTGGAGTTCTTATGACGACTATTATGGCTCGTTTCCTCTGCTATAAATGTGGTGTATGCTTTCCCACATTATTCTACATGTTTTGAAGATTTGCATCCACCTTTCTTGAAGATTTAAGTTTCGATTCATTACTTGTTGGTTCATTTTCATATTTCGCAAGTTCAAGTCCAAGTTCTTATTTAGAAGAGGTTCATATTCAAGATGCACATTTTATCCACACTTATGGAGTTCGATCACGCCACTATCCCAGGGGATTTTTTTTTCATTTTTCTCCCTTTTATTGCTTTTAATTTAGTCTATGCATACAATGGGGGCATTGTATGAAATAAGTGTGGGGTAGGGGGTTGAAAAAGTAAATTGCTAGAAATTAGTAAATTTAAAAAATTTTAGAAATAGATTTGAAATAATAATCTAAATAAAAAATTCTAGTAATAATGATAATCTAAACTTGAGTTGCTAGTGTTATATGGGGTGATCTGATGAGAGCTCAAATGTTTAGTTGAGCCGATACACGTTATAGTGCATTTGTGGCTTCCCTTATTCTAGTAAAATCATGAGACAAAAACACAACCTCGCTTAGTTTGAGGAATGCAATATGTTTAGCAGCCTGTACTTGAAATGTATTCAGGAAAACTAATACCTTAACCAATAAGGGTTGAAGTAAAGCGCCCTTGCTTAAGCATGTAGGTTTTTAAGTGAAAAAAGTGAGTACATGTACAAAAAAGAAAAAAAAGAGAGAAATTACGAAAAGTAAAAAATTGACGAATTTTTGGAGTTATAGAAGTATGAAAATTAAAGATCAAAAATTCCGAAGTATCAAAAGTTGAAGATACCAAAAGTTACAAAAGATGGCGAATTCAAAGACTTTGAAGATCAAATATCAAAGAAGTGAAGAATTCAAGAGCTCCATAGTGTGGTATCTTAAGAGTTGTAATTCTCTAGTTTATGTAGCCTTGGGTTTCTTTACAAAAATACATTGAGGTTAAGGAAGTTTTCTGAGGATGGATTCGGAGGGATGCATAAACTGAACATTGTTTAAAAGAAGTGGGCGCACGTTTATGAGGATTGTGAGTATTTGGAATTGAGGGGGGTTACTTAGGAAACATTTTAGACACAAATGCATGCGTTAAGGTCTTGACATAATGGCCGAGCTGGAATTGGATTGTTTTATGTGATGCTAGTGATGAAGGTTTAAGTTTAAATTAAGTAGATTCGCTTGAAGGCAAGCAAAGCATAAGTGTGGGGAATTTTAATATTGCCATATTTATACATATTTTTAGGCAATATTTATTTACATTTTTATTAATATTTTGGTTATTTGCATAGAATTATGGTACTTATAGGATTAAATTGTTATTTGCAGCCAAAGTGAAGCATTTTCAAAGAAAGGGACCAAAATGGACAAAGCATGGAACTATGAAGGCTTGAAAAAAGAAAGATAAAAATCCAGCAATAATACGTACTCATGACGTGAGAAATTATAGATTCACGACGTGAGTGGAGTAATCTAGAAGATATGCATCCGGATGAAAGAATCCTTGTCGAACACGTTTATCTCATATTCACGACGTGAGACTTATTGGCTCACGACGTGAACTCGGAAAAATCAGAAGTTATAAATACTCTTTGCCATTACGATTTGAGGGGCTTTTGGCTGATAGAAGGCAGACCTAGAGACGATTTTGAGAAGAAAAGAAGTTTTGGAAAAGGTTTTTATCACCTAAGGAGAGGAAAGTACACCAATAGTTTATTTGTTTGGTACATTCATTATGACTTCTATTATGATTTGTGTTAGTTTATCGGTGGCTATCAGTTGCTGAATCTAGCTACTCTTGTTTAGCTAGATGAAGCTTCTCACTTATGGTTTAGCTTATTGATAATGGATTCGTTTAGTTGGTAAATTGCTTGTGTTTGATTTGTTATTACCTAGCATGTTAATATTTGTTTCTTTAGTTGCTTGAATTCATGTTTTGTGTAGCTTAGTGATTATTAAATTACATGAACTTGAAACCTAGTGATTTAGTGAACATTAAATTGCTAGAGCTAGGATCGACCAAAATCTTAGATAGTAATTGAAGTAAATAAATTTAGATGTGCTAAAGAACATAAATTATGACCATAATTGTGTTTGCCTAATCTTACATAGCAAATTCATAATCTACAACTTATTTTGTGTTTGATTGTGTGTGACCATACATAGTTTTACATGAATCAGTTAATATTGGTAAATTTAGACTTAAATTACTAATACAATAATAACCAACTTGATAATCCATAATTGTTAGCTAACCATAAAGAAGAAGCGGTTTCGAACTAAACAAGAGTGTTTTTAGTAATTGATTGAATTTGAGTTAAGTTCGTCTCATCTTGCAAAATCAGATAAAAACACTTCCTTTGTTAGTAATTAGGTTAATTTAGTGGTAAATAGATTAATCAGTTAGTACCGTTCCCTGTGATCGACACTCGACTTACTCAACTATTCTATAATTTTGACTAGGTACACTGCCTTGGTGCAATTTAGTTAGTAAGGAAGTTAGGTTATAAATGTTAAAATTAGGTGTAGCTAATTGCACGCATAAGGTTTTTGGTGCCGTTGCCGAGGAACGACTTATTTGATTGTTTATTTATTTGCTTTAGATTGACCGATCTTTTTTGTAGGGTAAAACCTGCAAAAAGTTACTTTTCCAGCTTTAGTTTTTGTTCTCGTTCCTTATTCACGATGTGAGCCTTAAGCTCATGACATGAATTCAGTAATCCTCGTGAATTCAGTAGACCAGAAATACCCGAGTGGAAGTAGTGGCGGATAAATATGGATTTCATAACCAAGTTGCCCAAGACAACAGGTGGTCATGATACCATTTGGGTAATCGTTGACAGATTAACCAAATCCGCACACTTCCTGCCAATAAAAGAAACCGACAAGATGGAGAAGTTAACTAGGACGTACATTAAAGAGATTGTACGATTGCATGGTGTGCCAATATCCATTATTTCCGATAGAGATAGTAGATTTACCTCATGGTTCTGGCAATCACTGCAAAAGTCTTTGGGAACCAAACTCGACATGAGTACAACGTATCATCCCCAGACTGATGGGCAAAGTGAGAAAAAAATACAGACGCTGGAAGACATGTTGAGAGCTGTGATAGACATTGGTTATGCCAGGGATACCCATTTACCACTCATCGAATTCTCGTACAATAACAACTATCATACTAGCATCAAAGTTGCTCCATTTGAAGCCCTCTATGGTCGTAAGCGCATATCCCCTATGTGTTGGGCTGAAGTGGGTGACACGCAACTAGCAAATAAACAAGTTCCTGACAACACTCTCATTGGTCCCAAGATCATACGAGAATCTAGAGAGAAGATCTTCTAAATTCGGGAACGACTAAAAGCATCTAGAGACCGCCAAAAGAGATATGTAGACAAACGGCGAAAGCCCTTGGAGTTTAAGGTTTGTGACCGCGTCCTGTTAAAGGTATCACTCTAGAAAGGAATGATACATTTTGGGAAACGTGGATAACTAAATCCAAGGTATATCAGGCCATTCAAGATTCTTGATAGAATCGGCCCGGTGGCTTACAAACTCAAACTACCGTAGGAACTCAGTAACATACATCCCACATTTCACGTATCCAATCTAAAGAATTGTCTGTCTAACGAAACTCTTGTAATCCCACTCGATGAACTCGAGATAAACGAGAGCCTACACTTCGTAGAGGAACCTGTGGAAATCATGGACAGGGAAATCGAGAGAACGAAACAAATCCGTATACCAATAGTGAACGTCCGCTTGAATGCCAAGCGGGGACCAAAATTCACTTGGGAACGGGAAGATCAGATGAAACAAAAATACCCTCATCTTTTCCTTAATTCATGAGTACCACTTTAAAAATAATTTTGGGACAAAATTCCCTCTAACGGGGGGATAATGTAACAACCGGTTATTTCAAGTCAATAAAAGTCAAAGAAAGCCAAAGGAAGTCAAATAAAAGTCAATTGTTATAACAAAAATCAAATAATTAAAATTTAATAATAAATTAGATCCCACATTAAGGGTTTTCAGTTTTGGGAATCAAATCCCATCAGGACCGAAATCCCTTCTTAGACTGAGAACCCTATCCGAGGACCCACCTTTTTGACCGAGAACCCTCGCCACCGAAAACCCTCGCCACTGAGAACCAAGCGAGACAGAGAACCGCTTAGACTGAAATCATGGGTTCTTGGTTTAGAAGATAGGCCGAGAACTCTCAATTTAATTGATGACACAGTAATAAAGAGGATAAAATACACTTCCTTATGCATCTATCACATCACATTTTATCCCATATATATATATATATATATATATATATATATATATATATATATATATATATATATATATATATATATATATATATAAAATCAACCGAAATCAACCTTCATAATCCCATTTTCACTTCAAGATTTTGTTACTTTTTCTCTCAAAACCCATATATACATCTTCAAATTCTCTTAACACATGCAAGAGCACCTTCATAACTTCAAACAATTCCCAGTATACCTACCTTCAAGTACTTGTCAAGAGTTTCGTCAAATAATTCCCATGAAGATCAAACCTTTCAATTAATTCTTAAAATTAATTGGTAAGTTTACTTATATCATTTAATTTTAAATAACACTTTATTAATAATTTATCTAATTTATACACGATATCATGTGTTAAAAAAATTAGGATACGACTATATTCACGTGTTCTAACACGGAGAACATCGCCACTCACACCGTTACCCAGCCAAGAACGCACCCGATGTGAGTTCATACCCCTATAGTTTTCATGATTTTTATATGTTTAAAGAGGGAATACAAGTAAAACACAAGATAAATTGTGTTAATATACAAACCGTTACATTTATATTTTTGTTAAATATAAATATTCATATGGGTACAAATTTGATAAAGCAAAACTTTAACCATTTTGTAACATGTCGAGCAAAAAGGGTATAATTATACAAATGAACATATATAATCAATTTATTCCATCTTATATCATGGTAAATTTGATAATAATATACTAAGGGTTCACCATTTCAACGACACATTTATATAAACTATAATAGGTATAGTTTATGGAACATACACATTATTTTATCCGATTGGGGGCACTAAAAATAATTATTTAAAAGAGTAATTATTTTTCCTACTATGTAAACATTTACATACAAATAGTTACAAGAAAAAAGATTTCATTACACTATACGTAAACATATTAATATAGAATTGTGAGTGTAACAACCCAAATTTCACTAAAAATTTAAACTTTTCAAAATTCACCTAGGTAAATAAAATTATTCAAACATCAACGTAGTTCACAAATTGTTTTTAAAATTATTTCATATCAGAGTTCCCAGAAATCCCAAATCATAAAATGTGAGGATGTGTACGTCACGCCTTTGCCTTGGCATGGTCACCCGAAGTACCTGAAACAAAAATCAATCAAATTAAGCTTGAAGGCTTAGTGAGTTACCCCCAAAATACCAACACATACCACCTAGTAAAATAATAACAAACAACATGTATAATGAGCCTTCAGCATAACTGGACCGCCTCCTCAGGGCCTACAGCCTATCTGGACTACTCCTAAGCCTTTAGCATGACTGGACCGCCTCTTCAGGGCCAACAACCTATCCGGATCGCTTACCGGGCCTTCGGCCTGACTGGACCACCTCTTCAGGGTCTACAGCCTATCCTGACCGCCCCGGATATGTTGGATGACAACAGAAGCAAGATCGCCTCAACCCAACCCCCAAACAAAGGACCGACCTTGGTGCCTTGGTGCCTTAGACCCTATTGATATAGTGAGGATAAATCACCTAGCAAGTAGTGCATAATTGAACTGGGAGTCCCCCGCCGCTATTTCACCGACCACCTTGACTGCCTAAAATGATGAATACTAAATTAATGAGCGAAATCTCCAAAATTGACTAAGGGTATTCACATGACCAACCTGATGATAGTTAAAACAAATGCTCATATCCGGGGTAGGGACGGGCTGGCGACACTCTCGCGCATAGTGCCCCTCCTTGGCACATTTGTGGCATCCATTACTCAATCGACATGTTCCGGTATGAATGTTCCCACACTTCCCACAAGTGCGGGAAGATTGCCCTCCCGTCCTGGAATAAACGGCCTTGAACCGCTTCGGCGTTGACTGCGCCTGCCCTGGGGCCTGTCTCAACTCTCGCAATTGTTACTCAATCTCCAGCTCACGCCGCCTCGCGGCCTCCTGAAATTCCAACAAGGTATCACATCTCTGAGTCTTAACAAACTGTCTGATATCAGTCTTGAGCATGCTCAGATATCAAGTCATCTGGGCCTGCTTAGAAGCAAACTCAGGGCAGAACACTGCCCTCTCAGTAAACAATCTAGTGATCTCAGTCACCGACTCTGTGCCCTGACGCAGGTCTAAGAACTCATGTGCTAGTCTCTCCCTCTCCACCCGTGGAACATAACAGGTATTGAACATGTCTCAGAACTGATCCCAAGAAATCGCAACTCACTGCTCCTCAGTGTATGATCCGGTAACCAATCTCCACCAATCCTTTGCTCCGGACTGTAATAGGTTCAGAGCACACCTCACCCTCTGGTCAGCAGAGCATGAACACGTGAAGAAACATCCCTCCACATCAGAAAACCATCTCATAACGATGATCAGATCCTAAACCCCATCGAAAGTAGGGGACTTCGTATTGTTGAAGTCCCGATACTGAAATGCATGGATAGCTCCTCCTCCTGCCGCCGTTACAGCCGATGTCGCTGCAACGACATCCATCTCAGCTAGGGCTGCATAGCGCTCGTCAAAGTACTCAACCATGACGGTCTTAATAGACCTAAACATCTCCGGTAACTGCGCCCAGAACAGCGTAGCAACCTCGTCATGCAGAATCTCACGAATCCTGACATCCAACTCATCCGTCCCCATCTAACCGATGACCTCGGGCGGTACTGATCCATCCTGACCGCCTGCTCCTGACCCCTATCCTGATCCGGATCCAGCCCCAAAACGTCTCGTAACCACCATACTGAAAATATACCAAGAAAGATATTAGATAATCCTCATAATAACTAGGAACCCTCTCCCATACTACCATCCACACCTACCCATATTTGTCTCAAGTATCATCATAATGCCCTAGTATGCACATGCATGGTGTCCACCCAACCCTCACTCCTAGTGAAGGGCTAATTGTTTCATAAATGGCCTACCGACCTCCTACAACTCACCCATGAAACTTCCACTAACCCTGCAACGCTAGTCTATGCTAGCAACACATAACGCTGGACCCTATAGACTTTTGAATATCCGATCCTACCCTAAGCCCCCAATCAAACAAGAACAGAACATATGGCCAAATCAAACATTCTCAGGCTATAAGATCTTAATTATGTATAATCATGATGCATACACTAATTAACTACAGTAATGATGTCAATCTCATATAAAGGAAACCCTAGGATAGTAGATATCACATAATCAGACAATTGTATCATGCAATTTCATGAAGATCTCTAGCCTAGTGCTAGCATGATGTTCTAACATATCACATAATAAAATAATTGTATCATATTTTGGGGTCTACTTACTTGCTCCGGCTGACAGTACACATCACATCCCCTTTATTTATTTAAAAATTCATTTGAAAATAATTTTGAAAATCTTTTCCTTGATTTAAGACTAGATTCACACGAGTGTTCCACTAATTCAATCAAACCAAGGCTCTGATACCAACTTGTAACAACGCAAATTTTACTAAAAATTTACACGTTTCAAAATCCACGCGGGTAAATAAAATTATTCAAACATCAACGTAGTTCACAAATTGTTTTCAAAATGATTTCATATCAGAGTTCCCAGAAATCCCAAATCATAAAATGTGAGGATGTGTATGTCACGCCTTTACCTTGCCATGGTCACCCGAAGTACCTGAAACAAAAATCAATAAATGTAAGCTCGAAGGCTTAGTAAGTTACCCGCAAAATACCAACACATACCACCCAGTAAAATAATAACAAACAGCATGTATAATGAGCCTTCATCATGACTGGACCGCCTCCTCAGGGCCTACAACCTATCTGGACCGTTCCCGAGCCTTCGACATGACTGGACTGCCTCATCAGGGCCTACAGCCTATCCGGATCGCTCGTCGGGCCTTCTGCCTGGTTGGACCGCCTCCTCAGGGCTTACAGCCTATCCGGACCGCCCAAAGTATGTTGGCTAACAGCACGAAGCAGGACAGCCTCAACCCAACCCCCAAACAAACAATCATGTGCACATGGATAACATATAAACAATAGGATGCATATAACAGTCAAACCGATCTAACAGATCATAAGCATAGCAATGAACCTATAACCAGAGCACCGACCTAACCGGTCACTATCATAGCATCCTAACTACCGGGATGTAAATCAGTAGGCATATCATATAATAATCCGAATACAATCCATAAAGGGCTGGCCTTGGTGCCTTAGCCTATTAATATAGTGAGGATAACTCACCTAGCAAGTAGTGCAGAACTGAACTGGGAGTCCCCTGCCGCTATTTCACCGACCACCTTGACTGCCTAAAATGATGAAAACTAAATTAGTGAGCGAAATCTCCAAAATTGCCTAAGGGTCCATATTGTCTATTTCCTAATTTGGGCCTAAGGCCCAATATCAATACACTAACCCAAGTCCATATGCACAAGCCCAAACATGGCCCAATTTCCTAATTGGGCCTAATCCTCCTAATTGGGCCTTACCATAGGACCCTATATCAGACTGGCCCTACTTCAAATATTCAGGGCCCAACAAGGCCCAAGCGCAAATAGTCTAACAGCGGCCTAACCCGAAGCCCACAAATCAAAAGTCCAAACTGAGGACGTACACGGGGCGTACTCCTCTGGTACGCTGGGCGTATGCTTGCCCGATGTTGACCGTCATCGAGGTGGTTGGCCCCGTACGCTGGGCGTACGCGGGGTTTCACCAAAACCCTAATAAGTGCTTAATGACTTAAGCACTTAAGCCCTACTTCCAGATCCATCGACCAAAATTGCTATTGAACCATAAAGTTTCGAACTTTATCACTTTGGACGTCCAGAAAGTTCCTAACACATGGTCTTAATCCATTAAGTCCTTCCTACTTCATGCATGAGACAAATATAGCTATTGGGACCTCATTTTTATTACTTAGGACTTCTTCTAAGGTCTGTAAGGACAACCCATTTCGTCCAAATCACCACATGCACCATTTTGGGACTTTTGGGACAAGAATGCTTCCATAAAGCTAAAATGACTAGATCTATAATACACAAGCATAAAGTTCCAAGATTTTTATCTCCTGTAGCTTCTAGGGCACAACACAACTTCAGATCTATAGCCTTGATCTCCTTTTCCAACTCCTTGGTGTAATGACTTCACCTTCAAAGGTTCAAAATGCACACCAACTCACACTTCACATACTAAGCTAGGGTTTGGAATGTTTTTCTAAGATATGGAGGCTGAGGATAATCAGAGGAAATGAGCCATAAGGTTGTTTATATAGCCCCCAACCCTAAATATTAGGGTTTGCACTTGACATGAGTACGCCCAGCGTACCACGGCGCATCTAGTATGCTCGACGTACTCTCATGTACGCTCAGCGTACTCCCTCCTGACTCAAAGTGGCAACTTTAGTCCTCATACTTCTCATGACCCAAATCAACCAACTCCAGGGACTCCAATTGGCAACTTATAAAAGAGGAGGGATTCAAAATGTACCTGCGGCGTTCGGGATGTTACAACTCTCCCCCACTTGACCTAGACTTCGTCCTCGAAGTCTGCTGCAACGAATAGATCCGGGTAGTGCTCTCACATTTCGGACTCCGACTACCAAGTCCACTCGGATCCCTTCCGATGCTGCCACTGCACCTTTACCAGAGGTATTTCCATGTTACGCAGAATCTTTATCTTCCTTTCCAAAATAGCAACCGGCTGCTCCACGTAGTTTAGGTGCTCGTCAACCTAAACATCATCCAACGACACTACCGCATCCTCATCCAATATGCACTTCCACAACTGAGAAACGTGAAAAGTTTTGTGAATCTGACTGAGCTCCTCCGGAAGGTCCAGTCTATAAGCAACCTTGCCAACCCTTGCAATAACTCGAAATGGTCTAATAAATCGGGGGCCTAATTTTCCCCTCTTCCTAAAGCGGATCACACCCTTCCAGGGTGAGACATTCAGGAGCACCATATCACTGACCTGAAACTCCAACTCAGATCGGCGCCGGTCAGTATAGCTCTTCTGTCGACTCTAAGCGGTCTGCAGTCGCTGTCTGATATGTTGAATCCTCTCGGTAGTTTGCAGAACTACCTCGGTTCGACCCATTATCCTGTGACCCACCTCTCCCTAACAGAATGGGGTGCGACATCTCCTCCCATACAATAGCTCATAAGGTGGGGTGCCAATGCTGGAATGAAAGTTGTTATTAAATGAGAACTCAACAAGGGGTAGGTAGGAGTCCCAGCTCCCACCGAAGTCAATAACACAGGCCCTCAACATGTCCTCAAGAGTCTGTATGGTCCGCTCACTCTGACCGTCCGTCTGCGGATGATAAGCTGTACTGAAGTGCAGTCGTGTGCCTATTTCCTCGTGGAACTTCTGCCAGAATCGGGAGGTGAACCGAACATCACGGTCTGATAC
Source organism: Lactuca serriola (assembly GCF_051521515.1). NCBI lineage: Eukaryota > Viridiplantae > Streptophyta > Magnoliopsida > Asterales > Asteraceae > Lactuca > Lactuca serriola. The sequence goes on from NC_136408.1 coordinate 93,435,470, forward strand.
GATAGAGACTGGAACCCCATGTTGTGCGACAATCTCACGGACGTATAGATCGGCCAACTTCTCGGCCGATGAGCTCTCCCGAATAGCCTGAAAGTGGGCACTCTTGGTCATTCGATCCACCATGACCCATATGGCGTCGAAACCCCTTGTCGTCTTTGGCAGCTTGGTGATAAAATCCATCGTGATCTGCTCCCATTTCCACATGGGTACCTCAAGAGGCTGCAACTTGCCATGCGGCCTCTGATGCTCAGCCTTTACCATCCTGCAGGTCAGGAACCTCTCCACATACCAAGTGATCTCTCGCTTCATGCTTGGCCACCAATAACTTAAACACAAATCCCGGTACATCTTGGTGGCCCCCGGATGAATAAAAAAGTGAGACTTATAAGCCTCCTCCAAAACAGTTTGTCTGACCCCACCAGACACCGGAACCCAGACCCGACCGCAACGGGTCAACAATCCCCTGCTATCCTGCACAAACCGGGTGTTCTCACCCTTAATCATCTCTAGTTTCTAATTCTCCCGACGCATACCCTCTGCCTGAGCTTCCCTGAGCAAGCCCACGAGTGGGGAATCCACTGATATCCTCATGCATGTCACTGAAATAGAAGGTTCGGCTGCCCAACGTACGTGAGTGTATGCCAAGCGTACTAGGGCACACCTAGTACGCTCAGCGTACTCTCATGTACACTCAGCGTACTCCCTCCTGACTCAAAGTGGCAACTTTAGTCCTCATACTTCTCATGACCCAAATCAACCAACTCTAGGGACTCCAATTGGCAACTTATAAAAGAGGAGGGATTCGAAATGTACCTGCGACATTCGGGATGTTACAGCGAGCCACTACGTTCATTGTACCCACCAGAGTACCACTAAAAGATCTGAATTATAACCAGAGTCTCTTGTAGGAAGAGCGTGACACTTGTGTATAGATCTATACGGGACTAACAATCTCGCACCTAAACTGTTAGCTACAGTTGGATCGACAGATCTGGGGTGACAGATGTCGTACCATTCCGACGTCTGAAGACATCGTACATGCTACTAGTCGTTAGCATGGTTATAATAAACACTCACAATATGTATTAATAAAACGTTTGGTTTACGAATACAATTATGTCTTCTAGTAGTTTTATTTAGATACAACTACATTACGTCATTTTCAGTACAATACAGTTTAATTTTGTGGAAACATGCATTCAAACTACACTATACTACTACAAAGTACAACAATACTTATACGTTTTGGTCTTGGAACAAACACTATCGTTTTACGAACAACGACTTACAACTCACTTTATGGAAAATATCGGATTTTCTGAAAGAACACACTATCATTTTCAAGGAAAAAAGACATACATTTCTCATACAAAATACTTATGAACTCACCAACTTAATTGTTGAAACTCTTTTCAAAACCACTTGTATTCTCAGGAAATCAGTAGACAGGTACCCACTCAGGTTTTGTGAAGACGGAGCTTAGTATTGTTACATCTTATATTTTTGTTTTATGCTTTTGGAGTCAAAGAATGATTCAACTACAATGTAAATATTAAATTATCAATACAATGTTTTGTAATACTTTGATCTCTATTATGCAATTGTTGTTATACTGTACATGACGTCATCCACCCCCGGATGTTTCCGCCGTTTACTCGGTTCGGGGTTGTGACAACTAAAAGAACCCTTATACCTACTATAACACCAAGAATAAGCAAATGTGACAATATTGTCAAATATAAGAGCTTTCTTAGGAATAGAGGAACTAAACAATAACTTATTCTTAAAACTCTAAATTTGCCACCACATAACTAGAAACACCGCTTCAAGATTCACCTTAGCATTTTTACGAAGCCGAAGACTATCAAACCAAGAAATTCAGTCCTCATGAGAAAAAAAGAATTAGACAATTAATGCCCCACCATCTCGAAACCTTCTCCAAAAGAGCCAAAGCCACCGAACAAGTGAAGAACAAATGGTTAACTGACTCCACGCCATTATCACACATAGGACACACCAATGAAGGAATGTCAAGACCCCTCTTAGAAAGATTAAGACGAGTATGCAAACAATCTTTAATTAATCTCCAAGAAAAATGTTAAGTTTTATAGGTACTAATTTAACCCACCTAGTAGCAACTGAAGCCTTAGGAAGCAATTAATCATCCACCAAGCTATGCACCCAAATCCATCTATCTGGAAAATGATTAAAGACAAGCGACTCCAAAATGGAACCAAGAGCAATAAAGTGTTCACTCTCGGATCCACCTAAAGCCAATCGACGAAACGAAAAAGATAAAGATTTGTCAACTTCTTAGCAACCGTAACCTTTTTCTAATTTTCTAACAAAAACAATCTAGGAAATCGCGAACGAAGCATATAGTCCCTTAACCAAGCATCTTCCTAAAAGAGAGAACTCTCCCCATTAGCTATCATCTTTTTACATCAAGCCAAAAGATCAACACCCTTATCCTTAAGCTGAGACATAGCAGAAATAATACCAAGCCAAGGAGAATGCCTCACCATCCAGGGGAATACGATCCAAACAACCATGAGACCCGTGAATAGCTTTAATCACTTTAACCCATAGAGCATCATTTTGAGAAAGAAACCTCCAAACCCATTTAAAAAGCATAACTCTCTTCAAAGAAAAAAAACTCTCAACTCCTAATCCACCCATGACTTTGGAAGCTAACACTTTGTCCCAACAGACCCAAGATATTTTTCTATCACCCATCTCAACACCATTAAAAAATTTCCTTTTAAAAGCTTCCATTTTTTGAAATGATGCAAACCGGAACCTTATGAAATGTTATGTAATAATTTGAAATGCCCCCCAACACAGATTTTAACAAAGTGAGATGACTACCAATAGAAAGACTTTTAACCTTCCAGCTAGACAACTGTTCAAACACCTTCAACACCAAAATAGACCAAGATTGGAGCCTAGACATCAAACCACCAACCATGACTCCAAGATAAGTGAAAGGCTATTTACTTGCGCCACAACCAATAAGCGACGTAGCTATCTCCACTTCCTGACATGAAACTCCAATCCTCAAGAGTCTACATTTATCGAGATTAATTTTAAGACCAGAAGCCAAATAGAAACAATGTAAAATTCGAACAATATGATGAAGATTAGAGTCATCCAGACTCCTATATTACATAGGAACATTTTTATCATCACATAATCTAACATATGTCACTAACTTTTACTCCTTAGATCATACATTGCTTTCCTGAGGTTGACTTGCCTTAAACTTTCAACATGTTGGGACAAAATTACAACATGTTGACATTTGTGAATTGTGAACCACTTGTGAAATGTCCACCGCTTGTGAATTTTCCACCACCATGGTTTCAGTCTCTATGTATATGTTTTTTGATTTATTTCCAGCATTTATACTTTTAGTCTCTCTCCCCCATCCTCTCTCTCTCTCTCTTGCTCTCTCTCTCTTAGTTGATGTGTCTGCAACTAAAACATAGAGTTAGACCAATTTACTTATCCATTTATACTGCCCCCATTATCAAGAGCCTAATCAATGAAAACCCTATAACATTCACGGTCCTTCAAGATTCTAAGGCCCGTTTTCTTGGAATACAATAATACACACTGTTCATTATAGTATTTTATGTTTCATTAAGAAAAACCAACAATTCCATTGTGCTCCATATTTTACAAATGTTTTTATCGCTAAACGTTAAGATTGTAGGATCTATGCAGGTTAGGGTATGTTGAATAACAAGACCTTTGTAATACATGGCCAATGTTTAGGATTGTGATTCACGTCTACCAATGTATGTAGAAGTTTCTATCTTATATACGTCGAACTTTGTTGTTAGGATAATGTTTCAAAGTTCCAACATTATATAAATTGAAGCAGAATCTATTGTTATCTATGTAATGTACATTAAATCAAAGTTTATGGTTGAAGAACTGTTACCTTTCCCTTCAAAAATGATGTTGCAAACTTTCGATGACCCTTTTAATACACTATCGAAAGTTGGAGGACTTTAAAAATCTCAATAAAGACAAATTTATGACAAATGTTAAGTGTGGATTCCTCTTCATCAATGATTATGTCTTAAATTGTGATATAACCATTCAAATCGACATCATCAAGTAATAAGGACTAAAGGTGGACAAACATAACTTTACAAACCCCGTAGACAATAAAATAAAAAAGCAAAATAAGACTGTGTCAATAATTGTTTCTATTTTTTTTTTTCAAATGATGCATTTTTATCCTTCTTACCAAATTAATCCTTCTTATTTGTTATGATCTCTCTCTCTCTCTCTCTCTCTCTCTCTCTCTATATATATATATATATATATATATATATATATATATATATATATATATATATATATATATATCAATCGAACATGTAAATAGTAGTACATATAGTGTTCAGGAAAGACGCAAAAGATCATATGATGTCAAGTTTGTAAAAATCGCGAGGTGATACTAAGTCGGTCGACTTGTGACTAGAGATTAGTCTGTCTAGTCAGTGAACCTAAATTGTTAATAAGTTAAATTATAAAAAAAATAACTAATATCGTAAGAAAGTAGGTAAACACAATTAATATCATATCAAAATAAGTTAATGACTAAGGGTGTGGGGAGTGGTCATAGCCAAACCACCGACCAACTCAGCTCTATGTAGGTATTTTAACATTCCACAACCAACCCACTAGGTTGTGAAAATGGTGTTCACCGGTGGGTTTGTAGTGAAAGAGCAAAAAGAAGGAGAGAAGGAGAGAAAATGTGAGAGAAAAAGGAAGAACCAATCAAAATGGTTGTCTTCTTCGTCTTCACCACCATTAGAAGCCACTTCACAATCAAACCACTGGTCCATGGAGAAGTGTTCACCAGTCGGTTAGTATGCCACATAAGAAACTCATGTGTGGCTTGCTTTCCACTCCTGATACAAATTTAACACTTCGTCAAATAGTTTTTATTAAAGATTAATTTTTTTAAGATGTTAAAAGTTCATCAACTTCAACAACTTCACATATTGTGTAGGTTGTACACTGCCATATTGTTTCCATACCACCTAGAAAGTAATTGAAATTTTAATCAGACACTAGTCAAAAAATTACTAACACTATATAATGGAAATATTATATACAAGGCATATATGCTAAAAAATCACTATGTACACACAATTCTCGTGAAGGTCTAATTTCACCTATATATAAGAGAGACGCTACAAAAGAATGTGCAAGTATATCATTAGAGTCTACAAATAAATAGACCATTAATAAATAAAATAATATCAACGTACTTTCAGTTTCTCATTATTTTACACTTCCGAGTTCCCACCCTTTATAACATTATATTATCAATATTTATGCCATAATATTAATAAAGTTGGCATTAAATCACAAAAATATTCCTTACGTCTAACCTCATTTTGCATTTGTTATAATTTCCTTTTTGTATCTTCCATCTTCGATTCCTTCAATTTGTTTAACATATATGAAGGGAGTAGTTTGTCATTCTCATTGTTTATGGGTATGTTTGGCACGGAGTTTTTGGAAGCGATTGAGAGCTTCTAGCTTTTAGCTTTTGACAAAATGTTCTAGTTTAAACAAAAAACTTTGTTTGACAGTATGAACGTTTAACTTTTAGTTTAAACAAAACGTTCTAAATCTAAAAGCTACTTCATGTAGCGTTTAACAAAACGCTAGTGAGTTTTTGAAATCAATTTCCATAATTACCCTTAAAAATATATTTGTATATTTATTTATTTTTAATCAATTGTCTTTTTATGTAATTTTATATATTTTAAAAGTTTTCAGCTACTTTTTCCAAACACTCATATAACAAATAAAAGCTACAGCTTTCCGCTACCAGCTACCCGCTAATCGCTTCCAAGTAACAGTTATTTTTCCCAAACACGTCGTATGTGTGTTTACTTGATTGGAATTTATTATGTTTTTTTTATAAGTACATACTCATCAAACATGAATTTAATTAACTAACTAACTGATAATAGTAATAATAATAAAATTAATTTTGAATTTAAAAAACCAAAATTAAACAAAATATTTACGTTGATGTCATGTCAAGGCCATATGGGCGTACATTGATTAGAAATTAACTTTGTGGTTCTAATTTAGCAACTTGTGAATTTTCATTGCTAAGAAAGATAAATCTCAAACCCTAATCGATTTGCTAACTAGACACCACGAACGGTTAATAAAGCTTTTAAGTTCAACTACCATTCGTAGTGTTTTTGTTTTTTTAATAACTTATATGCTTCAGTTACTTGTACCTATGCATTGACCGGTTGTACGAAAGACCATGAGACAAATGGAAGAAATTAAAGAAGTTAAAAATGGTGATAGAGGAAAACAGGGGTGACTTGAGATTGATGCTTAACTGCTACCACACTCATTTTGTCTTGTGTTTTACTGAAAGAGTCAAGAACAAGATTAATCAAAGCATGATTAAACTATAAACAAATTATACAAAAATGGTGGGTAGGGTGGGGTGACTGGGTGAGGGGTGGTGCTCTGCTAATTTTGCAAATCTCAAGGTATTCTTTTAATGTTTCTTTAATCTTTTTGTTTTTTATATTGAAATTCGCCATGAAACCTGTGCTTATTTCTTGATCACCACCCCAGTGTTCGAACCAAGCAAGAAAACCCAGAAAAAAGGAGAGGTTTTTAGAGAGAGAAAGACACAGAGGAAGTGAGAGACGCAAAGATTAAGAAAAACAAACCTCAAATGATACAAACCCAAGAAAAGTTTGCAATTTGAGGCAAATGTCGATGTTGTCGTGCCCTAAATCCGATAACCAATATCCTATTAATCTCCATTGTTTCTTCAAATCTCCTCTGGTTTTCTTCTTCATTTCTACAACTCTTTTCTTGATTCCCTGTTCCGCCGCCGCTGACGGCGTCGATGGAGGTCCTAACCAAGAAGCCGTTGTGCTTTTCACTTGGGTTCATGGTGTTAACGGTGGTGGTAACGACGGTTCTTTCTTTTCGAGTTGGACACTTTCCGGCGACACCAAAAGCCCATGCAAATGGGATTACGTTAAATGTGATTCACAAGGTTTTATTTCTGAAATCAATATTCAGTCGATACCATTGCAGCTACCATTACCGGCGAATCTTTCTTCGTTTTCCCATCTCAAAAGCCTTACGATATCCGACGCTAACATCACCGGAACTCTCTCCGACGACCTTGGTTCCTGTCGGGAGCTTGTCGCCATTGATTTAAGCTCAAACAGTCTCGTGGGTCCCATCCCGTCTTCCATTGGCAACCTTGAAAACCTCCAGGACTTGATTTTAAACTCCAACAAACTCACCGGAAAAATCCCACGCGAGCTTGGGAACTGCCGGAGCCTCAAGAATCTTCACCTGTTTGACAACCGACTCACTGGAAACATCCCACCTGAATTAGGTCAGTTACATAACCTTGAAGTCATCCGCGCCGGAGGAAACAACGACCTCGCCGGAGAAATCCCTGAAGAAATCGGAAACTGCAGAAACCTCACGTTTCTCGGCCTCGCAGACACAAGAATATCAGGTTCTCTCCCTCACTCATTAGGTAACCTCACCAAACTCGAAACACTTTCCATATACACCGCCATGCTTTCCGGTGAGCTCCCGCCGGAGCTCGGCGGCTGTTCAGAGCTTGTAAACTTGTTCTTATACGAAAACACACTTTCCGGTTCCATCGTTCCCGAGCTCGGAAAGCTCAAAAAGCTCGAAAAACTGTTACTATGGCAGAACAACTTGGTCGGATCAATCCCTGAAGAAATCGGAAACTGTACTAATTTAAAAATCTTCGACGTTTCTTTAAACTCATTATCCGGCGTTCTTCCGTCTTCCGTTGGTAATCTCGTTGAGTTAGAAGAATTCATGATTAGCAACAACAACATCTCCGGTTCAATCCCGATTGTTATTTCAAACGCCGTCAATCTCCAACAATTACAGCTGGACACCAATCAAATCTCCGGTCTGATTCCTTCCGAGATAGGAAAACTAACAAATCTCGAAGTGTTCTTCGCGTGGGATAACAATCTCGAAGGAAGCATACCTCCAAGTTTAGGAAGTTGTACAAATCTTCAAGCATTAGACCTATCGCACAATTCACTCACCGGAAGTATCCCTCCAGGGTTGTTTCAACTCCAAAACCTCACCAAATTGCTTCTAATTTCAAACGACATTTCCGGTTCAATCCCGCCAGAAATCGGGAACTCCACCGCGTTAGTCCGGTTACGATTGGGTGATAATCGAATCGCCGGCGAAATCCCGAAAGAAATCGCCGGATTAAAAAGCATAAACTTTCTTGATTTGTCCGGAAACCACCTCTCCGGGGTGGTTCCCGGTGAGCTTTCCAGTTGCACCGAGTTAGAAATGGTGGATCTTAGCAACAACACATTACAAGGCTCGTTACCGGATTCTTTATCATCATTATCAGGACTCCAAGTCCTAGATGTTTCTAGTAACCGGTTTTCCGGTCCCATTCCCGCTAGTTTCGGACGGTTGGTTTCATTAAACAAACTAATTCTTAGTAAGAATGAGTTTGCAGGAGCAATCCCTCGATCGCTCGGGCTCTGCTCAGGTCTACAATTTCTAGACCTGAGCAGTAATAAATTATCAGGCGGTATCCCGCCTGAGTTAGGAAACATTCAAGCGCTCGAGATCGCCTTGAATTTAAGCTGCAACGGGTTAACCGGGTCAATCCCGGATCAAATAGCCGCATTAAGCAAGCTTTCGATTCTTGACATGTCATACAATAATTTGGAAGGAAATTTGAATCCGCTTTCACGTCTAGATAATCTTGTTTCGTTAAATATTTCGTATAATAATTTTACGGGATATTTACCGGATAATAAGCTTTTTAGGCAGTTATCGGAAGCTGATTTAGCCGGGAATCGAGGGTTGTGTTCTTTTGGAAAAGAATCGTGTTTTTTAAACAATGTTGCAGAATCAGGAAATGGGAAAGATGAGTATAAATCAAAAAACGCAAAGAGGTTAAGACTAGCGCTTGCGTTGCTTATTACTTTGACGATTGCTATGATGATTATGGGAGTGGCTGCGGTTTTACGTGCGAGAAGGGGTTTCAAGGGTGATGATGAATCAGAGCTTGGCGAATCATGGCCATGGCAATTCACGCCTTTTCAGAAGCTAAATATTTCGGTTGACCGAATATTGAAATGCTTAGTGGACACTAATGTCATCGGGAAAGGGTGTTCTGGGGTTGTTTATCGTGCTGATATGGATAATGGTGATGTGATTGCTGTGAAGAAGCTTTGGCCATCAATGGCGGTTGATGGTGGTTATGAAGATGAGAAAGCTGCAGTTCGAGATTCGTTTTCAGCTGAAGTGAAAACATTGGGATCTGTGAGACACAAGAACATCGTTAGGTTTCTGGGTTGTTGTTGGAATAAGAAGACGAGGCTCCTTATGTATGATTATATGCCAAACGGAAGTCTTGGGAGTCTTCTTCATGAACGAATGGGGAGTTCGTTGGAGTGGGAATTGAGGTATCATATCTTGTTGGGGGCTGCTGAAGGAATTGCTTATTTGCACCATGATTGTGTTCCTCCGATTGTTCATCGAGATATTAAAGCTAATAATATTCTCATCGGTCTGGAATTTGAGCCATATATTGCAGATTTTGGTCTCGCGAAGCTTGTTGATGATGGTGATTTTGCTCGTTCTTCTAATACGATCGCTGGTTCATACGGATACATCGCTCCAGGTATACACATTTCATTCCTTCTAGTTTTACTGTTTTTTCTATGAGACATTTTCACGAACAGTTTGTGTGCATTTTCAGAATACGGGTACAGGATGAAGATCACGGAGAAGAGCGATGTTTATAGCTACGGAGTAGTGATGCTGGAAGTTTTAACAGGGAAACAGCCGATTGACCCAACGATACCAGATGGATTACACGTCGTGGATTGGGTGAAACAGAGAAAAGGATGGATCGAAGTACTTGATCGGAGCTTACTATCTCGTTCGGAATCCGAGATTGAAGAAATGATGCAAGCATTAGGCGTTGCATTACTCTGCGTGAACTCCTTGCCGGAAGAACGACCAACGATGAAAGATGTCGCGGCAATGTTGAGGGAAATTAAGCATGAAAGAGAAGAGTATGCAAAAGTTGACGCTCTTTTGAAGGGTTCACCGGAAAAACCCGCCACCGGAAGTAAGGCGGAAGGAGGAGTTCCGGCAACGTCATCGTCATCGGCTGCTGCTGTTGCTGGTGGTGGGATGAGAAGTAACGCGAGTAGCTTCTCTGGTTCTTCGTTGCTTTACTCGTCGTCTTCTAGAGTCGCCTACAAGTGAATAAAATAGATTCTTGATTTGGGTGTGTGATGTTTCGGAATTTTTTAGATATGGTAATTTAATTATCTTTGGTGTTGAGTTTAATGGAGATTTGAATGGGTTTAGTTGTAAATTAAGAAATATGGGACGTGTGTTGTAAGTAGAAGAAATTTTGAGCCTGTTTTGGCTTATGAACCTTCTTCATAACTAGTAGAATAATGACCACTTTTTGGCATTTGGATTTTAAGTTATACGTATCTGTTTGAATTTTGTTTGTTTTAGAGTTAGAAAAAAAAAAGTTGAATGAAAAAATACCAAAAATGTATATGTAATACTTCGAAACAACTATCTTTTAGAAAATTTATCATGATCACCTATTTGGCAAAGAAAAATTGACTTGCCAAAACCATTGGTTTAAATATTTTTCTCAAAAACAAACGGAAAGTAGCGATACGGTAGGAGTATCGTTACAAAGTACATGTAGACATATAATTCAAGTTAGGAGCTATTTGGTAGCATCTGAAGTATTCATATCTGGATGATGCAGAGACCTGAATGATGTAGAGGCTCTGTATGAATTTGTATCTGAATGATAAGTTGATGTTTGGTCAGACATCTAAATGTCTGTCTCTTAATAGTGAAAATGACCATTTTAACCCTCTGAACTATTTGTTACTGTTTGGTTAGATATCTGAACGACTATGTTAAACAATACTAAATTTATAAACAATTTTAAATAAAATACAAAATGTCATACAAAACCCAAATCAAACAATAAACAAAATCCAAATTGATCAACTACAATTGTATTTTGTTTTCAATCCTTCAGCTATATTCTTCCACGACTTTGCTTTCAAATTACTCCATTCACATCCGTAAGTTGTAATTTCATTAATATAAGCTTGAAGAAAATGTCTTTCCCACACCTTCTATTTGTTTACTGTTTACGGTTAACTCAGACCTTTTTTAGTGCCATTTGTTACATGTCTAGTATTGACAATCCAACAAGAACATGTTTCATCAATTTTGAACTTTTTATTGGTAGCAACAAAATCCAACAACAACAAAGCAACACAAATTAAGCAAAAATCTTAAGATAAAGCAACAAAAATCTATTATCCACACAATAACATAGCAGAATTCGGAGTTCACATAGCAAATTTTGGAGTTCACACAAAAACAAAGGAATACAGCAGCAAAAATCATAAGATAGAGCAGCAAACGACGAAATAGATTTCACAAAAATTTCAGCAGCAAGAACAAAACTTAGCAAGAATAGATCAAACACAAGATAACATATTTTAGGGCTTGAAAAAAATCGATTTCACACAAATCGATCAGGCGCACAAGAAAACAGCACAGCGAGACAGAGGAGGGACTTACCAGCAAAGGGGAGGCGGAGATAGTGCAACGCTCCGGCGGTCCGATGGCAAGGAGGGAATCAATGAACGTTGTCGATGGGAGAAGCGGGGGAAGAAAAAAAGAAACAGACGTTGTTTTCTTTAGGGCTGAAGGGTATCAGATGGAAACTTTTTCATCCAGACTTGTAACTACATCTGACCGATCAAGACCATTTTCTCTTATGTCTGACCGATTAAGATGTTCAAAAAGCATCAACCAAACGCTTTGAATCTGAACGATCCATAGTCAACCTCTTTATGATATGATTAAGAGGCCAAACAAAGAGCCCCTTACTTTTATTTCCTTTATGATTAATCTAGTTAAACAAAAAAAAATTGAACATTATCCGTAGTCTTTATTGGGAGCACTTAACATTCTTGAACATAAAGGCATCGTATGTTTTTTTTAATCAAAAATTCATTAAGCATACGAATCATGGTTGTCAAAATTGCGATTTTGATCGTAGGATCGTACGATCCTAGGTATGAAAAACGAATCGTATATGAGATAGGATCGCAGGCCGGATCGTAAGATCATAGTTAGGATTGTAGGATCGGGATCCGATGCGATCCTACCTTCCCTAGATTTTTTTTGTTTTGCAAATGAAATTTTTTTAACACTCTTTCTCTTTTACTCTTTACCAATTTATCGTTTATCATTTTATGTTGTAACTTATAACTAATATTTTGAAGTTTTTGTAATTTTTGAACGAAAAATTAAATGATTAAATATTTTTCATGTTTTAAAATTATAAATTATACATATGTTTTATTTTGTGGAATCTTAGGATCCTGATCTCTATCTTACGATCCCGAGCTTGCAAACCCAAAAATTATCCTAAGTTGGATCCCGATCTTGACAACCTTGCTGCGGACCACCTCTGCAATCCTCTGCAGCAGAATATGTGGACCAAACGACTACAGACTGTAATAAGAAGCATGTTTGTTTTTTAACATTTGCATACTGTTGCAGATATTAAAAAATTATAATAAACTGGTTTAAATACCGAAAATAGTTTTTTAATACCGAAAATTTAATAATGTATGACATTACAGCATGATTTTATGATATTTCAACAAAAAATAATTATACTTCAGCAAAAAAATTATCATTATTCAATATAAAAAACGAAAAAAATATGAGCAAGAATAAACAAAAAAACGAAAAGAAGAAGATGAAACAAGAATTCAACAAGATTTTAGCAACATATAATCAAGATTCATCAAGATTTTAGCAAGAAAAAAAAGAGGTTGAAAGAGGCAATACAATTGCTGCCCCAAACAGAACACGCGCAACAACTTTTTACTCTGAAGACTTCTTAAAAACAAACAACTATGATATGAAAAGTATTGTGCGTGTGCTACGCCGCGCAACAATAATAGATCCGAATAGGTTTTTTACACAAAAAAAAAAAAAACCAACACCTAAATTATTTTTAGTGTTCTAAAATCAGTTACACCGTTAAGTAAACCAAAGCATGTTTAAGGTTAATGCCTCTATCTCTAAGATTAAAGTCATTAAGCATGTTAAATAGTTCCACCATGCTGTCCAGATCTTGCGATAAGATGGTACTTCATGAAGGGTTTTGTTGCATAAAATAAATAGTTTTTCGACAAAATTGCAAAAGTGCTCCCTATGGTTGGCAAAATTTTGTAATTTTGGTACAAAACAAAATGTTGGTGCACCACTGGTCCAATTTTAGATATCTTGTGTGATTTTGGTCCATATAGTTGGCATTTTTAAGTGTTTTTAGTCCTGACCCAACCTGAAATGACGAATATGCCCTTTGATAATTCTTTTTTGTTTATTTTTAACTTTTTATTACTATTTTCATTAAAAAAATAAAAAGAAAATAACACCACCCTCTCTCTCTCTCTCTCGTATCTGACTTCATACAACATGACAACCTACTCCCTCAAGTTCTTGATTCATCGACGATCAGTGACTACCGACCCTCCTCTGCCTTGCTCCAGTCACACTCCACCACTTCGTACTGCCCAACACCACCTACTGCCGCCACTATTTTAGTCAACCAAGCCCAACCCTGAACATCTCCACCACCATCCATCGTTGCTACTATTTCTCTTCCTCGTCAATCACCATTGAACTGGAAAAATGGAAGCAACAAAACTGTTGTGCAACCACTACTCGCCGCCGTTGTTGTGGTGGGCAGTCCCCACCATCAACGGTGCCACCCCTCATATACCTCACCTCCTCCATTCAAGCACCACTGCCGAAAGCCCTCCCTTGCACGACTATTGTTGCTTACATTACTCCTTCGGATCTGCCTTCCGACCATCCACTTTGTAAATCACTACTTAAACATCTTGTTTGTTAACATCTTATTTGTGATTCCGATTCCAAGAACTAATTAACCCCGTTTCGGCTTTCCCCAAATCCATATAGACCCATCGATTCTTGTTTGTGATTCCTATTCCAAGACAAAGATGGAGAAATCGATGGTGTTCATATGGGAGTGGTTTTTGGTGGTGATTTTCAGTCGAGAGTAGGGGGTATAAGGTGGTGGTCGGACTTTCATCAATAGTGGCAAAATAAAAAGGTGAAGATGGTGGTGGTGGGTGGAGATGGCAGCTCTGTTGCTTTCGTCTTCCTATTCCGACGAGTTTAACCAGACGGAAGGAGGGGGAAAGGTTTGTGATTGGTGGGTTGATCAGCTATGGAAGGAGGGTAAATTGGTGGTGGTGGCGGTGATGTTCTGGTGGTCCCTGGTGGTTTTCGGTGGCACAACTCTAAGACTGGAGGAAGGTAATAGATGGTGATGTTTTAAGGGTGTTGGGGTGGAGGTTTATCAAAAGAAAAGGGGGAGCAAGGCAGATGGGAGGAGGTGTTTGGGTGGGTTTCCTTTTCCAAAACAGTGGTTAAGAGATGGTGGAGTTGTGGTGGATGGGCTCACAAGAAAGAGAAAATTGCTTCACCTTCTCGTGTATAACCATAGTGGACCTGGAAAAAAAGGATTCACCAGACTTTCTTCATCTAACAAGTTGACTTTCAAGAGAGAGAGAGAGAGAGAGATTTTTCTCAATTTTAATTAATGAAAAACATTTGAATAACTATAAATAAATAAAAACAAATATAAGGGTATAATTGTCTTTTTATTTTGATACGGATCAAAAATAATAGAAATATCCAATTTTGGACCAGTGGTGCACCAACATTTCATTTTGGACCAAAAACACAGAATTTTGCCAACCATAGGGACCATTTTTGCATTTTTCTCTAGTTTTTCACAAAAACCGGCAACAGAAGCTTTAAAATTTCTTACAAATTTCGAGTGTGACGCAAAACAAACCATCAAGGATCATTTTAAAGAGGTTAGAATGATATTATAACAACCATAGGGTGCTTAGAAAATACAACCTTTGTAGCCTTTGGACCCTCTCGGATTTGGGGTGTTGAAGTAGATGGCAAGAACAAGGAGTTTGATCTTCTCTACAAGTAATCCACCAACAAGAATAAGGTACCAAAATTACTAGATTTCTTTCTATACAACTTTGTTCTTTAAGCCTTAAGTGCTTAAACAACTAAGCACTAAAATAAAGACACAAAGTAAACACCAAAAGCTAGTAATATCTTCAAAAGAGGAAAGAGCTCCAAGATCTTTGTAGCTCACGGCTTTGAGAGAGAAAAGAGGAGAAGATTTTAGACCAAAAACTTCAAGTGATTTTGTGATAAAACAACTAGCCTTATATAATATGATCATGTTGTGTATTTCATGCAAGGTAATGAACAAACATGAGACATCATTAAACATGGGGGGACAAGAATGTTGGAGGTTGACTTTCAGCCTCCTAGCCTTGATAACCCACAACCTTTAAGGACTAAAATGGTCCATTGGATTTTCTAGTTTGTTGTTTAGTCACTTAATGTAACGCCTGTTTCCTGGTACCCATTTACTTATAATTTACTTATTTTGAAGAGCTACTCGACAATTTGGGAGCCCGAGACTCGTCGAGTTGGAACGAGATTGGCCGCGGGGTTTTAAGCAATCTACTCGGCGAGTAGGTCTGGCAGAGTGAAACCCTAATTTCAGGGTTTTCCACCATATTTAAGCATCTTAATCCCCACCTTATGGCCTCATTTCCAGCCTCCAAGTCCCAAACCCTAATCCATAAAACCTTAGAGCTTTGTGTGAGTCTGTGAGCCATTTTGAGTGACCCTTGTGTGTTCTTGAAGCTTATGGAAGAAGAAGGAGCTAGAAGATTCAAGGAGAAGATAGTAGATCCAGAAGCAAGATCTTATTCCCTTTATTTTCTGGTAATCAAGCTTCTAACTTGTCTATTAGTTTATTAGATCTCTTTATGTCCAGAATTTATTGGGTTTTGGTTCCAAGAAGCTTGACCCTTGGGATATGGACGTCCAAAGTCAGGATCCTTTCAAATCTGGAATCATTAACGGTTGTTAAGGCGTAAAGGTGCAAACTTTATGCCATTGGGGCCTTCATGCAAGCTTTACGGAATTATTATGGCTTTTTAAGCCCCAAAAGGCCATGCATGAAAGGAAGGTTAGGAACTTTATGTGTTCAATTGGTGTCTATGACCTAGATCTCAGTTTTCATCTTTGGTTTGGAGTAGAATGGCTTTTGGACAAAGATCGATGTCCTAAAGAGCTAGGGTTTGAGTTAAACCCATTAAGAAGGACTATTAACGGGTAAAGTTGGAAACTTTACCCTTAAGAGGGCACTTCCAGTATGTAGAAGAAGGAGTATGCACTTTGGATCTGGAAAGTAGAGGCTTAATATGTTAAGAAGGCCCAAACAGACAGAGGAACTCGTCGAGTCCATAGAGGAACTCGACGAGTTGAGTCATGTTTTCCAGGTTCAGTTTAAGGTAGAACTCGATGAGTTTGTGAAGGGACTCGACGAGTTGATTCGCCAAATCGCGACTATGAATAGCCAGGGAACTCGGCGAGTCAGGGGCGTGACTCGATGAGTTAGATCGCGATTTCACGGTTCTAGGACTCGGCTAGTTGATCGAGCAATTCAGCGAGTTGGGTCAACCCAGAATGTATATCTTGACCAGGGGTAAAATGGTCATTTTACCCTTAGAAATTTTGACTAAGTGATTATTGTGTGAATGATAGTCAGGGAGTCGTTGGAGCAGCCATCAGAGATTCCTCACACGAGATTTCATCAGTCAGCTTGAGAGGTGAGTTTTCCTCCATTAGGAACGGGTATAAGGCACTAATGTCGACCTGTTTATGTATGTTATCATATGTCGGACTTGGTTCCGATGTCAGGGATATCCCGATGTAGATTATATGTTTCCGGACTTCGGTCAGATGTCGAGTCAAGCCCGAGGAATGTTTGTATGCTTGATGTCTTTGTGATTCTTACATGTGTTGTTATGTGTTCCGGGCTTTGGTCCGATGCCGGGGCAAGCCTGAGGAATGTTTATATGTTTATTTTATGTGTTCATGTTATATGCTTGATGATATGTTATATGTATATCGGACTTCAGTCCGATGCCGAGCGGGGCTTGATGTCGAATTCGTCTGATGCCGGGGTGGGGCCCGATGTATGTTATTATGTGATTATGTGTATGGTATGTCGTAATTTGGGGAGACTCACTAAGCTTCGTGCTTACAGTTTTCAGTTTTGATTTCAGGTACTTCCACTAGTAAAGGGAAGAGCTCGGGATGACTGCATGGCACACACCATAACTTTTATCCTGGGAGGATTCACTCTGATGTTTTGACATATGATTTTGATACATTGATAGATGTTATGAGATTTTGAGATATATGATTTAAGACATTTTGATACTATGGCTTTATTAATAAATTAAAAATGAAATTTTTAGTCTGTATTTTTAGGATGTTTCAAGTTGGTATCAGAGCCTTAGTTTGAGGGATTCGGGCACACTCTCGGGAGTGTCTGGACTCAAACTGAGGACTTGGTATGAAAATTTTCAAAAGAAAAAACATTTTATAAAAAGAACTTTGAAAAGGAAAAGAATTTTGAAAAGAGAAAAGGGTGTGATGCATGCAATCAGCCGAGCTCAAGTAAGTACTCACAATTTACCCATACAAGTTTATGTTAGGATATGTTTATGAGAACTATATGCTAGATTAGGACTAAGGATCTAGTAAGGATGCCCTATGTGCCTATATATGTATCTCAGCTTTATGAACTGCATGCTAGTACAAATTAGTCAGGGATGGCCTAAATGAGATATGTTGGATTATGTTTACTCAATGCTCGAATGCTACTTGCTTTGTGCTTCTAGGAGTTTTAGTTATCTCTTACTAACTAGTAAATGAATATGTTAAGTTACATATTGCAAAGACTGAATAATTTCAGAAGGTTAGGTGTAGCTCTATTTCGCAGCTCTTGTTTAAGTCCAACTGTTGTAGGGTAGGATCTCTCATTCGAAGAATTATCTAGTCTTAGTGATATGTAATTCGCGAGCTAATTAGGGGGAGATAGTAGGGACTTCTTATGCAGCTAATGGTGGAGAGTGGGTCGGTTATTACCCTAGGTCAAGCCTAGGGTGAGATTAGCGGATAGCAATAGTAGTAGAAGGGACTTGGTGGAGTCAAGACAGTTCTTAAGAAAGTACAGATAGATGTGGAAGGTAGAATGGGCCCGTACTAGGGAAAGCCTAGGATGAGATTAGCAGATAGCAGTAGTAGTAGAAGGGACTTTGTAACACCCGTGTTTCTAGGCTAGACATTAATGTTCATGTATTAGTCTAGGTTAACCTTTGTAACCCATTTCGAAATAATAGAAATGTATTATTTGAGTATTATGTGTTTTATGCTTAATTTTATGGCTTAAATAAATTAAGAATAAAAATAAGCATAATAATAAAATATTAGATAAGCCCGGTATCTATGAAGGAAGTTGTAGTGGTGGTTGCGAGGTTTCCGAAAATTTAAAGAATGCCGAAATCTGAGTTATAACGAAGGAGTTATGACATGTCGTAGTTTCGCGATAGAACCGGTGCGACACTGCATGTTGTAAACAGTTTGTTTACGATAGAGCGATATTTAGCCTTAGTGATCTAAACGTAAGTCGTAGAATACGTTAAACCGAGAGCGTGCATAAGAAGAACGTCTAAATATGACTTCGTATGAGGAAGTTATGATTTTTCGAAGTTTTGACTTAGCGGTATGCAGCCCAAAGTTCGAATATGAGATCGAGTGATTTCTGGCCGAAACAATCTAAACGAGAATTGAAGATCTCGTCGATAGTAGTCCAACGGTAAAAAGACAGACGAAAACGGACGTTAGATAAAGAAGTTATGAATTTATAATGGAGTTTTCCTGTCCCGGTCTGCTAAAAATAATATAATAAAAATTAAAGTCAAAATTAGCCGACGGAGTCTAAGCGAGAGATGTAGAGCATAATCTCACCTATGCGTGCATATAAAGAACGTCGAAAACGGAGCTCGTATGCAAAAGATATGAATTTATGAAGTTCGGGGCACAAACCCCAACCTTGTGTTAGGGTTCACGACGTTAACAGTGGGTTCACGACGTGAACTCAATGATGAGACCCTTCTGAGTCTGGCAGACCCAAGTTGAGACTACGCACCTGATGACGTGCAAAGTCACGACGTGAAAATTGAAAAAATCAGCCCTATCAATTGAAACTGAAGGCAATCAGGTTTGGCTGCTAATTCCTTAACCTTTCTCCTACTCAACTCATCTTTAATCCTACTTTTACACCCCCCCCCCCCCAAGCCCTGGTATCATCCCGACACTCGAAGCAAGTCCGGAAGCTCCGAAGATCCCGAGAAGAAAAGAGTTTCTGAGCCGAAGCTCTGCCCGCGAGAAGCCCGATGTGTGAAGAGATCACAGTTTCTCTGAGCATCGTCTTATCAAGTGAGTTCATAGTCCCTTTCATATACACGATTTTAATACAAGTATTGATGAATGTATTAGATATATGATATGAGTAAGTGTGCAGTCACTTTCTGATAATACACATATATGAATTATAATCTATGGAATACGTGTTATGTGTATATGTATCATCTGTTATTTGGAATGAGTATTGAATTAACATGCTATACAAGTTTTAAGCTATGTATATTTTATCTACTAATATGTTGGGTAGAACATGGGTAGATAGTTGGTGTGTGATGAAATAAAAATGATGAGAAGCCTCAATGTTGTTGTTAATCTAGTCATCTAGCGAAGTATGAATGACGACCACAGACTCTTTCTAGACTGTCTAGTGGAACGCTGGCGGGTTCATAACCTGTAGGTGTTGTGAATGATGTGTTCAACGATGTACTCTATCCCCCTCATGGTTACCATTAGGACATTTATTGTTGAGGAAACCCCTTTGCAGTAATGTCCATCCCGATGAAAATCCTAGATTAGGTTCCTGGTAATAGATGTTGTTTTAGGGACGTAAAGTGAGGATAACGGGAATGGGTAATCGGGTTATTGTTAGTTGGTGAAATTAAATATAATTATTTATTGTGGGTTGAAAACCCTATATGCTCACCAGGCTCCTAAGCCCAACCCACTCAGTTTTATTTGTATTACAGGTAGTGGTGCGAGAGCATAAGATGGATAAATCATCAATTTATTTTGTTTATAGGCCAGTAGTGTTATATAACTTTTGTAAGGCTTATAATGTGCCATTTATGCTTTTGGTATGTATCGGAACATGACATCCCGAGTTTTGTTATATATGAAAATACATTTCTTTAAGGAATGCTTTGATAAATTTTATTTATCATATTTTGTTTTGGGAACAAATTCCGTAACTCTTTTAAATCAAAGGATTACTCTGAAAATTATTTTAAAAGCACAAATTAAATCAGTCTTTTCTGGCCGTGATTTTGGGGATGTCACAGTTGGTATCAGAGCATTAGTTTAAATGAACTACGAATTTGTAGGATTTCTAGACTTAAACTTATAATTCTAAGTGAAGATTGTGAGATGAGTGTCTGTTATATTTTAGACACGAGCACTAGTTTATTTTAGGAAAGTTGCCTATAATGCTTTTATGTGCTAAGTGTTATATGTTTGCCATATATGATATTATTTGTTCGGATCTATGGTTTGTTGCCAACCCGATCTGCAGACCTTATGTGTTTAGGATTCTAAGCGTATGATTACCGTATTAGAACTAGCATGTAAACGCTTCAGAGTGATAAGGATGATTTAATTATCTATCATGATTGAGGATCTAAATTCACCTTATTCGGTGTGTAGATAAAAAATGGTAAGAACCAGGAGTGGCGTTGGAAACACAGATGAAAACAGGAATCAACCACATGTGATTAAGCGAGTACATGTTGTAGCAGCAACACCTGAGCCAATGACAATGGATGGGGTACAAGCAATGATCCAAATGATGTTGGATCGTCAAACGGAAGAAACTAGGCGTCTGCTTCAGCAGAATTGCGAAGAACCTTCAATGCCAATTGAACAGCCCGAATTGAATGAAGGGCATTCGGAAGGAGGAAACTTCAGTGGAACTGTTGGTCAAACCAACTCACCGATTGTTAGGCGAGCCAACCAGGATGAAGGAAATGATGGGCGTGGGTGCAAGTATAAGGGTTTCACGGAATCCAAGGCACCATGTCTATCTGGAAGCCCGAAGCCGGTGGAAGTTATAAACTGGATCTCCGAAATGAAGACAATGTTCGAGAGTTGCGAATGTAGCAACAGACAGAACACCGCTCTTGCGATCCCTCTGTTAAAATCTGGCGTGTTGAGTTGGTGGAAGTTGTTAGCTGGCTCGATGCCCAAGGGATAAGCGAACAAAATTTCTTGGGAAGACTTTGTGGTGCAACTCAAATTGCAATACTGCTCCGAGCAGGACCTTCTGGAAATCAATAATGAGTTTCAGAATTTGAAGAAGGAAAAAATGAGCGTTATTGAATACACTGCTAGCTTCTCGGAAAAGATGAAGCTTATTCCATATTTAATTCCAACTGAACTCTCTAAGGTCAATAAGTTTGCCCTCGGACTCCCAGCGGACTATGGTCCAATGGTTAAGCAAGCAACCACATTGAAAGCCACCATCTGGGCTGCTAGAAATGTTGAGACCCAAATCAGAGAGAAGGGTCTGCAGAGGTCAGAGGTTGGTGAGAAAAGGAAGTTCGACAGACCCTTGGGGTCCAACAAAAAGGGTAAATTCTCGAAGTCTAGTTCGAGATGAGGTGGAGGAGGCGAAGCGAAATGGTGCGAAAAATGCAAGAAGAAGCATCTTGGGAAATGTGGCAGGGAAGCCACATGCTTCAAATGTGGAAAGCCAGGGCACTATGCCAAGGAATGCACCCTTACCAAGAAATTCTATATTGGGTGTGGTGAGGAAGGGCACATCTTGAGGGAATGTCCGAAGACGAAGGAGGCAGCAAAGCCCAACATTCCACCAAAGTCGAAGGCGAGAGCCTTCCAGATGACACCAGAAGCTGCTACAGACGAAGCTGATGTCACTTCAGGTACCTTTCTCGTAAACGAATTGCCTGCCCAAATTTTATTTGATTATGGAGCCAACTACTCCTTTATTTCGCATGAATTTGGTAGAAAACTAGCTTTGCCTGTTGATAGACTAGATAATGCTTTATTAGTCGAAGTTGCTAGTGGAAAGTTTATACTTGTTAGCCATCGTATGAAAAATGTCTTAATTGACTTGAATGGGAATAAGTTCCACGAGGAATTATTGTCTATTGAGCTAAATGGTTTCAACATCGTGTTGGGGATGGATTGGCTTAGCGCCAATGATGCTGAAATACTGGGCAAGAAGAAGATTGTAAAAGTAAACCCGCCAGGGAAAGAGTCATTTATGGTGTATGGGGACAAACACAGAGTAAATTATGGAATTATTTCTCTAATGAAAGTCAAAAAGTGTTGGTCAAAGGATGTGCATCGTATCTAGCATTCGTGATCGATGCTAAGAAGGAGAAAAAGGAGATGCAGAGCATTACTGTCGTGTGTGATTATCCAGAAGTATTTCCCGAAGATCTTCCTAGATTACCGCCTGATAGACAAGTGGAGTTCAGAATATACTTGTTACCAGGGACGACGCCAATAGCAAAAGCACCTTACAGAATAGCACCGACGGAGATGAAGGAGCTGATGATGCAACTTCAGGAGTTATTGGACAAAGGTTTCATTAGACCTAGTTCATCACCCTGGGGAGCTCCGGTGGTATTCATAAAGAGAAAGGACGGGAGTATGAGGATGTGCATCGATTATAGAGAGCTGAACAAGGAAACAATAAAGAATAGATATTCGTTGCCGAGGATTGATGACCTGTTCGATCAACTACAAGGTTCAAGTTATTTTTCAAAGAACGACCTAAGGTCAGGATATCATCAACTGAAAGTAAGGGAGCAGGATATCGAGAAGACTGCATTCAGAACATGATATGGACACTACGAGTTTTTGGTTATGTCGTTTGGACTAACCAATGCTCCAACAACATTCATGGATTTAATGAACAAAGTTTGTAATCCGTTCCTTGATAAATCTATGATAGTGTTCATATATGACATCCCGATTTACTCAAAAAGCCAAGAGGAGCATGGCAGACACTTGCGAGAAATGTTGGAAGTCTTGAAGAAAAAGAAGTTGTACGCTAAGTTCTCCAAATGTGATTTTTGGATTCGAGAAGTCCAATTCTTGGGTCACGTGGTCAACCAAGAAGGGATAATGGTTGATCCAACAAAGATTGAAGCTGTGATAAAGTGGGAACAATCAAAAAGTCCCACGGAGATCCGAAGCTTTCTGGGATTAGCCGCATATTACCGAATGTTTATCCAAGGCTTTTCTTCGATCGCTACTCCTTTAACAGCTTTGACTCACAAAGGAGCTACTTACACTTGGAGTGATAAGCACAAAGAAGCATTCTAGCTACTAAAGAAGAAGTTATGTGAGGCACCGATTCTTTCTCTACCCGATGGAGTTGAAGACTTTGTTGTATATAGTGATGCGTCTGGTGTTGGGTTGGGTGGTGTTTTGACCCAAAGAGAAAAGGTGATAGCATATGCGTCTCGACAGCTGAAAGAACATGAAAAGAACTACCCCACTCATGATTTGGAGTTGGCAGCGGTAGTATTTGCTCTAAAAATATGGAGGCATTACCTCTATGGCTCGAAGTGCAAACTTTTCACTGATCATAAGAGTCTCCAATATCTCTTTAATTATAAGGAATTAAATATGAGGCAACGTCGCTGGCTAGAGTTACTCAAGGACTACGACTATGAGATACTTTACCACCCTGGTAAAGCTAATGTTGTCGCTGATGCTCTCAGTCGGAAAGTCAATCTTGAAAGAAAAAGGCCAAGAGCATTGAGAATAGAAGTTGTCTCGACAATTGTAGAGAATATAAAGTAAGCTCAAGAGGAAGCTTCTGAGAAGAATGACCGAAAGGGAGAACGTTTGGGCAAAACGTTAGTGTTTGGTACAAACAGTCACGGACTGAAGGTATTCCAAGATCGAATTTGGGTGCCTAAGTCAGGGGGAGTAAGAGATCTTCTTCTGGAAGAAGCTCACAAAACCATGTACTCGATTCATCCCAGTAGCACTAAAATGTATCGGGACCTAAAACCCTACTACTGGTGGACGTCGATGAAGCTTGATGTAGCAAATTATGTGGCCGAATGTGTGACATGTGCAAGAGTTAAGGCACAACATCAGAATCCATACAGGAGTTTAAAACCTTTACCTGTGTCAATGGGTAAGTGGGAAGACATTACCATGGATTTTGTCACTAAACTGCCCAGAACAAATAATGGTCACGACATGATTCGGGTGGTCGTTGATCGCTTCACTAAGAGTGCGCATTTCATAGCAGCCAATGAGAAATGGTCTATGAATAAGCAAGCAAATTCTTACATGAAAGAAATTGTGAGGCTTCACGGTGTTCCGCTAACGATTGTGTCAGATCGTGATAGTCGTTTCACCTCGAGGTTTTGGAAAAGTCTACAAGAGGAATTGGATACCAAGTTGTGTTTGAGTACAGCTTACCATCCACAGACTGATGGTCAGAGCGAACGAACGATACAAACGCTTGAAGATATGCTGAGAGCATGTACCCTGGAATTCCAAGGTAACTGGGATGAACATTTATCTTTGATAGAATTTTCCTAAAATAGTAGTTTCCACTCAAGAATAAAGATGGCGGCTTATTAAGCTATGTACGGACAAAAATGTCGTACGCCGTCATGCTGGCTTGAGGCTGGGGAAAAACAGTTTATGGGACCGGAGGTAGTCCATCAAACTGCTGAAAAGTTGAAAATAATTTGGGAGAGAAGGTTAGCAGCTCAGGATCGTCAAAAGAGCTATGCTGAAAACAAGCGAAGACCAATGACTTTTGAAGTTGGGGAATCGGTTTTTCTCAATGTATCACCGTAGAAGGGACTTATAATATTTGGAAAAAGGGGAAAATTAAGTCCAAGGTTTATTGGACCATTTAAAATTCTTCAGAGGATTGGGAACCAAGCTTACAAGCTAAAATTACCCGAAGAGCTTAATGGAATTCATAACACTTTTCATGTGTGTTATTTGAGGAAGTTCATGGGAGAAGTTCTCGACATAATTCTAATATCTGAATTAAGAATTGATGAGAACAAAAGGTTAATTGAAGAACCAGAGGCAATCGTTGACCGAAAGACTAAGAAGTTACGACGCAAGATGGTCGAATTAGTGCTTGTCCGATGGAAACATGCGAATGGGCCAAATCTCACCTAGGAAACGGAGAGTGACATGATGAGTCGTTATTCGCATTTGTTTGTTGATGTGTGATTCCGGGGACAGAATCATCCTAAGGGGGAGAGAATTGTAACACCTTTGTAACCCATTTTGAAATAATAGACATGTATTATTTGAGTATTATGTGTTTTATGTTTAATTGTATGGCTTAAATGAATTAAGAATAAAAATAAGCGTGATAATAAAATATTAGATAAGCCCGATAGGTTTCCAAAAATTTAAAGAATGTCGAAATCCGAGTTATAACGAAGGAGTTATGACCTGTCGAAGTTTTGCGACAGAACCGATGCGACACTGCATGTCGTAAATAGTGAGTTTACGATAGAGCGATATTTAGCCTTAGTGATCTAAACAAAAGTCGTAGAATACGTTAAACTGAGAGCGTGCATAAGAAGAACGTCTAAATCTGACTTCGTATGAGAAAGTTATGATTTTTCGAAGTTTCGACTTACCGGTATGTAGCCCAAAGTTTGAATATGAGATCAAGTGATTTCTGGCCGAAACAATCTAAATGAGAATTGAAGATCTCGTCGATAGTAGTCCAACGGTAAAAATACAGACGAAAACGGACGTCAGATGAAGAAGTTATGAATTTCTAACGACTCCAAGAGTCTTGGGCCTAAACTATAATCACTAACATATTAACATCCCCCTAAAGTTTGACTGGGAAGAGATGATTAAACTGGAAAAATATACAAATGGACAAAAACATTAAAAAAACATAAATGAAGACAGCAACGATAGCATAGCTCCGACGATGGCGGCTAACAATGACTGCTCGTCAGATAAGAAGGGAGAAGAAGTGACAACTAGAAGTGGTTACGTTATAGAAGAAGAGAGAGTCATGACGGCAATGAAGATCATGGATCCCAGAGAGAGAGAGAGAGAGAGAGAGAATTGCAGATCAGAGGCTTCCCGACAGAGAAGGTGTCATCGGAAGGAAGCAGTAACAACATCTAAAGGGACTGACTCGGAAATGAGATTCAGAGAAGAAGAGGCCAACCGAGGAAAAGACAGAAGCGTCGGAGGCGGGGGTCGTCTAAGGAGGAGGCAGAAGTAGACGAGGCAGTAAAAAAAGTCAAGGAAGGAGCTCTGTTTGGTGTCTGCTGCATTATTATTACGTATTATTTAGGAGGAGAAAGAAGAAACGGGAAAATATTGTTCATAATAAAGGTACATCCGATGACTATTAAAGAATGTCGTTGAAGGTGGAGGGCGGTGGTTACGGGTTATGGTCAACAATAAAATTTTAACCTAGAGCTCATATATTGAGCCCAAGATTGTCTCTCCAAAAGAGCCTATGTGAAGAGAAAGGAGACTCCAACATATATAGACACTTATTGAACTGTGTCGCACCTATTTGAGATATAATAACACCCCCCTCAAATTCGGAGGCTCAATGAGTATAGTAAGTGGTGTAATGAACCACTGGGGTGCGGGATGTCGGCCTTGATACTAATAAATATATATGGATCCCAAGATTGTCTCCAAAAGAGTCGTGTGGATAGAAATGAGACTCCATCATATGTAGTCACTTATAAGACCGTGTCGCACCGATGTGTGATACCCTAACACTCCCCCTCAGAGCCGAATGATTGATAAGGATAGATAATGATTTGGGACACGGGGATGCGGGATGCCGACTCTGATACCAAGATAGATAATGATTTGATTTGATTAATAGTGAGGGTTAAACCTAATATAAATAGGAATATATAAGAGATATTTGGCCTAACCTAAACCCTAATCACAAACATACTAAGTGATGAGATTGTACTAACAATGATCAACCTTTGCAACAATATTTAGGACTGTTTGAGAAGTTTGATACTCATTTACCTTTTATCTACGTTTGTAGAATAGCTCGCAATTCATTTACCTTTGTGGGTATTGTGAGTTAACACACATTTTTTAGAAACAAAAGTATTTGATATAAAAAATGTAAAAGAACATTAGTTTTTTTTTTAATTAACTACGAGCCAATGGGGAATTAGTCCACTTGGTAGACATTTTTTTTCTTAGATTGGAGGTCCTGGATTCTAATCCGGGTATTGATGATTTATATTAATATGATGATACTAACTTTTAACCCCTAATCATCCGGTCAATAAAAAACTATGAAACTTCACCTTATTTTATTGATGTAAATTTGGACATTTTGCAACTCTTTTGAAAAATTTTAACCCAAATAATGCAAAACCTAATCGAATTTTGGCAATATTTTCTTTGTAAAAAACATTTTCCGCAGCTACACTGCAATTATACGATTTGACTAATTGCAAAATGAGTGATTATTTATGCTAATGCTAAAAGAAGTGGTCAGTTTGTTGCAATTTTTGTGATTATCCCTTTAACTTTAACAATAATGACATTCTAATATCTTAATACGTTAACACATCTACTTGGTGAACAAAGGATAAGTCGCATTCTCAAACTTTTGTTTATTGTTGGAAGTAAAAAAATGCACGAATGTTTAAAATGGTTTAAATGATCAAAAGATTTATCACATATAAGGGTTTCTCAGCATCAGTTTTAAGGATATAACCATACAAATTAATTACTTTGGAACGATGTATATAACTTTGCTATAACCTAATATAAAAAATGACAAAATTTGTTATAGTTATAAGCATTGACCATTTTTTATAAAATACCCAAGTAACTTTACCAATTTAACCTTTTGAGAAAATAATGATTGAAGTTAGTTGGTATCATCCCATCAAATAATTGATGCCTAGCCTAGATTGCCCATCCTTTTTCCCTTTGACTACATCACCCTCATTTTTGGTCATTTTCTCACATTTTAAATGTCGATTTAATAGGCAAAGGGTACGATTCTGGTATGTAAATTAAATTGTACCTATTATATATTTGGAAACTTTCATATGTAGTATGTAGTATTGGTCGTGGTGATTGTACCACGAGGTGTGAATGGCATAAAGTAAATGCAGGGAATCTCTTTATACATGGCCTCTGACCCGAATTCATTACATTGAGATTCACATACTTTTTAATTAGTTTAATAGGGTTATTCTTTTTTGTTGGAAAATGTAAATTAAAAAGTAAATCTTTTCTAAACAATTGACTTTTGGAATTATCGAATTTGTTAGGATCTTGTTTAGTTTCTAACAGGTAAAATAGATATAAGTTAAATGAGGTTAAATTGATATTTTTCTAAGGATATCCATATTTATTACTCCCTCGTTCCAAAATTATTAACTACATACAAAAAAACATACATATTAAAAAAATATTAATTACCATTAATTATATTAAATAAAATGACAGTTGTATCTTTTTGTTGCATTTAATTCATTGGTAATTACATTTAATTTCATGATAGTTTAACTAATAATGAGGGGTATATTTATTTTTAGAAGTAGGTTATTATTTTGGAACAAGACAAAAAATAAACATGAACTATTAATATAGGACGGAGGGAGTATAAATTAAGGTAATAAAAGATTTATATAGATGTAGCGATAGCCTAGTAGTTTGATCTTCCAAACTTCAACATGTTGTTTCGCGCTCCTCGGTTGAGGTTGGGTATCATAAGGTGGCCAATGTAGCTGTCGAAGCTTCCTGGCTTCGAAACCTACTCATCGAGTTATCTTGTCCATTGTCTAAAGCAACATTTGTGTTTTGCGATAATGTGAGTGCTATGTATTTATCTTCTAACCCTGTACACCATCAATGTATCAAGAATGTGGAAATAGAGTTGCATTTTGTTTGGGAATGTGTTGCTATTGGTCATGTGCGAGTCATACATGTGCCATCAGCTCACTAGTTTGCGGATATATTCACTAAAGGTCTCCCTACACAGTTATTTTTAGACTTTCGAGATAGTTTAAACATTTGTAAGCCCCATGCTCAAATTGAGAGCATGTGTTAGTTTATACTCGTATTTTATATTGTGTTTGGTATAAGGGCTTATGTTACTCGTTGTGTGTGTGTGTGTATATATATATATATATATATATATATATATATATATATATATATATATATCCATGCAATACAATACCCTAATCAAGAGGGCTTTTACCATAATAAACAATATCCTCAATAACCTCAAGTTTTGCAGTGGACACTGTGAAATAGCGAATGATACTACGAAATGCTCAAAATGTCGTCATTTTGACATTTCACAGTGTGTGATGACGATTGTGGTCAATGTCTTGTAAAGAAGATGAATTTTCTATATGGATAAGGTGAGAGGACGAACAAGTCATCAAGAGGGAGAAAGAAAACATAAAATAAAAAGGAAAATAATAAATTTTGGAAAACATAAATACATGAGTAAAAAATTTACATCCATCTAACGCCTTAAACATACGAAGTTAGCCAAAAAGATGAACAACACAAGATTTTAAAACCATAAGGACTAAGCATGTATTGTTATGATATATATATATATATATATATATATATATATATATATATATATATATATATATATATATATTTTGCAAACCACAAGATCAATTGTCAATTGTCTTAAGCATATAATTAGAAAGAATCAATCATAAAAATATGTCTTGGTGCTAAAGGTATTGAATTGTTTTCCAACACTTCTTAATCTTGATGCTAAAGGGATTGACATTCTTTCGGTAGTGTGTGACATATGTAACGTTGACATGGGATATGTAGTGCATCTCTTCTTTTCGGTTGCAAGAGATTTATGGGTTTTCTTGGGGAGATGGTGTGGACTCTCTTTTCTAGTTTTTGATGGTATTGAAGATGTTAGTCGATGAATTGACTCTATTCAGATTTCTAAGCCTAAAAGTTTGGGATTGGAATCGATCATCATAATTATGCGGTGACGCTTATTGAGTTTTCAGAACGACATTCTTTTTAACGACCAAAATCCTAGAAGGATTTTATTAATTGATAGTTTGATCAAGTATTCCTATAATTGGTTCATTACTTGTAATAAAATGCTTAGTATTAGTTGAAGTTCATGGCAATTAAACCTCATTATGTCTATTCCTTGTAATCTTGTTAGTGTTTTGTTAAATTTTGTTTTAATAAAAATCCAGTCATTTCGAAAAAAAATTGTCTTGGTTCGGTGGTTAAGGCATAGCTTACACATGCATAAGGGTGTATGCTTAATTTCTAGCAACTCCTTTATTTTTGTTTTTTGAGTTTCAAAAATAATTGTAATAAAAAGGATAGGAAACAATATGCACACGACGAGACTCGAACTCGGGTATGAAATACAAGATGTTAACCTTCCAATCACGTGTTATTTTGTTTTGTTAATAATTCATTTCGCAATGGAGACCCCATTATGTTTTGCCCACTATGTAATGTTAAAAGTTAAAACGATGTTGTTTTAACTTGCAGTGTCCTTATTTGAAAGCCGTTGCAAATTGGTGGTTGTTGAAGATTTTTTCATAGATTTTGGTTAGTTTTTGTAAAAATCTTTAAAAATGGATATTTTTTTTTTTCGTTTTCTCATGTTTTGGAGAGCTTCTTATTAGAAAGAAAATTACTAAACCATTTAGATCCAAATTAAAAATATTATATTCATATAATATTGAATGATGGTCTATAAGTAATACCTTAAAGTAAAAAGCCCATTGATTAAGCCCAAAGTTTAGTTAGACAACATTTCACCGACTTGAGTTAAACTGCAACATGATAATGATAATCAACTAATAAAACATTACCATTTGGGAATTAAGCACCTCAAAATGGAGTTACTTCATATTTAATCCCATAGACTTTAACATTGGACTTTTACTTACCATGTCCTTGCATTGCTCGAGCACCTCTAGAGAGGCTTGAGCTGCCTTTATTTATGCTCATTCAATTAATCGACCAAACGGATAATCAAACTGATTCTTGTTTGAAATACTGTTTATTTTGGAGAAATATAAATCGATCTTTGGTGTTGCTATGGTTAAAGACTTGAATATGTGTAAGTTGTAGTTCGGGAAGGATATTTTGGTAATCTCACATTTGGATTCAAGAAGCCATTATGTTCCAACAATTTCAAAACTTATGTAAAGACCTCATCATCTGTTTATCAAAACGTGATAATCCAAATCAATTGGTCCGTTTTATTACGAGTTTACGACGCAACTCAATTAGACGTAAACAATTCCATCATATCAAAATGTGCTTACAATTAAAAACCAAGTTACAATATTATCCCTTCACATATTCTTTTGATCACTTATTAACAATTAGACATATATAGCTTTACATATTAACAACTTAACCCTACGAATTTTTATTATTAACTTATATGTACATATATTAAAAAAAATTCCCCATTTGACTCAGGGCCCTTCCACCACTTCGACTGATGCGGACATGGTTTTCTTGTCATGAAAGAAGTAATTAGATGTAAGCCCCTAAAAATGGACGTTACGTAAATAGCTAGAAACAAAAGCACGAGAGGCTGAAGAAGACACTCAAAAACAATATATTTTCTTCAGTTTTTTTTTTTTTTTCAAAATCTTTAATAAATTTTGTGAATCCCAAAACCTAATTCCTTCTAAAGGACTAACAACCCTATTTATAATAATATAACCCCAATAAGACTTGTATTTGTTTAAGAAAACAACTAAAAGGAAATCATTAAAATCATAAAATATAGTTAACCCTAAAATCATCTCCACTATACATAACATAATTTAAGCACAAATAACCTCAAAATAACAGCTTCACTAAACCCACAACTCAAGTCCAGATTAAGATTAAGAGGGGTCGTTGAATCAACAAAGGCTAGTGTCTGCACCAGTGCCACCTAGGATGACATGTATGTCAATGTTAGTCTTTAATGTAATATTAGGTTATAGCTCGTGGAAACCACAGTTACAAAAATAAATAATTTTTTATAGTAAAAAATCTTAATTATTAATCAATTATTTTTAATAAATTATTAATTAAGATATTTATTTTTTATTCATGTAAAACTATAATCGTTGATTCAAATAAATATATAAAATTATTTTTCAAGACACAAGAGACAATTTATGTTTGTGAATTAATGAAAAAATAATGATATTGTATAATGAAATGGTAAATTGCTTATAAAAATAAAACAACCACAATAAATAAAGTAAATTAAACATGGTTATGACAAATCAGAAAATAAAGTTGTTGAAATAAAAATATATGAAAAAATATAACAAATTACAAATGAAAATTAACAAAAAAGGTTTTATTACAAATAACAATAAAAGATGTTATAAGAAATAATATTCTACAAACTATTTACAAATTTCTAATAACTTCTTTACACACAACATTAGAATTTATTTGTAACTCTATCATTCTTATCTGAAATTAACAATTTTAACATTTCTCTACTTTTAACTCTAGATAAGACAACATACAATTGGTCATGTGTAAAAATTCGGATCTTCGAAAAACAAACCAACATTAGATAAAGATTGTCATTGACTCTTGTTAATTGTCATTGCAAAACAAACGGCTAATGTAAAATTTCTTCTTTGGAATTTGAATGAGATTTATTTTCCAGATGGTGTTAAGGACATTCTTGGAATAATGGTGTACAAATGCAAATAAATAAAATTATATAAATGTTAAGAAATAGCAACGTAATTTGCTGCTAAAGTTTAGGACAAATTACAAAGCAATAGCAACGTACTTTATTTTATGCATTAATATACTGTAACGTCTGCAAATTTGGGTTAGACATGTAAAGGATAATAAGTAATAATTATTATAATTTTAAATAATCCAATAGGATACTCCTCACTTCTCAGTCTTGTGCGTTGCAGACTATTTAATATACGCCTTTTAGGGGAATTTATCGACGAGCGATAAATTACGTTTTAATTTGGTAGAAGATTATGTAAGATAAATAATCTTAAACATAGTTATATTAAATGTGACAATGACTCCATACATATAAAGAATTCTGAAATCCGACTTCGTATGAAGATATTATGTTTCTTTGAAGTTTCGCGATTAAACCGACACGACTCTACATATCGTAAAAACTGAATTTTTGATGAATTACTTTTTAGCCTTAGAGATATAAACAAAAAACCGTAATCGTTATTAAACCAAGAGCGTGCATGTAAAGAACGTTCAAATCTGACTTCGTGAGAGGAAGTTATGATTTGTCGAAGTTTCAACATAACAATATATAGCTCAGAAACCAAAATTAAAAAGGGTCGATTGTTAGGAAAACCAATCTAAATAAGAGTTGAAGATCTCATCCATACTTATATGTCAATATAAAGACAATCGAGAATAGATATCATATGAGAAATTTGTGATTTTTATACAGACTTTCACAATTTAAGCCTGTTAAAAATATAGCTTTAAAATAAAGTCAAAATTAGCCGACGAAGTATAAATGAAAGTTGTAGATATCATTGATAGCTACGCGTGAATATAAAACCCGTCGAAAGTGAAGCTTGTATGAAGAAGATATGAATTTTTCGTGGAACGGAAATTCCCCGTGCGTGCCCGCATGCACAGACAGCATGCGTGGCACGCATTGACACTCCACCCTTATCCGCCCCGTTTCATGAAGTGAGACACCATGTCTCACGATGTGAAGAGCCTCTCGACAACCTATAAATAACATTTAAAGTTCATTTGATTTCGACACCAACCCAATTCACTTCTCTCGAGTTTCTCTCAATCTTGAGCCCATTTCCCCTTAGTTTTAAGTATCTGACGAAGCTCTAAAGCCCCTGAGAGCCTGTCATCTAATAGCTAGCAAGCCAGAGTTCTGCCAACGCAGTTTACCGGTTTTCGCTAAAACCTCTGTAAGCTAAGCTACACTTTTTTGTTTTCAGTGTAACTTATATTTATAGTAATAAGTCGTTCTTATGAACTTATAAATAAGATTTGTCAGTGATTCCAATTCATTATATTGATTGATCTGTAAAATCCCAAAAATCAAGGTAAAAATTTTAATTCTTAAAATCCAACCAAACACCATAAATGTTTACAAAACATAGTTCCCAAAAGTAATAATTGTGAATAAGAGTATCCCAAAATCAGATATCATAAAATAAGAAGAATGTGCATGATCATGCCTTAGCTATCCCTCAATCATCTAAAGTACCAAAAACATAAGACCGAAACTGTAAGCCAAAGCTTAGTGAGTTCCCTTAAAGTACCACACACAACCAAAAAATTATACAATTATGCATTCTAGGTCCAATCAATCATCAGAATAAAATAACCTCGGGCATATAGCCATCGAGCTGGATTACCCCCGACCCAATCAGTCATTCAACTGGAATGCTAATATGCAACTGGTCTAATCAGTCATCGGACTGATATACCGTAGGGTCCACATCCATCAGGTTGGGTTACCCCCGGTCTGTTGGCTCACACATATAGCAGTAAAGCCTCAACCCAAACCATACTATCTTGACATATGCAACAGATAAACATATAAATAGTCAATAGGCAAACAAACAGATCTACATATCACTACCCCATAACAACATCCTATAAATCAGAATACAGATCTAACAGATCACTATAGCATAAAAACATCTTATATACCAGGATACATAACCTAGTTGGCCGACATTGGTGCTTGTTCTAAAGTCGAAATCAAGAACTGAAGAACACACACACACTCACATTCATGAACACTATATCTGATGAACACGCATACACACGAAACAATCTCTCTCTCAAACGAAAACCCACAAAATCCAATCTACAATCGATTTAGGTATTTATGTGTATGTAGGTTTCCTTCTGGAAATTGTTTTATGTATATTCATCCCTAAAGTTTGTCGGATCCCCCATAAGTTCCAAACCAAAAAGCTTCGTCTTACTCTTTCTGAAACTGAAATTGAAGCCAACACCCACCTCCTATCCCTCATATCCACTTCTCCTTTACTCTGAACCGAAGGAGACTGAATCGATGTCATCATTGAAGCACTTCAAGTGGGAGTTTTCAAAGGATTTTGTTGTTGTTGCAAGTTGGTTCTTGAGAAATCGACGAGCTATCTCAAGTAAGATTCGTACTCCCTTGTCGTTTCTCTAATCATTGTCTGTATATGAAAATTGAAACCATTTATCACTTCAAATTCAGTAAATGGGTTCTTATCAGTTTCTAAAGCTTTGTTTTTCCAATCTGGGTTTTGTTGGAATTTCTTATTCGTCGATGATGATCTGGTATATGGGGTTTGGATTTAGATATCGAACATTTATTATTTGTTTTTTGTTTCAACTTCGTTAACCAGGTGTAAATAACTGTTGTAATAGAGTTAAAGCTGGAAGAAGATGAATATAAGTTTCGAAGTTGTTGTGCAGATAAGGAGAAACTCATGTTGAAGAAATTACAAAACAAGGTTTAAAAAATTGCAGCGATGATGATTTCTTGATGAACTTTTTGTATAATTATTCTTCAAGGGTTCCTTGATTTCAAACCATGATAACAATGGGTTCAATATCTCTCTGGAATTGGGGTTGTAAGAGAAAGAGAGAGAGAGAGAGAGAGAGAGAGTATTTTGTTTTTGTTTTATTTTTAATTGTTCTTTAATTACTAGTAATAAAATAAAAATGGAAAATTAAATACCAAGGGCAAAATCGTCTTTATAAAAACAGTTCAAACCAAACTGGACCAAACTCGCAAGAAATTGAAACTTTTGGACCACCGGTGCTAGTCTAAACTTTTATTGACCAAAATATACCAGTTTTGACATATTATAGGGACCATTCTTACAATTTTGTCTAATAGATAAGTTTTTTCATTGAGATTTTTCATTAATTTGGTGGGGCTCACAAACTTTTAACCAATTGTAAATAGAAAGTTTTTTTGAAGTCCCAAAAAAAACATAATGAAGCACTTGAAGTTTTTTTTTATTTTAGAGATAAAACAAGTTTTTTTTTTTTTTTTTTTTTTTTTTTTTTTTTTTTTTTTTTTTTAAAGTTTTTTAATGAAAAAACTCCATAAAAACTCTGATACGGATGCTTTAAGAAAGCAAGAAGCACTTGAAGGACTTAAAACTGGTTGTTTAATAGTAAGCAAAGATTAGGAACAGACGCAGTTAGGTCAAGATTTGTTATATTTTCTTGATTTATAACACAAACAAACCAAACCAAACAAAAATGACTATTTTTCTAAATCTGAAAGATTTTTGGATTGTAACAACAAAAAAAAACAAACAACACGGAATCATTTTTACAGCTTTTTTCAAGTCAGGGCTCCCCATAACAAGTCGAATATCGATTCTATTCAAAAGTGCATTAATTAGAGAACATATAAGTTTGATAAAATATGGAATATAACACATTCAAGAGATACATACATCAGGTTCCTCATTTGATATTTTTTATTACTTTTTCTTTAGCTTTTTGGGCAGCAACATCGACCACATTTTCCCTTGCCCGCTTTACCAAACCACCTTTTGCCTCCAATACCTTTCCTTTAACATCTTTTTTCATTTTTGAAACCTGAGTATAACCACTTATAAGCTCTTAATTATTATGTTTTTATATTCTTTTTAAACATTAATATTTGTAATATATTCATACGAAATTACCTGCTCGAATCCTTCCTTAACTTCCTCAGCTGCTTCTGTTACCTCTGCACATGTTTCTTCCACTTTCTCATCCGTGTTCTGTGATTTTCACAACGTTTTATTTCCTTGTTTTTTTTTCAAAACTCAAAACATGCAATTTAACAATAAAAACTTATTTCATATTACGTTTTTCATCGACATACAAAATGATAATTCAATCAACGTGTGCATAAGAGCAAGATCATGATAAACTGAATTTTTTACCTTGAGTAAAGGTTTTGAAGAGGTGACAAATGCTCTAGGCCTTCTTGAGAAAGACAATAGGGATGTGTCATTGAAGATAAGATCTTCAGAAACCTTAAAAATATTACGTAATTTCAACATCGTGATGCTTTAAAGTTTAGAAATCATAAGCCAAGTATTTGTTCTTTATTCGAAGCTGATTGATGATAACAAGAAAATAGGAGAGACGGATCTAAACCTATTGCCACGTGTTTGTCATTGAGATCTTTAAGGCAATATTTTCATGGACGTCAAAATAAATTCTAAATTGTATCAAAATCGATTATCTAAACAAGTGACATGAAATGTCCCACTTGTTGGTTATTGGTTTATGTTATAATTTTTTTGTATTTATGGTTTATTTGTATGACGTCCAAAAAAATGGTAACGAGTGTAAGGTACTATTTGTTTTTTGTAAAAAAGACTTTTTCAGATCTTTTATTGCGTTGCGCAGCACAACACATGCGCAACAGTTTTTATCTTGCAGTTGTTTGTTTTTAGAAGTCTTCAGAGTAAAAAAACATTTTCGCATGTTCTGTTTGTGGCAGCACTTGTATTGTCTCGTCCAACCCATGGGCGGATTTAGGGAGAGTAAAATATCATTATTTTTTGTTGAAATATCATAAAATCTTGCTGAAATGTCATACATTATTAAATTTTCGGTATTAAAAACCTATTTTTGGTATATAAAATTATTTTATTTTATTTTTTTAATATCTACAGTAACATACAGATGTTAAAAAACAAACACGTTTCTTATTACAGTCAGCAACCATTTGGTTCATCTCTTCTGCTGCAGAAGGTTGTAAAGGTGGTACGCAAACTTCATAAATTTTTGTTTCAAAAAAACAAACACCTAAGAGACATCGGTCGGATCTTAGAACATATGTTGAAAAGGTTGGCAATTAATTCTGTATGTCTCTTTTCAATTTTTTTTATTTTTGCTAATAGCTTATTCATAAGTACTTTATTGACTATAAAACTATGCCTTACCACTAACACTATGAGCAAGCCAAGCCCAAAGCCTACCATTAACACTCATTTGTTAGGCTATCATGAACTTGACTAATCTCATACCACGCCCAATCCCAGGATGAGCGGGCCCATGGCCCAAGAGCATAGTCGAGTTGATTTTTAACTTCGATTGTTTATTTCTCTTTTTTTGGCTTGTTAATAGGAATTCTAAAGTTATTTTTCTGTTGCCTTGAACACTATATAAACTTCTAGTTCATTGCAAACTTTTTTTTTTCTTTTCCATCTTTTTAATGATTGATATTAACGAGAATATGTTTACATTGTTTTCCTTAATTGGGTTTAGTCGTTAATATGTTTAAACAACTAGTTTTTCTTTTCTAATAATTATTTAAGTTTAAAAAGTTATCAAATTTATTCTAGGGAAATTTTCAACAAAATGCCCTGTATTCTACGTTCATTCTCAATAAGTTCATGATTTTA
The DNA here is from genome assembly GCF_051521515.1 of Lactuca serriola. Taxonomy (NCBI): domain Eukaryota; kingdom Viridiplantae; phylum Streptophyta; class Magnoliopsida; order Asterales; family Asteraceae; genus Lactuca; species Lactuca serriola. The sequence goes on from NC_136408.1 coordinate 93,474,094, forward strand.
TTTTTTTAACATAAAAGTACAAAATATTAGGGGTGTTTGCGGTTCGGTTTGAAACCGTGAAACCGGCCAAACCGGTCATCGGTTTGGTTTTACGGTTTGTATTTTTCTTTACGGTTTGGTTTGCGGTTTCGAACTTTTCAAACCGTATTGAACGGTTTGGCTTACGGTTTTTAAGATTTAAAACCGTATAAGACTGTAGGATTTGTATATATATTAATTTATTTTTTGATATGTAATTGTATTTTTTTGTATTATATATTAATTTTTATATACAAATAATAAACTTTAAAACCCACAATATTTAAGTATTACAGCCCAATTGTAGTTTCTTTTGTTTATCTGGTAATTAGTAAATGAAGCCCAAATCGTCCACCTCCAAGCAATCGTGAATTCGTGATTCACTTACTCGTTTCAGCTTGCCCTAATCGAGTACGTAATTCGCAAAGACGCAAAGGCTCTGTTTCTCTTGTTTTCTCTATCGTTTTCAGTTGTCACACCACGCCATGTCACCAATTCACTCGACTAAAATGAGCCTAAAAAGCCCAAACCGTGAAACCAAACCGGAGCCAAACCGTTAGTAACGGTTTGGTTTGGTTCGGTTTTAAATTTTCAATGGTTCGACTTCGGTTTTTGCTTAACAAAAACCGTTAGTAACGGTTTGGCTTCGGTTTGACCTAAAACCAATGTTTTAAAACCCGGGTTTTTAGTTGACCCGGTGTGATGACCGGTTCACGGGTCAACCGGTTCAACCGCCGGGTCAACCCGGTTTATGGCATTTTTTTATTTTCATATATTTTTGCTTTCCTGCATACTACATAGACATATAATACCAATAATTTGATGTCAACAAAGTTTAATCTAAACACAAAAAACAATCTTAACACAACAAACAACCACATAAAGTATTAATAACAAGTTATAGATCAATCTTAACACAACAAACAACAACATAAAGTATAAATAACAAAAGAAAACATAGTTGTAGACAAATCCAAACACGTTACGACCAAACCAAATCATGGATCTTGAGAAATTGGAGTATTATAAGCATCGATCTCGCGGTCACTTAGTAACTAAAATTCACTATCAACTTCATGATCAACATGGTCACCTTGTGATTCAGAAGCCGGTTCATGCTCTTGCTCATCAAGCATATTTTCCAAATCATCATAATTAAGTTCTCCTTCGCGCTATTCTTCAACCACCCAAAATCCCGTCTTATCAATATTTTCATAGTCAACAGGATCGTAAGACCTCATATCAACCTTCAATCTACAAAAACATTCAAAAAAATCTCAAATATAACTTGGTCATTTTATAGCATAGTATATCTTAGCAAGTTACCATACCTATTTTGTAAACGCAAGTTGTAATGAACAAATACAAGATCATTTAGCCTTTGATGTTCCAATCTATTCCTCCGTTTCGTGTGAATCCTTTCAAATACACTCCAGTTACGTTCGCAACCGGAAGAAGATGTCGTTTGACTTAATATTCTAATAGCAAACTTTTGCAAAACTGGAATATCTCCGCCAAATAACTTCCACCACTCATCTACAAAAGATATAGTTAGCAAAAAAAATATATTAGAAAATACAATATTTTATATATAATAATGACACATTAAATTTAAATCATACCTGGACGAGTAAGATTACGAGAAGCAACGGCACTAGATCTACCAAAGGTACCTTGAGCATCACAAAACCTCCCTAAATTCAATGTAATATTTAACACGTCATCACCTTTAAAAGTCTTTTCAACCATTTCAAGAACGCCTTGAAACACCTCATTCTTCTTACAAAGATTTGCATGATCATATTGAAAAACAGGATTCAACCAATAAGCCGCACAATAAATACTTTTTCTTAACATCCTATTCCAACGACTATCAATTATGTTAGTGTAAGGCCTATATAATTCCTTCTTCTTCTTAAACAATTCCTTAATCCCTCTTCTTGCCCGATACATTCCCTCGTAAACATAACCAATTGCAGGTTTTTCATCCGAATCACACAACCGCAAAAGCTTTAACAAAGGAGTCATTACTTTCACTGTAATCAAACAATTCTTCCAAAAGATTTCATTCAAGACAATCTGTTTACATTCAACCGCATTTTCCACTTTCAACATCTTCTTAAACTCATTAGATATGACCACTGCTTGTAAATCTTCTTTATGGTCATACAAACTTTGCAATGCTATGAACACGGTACCAAACCGAGTAGCACCTGGACGGATAATTTCTTTCTAACCGGGTCTTTTTCTTAACCAATTCAAGGGCTGTAAGTCCCTAATTTGCCTGTGTATCAGTCAGATCCGTTTGATGGTGCGGAATCCCAATCAAACGGATGATGTCAGATCAAATAGAAGAGAAGGAGAAGAAGAATAATATGAATCTTGTATGTATTGATATGAATTATGATTCAGATACAAGAGATTCACACACACAAAATGCTATCTAGTTTCTCTCTTCTCTCGTTCATCAATCAATCCTCACACCCTCACCCATATATATACATGAGAATATGGGCCGGGTAAACATGGGCCGTAAACAGGGTTTACGGCCGTACACACCTCCCTGGCCGTAAACTTGACCATAAACACATAAGAAATTACAGAAAAATACAATTGCCCAGAAAAGTAAAGTATAAACCATATTTTGACCCAACAATCTCCCCCTTGGTTTATAACTTTCTTTTCTTAATGACCCAACAAGCTCCCCCTAAAAGGTAGCTAGCTCTTCTTGTCAATCTTCAATGGAAGCTTGGCTTCAGCTTTAACCTTTGATTTCTTCACAGCATCAGGATGAACATATGAATCTTCAATGAATGACTTCATCTTGAGCACTTGAGGTTTTCTTCAGATTTTTTTGGATTTTTGATTTTTTTTTTGTTTTTGAACAAGAAATAAAACTGAAATAACACTATTTTTGTATTTTTAAATTTTTAATTTTTTTTTATATTTTTCTTTGATTTTTGAATATTTTTGATTTTTTTTCATTATTTTTAATTTTTTTTAATTTTCCCCTAATATTTAAATTAGAAGAAACTATGACAAATTTAACAAAAATAAAAATGATATCTAACTTTAAGAGTGATTTGGGATCAAAGTTTTTAGAAAACCTTTATCCACTTGTCGGTACCTTCTATCTTCACGTCTTTGTCTGGTCGATCGTCGGTATTGTTGTCTACTTAAACACGAAAAATTGTGACTGATTTAGGACATACTATGTGATACAAGACAAGGTGAACTTAAGTTCCTAAAAATTATATCTGATCCTAATTCCTTAGATACTATATCTTAAGGACCATTCATCTGACGACAACCAGGGATATTGTTGTCCACCTAAATTGAGCAGCGAGATCTACAGGCAATCTGTATGTGTTCAATTTTAAGTGTACTGGAACGTGTTTCCCGCTTCCAGATATGCCCCAGCCATCAAGAACTTCCAGAGTACTCCTTACACCCGGTGAGCAGACAACCATTCAGAGAGAGGAGAGATTTAGAATTCTATTACTTACTACTTCAGAGGGGTTGAGAAGAAGAAGGTTGCATATGTTGTGTACCAGGTCGGATTAGAAGTCGCGCAAAGGAGACAGCATATGGCTAACAGATAAGAAGTATTTCACATATATAGCCTACAGAGAAATAAAGTTGCATATGTTGTGTACTAGGTCGGATTATAAGTCACGCAAAAGAGATAACATATGACTAACAGACAGAAAGAAAGAAAATGATATTCTACAGACCTAATTTATCGGAATTTACCAGTCGCCCCATCCAACCAGAATTAAAGACAGAATCCGCACACCGAGGAAGAGTTAAACCACGGTTCCAAGTACAGGTTCAATTTATGTGACGAGTAGATTCCCATATATATCTCCCTGCTCAACCTATCCGAGCGTCGTATTGTCAGGCTAAATGTATCTAACTAGGTCAAGATTTGTCAAGTCTATAAATTTCCTAAGTACATTTCCCTCAAGCACATTTCATAACCAACATTTTTTTTTTTGATTTTTTGATTTTCTAATGTTTTTGGATTTTTGAAAGTTTTCTAATTTTTGTTTTGTTTTTATTTCTCCCCCTAAATTTGTGCATAGGAGAGAAACAAAAGTACCTGCACAAATTTAAACTATCTTAAAACAAAAATTTGTCTTTAAAGCGAATCAGCTTAAGAAAAACTCAGGAGTATAGAAAAGAAACTCAAACCGTAAGTCACCGATTGAATCTGCATTCAGAAGGTCTGAAAACAGCACGCATAATCTAAGAATAGATCCGAAAATTCTTCATGTCATTAAGCACTAACCCCATTTGTGATCTCTTCCTTTCTTCCTTTCCCACAAAAGGACACATTCTCCCAAACAATGTTCTGAGTGTTGTACAATTGAGAGATGCCTCCTATCATGTGCCTAGAACAGCTACTACCAACAAACCGAAGTCTGATGATATGCCTCCATAGCTGCTCCGACACAGAGCGAAATTAGTTAGTCTTTGGAACCCAGTCCATTTTGAAACTGGGTCGACCTTTTTCATCAATGTAGGTTACTCTTTCCCATGACATATCCTGCTTATCACAAGCAGAAGATGATGAAATATTAGAGTCATTAGAAGAGTTGGGAGTTTTCACCTTTGGAAACCATCTATATTCCGGTTTAACCCATTTCTTGTTCGATCCGATGGGAGCCTCGACACTTGATTTGGAACTTGAAGCTGGCTGCCGAGATGACTTTGACCTAACCGGTCTTTGTTTCACTGGAGCATCTCTTGGATTGGGCTTCTTGACCGACATTTCCTTCTTTCCCTTGGGATTCGGATTCTTTGCCTTGTGGGTTTGATTCTTGGCCTTGGGAGTTGAATTCTTGGCCTTCTTGGCATTCCAGTCGTCAATGTATGATCTTGATCTCGAGGGGTTTCTTTTGAAGTATCTCCCTCTTGGCGCGTTCTGCCAGCCTTGAGCATAGTATGGAACGTGTGCGCGATTAGGACAATTTCTGGCAATGTGTCCAGGTGTTCCACAGTGAAAACAAGTCTTTTTCTTCACTGGGAAATTGTTTCTTCCCGCCCCTGGTGGCGTATCTTTGCCTTGTCTCTTGTTGTTCCCACATGCACACTTGCCACAATAACTATGTTGCGTTGGAATTGGTGGCATGTATTTCTCAATGGCAGGCTGATCAGAAGCAGTTGAGTTCGAAGCAACAGATTCAGAGTTCAAGGAGATGTTGGTTTGTTCAATGGTTTTCTCCTTGTTCTCATCTTTTGCTACTTTACCTGCACATGAAGTAGCAACATTAGTATCTTCAATATTAATAACTCCTCCTGACACAAATCCAGCTCGTTTGCCATATCGAATATATGGCTGCCTGTCAGTTTCGTCCTGTGTCATAGGGATGGATGTGTAGTTATTATTATAAGGAGGAGGTACACTATCATACCCCAAACCCTTGTTTTGATTTTCTTTGAATTTTAATTGGGTTTCATATAAGGACTCGACTATCTGACTTCACGCAGTATAATTTTTAAAACTAACGTCTGTTTTTCCACACTTAATTTTTAAAGCGTCAAGTTCTTCAGTTACATCAGCAAGTTGTCTCTTAATATAATCATAATTTTCATACCTGTTGTTATACTCTTCCTGAAGTTTCCTAAAGTCCTTAGTTTTTGCTTCTAATTCAGCCTTCAGGGGTTTCTGTCCTTTCCTGAGTTGATACCCTTCATATCTCAGGTCCTCAACTTCTCTTTTAAATAAATCAATTTGTTCCCGAAGAAATTTAATCGTGGCTTCACAAGCTGGAGTACATGTAACTTCAGTGACCGGAATGTTTTCAGAACTCATTGTTTCTCTACACTTCAAAACATCAAGTTCTTGAATTACATCAGCAAGACTAAGATGATTGAGATCTTTTGTCTTCTTGATGATAGCCACGTTCATATCCCACGATTTCGGAAGTGAGTTCAATAGCTTTTTGTTTATCTCAGATTTGGTCAAGAAGACCCCAACTATATTCATCTCAGTAGTAAGTGTAGTAAATCGCTGCAACTGAGTTTTCAGGGTTTCTCCAGGGATATAATCGAACATGTTGAAATTTTGTCTTAACATCTCCTGACGACTCTCTTTCATGTTTTTCAATTCCCTCGTAAACTTAAAATCAATTAAAAGCACAACTAGAAGCTAAAATAAAACTTAAAAGTCAAACTCTTTGATTATAAACCTCAAAAGTCAACCTTAAAAGTCAAATTTAAAAAGTTAAACTCAAAAGTCAAACTTGAAAAGTCAAGCTTATAAGTCAAATTAAAAAAGTTAAACTCAAAAGTCAAACTTAAAATTCAAATTTAAAAAATTAAACTCAAAAGTCAAACTTGAAAAGTCAAAATCAAAATTTTAAATAAAAAATCAAAAATAAAAGTTAAAAAATAATAATTTTTTTTAATTATATAATTATTATTATTATTTATTTTTATTATTATTATTTTTTTAATTTTGGATGAAAAAGGAATTTAAAGCTAAAAGAAATTGAATTTTGGGCTGAAAGTATGAAATTTGCGAAACTTGGAAGCGGCAAAGAGTGGTTAAGTTTAAAATTTCGGAGTTAAGTTACAAAGGATCTGTTGTTGGAGTTGGCAAGGCCTGCTGACTATGAATTGGAGGTCCCAGGTTCGATCCTTGGCAACCTCAAATCGCGTGGGATTTTTTTAAATGCGAAGCACTGATGCGTTGATGCTGCTGACCGAGAAGACTTCCGACCCGGCGACTGCAAACTCCGACGACCCGAATCGGCAACCGCAAACTCCGGCGACCGTGAACAGTTTCCGGCCGTGAACTCCAAAACCCTAGCCGCCGGCCGCAAACTCCGACCAAAAACACCGATTTTTCGACTTTGAAGCTCCAAAACTCGATCAAAAACCCCTTTTTTTTATGAAAAACACAAAGAACAAACCCCCCTTATTTTTGCGAGATCTATCCAAAAACGCAAGAATATTTCGAAAATAAGATCAAATAATGCTCCAAATCTGACAAAATTGATTGATACAACTTGGCTCTGATACCAATTGTAAGTCCCTAATTTGCCTGTGTATCAGTCAGATCCGTTTGATGGTGCGGAATCTTAATCAAACGGATGATGTGAGATCAAATAGAAGAGAAGGAGAAGAAGAATAATATGAATCTTGTATGTATTGATATGAATTATGATCCAGATACAAGAGATTCACACACATAAAATGCTTTCTAGTTTCTCTCTTCTCTCGTTCATCAATCAATCCTCACACCCCTCACCCCTATATATATACATGAGAATATGGGCCGAGTAAACATGGGCCGTAAATAGGGTTTACGGCCGTAAAAACCTCCCTGGCCGTAAACTTGACCGTAAACACATAAGATATTACAGAAAAATACAATTGCCCAGAAAAGTAAAGTATAAACCATATTTTGACCCAACAAGGGCCACTTATGATTATAAACAAAAATAGTAACCCTTGATGCAAGATTGACCAAACTTTTCACATTATCCAATTCTGAAAGATCCTTTAATACAAGATTAAGACAATGCGCTGCATATGGAGACCAAGTAATAGAAGGATATCTTTCACATAACTTAGTACCAGCAAGCTTGTAATTAGCAGCATTATCAGTTACCATTTGAACCACATTTTTTTCTCCTACCATTTCAACAATCTCAGCAAACAAATTACACAAATTTATAGCATTGCTCTCTATATCAGATGCATCAACAGATTTAAGAAATGATATCCCTTTCAGACAATAAACCAAGAAATTAATCAAATGTCGTTGTGAAACATCCCTCCACCCATCACTCATAATTGTGCAACCTGCATCAACCCATTGACTTCTTAACGAATCAATTATCAATGAAACTGACTTTTTTGCATCTGTCAATAAATTAACCCTCAGAGCATGATAATTAGGTGCTTTGTACCCATAACCAATACTTGCTATTTTATCTACCATAAGTTGAAAAAAAGGAGAGTTGCAAGCATTCATAGGTATACATGCATCATAAAACCACATAGAAATAGCTAAATCCACATCATGTATTTTTGCCTTACTTTGCATTGCAGATTTGATAGTGGGTTGGGAATGATCATTTATACCTTTTGTAAAAAATGGATGCAAGTTTGAAGTAGATTTCCTTTTACCCTTTTTCACAGTTGACATTTCTATTTCCTCCATCTCTTCATCATCATCCAAGATAGTAACACTAGTGGTGCGTTTTTCTTTTTCTTTTTGGGCAGTCTCTTTCAACTTTCCTTGCATTGTAAACCGCACTTCTGGACTAACTTTTGGGCATGCTACTACCTTACCTTTAATACCAACAAGATGTTTCATAACCTTGTTTATTCCACCACCACCTATAACTTTTTGACAAAAGTTACATATCCATGCCTTTTTCCCCTTGTCATCAACGACTTGAGTAACATGTTCCCATGCTATATCCGTCTTTGTTCGTACATTTGATTGAACCGAAGAATGGGATTGAGCTTGAGATTGTGCTTGCAATGGTTGTTCTTCCCTTGATTCCATATCTAACTGCATTGAAAAGTAATTTTATAATCAATAAACATATGTCAATTGGATCCTAATTTCATAATCTACATAATCTAAACCTTGAAACAATGACCAATTAACAATAAATGAAATGTAAACTAACCAAATTTGTCACAAAACCTTGAAACAATGATAATTAACAATATGTGAACTGTAATTGATTTCACTTGTAATTGATAATTAACAATAAATAAACTAACCAAATCTATCACTTGTGTCAATTAGAGAATAAAATAAAATTGGAGAAGAAAATAAAACAAATCTAGCAACTGATTTCAGTCTTTCACAGCCAAAAGACCAGTCGATGTAGCAGCAAAAATAACCTGATTTCAAATAAACTAACTAAATCTATCACTTGTAATTTATAAATGAACTGTAATTTATAATTAACAATAAATAAACTAACTAAATCTATCACTTGTGTCAATTAGAGAAGAAAAGAAAATTGGAGAAGAAAATAAAATAAATCTAGCAACTGATTTCAGTCTTTCACAGCCAAAAGACCAGTCGATGTAGCAGCAAAAATAACCTGATTTCAAAGTCGCTGCATTGCAGTTGCTGTTGAGGTCACTGCATTGGATTTAGGTGGAGAAGGAACACCAGTCGATGTAGCAGCAAAAAAAAATCGCATAGAAAAGAAAGAAATCGGAAACTCACCTGTGGAGAAGAATGGAATCGCCGGAGAATGGAACTCGTTTGCGACTTGCTGCTTTTAGATTGCGACTTGCTGCTTTCGTTTAATCTTTTCCCATAGAAGAACGAAGAACAGAACTACCGAAGTCTCTTTTGTGGGTTGTGGCCTGGAGCGATACATCGATACTCAATTAATTAACCAAGCCCTAATAAACAGGCCAATCCGGGTTTTACCGGTTCACAATACCCGGTTCAACCGCGGTTTATGGTAAAACCGGCTGGTTCGATCCGGTCGGTATTTTTACAAAAACCCGGTCTCGATTAACCCATCTTCTATCCCGGGTCACGGTCCAACCGGTTCAACCGGCCGGGTCGACCCGGGTTTTATAACATTGCCTAAAACCCGAAAAAACCGGACTGTGAACACCCCTACAAAATATCAGCAATGTTAACAAAAAAAGGACTAGAAACTGGCAATCATTTATACCTATTTGGGAAAAAAAAAAAAACAAGATTACTGACTAAATTCTCAAATTCGTGGACAATTTCGTCTTCTTGTCAATTTCAATAATACTTATCGGTTTTTTTTTGTCCCTTTCTGTTAAAAAAATAAAATTACAGTTTTATTGTTAATGAGCTTAGAATATAAAGAGTTTGGTGAAGCTTTCCCTTGATTCTAATTCGAAACCTGGATTTTTAATCATGAAAAATTAATATTGAATTTGCATTAGGATCGAAACAAAATACATCAATTTATGGCTAACCATTAGGGGCGAGCATCCGCCCCGAAACGGTTTGGAACATGAGTCGGTTTAATGGAAATGAGAGGACCAAAAACGTGACCAGACAGTCTTTGATGCTGGTCCCGATTATCCAATTATTTACCCAGATGGAATCGGTACAACTTGTTATGTTGAATATACAACTCTATGAAACACTTGCTATCCAATGGTTTAGACGAATTATTTGAGCCTTCACGAGTAGGTAAATGATGTAGAAAAATACCAAATATAATGAAAAACTTGGTTATTTATGAATAAAACTTGGTACTATAGCAAAAAAATACTTTTGATACCCTGTTTTCGAGGGCATGTAACTCAAGTAATTTGTAACCAAATAAAGTGAAAATTTAGTTTAAAATGAAGTACAAAAAAGAAACTAAATGTTAGGATAAATATAATGTCAATCCGACTAACTTATAACAATTTAAAGAATATGACTAAGGCAACATTATGAAGTGATTTTGGCCCTTCAAATTTTGTGTTGGTGCCATTTGTTTACCCGTAACGGATAACACTAAAACCATTTGGAACCAAAACTGATATAGCCCTATAAGAAGAAACAAAAACTGGCCCACATTATCAAAACTGCTCTTGTTCCGGTCTGGTCCAATTAAGTTAAATGTTCACCCTACCAACCATGAGAATTGCAATACATAATGTATATTTTCAAGATATGAGACCAAAATCTTCTATAAAATTGGTCATATCAATTACTTATATCGTTAAACCAACAGACAATTATGGATCTTACGTTCAAACAAGTAATACACAGCTAGAATTCAAATAAATGATCAGTTTAGTTGAAACCCTAACAATGTGACCATGAACACAAAAATTAAACAACAAGAATCCAATTAAAAAATAAGCATTTAAACGTGAACCATAACCTTCTGTCTCGAGACCACAAACTCATCAAACTAATTCCTCTTTGAGATACCATGGTTTAATAAGTATACATTCCTCATGGTTTCATGATTATTCTCAATGAAAATGTACGTTCGGGTGTTCATATGTTTGTAGATGATCTTTCAATTTATAAAGCAATTCACTTCGTTTGTAATTTAACTACCAAAGAATTTGCACAAATTGATATTTATAAATGATGGAAAGAAAGAGAACATGTTTCATTATAGGTTCTCTTTCTTGCTACCATTTAAAAATAAATGTGGGATTATGCCACTTGGTAGAGGCTTTAGGTTTGTTTGACATAAAGTGTTTGAGAGCTTCTAGCTTCTAACTTTTAACAAAACATTTGAGTTTAAATAAAAAGTTTCATTTGTTACTACGAGCGTTTAGCTTTTAATTTATACAAAACGCTCCAAATCTAAAAGTTACTTCATCTAGCATTTAACAAAACGCTACTGAGTTTTTGAAATCAATTTACAGAATTACCTATATATATATATATATATATATATATATATATATATATATATGTGTGTGTGTGTGTGTGTGTGTGTGTATGTGTGTGTGTGTAAAATATGTGTTACGTTCGGATTGATTAATTTTGTTAAATTTAGAAAATTCAATAGTAAGTTGATTAATATCTTAATCATTTGGAAATTGTTGAACAAGAGTATTAATGTCAATTTCGCTATCATTATTAATATTTTCATATTCATCCATTGCTATTTGCCTAAAAGTATTAATATTTTTAATATTTAATTTTGAAAGTCTTTTATCTAATTCGTTTATTAAATTCAGGGGCGGACGCACAATTTCACGGTAAGGGGTGCATGAGAAAGTTAGGGTTGCACGATAGTTGAAAAAATAAAAATTTTAACAATTTTCGAAAATTTTTCCACTGCGACCGGAAAAGTTAGGGGTTGTCGTTGCCATCGGTGACCCCCCCCCCTAAATCCGCCCTTGATTAATTTTTTATTTCCTAAATTAAAATTTCCTGCGGATAAGAAACAAAACTAATATTTGAATATTTACTAGAACCTGCTGGTTTTTTTTTATTAAAACTTACCTTTTCTTTTTTCTCTTTTCATTTGAATAATTGTAATTCTATATTTTTAACGTTTTGTTTATTTTTATTGTTTCTATTTCTAAATTTGTTAAAATCTTTTGTAAATGTTTTTCTTTCAAGATCTTTTCTTCTATTTTATCTAATTGTTTTCCAATAATTGCTAAAACTTCATTTAAGTAATTGTTTTGATATATAATATTTTACAAATTTTTCAGTTGTTTGTTGATTTGAAACTTTTACTAGAGGAGTTGCTAAAATATCTTTATCAATAATAATTCTTTTTTTTTTTGTGGATAATTTAAAATAGTTTCTTGATTAGAGTCAATGTCTATGGATTTTTTTTAATTAAAAATAAGAGTATTAGAGTCATTTTTGAATGGATACTCAATATTATGTTTAGAAGTATAAAATAACTTAAACCATTGAAAAAATAGAGAATAAATTTTGTTTGATAAAACATAAGCTTTCCAGAGTCGTAAATGTAGAAATCTTTAAGTAATATGAATTTTTTTTGTTATGCCAAGCTCTTTTCTTATCATTATATTCCTTATAATATTAAATATTTTTAAGTAATTAAAATCAACGTGATATTCTATTTTAGAAAAATCCATATTAACAAGTTGTTTTGGTTAGGATTGAAGAAACATGATTTATTGTTTCTAAATTACAATTTCTGGACTATTTGTATGTCTTGACCATTTTAGTTAATCGAGAAAATTTTCTATTTGTTTATTATACGTATGGCTATTGGTTTGTAATTTTAATAAATAGTGTTTTTTTTGTGAGATCTTGAATATTTTAAATGTTGAATATTTTTACACATATTAGAGTTCATTTTCCAATACCTTTTTATTATGTTAATCCAAAGCCGATTATCTTTAGAACAATTAATCTGTATTTTAGAACTCATTTAACAAATTAATAAATTGTCAGAAATATAGTTAATTGAATAACTGATACATTTTATGACTAATTTAAAATGACCAATCTCAATTTTTAGTCTTCCTATTTTAACTTCTTGAATTGCAATACAATTTTGACCTTTAGATATTAATTCTTGTACTTCTGATTGATTTTCTTTTAAGTGTTTTGTTGAAGTGCTTAAGTCTTGCCAATTTTTTTTAAAGTAAATTAGTATTATAATTGTTATCGGAATTACAATATATTTGGGTTTTGTTACTCATATTTGTTGTTTAAACTTTTGAAGCTCATCTATAAAATTCGATTTAGTGGGACTAGGTAAACTAGTTTCACCATTTTGTTCATCTTGATAAAGTGGTTTAGGAATGAAATTAGTATAATCAGCAACTTTTAGTTGTAAAGATCTCTATTTTGAAAATGAAGGTTTTGAGGTGCGAACTTCTGGAATCGAACTTGTTGAAAATCATGATGATAAAAAATTTATAGAAGAAAAGTTTATATAAACTGATCCATCATTATGTTCAATAATATTAGAAATTTGTTTTGAAGAATCTAAAGTCTTTGGTTCAATAACGTTTTGTAAATTCCATCTACATGATTGAGTAATTTCCGACCATTTAAGCCTTTTAGGCATATAAACCTTAGTATGGTTAGTATTTGCTTAAAAAATAATTGTTTCATTTCTTGGGCTTGATAGATGGGTTCTTGGTTCTAACGTGGTTGTTATGGTTTTATAACAAACACGATAGATTATTGCTAAAGGCTTGATATTATCTTTAAATTCTAAATTTTTTGTTTCTACTGTTAAAACTAAAGTATCTAATATATTTTTATCGAATAATCCTATAGAAAAATTTGGATAACAGTTAAAATAAATTGGTCCTTTAGCAATATTTGTTTTTGCCATAACTAAAATAAAACTTTAAAAATCTTTATGTCTTTTATCTCTTAAAATTAGGAGAACGGGAGTATCAATACACATTCTAAATAAAGGTTTAATAGCAATTTGTACTAAACATATATGAAGAAATTTATATTTTTGTCTATGTTCTAAAATAGACTTTAATGATAATAGATTTAAATTTTGTTAGTTTTGACAAATAGACACAGTTTATTCGGTCATTTTGATTGAGTAATTTTGAAGATAATGGAAAGTTCTATTTTATATATTGTAATTATATTTGTTTTTGATATTGCCCAATCATTTAAACTTTGTTCTTTGCCACCAATAGTTTATTCGATAGATTTTATTTGATTATTATCATAATCTGGTTTTTAATTAATACTTTTACTAGGAATATATTTTTTGGATAATATGCATGAAAGACTACTCATATTTGATTTATTTTTTTAAAGATTTTATAAGAAAGCTTACTTGTTTTAATAGTGATAAACAGAAGGGAGTCGTCCTAATGATGATTGTGGTCTGACACCGCGACTTACGTCCTTATATATGTGTCTTACGTTAATCCAACCAATCAATGACCTTGACTTTGAATCATACTTATTAAAATTCATAATTTTCTTATAGAATTTAAAACCAAAATTAATCAAATTTGAAATAATTTTATCACACATAACCACCCAAAAAAATCTTTCTTGGCTCTGATACCATTATTTGATTTTAAGAAAGCCTAAATTAAGCTTGAATAATATGATTATCTTGATTGTATAAAATTTATATTGTTTTAACAAAAATTTCAAATCTTGTATAATTAATTGTTATAATAATTCGAAATGAAATAATCATAATAAATAACTAAAATATTTGTAGGAGAAAATGAATTCAAGAGTATAATGACAAAACAAGAATTAAATAAAGTACTCTTAAATAGTACCTTCTTTCAATAAACTTGAAATACAATTAGTACAAGCGTTTTGAGAAAGAATGACCTGGAAATCTACAGACTTTAAACATCTATAGGTAGATATAGAAACATTAGGGGTTTTTCTAGACATAAGCTATACATTTGAGAGAGTGAACATTTTCATAGCCTAAAACTAGAAACTTCAATTTTATTTATAGGTGATCTTGTGCTTGATTAAAGAATCTTTTTGAATAATTTTCTTGTGTAATGTTTTTTATACAAGGAAACTGTAGAATTATATTTGAAAATCTTCTTTTTATAAAGTTCCTTTTCTCTTTTGTCATCTTGTTATTATTGAGCATCTTCTTTTGATAAAAGCCTTTTGTCTTCATATTATATCTTCTTGAATAATTTTCTTGTGTAATGGCCGATAAGGAAATTATAGAATTATCCTGAACATCTTCTTTTGGTGAAAGTCCTTTGTCTTCATATCATAATTGAAATTAATCAATGGAGTTAATTATGACTTGCAATTATATTCTTGATAATATTTTGATAAAGAATTTGAGAATTGATTTTTATACACACGTTTATTACACATGCAATGTTTACACATATTTTACCCACACTTTTGAAAAATTGTTAATCATGAAGAACATTGAAACAAAATACCCTACATTGAAGGTATACACCAAAATAAAAATTAGAATATTTTATTCTTTGTATGGATCATCAAACGGGTCTTGAGCGTCTTAAAGTAATTGAGTTCTTGGAATAGATTCATTTGATTATGTAGGGGATCTACGAATATCTTGTAATAAACGTTGAAGTTCTTCTTATGATGAACCGATAGAGTTAAGAATTCTAGCTACTAGTTCAGGATCAGGGAGAAGAGCGTTCTTCATTTCTTCTGTTTTTTATTTTGTAGAATGATGGATTTCTTGATAATGTTTGATCACTTTTGTTGAGTTAGCTTGAGGAAGTTTGAATTTTTCCCACCATTTTATCCTATATTGGTAGTTAAGCCATGGATGAGAAATGTCTTTTGCATCTTGATAATTATAAGTGCATGACATAATCCATGGAATTTTGAATAACATGAAAAATTGTAATAGATATCCAAATTCAAGGATAGGTCGAACACATAACTCTTTGAATTTGAGAAATTAATTCAAAACTTCATCGGGTAGACATTTTGGTATTAAGCCCATGAACTTATACCAATTAACGAACCATTTAGGGTATTCATAGTCAAAGTTTAGATTGAAAAAGATAAACCAAGAATGTGAATAATTTTGTATAAGGAATGCTTTGGACCAGGCCTCTTGATAATCATAATAGAAATATTTTGGATAGGTGGGATATCCTACTAAAATCTTTTCAGAATGGGGATTTATTGACCAATCTTGAAGAGAAATGACCTTGAGAATTTGGGTTTACTGTAATCAATTGTTCGTTCAGATGAATTGGAATGATGAGTGAAACATATAGAACCAGATTCTTGAAGGATGGTTTGATAATATTCTCTGGTCCTATAAGGATTCGAATAAAAGGTTTTCCCACGACTGAAAAGATGATCAGTGAGAATATGAAATCCTTGATTTAACTTTGAAATCTGAGAGTCTTCAAGAATTTAATTTCTTTAAATATTTGGATTTATAATATATGCAGTCTTAGTAGAGAGAACAATTTTTTGAGTTCCCAAAGGAGATAAGGATTGAGATTTGATAAAAGGACTAACAATCTTGATTGGAGAAATATTAGAAGTGACAAGTTTTGATTCTTTATTTTGAAGAGCATCAGTAAAAAGTACAAATTTGTTTTCTGGGGATAAAGGAGAAAATCTTTTTGGACGAGGAGGAAAAGGTAGAAATTTTTGAGAAATAGGCTTCTTGTTATCTATTTTGGAGGGTGAAGAGGAAGAACTCATTTGCCTTGTAAAATTTCACGAGAAATAAAATCTGAAAGTGAATTATTTTCTCCTTTAATAAATTCTATTTCAAAATCAAAATTGCCTAGAAGGGTTTGCCATCTAGCAAAAATTTGTTTGGAAATAATATTTTTAACATCCTTTTCTAAAATTGATTTTGCAGATTGGAAATCAATTCTTAATAAAAACTGTTTCATAAATAAATCATCTTCAAACTTTTTGATGCATAGAACAATGCTCAAAATTTCTTTTCTGACCGTTGAATAGTTTCTTTGGGTATCATTCTAGGCACAAAAAAAATATCGAACTAGTTGTTCATCTTTTGAATCTATTTTTTTAATATATCTCTAAATCCAATATCACTAGCATCAGTTTCAACTATAGTTTTTGCATTTGGATGGGATAGATTTAAATATGGTAATGTTGGAATTTTTTGTTTAATATGTTTAACTATATTAGTATGTTTTTGAGTCCGTGGTTCTTGATTATCTTTTAATCTATTATAAAAGGGGTTTACATATAATTCCCAAATCTTTGAAAAATTCATGTATAGAGTTTAAACATCCTAAGAACCGTTGAAGTTGTTTTTTATCTTTAATTTCGTAAGGGAATTTACTTGAAAATTCTAAGCTTCTTGTTATTGGTCTAATGATGTTTTTAATGATGTCATGTCCTAAAAAACGTATTTGATCTTTAAATAGATGCATTTTTGTTGCCGATACGGCTAAACCATTTTTATAAATGAGATAATGGAATATGTTTAAATGTCTAAAATGTTGGTCAACAGATTTTGAAAAGATAATAACATCATCAATATAAACAATAGCAAATTTGTTTATAGGAATGATAATATCGTTCATAATATTTTGAAATATAAAAGGATCATTTTTTAATCCGAAAGGCATAATATTTCGTTCGTAATGTCCAAAAGGAAAACCAGTTTTATATTTATCAGATTCATGAAGTTGTATTTGCTAAAACCCTAATTTCATATCAAATTTTTAAAAAACTTTATCATATATATATATATATATATATATATATAATAGTTATCATTTTATGTAATTTTACATATTTTAAAAGCTTCTAACTACTTTAGCCAAACATTCATATAACAAATAAAAACTACAGCTTCCGGATACCAGTTACCCACTATTAATTACTAGCTTCAGCGAGTTGAATATGAGAAATCATGGGGATTTAATGGGTTTACTCAACGAGTTGATGAGCCTAACTCGACGAGTAGAAGTTGGCTTGACTGCGAAGTTTAATGAGGCAACTCGATGAGTTGAAGAGCCTCAACTCGGCAAGTTGGCCATTCAGAAGGAAACCCTAATTTTAGGGTGTTGCACCCTATTTAAACACCTTAAGTCCCAAGTGTTGGCCTCATTTCCAACCTGTATAGCCCTAACCCTAAACTCGAAACCCTAGAGCCTCCTTGAGTGTTGTGAGCTCATTGTGGGTGTGTTTTGGTGTGTTTAAAGATCATTGAAGGAAGAAAAGCTTGGTGCAAAGTGGTGGTTCGAGTAGGAGATTTTAGATCTGGGTTCTTTGCTCCATTTCCAACACATATCGGGTATAAAGTCCTAACCTTATTTAATATTTGATTAGATCTTCTTATTTTGGGTTTTATGGTGTTTTGGTCTCTCTTTGGGGATAATGACGGCGTAATGTCATTTTATGGGTTGCTCTTCCATATTTGGGTTGGTTTTGGTACCCTTGAGCTTAAAGGTGCAAGCTTTATGAGGATTTTGGTGTCATGCATGCATTAAGTCAATTATTAAGTCCGTTCCAAGCTTAAGAGCTTCATTTAAACATGCATGAACATAAAGTTGACAACTTTACGTGGTTTTCCAGCTCAAGGAAGTCTTATCTATTTTTTGGATTCATGTCCCAATGGATTAAGTGCTTAATGTGTTAAGAGGTGGATTTCTGGTGAACTTGGCAAGTTTGTTGGTTAAACAGACGAGTTGGCTCGGTTTTCCCCGGCATTTTCAGATTGATAGAGGAACTCGGCAAGTTGGTTGGTCAACTCGGCGAGTTGACTTGGTTTTTTTCGATCTGTGCAGATTGATGAGAAACACGATGAATTGAAGGACAACTCGACGAGTTGGGTCAACTTGGATCGTTGACTTTGACTTTTGATGTATGTTTTTGACCAAGTTTGTCCTGATGGGTGTTTGTGATAACTTAATTTGGATTTAAGGAAAATATGGGGCTTAGGATTAGACCCATATGGGGTTAGGCCCAATTTAGAAAATTGGGCCATTAGTGGGCCTTTGTGGATCTTTTGGTTTTGGGCCTCAGTTTTGGTGTATGTTGGGTCAGGAGTAAAATGGTCATTTTACCTAAAGTATGGATTATGGATTATAGCGTTGGACCTGATTGCTAGTTGGGTGTGTTATTGGTTTTGATAGCTCGGATGCCGGCAGGGCAACAACTAAGGACTTTCTTTCGGGGAGTTTCTGCATTCGAGGTGAGTTGTCCTTACTGTACTTGTGGGTCGAAGGCACCAATACCTGCCCATTGGATTGATATCATGTTATGCATGCTATTGTATTGTTATGATCTGTTAGACCAGTATCCTGGTAGATAGGATATTGCTATGTTGTTATGATCTGTTAGATCGGTATCCTGGTAGATAGGAAGTTGCTATGCTTAATGATCTGTTAGATCTGTCTGATATCTGTTCTGGCTATATGTTTTCCAGTAGCATGTGTTGATGTAGTGGGGTTGGGTTGAGACTGTACTGCTTAGTGTTGCCAATCAACAAACCCGATAATGTTTATATTGGTACATTATATGTATGCTTATCTATTATGTATATGTCAACATGGTTTGTGTGTGTGGTTGGGTTGAGACGGACCTGCTTTGTGCTGAAGGCTAACAGACCCAGGGCGTCCTAGATAGACTGAAGGCCAGTAGGGCGTACCAGTCAGGCCGAAGGCCCGGAGAACGGTCCAGAAAGGCTGAAGGCCCGGTGAGGCGTACTAGTCATACTGAAGGTTTTGTGAGCATACCAGATAGACTGTAGGCCGATGGGGCATTCTAGTTAGACTGAAGGCTCTGTGGCGTACCAGATGGACTGTAGGCCGGTGGGGCGTTTCATCATGCTGAAGGCCCTATATGTATGCTGTTATTTGTATATGTTATCTGGTTGGGTGTTGGTACTTTGGGGGAACTCATTAAGCTTCGTGCTTACAATTTTGGTTTATGGTTTCAGGTACTTCAGTGGATCGTTGCAAGGTGAAAGCGTGACCGTACACATCCTCACGTTTTGGACTTATGATTTTTGGAAAACTCTAATAATGTGAATGTTTTGAAAACTATGTTGAAAGAGATTCTAATTTTTAAATAATGTTTTGGGAACGACGGTTTTTGTAAACACTTCTATAGAAAAATGATTGTTTTGAAAAGTTTAAATTTTATGGATGTTACAATTTTACCCAAATAAAGCTTAAATCACCATCCCAAGTGGAAGAAAAAGAATATGATTCTTTAGGTCAAGCTACTATATGATGTCATCATCCCATTATAATATTACTCAAATTTATAAAAGAAACAAAAAAAACAAATTATTTAGTTTTGATTTAAAATCTATAAACAACTATTAAAAAGGTATGTTATAGTTTAATATTTTATAAATAAAAACTTTTGATAGAAAATACATATTGGTGTTTTTTAATTAGATGAAACTTTTTGAACATATTTGATAAAATAAATACAAAATTAATAAATAATTATAAATATATAATAAATAAATAATAATAAAACTTTTCTTTTATTTTAAATTATTCGGTTTTTACTTTATAAACAAAAATCAATTCGAAATCTAAAATAATAATTCATTGAGTATAAATCCAAAAATGCTAATATTTTAACCAAATAAACCAAATTATACAATTCAATTGTCAAATAGGAGAATTAGGTTTTACCCAAATAACAGTCGTAAATCACCGTCCCAAGCGGAAAAAATAGAAAATGATTCTTTAGGTCAAACCAGTGTATGACGCCATCATCCCATTAGATTGAGGTCGAGATTTTGTTGTCGGTAGAAGAAAATCGCGGCTATGGCTGACCAGAAACAGCAAGAAGTTATCAATTCATGGGGTTTAAAATCATGGACGTACCTCTCATCTCTCCGGCAACAATCGCCGTTAATACAATGCATCACCAATTTCGTATCCATGGATATAATGGCCAATACCCTCTTAGCCGCCGGTGCATCACCAGCTATGGTCCACTCGATTCTCGAAATCCCAGACTTCACTCCTCATACAAAATCCGTCCTTATAAACGTCGGAACCCTCACCCCAGATTGGTTGCCGGCCATGAAAGCTGCCGCCGGTCTAGCAAATCAATTGGGCAAGCCTTGGGTTCTCGATCCAGCTGCCGTTGGTGCTTCTAGCTTCCGATTAAAGGCATGTCTTGAGCTTATTGAACTTAAACCTACTGTTATTCGAGGAAACGGGTCCGAGATTATTGCTCTTTCCATGGCTTCCATTGGTTCCACCAAGGTAAAATACTAAAATTGTCTCTTTCTTCACTCCAATATATTGAAAAGCTACGAATTTAGGGTTCTTGATTATCTGGGTATCCTTGAATTAGGTCTGACTAGTTGTTTTACATAATTAGGGTGCCGATAGCTTGCACGAATCCAGTGATGCTATTGAATCCGCGAAATCTTTAGCGAAATCGAGCGGCAGTATAGTTGCGATTTCAGGATCGATTGACTTTGTTACAGATGGTGAAAGAGTTGTCGGTGCACATAACGGAGTTCCGATGATGCAAAAGATAACGGCGAGCGGATGTTCAGTCACTGCTCTTATTGCTGCTTTTGTTGCAATCGACCCAACACACGCTTTTGAAGCCACGGCATCTGCGTTTTCTGTATTTGGTTTGGCCGGCGACATCGGAATGGAATTGGCAAAAGGGCCGGCGTCACTGAGAATGCATCTGATTGATTCCCTCCATAGGCTCGATCAAGACACTGTTCTTGATCGTGTTACCATCACTAGCTTCTCGTGAAATTCGACAAAATGAATTACCAATCTTTTGTAGTTATTATTGTCTTGTTTGCTTTTGTTAAGTTTGATCATTAAGATAGTTCAAGATTCTTTCTTCAAAGAGCAAGAGGATGAACTCCAACATAAGACTGTGTTGCATCGATATAAGATATACCGACACTTTGGTTGTTATAATGGATCATTGTTTAAATAATGGTAATATTGATCAAGCAAAAGTTACAAATAAGATGACGATTTTTGTTCACACAAGCATGCACACACACGTGTATACAAACACGCAAAACTTTGTTGAACGGTTGATTGCGGTCTTAGTAAGAAAGGTGCACAGTCAACCTCAACAAAGACTCGACCCCATCAGCCACAATTTGACCTGCGGGTATAAGCGATCGAACCTCAGCAAACCCGCAAGCGTGCAAAAACTTCCCGGTCCCACCCGTTATCGACAAGCGGGACATCGTGCTTCCAATCTTGTACACTCCAAAAAAGTTAATACTATCACCATACTCCCCTCCTTCCATCACAGCCGTAAACGTCATCATTTGTCTACTTCCATCTGCTGAGCTGGCAACGTACACACCTTGTGCTTTCCCCAATGTCTGCGAACCCTGTTTAGCATTAGCGGTCAACAAATCATCAATCACTGTAATTGTGCCGAACCCGAGCCCAAGCCCATCGGGGCCCAATTGGGCTGCGATCTGGTTCTGAATGTTGTTGTTGTTATTGTTATTGTTTAGGTTTGCGAATTGTGTTCCGACTAGGCCAGTTCCGAGTGGGATTCCGTTTGGGTTGATGGTTGGAATGGCTCCGTTGGCGTTCGGAATTGCGATTCCGCCCGATGGGGCACGGAATCCGATGCGTCTAGCGAATGGGACTTGACCGCTGTATATGTTGCCTAAGAGCCCGGTCACGGGTCTAGCTGTGGGGTTGCTTCCACCTAGGATATCGTGCATGTATAGCTCGAAAACATGGACCCCGGGTTCGTGTGTGGGGTCGATTGCTGATACGTTTAAGATTCTTGGATGAATGGTTGCTATGATTATGAGAATTGTGAATATGGTTGTTGTTGATGAATGTTTTGACATTTTGAGATGGTTTGTGGGTTTTGAAGAGTAGGTTTTAGAGGTTGTTTCTATGATAATGGTGGTTATGGAGGTGTGGGTTTTTATACTGCAGGTTTAATAAGATGATGATGGAGTAGTTATAAGTTTTAGTTGTGAAAATTGTTTAATATGATCTAAGTTTATGTTTCAGGTTTAATTGGTTTTCTAGTGGTTGATAATTAATCAATAAGATGAAATTATACAATTAATTTGTACTTTGTAGTACCTTTAGTTATGTGTTGTAGTGGTTATAACAAAACCATGATACGAGGTCGTTGGAAGATGAATGGAGAATGGGTCATTCATAAGTTAGATATTTGTTTTTAGAGGCAATAAATAATAAACTATATGGTTTTATTTTTATAAAGTTTACTATTTTTACAAATGTAACGAAAAAGAATACTGAAAAGTAAGTTATTAAGAAAAACAAATGTTAACGAAAAAGAATAATAAACTTAAATATTTGTTTTTAGAGGCGATAAAAATAAACTATATGATTTTATTTTAATAAAGTTTATTATTTTTACACATAGGAGGTTGTTCAAACCATGTATTTATTATTTTAATTTTAATCCAAAATAAAAAAAGTGTGTTGATTGCAAAGATGTCCATATCGCAATATGACACTAAGATCGTTTTACGTTTTGTAAAACCATGATTGTAAGATCGAATCGGATTGGGATCGGAAGATCCTAGTCCTACCACAATAAATTAGTTCACATTTGCTTCGTGAGTTATTCTGTGTGCAATATCCATTATAACTTGATGTTGACACTAAGAATATAATCAACTTTAACTTCTTATGTAGTAAACAAATACTATATACAAGCCGCAACAGTTAGGCAAAAACCATCTTAAAAGAAACAAGATCATAACGACCACGATACAATTGAAGGCACTAGAGCACAAAAAGGATTTACATGTGTGTCATGATGCTCCGCCTAATTCAAGATGAATGTATGGAGTTGTGATGCTTTATGAGATTACATGTGATCTGCAATGCTTGATTTTGATATGAATTGAGCTTGATTTAAAGCTAATCGGAAAACAATTTAGGCTATCCATGTGATATTTGAGCAAATATGAAGAATTTCCTAAAGTTTAAAAACTAAAGCTTAATGATAGAACAATGATAAAAAAGGTGGGATGAGATTGAGATAGTGTCGTGAGCTGTGAGATATGGCCTCACTACTAAGATAGTAAGATCCTAGTGTAGATCTTGTTTTATAATCGATCATATTGTGATAAAAATCGACATGCGAATCGTGAAGGCCTTCCCATCACGTGAAGTCCAAACATTGTCGGAGAGGAATTGAAAACCGGAAAAAAAGCCCTTCGCAATCGAAGGTGAAAGCGGGAAAAAGACGACGAAAGCCTTTTTTCTTTCTTTTTCAACCGACTTGAAAGGTGCTCTCAGTGTACCGCCGCCATACGCACCCAGACATTAGACCAAGCAGGAACCGAGGATCAAAGTTCCATTGATTTATCTATCTCAAATAGGGAAAAAACGGACGTTAACCGTAATATATATATATATATATATATATATATATATATATATATATATATATATATATATATATATATATATATATATATATATATATATATATCATTTCAAGTGCAAGTTTGTTTGGGACTTGTTATGTATTTGGCATTTGTTACATGATTATTATTAGGGTATGATCTACTCACTTGTATATTTATATTGTAATATGAATATGATATTTTACTTGGTATTTGTTTTGATATGCTACTTTGTGTCATAAAACCATGTACTTATAAGACAATTTTGTCTTACGTGTGATTTTATTTGACATGTATTCCATATGTGTGAATGAGAAGCGAGTTAGTTAATCCTTGGAAAATGATGCACATCTTTTGGATATTTTAGAAGTCCGATTTTAGTTTTGGAGAACATTAGGCATTCATGGCTTTTTAGCTGTACTTTCGGTACACTTTATATTTGTGATAGTTTCTTGTATCTTGTTATATACCTCATATACAGATGTTGATCTATCTCTCTATGTTTTTTTATGTGGGACGTTCTTTTGTTTCGTTGGACATGACATTAGGGCAAGTAACCCCTAGTATACATGTTATTTTCTATATAAAAAGACAAGATGTTACAATTGACATGGAAAACATTTACAGATCATCAATACACAACTTTAGTTGGTGATTATATACACACTTTTAGGGTCGATGGATTTGATAAGTTAGTGAAGATTATGGATTACAATAAAAGCACCGGGCAAATGGTTCTTCGAGCGTTTCGTCATGTTGATCTTGGTGATGTATTCAAACAAAAAGGGAGCTTTAAAGTTACTTTTCTAAGCCATGAAGTGTGTTCTGTTCATGAAAAAAAATTAAACAATGGAAAGTGCGTTAAGCGAGTCAGAAACCTAGCATGATGATCTATAAAGATTACATAAGTGGCTAGTAAGACTTTGACCTTCAACTATGCGTTCTTCCTTTATTACACATGAGAGAGAGAGAGAGAGAGAGAGAGAGAGAGAGAGAGAGAGAGAGAGAGAGAGAGAGAGAGAGAGAGAGAGAGAGAGAGAGAGAGAGAGAGAGAGAGAGAGAGAGAGAGAGAGAGAGAGAGAGAGAGAGAGAGAGAGAGAGAGAGAGAGAGAGAGAGAGAGAGAGAGAGAGAGAGAGAGAGAGAGAGAGAGTAAAAAGTCAAAAAATGGCATTTGATGATCAATGGTTTTTTGAAAAAAATGAAAATTTTATTACCCGTTTTAAGACTTTCTCATACATTTTTTTCCAGCTTTTTTTAAGAAAAACCTTGTAAAAAGTGTCCCATCAAACAATCCTTACCAACCTCTTGATCCTAGTTTCAATGGTATTTTTTGACCATTCAAACAAGTTTAAAGTTATTTTTCATGTTGGTTAAATTTGAATTTTATTTTTATCAAATAAAAACATTATTTCAGATCATTTTAATATAATAGAATTTACAGATTAACAATTAAGTTCACATCTTGTTTTTATTACAAGTTAGAAGATGTGGATGACACGCTTGTATATAACAAGTTTGATCTAGTTTGATCAAATGACAAGGTCAAAGGGGTTACATCTCCTTGTGGGGTCTTGGGGCAACCCCCTAGCGGATCTAAGAGGCCCCTGGTTGTTTGTTAAGGAAAATGTTATGAAAAATCTTATTTTCGGAATATATTTTTTCATAATTTACCTTGAAACTATCATCCATTATTTATGTGATAAAATCAATATTTAATGTTGATTGATACTTGTTCTTAATATCAAAAGAGTTTGAATCCTAAAACCCTAATTCACGGCGCTATATTAATGTCTTGATATAAGACTGTTATTTCAAGGATTATCCTTATAATCTGAATTTTCTATAATTTAGATAGGGCTGTGTACGAGATGGTTTGGTTCGACTTTTGCTAAAACCGAACCATTATAAGTGGTTAATGCATTTTGGTAGCTAATGGGTATTGGTTAATATTTGTTTTGATTAACATTTTTTTGTTGGTTAATGGTTAATATTGGTTAATCATAATGGTCGAAAATGAGATAAAAATAAAAAATACCTTGCTAAAAAATTGAAAAACATAAAGTACATTGTTATAAAAAAAATGAACAATCTAATATTTATAACCTTATTAATATGATTGAAGATCTGCAAATATGATTCAGTTATTTTGATTAACTTGATTTTGGTTCGGTTTTTAGATTAATATGTTCACCCGTAAATCTAAACATAAGATTGAAATATCATAATAACAACCTGGTTACCTATTCATTTCAAAAACCTATTCTCTTTTGAACCCCAAAATTTTTCGCTTTTTTTATTTTTTATTTTTTTTATTTTTATTTTTTTATCAAACACCTAGCCTTCTATATCCCAACACTCTTTTTGAACAATTTATGAAAAACGCATCTATAATCTACTGGATAGAAATTCTCTCCGATCACATCATCAATTGAATTCTAAGATAATATCAAATTGCAACAATTAGGAAATTTGGTGGTGATTCAACATCCAACACTTTGTGACTTTCTTGTTGTTCGATTCCATAGTTAGCGTTATATTAGGGCACGATTGAATTTTAGGCGCGCTTTCAAACGGCCAACGAATCATAGTTTTCCCCAAAAGTTTCCTTCGCAAAAAAAATGTCGTTTCTCGAGGACTTTCAAGCTAGTAAGCCCTTATCTTCCTTCCCCTTTTCTAATTCAAATTGCTACTGCAATAAAATATCTTCTCTTAGCAAAAGATTGAACTCCTCATGAATTTTCCAGATTGATCGACAAAAACCTAAAATTCACTCGAACCCTAATTTTTTATTTTAGGGGTTTTACTTAGGTGTCATAGAAATAAACTTATCTGGATATTCTGATAGTCAATGAACTACGCATATTGGATTCTGCTTGTGCGTTTGTGTGTTTAGTTCGATTCTGTGTTTTAATGTTCGATGTAAATAAGACATCAATTTGAACAAGATTGACAAATAGTACGCTTTAAATGAAACTTTAGGAACTAATCTCATTCTTAAGGCAAATAACACTTCATAACATCATTGATTATCAGGTTGTCTGTAACAAGTCCATTAATTTCTTTCCTTCATTCAGGTTTGGAGCCATTGCCAAACATCTTACAGAGGAAGTATGCATTATTACGTGACTTGGATAAAAGTTTGCAAGGTATACTTTTAGCTTATGCACATAGATCAAATGTTATTCAGTATCATTATAAGATATAAGTCTATAACTAACTGAATCGATATATTTTCATGGATCACTACTATCTGCAGATATTCAAAGGCAAAATGAATTACATTGCATACAGGAAATCGAGGGATTTAAAGAGGGAGTTAAATCTGGAAACATTGCACCAGGTACTTCACTTAATAAATTCTCAGATGAGGCACAAGATGAGCAAAAACATGCTATCAGAATTGCTGATGAAAAAGTTACTCTTGCTGTTCAAGCATATGATTTGGTACCATTTTCATCACGCTTTTCCTCTCTCTTACATATTCATTTTAACCAAAACAGGCAACAATCTTTTAAATCTCGTTTCTTCAGGTGGATGCTCATATTCAACAACTTGATCAGTATCTCAAAAAACTAGAAGAACAACGCCGTGGTAATTTCTTCTTCCTTTTAGTATCTGTCAACACACACACATACACACACACAGTTTCACATTTGGCTTCTGACATTCAATGGCTAATGCAGAAAAGGATAATGCTGCTGCAGCTGGATCAACTGGTTTGAACCCTGATGGCAATGGGAAAACAGGAAAGAGTGAAGGTGGTAGAGGAGGACGAAAAAAGTAAATATTTTTTTTTTATGCAAACTTTCTTGAATATATTTTTAGTCATCATTTGTTACATGGGACATGACTAAACAAACTTTCTAGCTCTAATTTCAAGAATAGTGATGTGGAGGGCATTCACGTCTTTTTACACACACAATAGATGGATACTTAGCTAGTCCATGTCCCACCTTTTTAGATTGAACAAAAAAGCTGCAGCTTCTGTCCCACTTACATCAGTCCAATGCATGCCAAACACTGTGTTCTGTGTACTGTGTACATGAAAATTGTTTGTTTCTATTCAGGAGTCGGGTAGGTGGGGCAGCCGCCACAGCGGCGGCAGCAGCTGCAAATGCACCGAGTATGGATTTGGATCTGCCCGTGGATCCTAATGAGCCAACATATTGTTTCTGCAACCAAGTGAGCTATGGGGAGATGGTGGCATGTGATAATCCTGATGTATGTATTTCTTTCATATCTATTAATTAATTAATAGGATATTAATTTAATGAGATGATTATTTGTTTTAATTGCAGTGCAAGATTGAGTGGTTTCATTATGGGTGTGTTGGTCTGAAAGAGCAACCGAAAGGGAAATGGTATTGTAGTGATTGTGGTGGGATGCAAAAGCGTAAGGGTAAATGAGTAATTGAACTCAAAGGGTTCGTTTGTTTATGGTTTGTAGGAAGTGACTGAATGAAATAAGTCATATTTTGTGTGGTCGTGTAATGTTTTGTGTTACATTTAGTCTTTAGGGATAACTCTAGGGATAAATAGAGTTGATTATCTTTATAGGTATGCTTGAGACTTCACAATTCATAGAATTTTAATATGCATTTTGTGTTGAATAAGTGCTTGTGGATTTATAATATATTGTATAAGTGTTTCACATAGTCAAAAAAAAGTTTGTTTATCACTTTGATCAATGCATTAATGGTTGAACTATTTTTTCATGGATTAGAACAAGTGGGTCTTCTAGTTCCTATTTGTGTCATGTGGTTAATAGTTTTGTTCATATATAAGGTGAAAAGATATAGAATATGGTAGAATAATTTTCAAAAAACTAAAACTCATGCATTTTTTATTCTTTGGATTTATGATGAAATGTGGAGATATGTAGCCTCAGTCCATTTTCATTCCTCCAACTTCTAACTCATTGCGCAATGTCTTTCCAATTTTCATTGGTTTAATGCAACAACTAGTATAAATTATTGCAACTAAATCAAATTTAATCATTTGAATGACACCTTTTGAATCACATAAAGGACTAAAAAGTGCAACTTGCTTGAATTGCAATGAGACTCTTTTCCAACTTTCTCCATGGCCTTCGCAATTAGCTCACCAATCTTCCGTTCTCCATTTGTAGAAATTGTGCCCACCTATTAGTTATACTACATTTAGCTCTTTCATCAAATGATCATACTTCGTTTGGTTGATAGGAAAACAATTGAATTTGAGGGAAAAAGATTCCAATTCCCTCGAATTCATGTGTTTGGTTGGACTTAGAAGAGAGAAAGAGATTCCTAAATGAAATAAAATTTTCACCATATAGAGAAAAGTGGATTCCTTCCAAAGTTGGATGAAAAATATCATTTATCATCAAGGAAAATGACAGATTACAAAATACCCTCATTGCTTATCGTAAAACCAACACCCACCATTATTAATGCTACTCACCACCAACCGTCATTGCAACCACCCACCATTATTTTTTTTCATTTCGCTAGGAAATGGAAGTAAAGATTATGGCTTAATATAATGCACTTGTATTTAGGTAGTTCTATCCATAAAAACCTTTTTTTATGGGGATTTCACAATTTTAAATATATTACTATTTTATTTCCTAAAAATAACTATAAAATAACTTTTTTTTTTTTTTTTAATTATAATATTTTTTGGGTTTTAATAAACTTTTATCATGTTTAGCTTTTTGAATATAATAATTAAAAACTTAAATATGTATAGCATAGAGGTAAAACTATAGATTATATTTAGATATAACAAAAAAATTCATGAATCATTATGCGATATTTCTTATTCCATTATATCTCCATTGTATACTTTCTTTATTGTATTACATCTAATCAATTCACAGCATAATTTTTCATTTTTAATTAAGGTAAAACATCATGTTCATAAAACCAAAGTTAAGAAAACCCTTTGTTTCAAAATACAGTTGTTTTAAAATCAGAGTAATGTAAAAAATTTGGAATCTCCACTGCTACTGATGAGTGTGTATAGTCACGTCGTTGCCTTCCACAATCATCAATGGTACTTGAATTTTTTTTAATGCAATTGTAAGCCAAAACTTAGTGAGTTCCCCCAAAATACCACACACCACAATATACATACAATGCATGCACACATGACCCTTTAATTTGTTTGGCCCACCTCGCAAGGCCTACAACACACCGCTGGCCCACCCGAGTATCTTGGCCTACCGTACAAAGCAAGACCGCCTCAACCAACCGCCCAATATGTAACATCCCGAGAATTCATGTATTTCTAAATTCATCCATTAGTTTTAATGTATGCTATTTTTGGCCCTTGGATTGGACGGAAGTAGTCATAGGAAGCCCTAGTGGCAAATTTGTAAATTTGGGGCCAGGAGAAGTACGCTAAACATACATATGGGTACGCTATGCGTACTAGGGCGCACTTTAGTACGCTGGGCATACATGTATGTATACTGGTCGTTCTCTTGTCTGATGGAAACCCTAAGTTTTAGGGTTTGTGGGGGTATTTAAGCCTCCTTATGGCTCATTTATCCCTACCTTTTCAGCCTCCAAAGTCTTATAGCCGTTTTTGCAAAACCCTAGCCTCCTAGAGTGAGAATGAGATCCCTAAAGTGTGTTCTTGGTGTTTTAGAGGAAGGAGAAGTGCATCAAGAAGCTTGAGGCAAGGAGTAGATCTGGAAGTTTGGCTCTCTTCTCCACCATCTAAAGGTATAAATTCATACCTTTAATGGTTTATTTGATAAATCTCATATTTGGGCCTTTTTATGTTTCTTTTTGGTCCCAAATGCTCCATCTTGAGCATGACATGCTCTGGATGTTTTGAGTCGTCCTTTCAAACCCTTGGAGGGGCCTATAGTCATAAAAATGAGGTCCCAATGGCTAGAAGTGTCCCATGCATTTGGTAGAAGGGTCTTAATTGATTAAGACCTTGTATTAAGAACTTTTGGACATGTAAAGTCATAAAGTTGGAGACTTTTATGCTCCAGGGTGCATTTGGACCATGGATCTGTAGTTTGAGATTAAGTTCTTAAGCCATTAAGCACAAAATGAGACTTTTGGATCTACGAGGGTACGCCTCGCGTAAGGGGGAGTACGCCCCACGTACTTGGTCAGCCACCCCGTTTTGGGTCAATGCGAGGCTCGATGTACGCCCCACGTACGCCTTCTGTTGGACTTTGGATTTTGGGCTTTAAGTTTTGGGCCAACTCTTGGGCTTTGGATGCTTGGGCCCTTATTGGACTATCTGAGTATGAGTGTTTTGGGCCAAGTGAAGGGTTGGACCTTAGGGTAAGGCCCAAAAATAGAGTTTGGGCCCAATTTGGAAAATTAGGCCAATAAAGGGTCTTGAATAACCTTGGGCTTTTGGATCAAGAATTGGGCCTGGGTCTTCATCCAATTAGGGAAAGGGTGAAGTGGCCATTTAATCTAGGAATGGGTATTAGTCAAGAATGGTAATCCAATTATTAATTGGATGTTTATTGGTTGTGATAGTTCGGGGATTTTGTGCGCCAACAGCCGAAGGTTTTTAGTGAGATTCGTTAGAGTGAGGTGAGTTGTCCTTACTGTACTTGCGGGTTGAAGGCACCAATGCCAACCCTTTTGGATTGTTATCATGGTTTATTGTATGCTTGTTATGCTATAGTGATCTGTTAGACTTGTATGAATACTTGTATATGCTAGATATGTTTGATTATGTTATATGTGGATATGTGATGGTTGGTTGGGTTGAGGCGGTCCTGCTGTGTGTAAAAGGCCAACAAACCCAGGGCGGCCCAGATAGACTGAAGGCCTGTGAGGCGAACCAGTCAGGCTGAAGGCCCGGAGAACGGTCTAGACAGGCTGAAGGCCCGGTACGGAGATCCAGACATGCTGAAAGTTCTGTATGCATGTTGTTGTTGTAATATCTATGATTATGTGTTGTGGTGGTATTTTGGGGAAACTCACTTAACAACTCTTAATCTATCTTGTTTCCGCACCGTGGAGACCACTTGACCCGAAGTCAATGGCCTCTAAAACTGCTTTCCGTGCCATGATATATATTTTCTGCGTCACGGAAACTACTTGTCAACATTTACCTTAGCCGATTCCATTCCAACTTTGGGACATTTTTGTTCCAACTTCTAATCCTCATATCTTCTTTGTTTCTTACCTGTTTTCGATGCTCTTTATATCCACGCGAAGGTGGGAACATACTCGACACATCTATTAATTCACTTCTTACTGATTAAATATGGGTCTTCATCTAATAAGTCATAAACTTGGCCCAAAAAACATAAAAATCCCATTTTACCCTTTTAACCATAAATGCATCTTCTCGTGCATTCTTTTCTCTTAATCTTACTCATATAACATCTTCTAAGTGAATTAAACTCTTATTGGTCATTTTCTTGAAGTTACAACTTCATTTTCTCATCTCATTTTCATAAATGACCAAATTTCCCTTTTGGTCGATCTTTGACTAAAAGTTAACCTTCTCAAAATTTTAGGTTCTAACATGGGTCATATAATGTATTGGAAAGGATCAAAGATAATTCTTTCAAACTGGAATTTCCAGGTGATACAAACATATCAACAACTTTCAATGTATGGGCACCAATCGACACAAAGCCAGGTCGGCCAAGGGACTCGATTTGATAAAGATCTATAACCCACAAATAAATACGGTTTGGTATTCAGCCCATCAGGATATACCGACCACGTACATATGGAACCATCCTACTTTCTGTATACAACTTATAAAGCAAGATTACATGAAACACAGAAAAAGAAAGCTTATTTTATTAAAGGGTCTTACCCTTGCGACCTTAGGATCAAAGCAAGGCCTAAAAGGAAAGATCATGAACTGGTGAAAGCCTCATTATAAGACAAAGCCCGATCTCTCCGAAAGGGGTAATAAATTTATAGCACTCTCACTCAGATCATGACCTAAACATGACATCTAACTTAGGCATCAGAGCGCAGTACCGAGGTTCACTCCCTAGTAAGGTTTTCTAATCAAGCTCTGTCAGTTCTGCGTAGCGTGATATCTGGAGTGGTAACTGGAAAAAGCCTATACTAGGGTGGTTAGCAACACACCAAGATAGCATGTAACAAAATTCTCCATCTTTCTTTTTCTCTTTACATGGGGATATTCACTTAGTGCCCCAAGCTCCAAGATACATACATATGTGGTGGTTGTCGAGGCCAACAAAATAAATACCCTAAATATTACACACTAAAATAGTGTATAGTGGTAAAGGGATCGTATCCACGGAGATTGGTTCAATTTAAATCTCAATGTAAATCACTTGTTTAAGTACTCGTAAAACAAAAGTAAAAGTAAAATGGGGGATTTTGATCTTTTGAGATGTTTAAAAGAAAACTAGAATTGCACTAAGATTTAAAAACACAAATCAACAAAAGAAAAGTTTGATGTAAAATCAATAAAAGAAAGATGGTTGACTTTGGACTTTCATCACTTGAACATTTGGTTAAATAATCATGAGAATACCAAGGTGCAATACTTGTGGTTATAATCTAATTTGGCCATAGCAATTTATAAGCATAACTTGCCTCAACTCTTCTTTTTGTATTAAAATGACTAGAGAAGCTCATAGCACATTTCCTAAATCAAAGTCACAAAACTAATGAAGCATGGTAATTTTGTGAAAATCAACTAGCATTGGGTTTTAAGAGTCACCAAATCCAAAGAGTAATCTATTGCTTTCATTACCACTATGGAGAAAATATTTTTTTAGTCAAAATGAAATGAAAACAAACATTTAAACTAATTGTTGCTTGCTAAATTGAAGACCCATTACTTAGTCAAGAATTTAACCAACAAAGATAACATTCATATATCAATATTCATGACTAGAGATATATAAACATGAAGGAAGTTTTCATAGAAAATATAATCATAAATATTCAACACAAGTTCATGGAGTTCTTCAAAATAACCAAAACATTCAAGCAATTACATCCAAGTCAACCAAATGAAAATCTAGCCAAGCATGGCTAAGATTAAACAAAAACAAGAGGGATTAGAGATACCAAACATTGTCTTAGATGCAAGATGAAAGGAAATTACACTAATCTTCCAAATATTCTTCAAATCTTCCAAAGCTTCTTAGAGAGAAAAAGTGGAATGTGTTCTTCAAGTTCTTCATAATGAAAAATCCTCTCAAAACTTCAGTAAAAGTGGTCAAAAATCGGATCCAAAAGTTGCCCAAAAGTTTGCCACCAACTTTCCCCATATAGAGACAAAAGGCTAAAATTCGGGTTCTTCACAGTGCGATCCACGCGGACCATTTGTAAATCCACGCGGACCGCGTGGATTCTGCTGAATGGGCTTTTTGGCCCATTTAATTAGCACTTCTAGATTACTCTTCTCATCTATGGTCCAGCCCGTTTGTGCAAGTTCTTGATAGCCCAATTATGTCTTCTAAACTCTTCCAAGATGCTCCAATGCTCCTTTAATCTTCTATATCTCGAATTCTCGTCGTCCCGCTCGGAATTTAAGTATGACGCGCTTCTTGATTATATTGACACCAAGCCCAATTGCACCACTTCAAGTCCATGAACAAATTGCAAGCCTCCAATAGTCCCGCACTCCTTCCAAACCTCCAATAACAAATAGTCTTCGACAAATCCTGCAAATAAGCTCAAAAGACTAGAAAGCACCCGGTAAAGGAGAAAAATAACAAAAAGAGAAAATATGCGTGAAGATTAACTAAAATGAGGTGGTTTTAACTAAAAATAAACTATGAAAAGAATTAATAAAAATGAAACTATCAATATGTAAAGAATGTATAACATCATATGAAGAGAGATAGTGAGAGATATAACTCACCTTATCAGTTATGGACGAATAACTATCCCACTTTGGCTCTTTACCTCAATTTATGCATCCTGGATCCATATTTCTTGCTCTAAGGCCTAAGCATACATACATACACGTTCTTAATACTTGTTTTAGCCTATTAAGATTTTTGACTCTTAAATGTCAACATAAGCACTTAATGGATCCTTAATCTATCTTTTCATTCTCTATCTTTTAATCTCATTCAATTGATGAATTAGGCATCCCATAATACTTAATTCACCGTAATCTATCATCTAATGCATCAATAAACAACAACTATCATTCCAGTATTGGTGCCCCACCTTTTGAGTTGTTGTATGGGCGAGATGTCGCACCCTAGTCTGTTGGGGTGAGGTTGGTCATAGAGTAATGGGACGGACGGATGTAGTCTTGCAAACTACCGAGAAGATTCAACAGATTAGACAGCGACTGCAGACCGCTCAGAGTCGGCAAAAGAGTTACGCCGACAGACGCCGATCTGAGTTGGAGTTCCAGGTGGATGACATGGTATTACTGAAGGTTTCACTCTGGAAGGGTGCGATTCGCTTCAGAAAGAGGGGAAAGTTGGGTACCCGATACATTGGACCATTTTGGGTTATTGCCAGCGTTGGCAAGGTTTCATACAGATTGGATCTTTCGGAGGAGCTCCGTCATATACACAACACTTTCCACGTTTCCCAGTTGCAGAAGTGTATATTGGACGAGGATGCGGTCGTGTCGTTGGATGATTTTCAGGTTGACGAGCGCCTAAACTATGTGGAGCAGTCGGTGACTATTTTGGAAAGGAAGGTAAAGGTTCTGCGCAATAAGGATATACCTATGGTAAAGGTGCAGTGGCGACATCGGAAGGGATCTGAGTGGACATAGGAGCCAGAGTCTAAGATGCGGGAGCATTACCCGGATCTGTTTACCACCGCAGACTTCGAGGACGAAGTCTAGGTCAAGTGGGGGAGAATTGTAACATCCCGAGATTTTTCTGGTATTTCCGAACCCTCTCTTTCATTATTATTTTGTCATTTGTAGTCCCTGGGGGTTAAAGGAGTCAGCCCGTGAGAAGCCTAAGGGCTAAAGTTGCAACTTTAGGAATCAAGAGAGTACGCTAAGCGTACATAAGGTACACTGAGCGTACTAGGCGTGCCCTAGTACGCTGGGCGTACTGACGTCAGGTGGAAACCCTAATATTTAGGGTTTGAGTGCTATATAAACAACCTTATGAGCTCATAAACCTCTCTTACCTCAACCTCCACTGTTTAGAGCCGTTTTCCCCAAACATTAATAATTTCCTTGAGTGTGTGAGCTTATAGTGTGTCTTTTGAGTAGTTGAAGAAGAAGGTGTTACATCAAGGAGTTGGAGAAGAAGAACAACCTAGTAGATCTGAAGTTGTTTGGTGCCCTAGAAGCTCCAGAAGGTAAAAAGCTTCAAACTTTATGCATGTATGTTATAGATCTTGCTATTTTAGCTTTAAGGAACCATTTCTTGTCCCAAAAGTCCAAAGTGGGTGCATTATATGATTTGGATGAAATAAACTGTCCTTCTAGACTCTTGAAGAGGTCCTAAGTGATAAAAATGAGGCCCCAATGGCTTAAGATGTCCCATGCATGTAGTAGAAAGGTCTTAATGGATTAAGACCATGGATAAAGAGCTTTATGGATGTACAAAGTGATAAAGTTCGAGAGTTTATGATTCTAAGACACTTTTGGTCGATGGATCTGAAATATGGGCTTAAGTGCTTAAGCCATTAAGCACTTAAGATAGTTTTGGTATAGACTTGCGTACACCCCGCGTATCGAGTCAATGGCCCCGTTTTTCAGTCAACGCGAGATGGAGTACGCCCCGTGTACCAGAGGGGTACGCCCAACGTACGACCCCCTGTTGGGCTTTTGCAAGTTGGGCTTTGGGATTGGGCCACCTTTTGGACTAATTAGACTTAGGCCTTGCTGGGCTTTCTGAATAATGGTGTTTTGGGCCAATTTTGAATATGAATCTTGGAATAAGGCCCAAATAGGGAGTTGGGCCCAATTTGGAAAATTGGGCCAATAATGGGCCTTGCATATGTAGACTTGTGGATCATGATTTGGCATTGGGCCTTGGCCCAAATTTGGGAAAGAGGCAAAATGGACTATGAATAGTTGTAGGACTCTTGGTCAAGATTTATATTCCCATTTATTGACTTAATATTCATTATTGGATAGTTTGGGATTTTTGGGGAGTCAGCGATTCGGGAGTTCGGTTCATCAGTTGAGATCGACATTTGTGAGGTAAGTTTCCTCACTATACTCAAGGGTCTAAGGCACCAAGGCCAACCCTTTTGGATTGTTATCCGGATATTTTATATTCTTGAGTATTGTATGATCTGTTAGATCAGTATCCTGGTAGATAGGATGGTATATGCTGTTATGATCCGTTAGATCAGTATCCTGGTAGATAGGATGTTATATGCGGTTAGAATCGGTTAGATCAGTTTGTCTGTCTATAGACTGTTATTTGGTTATCTGTTATCTGTGCACTTGTTTGATTGATGGTTGAGGTTTATCTACCTTGTGCGAAAACCAATAGACCTGGGCATTCCAACCCGATGGTTGTGGGCCGTGAGTATTCCATCCTAAGGATGATTTGACTCGTAGTATGTGGGTAATCCAATCTGTTGGTTGTGGGCCTGGGGTATTCCATCTCGAGGATGATTGGACACATAGTATGTTGGCATTCCAACTGGATGGTTGAGGGCCTGAGATATTCCAACCCGATGGTTGACTGGACCATAGTATGTTTTTTGTGATTATATATGTATTATTGTGTGTATGGGTATTTTGGGGGAAACTCACTAAGCTTTGGGCATAAATGTATCTTCTCATGCATTCTTTTCTCTTAATCTTACTTATGTAACATCTTCTAAGTGACTTAAACTCTTTTTGGCAATTTTCGTTAATTTACAACTTCATTTTCTCATCTTATTCTCATAAATGACCAAATTACCCTTTTGGTCGATCTTTGACTAAAAGTCATCCTTCTCAAAATTTTAGTTTCTTACATGGGTCATATAAGGTATTGGAAAGGATCAAAGATAACGCTTTAAAACTGGAGTTTCTAGGAGATACAAACATATCAACAACTTTCAATGTTGGAGATCTTTCTCATTGTCTAGAAAATTGTACATTGGAAGACTTGAGGGCAAATCCTTCCTAACTAGAGGAAGTAGAGGAAGTTAATACAAGAGTGTCCGTGTCATTTTCAGCTAGTACTAGACTAGCCCATTTCATGTATCCAACTCATCATGGGCTTGATTAAGATTATTATTTTGGGTTCAAAATAGTTAAAAGGAAACATCTAGTTTTGATGCAGCCCAATGGAGTTGACGAGTCTTCCTAATTAAACTTATTAATGCTTTCTTAAATGTATTTTAATTGCTTTTGAACTTCTGGTCCTTCTTTAGTCTTTCTTTTTCCTAGATTTATGTTACTTTTCTTTTTCCAACCCTACACAAGGAGCTAAATTTGTAACAGGAAAGTATCTTTTAATAACGATTTTAGAATAGTTTTTGAATCTAATTGAACGTTTATACACAAAATGAGTCAATTCTTGATTGTTGTTAGTGTGGTGTTGTTGCTTTATCACTGTTAACATGAACCTTAACCAATTTACTTATTATTTTTTTTTTTGTGTTTAAATACTTATCCTTGATCTAATAAGGTTTGTACTGTACCGCTGGTCATATCTCTTTTCTTTTGTCATATAACTACCCATGTACGCATCATACACACATACACACACACACACACACACACACATATATATATATATATATATATATATATATATATATATATATATAGGGCTAGGTTATAATGTGGATGGTAAGTATTGTGTGAATGTAGGGATGAATGTGGACAAAAAGTTTAAAATACATATTCTGATTGAATACAAATTCTAAAAGAATACATATTTTGGTTGAATGAACATTTTGAAAAATAACAAAGTTTTGAACCATGAGTTGAAGAATAACAACATTCTTAAAGAATAATCATCTATTTTTAATATTATTGAAGAATCTAAGGTCTAAAAATAAACAAAACAATTTTTAGTGTTATATTCTATAAAAATACAATGTCATTTTTTTGAATTTTTGTCAAGTTCTATAAGAATACAAGCTCCATGGTAAGTAAGTCTTGAAAAAATCTTCATTCTATAAGAATAGTCTCCTTCTTCCTAGAGGGGATTTATTTCCTTTGACTTTAGATTTTCAACTAACGAGTAAACAAAGACCTATATTGAAAAAAAAAAACAGAAAAAAGCATGGGAATAAGATTATACAAATAATAAGAAAATGTGTGGTTTAGAAATTAAGTTTTATGGCTGAATTAAGAAAAACTTGACAGCTTCAAACTTTACAATTACTAAAAGCTGTGTGGGTTATGACCTTTTTAGAAAACAACATCACTATATTTTCAAGAATTCATGTGGTTCATTCATTGTCTTCTAACACACTTAGAAACACCATTATGCATATATACAGACAAATAAATCCACATAAATACATCAACTCTATAGAAATTGCTATGCATAAGAATTAAGTGTACACATATAAGAATCGACTCAACTGGTACATTTAAGAAAAAATTAAGGACACCAAAACTCAGAATTATGTAAAGATGTAGACAAAGGATAAGAAAAAGAGAACCTGCTATCAATCGGAGCAACACTCCTCTTCATCTTCGTGGGCTGTCCAATACTGTCGTAGGAGGGCTTTCCGATTAGTCAAGAGGTTGTAGGTACCCAGTGGTCAGGAGGGCAGCAACCTCCTTCGCATCTCCCCAGATCGTGTGTTGTTGCTGCTTGCCTTGACCCTCTCGGATCAGCCTTCTCTCTTCTCTTCACATTTGATTGCCGGAGCAGACCCTGCGCTGCTTTTCCCCTTCGGCCTCGCCGACCCCGGAGACGACGACCTCCCCTCTTCCCTCTGTCTCTTCAACCTCTTCGAACCCCGGAGACGATCTCGATTGATCACGACGTTCGGAATAGCGGACATCGCACCTGAGAACTTCCCTCCGACGATCTTGACATCTTCGATAGAAGCAGGAGGTGATTTTGTGCCGACGATCTTGACATCTTCGATTGAAGCGGGAGGCGATTTTGTGGGTGTGGATGAAATAGGCAGTAGAGTTTTAAATAAAGTAATCTGTCTAAATTAAAGGGTGGAAGATTTAATTAATTATTTATTAAAATTAAATAATACTTGACCCATATTAATCCCTACATCCATATAATATTTGTTAATTCACATTTGAACCTATATATATATATATATATATATATATATATATATATATATATATATATATATATATATATATATATATATATATATAACATTAAAATTATGAAATCTTATTGATATGGTATTGAAACTTATAGTTTTACAATAGGAGAAAGTTTGGTAAGATTATAAATCGTATGTTTATTTGATAAAAAAATAATAAATAAAAAAAATACTTGGAATGATGAATTGGGGATGTACCTAGCCCTCGAAGCAATATTTGCAGCAAAACAATATACATTCTCCATCTACTTTGATCCTTAAAAACCTTTTTGAATATTTAAAAGAGAGAGGTGGGCGAGGAAGGTTGTGTTTTACAATTAAAAAGGGAAACATAAGAATCTGGAAGAAGAAGAATGTGCTTCTAGCAGTGGCCGATGTAATTAAGAACTAGTGGCTAGTATGCACCTCACTTAGAAGTGGATTTCACCTTATATACTACACAAATTTTTTAATTTGTTTTATAAAATTGTAGAAATGGTTCCCAGGTGATTAAACATTGCGCCCTCTTTGTAAATTTCAGATCTTTGACTTTTTTTTTTCTTACTGAAATTATTTCTCCAATGCCCATCTCCCATTCATATATTAACCCTATTTCACTCTTAACTGTTGAATATTTTTGCTTCTTTTGATAAAAAAAAAATCAAAAAATTCTATTTGTTGTAAAAAACAACCACCAAATTGTTTTTGTTTTCCAGCTTCAATGAAAATAACTCAATTCTTGTTAACTTAACAAAATACGAAATAAGTCTAGAAATATCATTTCGATATACACACTGAGATTCTAAAATACAGGTTTGTGAGACCCTACTTAATGAAATTCTAGAATGTCCATCGAGATTCTAGACATCTCAAAATTATTTGGTGAAGTAAAAACTGGCATGTGATCATGACGATATTGAGATTTTATGGGATAGTTATTGCTTCGTGTACTTGTTTGTGTGTTTTTTTGGAGTATTAACTGAAAGACATTTTCCCCTTGATTACTACTTAGATACTCATTAACCTCAAACTATCATTTGTTTAAAAGGCCTTGCTGCAATGACAACATTAAGATACTATTTTCTTGTTTCAACATACGAAAATCGAATTTGAATTTTTATATGTCTATTCAGACCATCTATCTAGCTTTCCAGATAAATGCTTCTACGTAGTGTCAACAATCAATATTTATCAATAAATTCATTTCAAGCCCTAATCAGAAGAGAGACGAGAGGTGTGAGAAGAGAGACAAGAGAAGAGAAACGAGATGGGAGAAAAAAAAAACACCCTCATCACCCTCACATTAACACCACATTTAGGCGCATCATCTCCGACCTTCATCTACCAACATCCCCTCCCTTGAACAACACTTCCACTATTTCAAAAAAGAAAAATAAAATGCCAACGTAATTAACATGAAGTTGCATTCTGCATGCAGCATTTGCTGTGATAAAGACACTAAGAATAAAAGACAGGGTTTCCTCCTTAGGTTTGATCAAGTTTTATTAATTAGGTCCAAAATTACATTGGAGTTTTAGGAAAAACGAAATATAAATTTGTGAAGACAGGATTACGCGGATCCAATGGGCTTCCAATCATACTTTTTAACGTCATTGTGACCACCATTAGTGCGATCTATGAGGTAAAACCCATCCTTCTTGATCAACCAAGTGCATCTCCAGTAGTCTTTCTTCTCTTTCTCGATACACTGACGTTTCAATTGGCCGTTGAACACATCAAAAACTTGTTCGGAATTTCCCCACCAAATATGGCAGAAATAAAGAGTACTGGGAGAGACGATATTCTCACAGAATTGCCAATGAACGGATTCGTTCCATCCAATTGTTTGAACGCCACCAATATCGTTGTCTTTTGATTTGCAATGAACAAGAACTTTTTCATTTGGGATTAAATTGCAAACGTTGATAAACCACCCACTTGACCAGAAACAGCCTCCGGCACCTACTTTTATAATGCACAGAAATGCGGTGACGTAAATGATGAACACAAAAGGGAGGGACTTATTATGTTTCGCCATGGTTTATTGTTTGAAATAAGGATATTGAGATTCTAAAGAATAAATAAGGGTCGTGTCTTGAAAAGATGAATGATGATTAAATATTTGAAAGAATGGACCTATAAATCAGGTTACATTGCTACCCTATCATTTATTTGTGGAGATCATCAAGGGATATTGATCACTATTTTCATTTGTGAAGTTTCGAAAATCTAGGGATGATAATTTGAGGGTTCCCTAATCTTCTTGGATTGGGTGCTAAAAAGTAGGCGTAAATATTCTCCGAAATATATATATCTATGAAATCATCTCCCAAATTAGCTTCAAAATTGAATTGAAGAATCATGTTATTCGAAAGAACAAAGCTTTTTTACATTCATCTGTAACTGATTTCATACTTACAATTAATGATTTAATTGCTGATGTTGTTGAAGATATTAGCTATCTTTATTGTGTAACGGTTCTTGATTGATGGTAGTTACGACAGTTAATTCTCCAAGAGTTGTAACAGTTATTTATTCATCAACCATTGCCTTGGTTCAAAAGTTGGTAACAGTTATTTATCATCTCTTCTACCTATTCTAATTCTACCTAATAAATAAAGAAATTTTTGCTATAGAGTTAGGTTCAAATGTTTTCACTATCTATTGTGTGTATATATGACTGATTCTGGACAAATCATTTTAGTTATTTTAAAAAAGTAATTAATGCATATTAAATGCTGAAGATGTAATTAATATTCATTATATCTTCAACATGTAATATGCATTAATTACTTGCTTAAAATAACTAAAATGATTGGTCCAGAATCAGTCATACATGCACACAATAGATAGTGAAAACAAAATAACTTAACCCTTTTGCTATATGTAAGGTAATATATATATAAGGTATTTATTAGAAAAAATTTATATATGTAATGTATATAATACATTAAAGCTTTATTAATTTTAATAATTTAAAATTTTTCTAATTTTTCTTATAAATTCAAACTTTTCAAATTGTTAAAATTTCATATTTAATTTTTTTTTAAATAAACTTATGTAATACATGCGTCTCACACCTAGTAAAAGAATATGTTTTTTTTTTTTTTTTTTTTTTTTTTTTTTTTTTTTTTTTTTTGTCATATATCATATTATTAGACCTCCTACCTAATGTAATGTGATTTGTCAATCTATTGATTCTTTATTTCAAAATTCAAATTTTAAATTTCTCATATTTTTATTACATTATATTAATTACATTAAAACTAAAATTAAAATAAAATTAATACAGATTATAAGGTCATATATTTATTTGAATCAACAATTATAATTTTATATAACAAAAAAAATATATCTTAATTAATAAAATATTTAAAATAATTGATTAATAATTTTGAATATTTACTATGAAAATTTAATTAATTTTATAACTTTCGTTCTCACGGGTATAAACCAGTGTACACTATATATACGTGCGTATATAATATGTTGTAGTTGTTTTTATGTAATAAAAAATCATTATTTTCCTACACATATATAGAATTCCTCATCTACATGGTTTAGTACTGTTTAAAAAAATGGACGGGGATGTTCTTGAAAAGATGAAGCGTAATCAAAGACTTGAAACACTTTCATCTAAATGCATGTTACAATCCGTGATTTCATATTTGCCGTTTCCAAAAAAAATCGATGATTTCATAAATTTGTAAAGTGAGTAATTTCTTCCGATCGATGGTATTTTACAATGATAAAATATTAGGATTTATACTAACTTATCTTTTGAATAAAGGTCAATACATTTGTAAATTTGTCAGGTTTTTATATGGAATTTCTTGTATAACGTAACTATTACGTTTTCTCATCTTCATTACATGTATACTTTGTTTAGTTTTGAGAGATTGAATAGTTTAGGCCTATGTTTTTTAAGCTCTAAGTGGATAAAGTATACACAATGATAGTGAGTATATAAAAGACAAATCGTAAGAAAGTCACATTATTATAATAAAATTTTAATTTTGACACTTGAGTTTTTTTTTTCTTAATTAATAATGTAATTATATTTATAATTTTGTTGAAATATCAAACAAATGACATGTTCTTTCTGTTCTCCCGATAACTATTTTTTTCTTAATTGTAATAAAGTTACTACGATTTACCAAAATTTGATTTTGACAATGTGTTTTATTTTTCTTAATTATACATTGTATTTTGTTTTTTTCAATTATATCATTACATTTACAACTAGTTTATAACTCGTAAGAACCAAGGTTCTAAAGCTAATTAAACTTTCATATTAAAAAATCAAAATTATTAATTAATTATTTTAAATAAAATTTTTAATTAAGAGATATTTTTTTAGTTATATAAAATTATAATCGTTGGTTTAAATAAATATGTAAAGTTATATCACCTTATAATTTTTATTAATTTTATTTTTATTTTTTAATCTAATATTATTAATTTAATATAATTAAAGTGAAA
This sequence comes from Lactuca serriola, assembly GCF_051521515.1. Lineage (NCBI taxonomy): Eukaryota > Viridiplantae > Streptophyta > Magnoliopsida > Asterales > Asteraceae > Lactuca > Lactuca serriola. Next base: position 93,518,981 of record NC_136408.1, read on the forward strand.
AAATTTAAAATTTGAAATTTAAAATTGAGAGTCACTTAGTAATTTAATGTAATTAGAGTGAGAAATTTAAAATTTGAAATTTAAAATTGATAATTAATAAGTTGACAAGTGGCATGATAGATGACATATAATATTAATGAAGAGTTCTAATAGCATGACACTTGTCGATAGGAGAATAAACCTATATATATATATATATATATATATATATATATATATATATATATATATATATATATATATACTAGTTTATAACCCGTGGAAACCATGGTTATATAATTATTAAACTTTTAAAATAAAAATTAAAAATTATTAAACAAATATGTGAAATTATATCACTTTACAATTTGTATTAGTTTATTTGAATATTTATTTAATTTAATGTAATTAGAGTGGAAATTTTAAAATTTGAAAATTGAAATGGAAAATCAATAGGTTACAAATGTCATGCATTAATTAGGAGATATAATATGGTGACACATGGCAAAAGGAGAATAAAATATGCATTAATTAAGAGGCCTAATAAGATGACACATGTCAAAAGGAAGATAAAACTATTCTTTTATTAGATAGGAAAATATATATATATATATATATATATATATATATATATATATATATATATATATATATATATATATATATATATATATATGAAAAGAGAAACATAATGACATCACCTTCAACAATCATAGTCATTCATTGTCTTTCCTTGATTAATTTTAGCAATGAGATCATTTTAATGATGTCATCCTAAAATAAACAATTCACTGTCTTTCTTTTAAACGTCTGTAACCTCTCTTTAAATAAATGAAATGTAATCAAATCCCATAAAATCATGTTTCACTTAATTTTAGGCATTGAAATGATAATTTTGATCCGTTTTCTATTTTTTAGATTTTTTTTCAATCAATTTGCTCTTAAAATCGCCTATATATCAATTATGAAATATATATTAAAGGGTTGTTCTCTTGCAGTGAAGATCAAACATTGTAAATGCTTCTGCCAAGGATTTTGCCACGATGGTAGGCTCAAATTAGTTATGTCAGGTGATTTCGTAAACTCCTATGATTTTTGTTTGTCATTTCTATTCTTAACCCTAATCTCCGTCTCTTATCACTCAGATCTATATCTATCTTTCATTCCCATCACCTTCGCCATTATCTATCTCTCTCTTGTACTTCAAATTTTGGTAGCTATTGTTGAAGAAGTTGATGCGATAGCTGGTTAGTCATGTTACTTCAATTTTAGTTGACATCTTCGAGAGAGCTGTAAAAAAACATTCTATTAGGTTTTAAATAAGCTATGATGGTTGATGACAGGTACCAAATTTCTGTTTATTGATTTAATCACTTTTTTTTTTTCAAATGATAACGCTTTGCCTTTTTTCAAGAAGGAAGAAAGGAACATTTGCTTTTGTAGTGCTTAGGAAGGAAGGAAAATTGAGTAAGATCTACTTCTATTTTCCTATTTGTGCTCGGATTCCGATTTTGATTATAGCCATCGACTTTTACTAGTTTACATGCTCAATTTTTGATATTTTTACAACTACATGATCTTTTTCCTTCCATTTTGCCCTTTTTTTTGCTATAGTCTTAAGGGATTTTGTCTAGGTTTGTAGCATATTGTTTTTATTGCAAGTAGTTTATAAGGTTGTCATGCTTTTCTTTTGTGTTTACCATTATGTCACGACATAGATCACAATAATTAGTCTTAATTTCTTAATGGAGACTTTTGTTTGCTGATGTTTGACAGTTGTTTGATGAAAGTTCCAAAAAGATCATGATACTATGGAAAAGGGGTAAAAGCATAAACATACATCCTTTTTGTCCTTTTGGTTTGGGTTTTAGAGATTATGTCTTGGGATTTCCTATAATTGACGATCAATGTTTGGATTTCATGTTTCATGAGATGATGTCAACCCATCATCATCGATTGGTATATATTTCTTTTAGAATTTCATATAAAATAGTTCTATTGAGTTTATGCTTGATAAATGTTGTAAGTTTTGATTATGGTACATGTAAGATGTTTTTACACCAATGTAAATCCTACTTTATGTTCTTATTGCAACATAGTCTTCTAAAATGTGTCTGTAAGGTATATTTCTTGAGTGGTAACCTCTATGACTCTTAATTGTCTAACAAACTTGGATGAACTTTTTGTGCACAACAAGTGTTCGATAAAATGTCTTTCAATCACTTCTATTATTTTACAGGTTTTTTAAGTTTCTTCAACTCACATGTTGGATGATATTACATTAGTTTTAATCTGGAAATAGAAATAGCTAAAAAAGATTGGGTTGAAATAGTAATGTACTTTCTTTACAAATACTTTTATTTTACTTTGAAAGTAGATTTGTTTTGGTTTATATATTAGCTATATGGTGATTTTCCGCTCTGATTTAGTTCATAATCTTCAATCACGTTTGATTTTTCTTATTGTTTTCCGACATTTAGGCCTAAATCAATTTTGGTTGCTTGAACTAGGTGTGTTACAGGTTTGCTGCGAGTTTTTGATGGGGCTTTATAAGGTACACATCAATTTTCCGATTACTTTCCCTGTAAGTTCTTTAATCGTTGTATTTTGGGGTATTATTATGTTCAGTATGTTATTTTATTTGTTTATGGAAATGATGAATGAATAAAATGAGGTTTTTACATCTGAGGCAATAGAGAAAACCCAAACGAAGTCATTAGTAATTCTTGTACCGACAAACAATCAAATCAGTGAAAATAATGTGAAGACAAAAAAATTAGGCTACAACCCCATGCTTATGACATGTCGCCGGCATAGAGTTGTCACACATATCGCCATTTTTAATCCGAACAACATGTCATCGGGATAACTCTCTACCAAACAACGTCGTTATTAATTCTTGCACCAAGGAAAATAAATAAATCAAAATCATAAAATTCGTAACCTATACCGACGATAAACGTCAACATAGGTTTTCGGTATACCACCAAAATGCTTTTCATTCCCGTCGCACCTATGAACACGACAATTTGTCGGAATAGAGTCCATGTCAATGCTATTTGGTCAAAGTAAGCAGAAAAGTATATCAACGACATGCCCTCGGCACAATGGAATTTTTACCGGTGACACCGTCGTTATAATAGATGTCGTCGGGATTTCGTCGGAATAGATGTCGTCAGGACAGAGGCTTAATCTTGTAGTGATATGATATTTGTTCTTGATGCATTGTTTGACTTTCCGAAGTCAAAATGCAATGTTCTTGAGCTATTGATATCATAATTGAATTCTATATTTCCAAAGAAATCATTGGAAGGTTGATGGTGCTTCGATAAGGATTGACTTATAATCCAAAAAATAAATAATGATAATAATAATCCTAACACACGCACACACGCACGCACGCGCGCGCACACACACACACACACACACACACACACACACATATATATATATATATATATATATATATATACACACACACACACAGTAGCCGTGTTCCCGCGCCAAGCGACGGGTGTGATTAGTTTTTTTTTTTTTCTTCAGAAACGAGTTTCTATAGGTGATTAGCTCTTTTGCGCAAATAGTTTACTACATCTAAACAATTATAAATAAGATTCATGCTATTACAAATGGAATCAATAAAAACTACAAATGAAAAGTTGAGATTTTTACAAATGTACATGGACACATGATTGATTATGCATTATTAATCGTGTAACATTTTTTATACACTACATTTAATGTATAGACTTCACTACCTTTGAAATGGTTGTCGGGTTTCACTATTACTTTTGAATTGTTCCGGAGACAGTGTACTTCAGCTGATTATTTTATTTTTCGTATGTGTCATATAGGCTTTCAATGAAAATGAACAATGGTTTCTTGTGTACAAACCACAAATAGTTTCATTTCAACAAATAAAAATTAACTACCTTGCACAATATAGCCACAAATTTCGCAGTGGCACCCATAGCGGTGGATGATAGAAAATCAATGATTATGCCTCTTTGAATTTTTTATCGAGAATGGAAAGGGGTTGTCTACAATAATGATAATAATAATGGTAATAGTCTTTATTTAAAAATAAGAGCAAATTAATAATAATTTGACTTTGTTTAAGACACTATTTTATTATTATTTTATTTTCTTTTTTGCTATGAAAAACATTGAAAGAAAGGTTCATGTTCACAGATGTTTAACATAAAATTTATTTTTTTGTATTTTATAATAATATACTTAATAAGTTTAAACTTTATATTTGATTAATATCTACTGGATTTGCCAATTTTCAATTAATATTAAGTATTTTAATAATGGTATAACAAAACCGGTTCTTGATAGTAAATTGATGAGATTTATTATTTTAGTTTTGTCAGTATAAAAAACAATAAGTGAAATTAAGGTGAAAATAATTAACTTAATTGATGAGACATGACTTTTATTTAGTTTGACGTTGCAACAAAAATGCATGTATCAATTATTTCCGTTCCTTAAAAAGTAGCATTGTTTGAATATTAATACTTTTAGCATTATTGAATGGAAGCATACTTCTTACTCAATAGGCCAGTTGTGAACTTTTGATTGCTATTATAGTTGCTTCAAGAAATCAAATCATGGAAGGCAAAATATGTTATGAATTGATATTAGCATTATTAAAGAGGTTTCGTTTACTTCGTATAAAAAGTTACTTTCTTCCATGAGAATATGAAGCTAAATCCTAAGAGTATGCTCCATAAAACCCATAGGTGATTTTTAGCCTTAAACCAGAATAAGAAACCATACTATGGAATCCTATTTTCATTTTTAATGTTACAATGCAACTTTGGTTCATAAAGAACCTTCTTTAGAACCTGCACTTAATCAACGTATTAGAGTGGATAGTCTGCATTAAACTAGTGATCTCACTTTGCTGGTGTAGATTTCTTGACGCAAACATCTTGGTTTAAACCATCCAATTCACACAACATGTAAGAAGATTGCCAATGGTATCTGTATTTAAGAAATTGGAGAGATTGTTGACTTCAAGACATTAGACAGAGGAAACATATCTATCTAAAATAATAATGGTTAGGTTCATGGCAAACTTATTCCTTTCATACATGACCTCCAAAGTTGCCAAATAAAATCATGATATTTTTATTTGCAATTTTAGCTCAGAACAAACACTAACATTTTCTATTTGCAAATCACATCTAGACTATTCTAACCAAACGAAGAAGTATATCAAAATCTTATCAACTTTTAGAGTCAAAAAGTATAATAAGATGTTTTTAGTCTCGTAACAGCTAACATCAACATAAGGTGGAGACATGAGCGTAGATGGCGGTGGAGATGGGTCAATACAAACATCAATATAAATTCAAAATAAAGAAATATAAATCCACAGTCCTTCTCCATCTCAAAATCAGAGATTTGTAAATGTAAAACAAAGAAACATTGTTCAAATTGGTAATTAGAGAATAAGGGTTAACCAAACACACCCTTCTCTTATTTGAAGAAATAAAAATTTGACTCCCTTCTCAGTAACCTAACTAACAACAAAAAGCAGAAAAAAATAGTAATTAGTATATCCCACTAATGGATACAGGGAGAGAGAGCAACATGAGTGTTTTACCTCTTATGAGTGGAGATGGAGTAACATGCATTGTCGTGGACGAATTCAAATAGTTATTGGATGGGGCCGAGATATATGGGAAAGGGTGCAGCAAACAAAGTTCAAACTTGGTTACAGGGACAGACCCATGATTCTGTAGTAGGTGTTGCTGGTCCGTAATAGATGTTGCCGATCCATAGTAGGTTTTGCCGATGGCACATTTTATAGTAGAAAAAAGAAAAAAAATCGAAAATTTTGCACTACGTCGGGAAAAACTAGGTGTTGCCGGTGCCACCGTTGGCACCATACTAGATCCGTCCCTGCTTGGTTACCAAGTGCTCACAAAAACCCCAATCAAACTTGTAATCCTGTAAAACCGAAAATTGTAAGTGTCAAAAAAAAACCATCACCGGTTGTTGTAAATCCAAGAGCAAGGTGAGAGGAGCAAAAGAAAAACGAAAAGTTCATCCGATTATTCGGACACCAGGGGTTTCGTCGGAGATGTAAGCACCACTATATCTGCTTTACAGACCCACATACCTGGAACCTCAGCTTTCATTTATCCACAAGAAAGTCTCGTTGTTACATAAAATCAAAGGAAAACCAGATTAAAAGGGAAGCACACGAAACCTGGGAAATCAAACAAACAACCGATGATAAAATGATGGTGTTTGAGGCGAATGGTAGTGCCTTTAAACGTTGGTTAGGTCGAATACACACATGAACACAAATATAAACTCTCTCTCTCTCTCTCTCTCTCTCTCTCTCTCTCTCTCTCTTTCAGAAAAAAGCATACCCATAGCATCACCAAATCATTGTCATTTAGTAAGTTAAACTACGGACGAGCTTGTGTTTGTCTCGTACATGACATTCAGACAACAAGGGTTCGTGAAGGTGGTGTTGTGAGGTTCATCGGAAGTTGAAGGTGGTACTCAAATCTAGGTGGGGGAACGTTTATTTTATACGATTTGTAGCCGATTAAAAATACGATTTGTAGCCGATTAAGGGGAACCTCAAATAAAAAAGACCCAGTCAAAAAGAAAAAGACTCCATCTAAAAGACTGGTCAAGATAAGGTTAGTATTCACGTTTGAACTTTTAAATTTAAATCTTATTCCTATCATTTATTTCCTTGACTTGTTGACTAAATAAGATTTAAATGCATAAAATAGTTGTATATATTGCATAAGGGCTTGTATGACTTAAAATTCAGCATTTGATCAAATATGCTTTATAAGGTGTGTATATATATATATATATATATATATATATATATATATATATGATGGTTCACTTGAAATTCTAAAAAGATAGAGATCTTAAGATTTAACCTCAACCACATATTTCTCATTTGCTGCTCTAACATTCTAGTGTACCGACAACAACGAAGTATACCGAATCTTAAATGATTATATGGAGGAGAGGTATATGACGAGTTTTATGTAAAACAAATAAACTAGAAAAACAATTCCTAAGTGCACATGCAACCTACTTTGGATCTATGTTTTAACTATTGAAATATAACCTTGAATTGCAAAACAAGAACCCTAAGGAGGAGACTATTTTCGAAAAAAAAATAGGGTTTTAGTATCACATAACTCTCAATTGCTATAGTAAACAATTGGTAATCCTTGATCTTGATCTTCTTGGAAGCTTAGTACCATAAATGTAATGCCTCTAATGGAATCACACCCAAGAACTATAGGAAGGAAACTATCGAGAGAGAGGAGGAGAGAGTATGTAGTTTTCAGCCAGGGTTTCTCCAGGTTTAGGGATGGATAAAATTCAGGAGTCAGGAGGCTCCTTATATAGTTGAGGTAGCTAGGGTTTAAGGGAAAACCATAACGTTCCTTTGCTTAGGGCCCAAGCTTATCCAGAAGCCTTATCCAAGGCCCTTGGACGAATCCATTAGGGTTTCCTATATAGATTTTATCCACCTCCTCTAAGGAGGTTCTGGAACCTTCCATCAAACTATTTAATAATTGCAAAGTAGTCGCTGTACTTTATAATTAATACAATTAACCCCAAAATTAATTCCAATTAATTTTGAACTAACTATTAATCAAACATTATGATTTCTAATTAATATATTAATCTCATAACATATTAATAAATCATTTATATTAATTTATTAATCTTATAATAAATTAATCTCTCTCCTTTCATAATTTCCTTGTCCAGTTGCTAGGATTGAGGGTAACCCAAAAGGACTGTGCTGCTATCAATTCAAGTACATACCAATTATAGTTGTGAGCTTAGATACCTAATCCAATAGTCTCCCACTTGGATAAGTTTGTAACTATAATTGCTAGTATGACTTCTAAACCGGCCAGCAAATTGTAGCTTCCAAAAGTTGTTGCCGAACTCTGACCAGTCAGTTACGTGTCGTAGGATAAGTGATCGTATAATTCTTCATTCTGCAAGATATCCCTAGACATAAGACCTGGAATGCAATCAATTCCTTTGTCCAGAATCTATGTTTCCCGATTTTGAGTTGTGATGATATAGGACTTCTAATTGAACACATCAATTTAGTCTTGGTTGGGTCCAACACATAAGTCAACACCAAATCATAGAGGGACCCACTCATATTGCTTTTCCTGTTATGGAAAAATGAATGAATAAACGTTGACTCATATGCTAGCATCTTCTACTCATTAAACTACACATGACAATACATTTTATAACGTCAAGTTACTGATGCGTTTACGTATCACCAATGTGTAACCGACTTGTAAATTACAACCCATATATCTATTGGATTAGTGTCTAAGTCCATAACTATAATTAGTATGTACTTGACCCGAGAGTAGCATGGTCCATTTGGGTTGCATATCATCAGGAAAATTTGATAGGATGGACTTTTGAGAAGAGGTTATTTATGATTTATTAATATGTTATCAGTTCTAATATATTAATATGAAATAGTATTATTTAATTAATATTGATCAAGAATTAATTTGGAACTAATTTTGTGATCAAAAGAGACTAATTAAATATATGGGGATTGATTATGTAAATCATTCATTCTCATAATGTGGGCTTATGATCCACAGTTCTTTATGTTGGGCTAAACCCATGTGGTGACCCATGGATGATCCATAGAGATTTAAACCCATGGAGCCTGAAGAATATGGAAAGTCATGTACATCAGGGTTTACATGGTGTAACCCTAATGTTGCCACACTACATAAGAAACCCCTATCTCATGAAATCGGCCTATGCATGTGTTCTTGGAGAGCCATAGCCAATTTTGAGTGTAAGACTTCCGCTCTCAAGTTATCCTTTGTCCTAGATATGTTGTGATTCCATTTGAGGCATTTCATACTATTGGTGCTAAGCTCTTAAAGGTTCAAGGCTTCCAACTACACTAAAAGGTATGTCATCTAACTTGTATTTCATGTTGTTTATGCTTCATTGTATGCTAGTTAGGATGATGCTTTGGAATATTGAATGCATGCATGTATAATAGAGAAAACATAGATCTAAAACATCTAGGGTTGCAACTACACCATATGAGTGTTAGAATGCTCAAAACCCTTCAATATCTTCGCTTCAAGATTATAAGATATTATCATCTCAGTATTATTCGTGATGAATTCCATTAAGTAATACTCTGAGCGAGAGTTATCCAATACTGAAATCTCCATTTCTAAGTACTCATGAACATTGTAGCAACTCTATTTCTATGTCTAAATCCTTTAGACCATCTACAATCCAATTCATGACAATCTTAATTCACTATTTACTTCCAAAAGTACGAGTGCCTGTGGAATTTGAATAATCATATTATTCGGGAAGTAAAACATGCAAAATATGAAACACAATGATAAACAATTGACAGAAGGCAGGAAACAAACTTATAAATAATACTTTATTATTTAATCACCAAAAGTCAATTACATTTACTTTGTTACAAGTTTCAGAATACAACTAATCTTACTACTAAAACTAGTATCGTCTCTCAGTCCAATGCTCCGAGCATGTTGAATATGCTTAACCCTACTCAGACCCTTTTTGAGGGGATTTGTTGGGTTATCCTCAGATGATACACTCTTTACAACAAGATGGCCTTCTTCTACTCTATGTCTGATGAAATGATACTTTCTGTCGATATGACTAGTTTTACCATGATCTCTAGGTTCCTTTATTAAGGCAACCGCCCCTTCATTATTGCAAAACAGTTCCATCGGCTCCTGAATGGTTGGAACGCCTTTGAGATCTCCATGAAGTTCCTCAACCAAGCTGCTTCTTTCGACGCTTCACTTGCTGCTATGTATTCTGATTCACAAGTAGAATCAGCCACCATATCTTGCTTGGAACTTTTCCAACTAACTACTCCTCCGTTCAGTAGAAATACCAAGCAAGATTGAGAACGGAAGTTGTCCCTATCCGTTTGAAAGATGGCATCATTGTAACCATCTACTCTCAAAGTATCATTGCCACCGAGTACAAGGACCCAGTCCTTTGTCCTTCGCAAATACTTTAGTATATTCTTAACCGCTATCGAATAAGCTCTAACTAGATTTCCATGATAACGGCTGACCATGCTTAAAGCAAAGGCCACATCAGGGTGAGTACATGTCATAACATACATGATCGATCCGACAGCGGAAGCATAAGGTACATGACTCATGTTAGATATTTCCTTATCTGTACTCGAGCATTGGGTCTTACTCAATTTGGTATTTCTCTAGATAGGTAGCTCTCCCTTCTTGGAATTTTCCATACTAAACCTCTTTAGTACCTTGTCCAAGTATGTGCTCTGACTAAGTTCAATTAGTCTATTCTTTCTATCTCTCAATATTCTAATCCCAAGAATATAGGCAACTTCTCCAAAGTCTTTCATGGAAAAACACTTTCCAACCCTAGACTTAACATCTTTCAAGGTTGGAACGTCGTTACCAATGAGTAATATGTCATCGACATATAACACCAGAAAAGTCACTATACTCCCAATAGCCTTGATATACACACATAACTCATCTTCACTCCTAGAGAAACCAAACTCTTTGAATTTCTCATGGAAGCAAAGATTCCAGTTGCGAGATGCTTGTTTCAACCCTTAAATGGATTTCTCAAGCTTTCACACTATATTGGGAAACTTTGCATCAACAAAACACTCTGGCTGATTCATGTAAACATCTTAAGCCAACTTCCCGTTAAGGAAAGCAGTTTTGATATCCATCTGCCAGATTTCATAGTCATGAAAGGCAGCTATGGCGAGCAATATCCTAAAAGATTTAATCTTAGCTACTGGCGAGAAGGTCTCATCATAGTCAACCCCTAGGGTTTGAGTGAAACCTTTTGTAACCAGTCGAGCATTGAATGTGTGCACATTTCCATCCATGTTTGTCTTCTTTTTAAAGATCCATTTTCACCTAACTGTCTTATGACCTGTTACATTATCAACCAAATTCCAAACTTGGTTGTCATACATGGACTTTATCTCGCTGTCCATTGCCTCTTTCCACTTGGAAGCCTCTGGGCATGCCATTGCTTCGTTGTAAGTAGCTGGTTCATCCAGATTTACCAGTGTCCTATCACTAATAAATGTGTTACCTTTTGAAGTAATATAGAAACCATATAACTCAGGTGGCACACTAACCATAGTGGATATTCGAAGAGGTAATGAGTTATCAGCTGGTTCAACATGAATTGTTTCCTCTCGTTAAGTGCTAGTGTCAGCTAAGGTTCCTTCATTGGCTAACTCTTGAGTTTGTTCAAGGTCAATGGTACTCCCACTGTCCTCTTTGAATATGATCTCTCTTTCTATAAAGACTCCTCTTTGTGCTACAAAGACCACATTTGCACTAGGTCTGTAGAACAAATATCCAAATGATTGTTTTGGGTAACCAATGAAAACACATTTCTCACTTCTAGTTTCTAGCTTGTCGTGATTCTCTCGTCTCACGAAAGCTTCACAACCCCATAATTTAATATGTGCTAACGAGGGAATTTTCCCTATCCACATTTCATGAGGTGTTTCGGAAACCTTCTTTGTAGGGACAAGATTGAGGATGTGGGCGACAGTCTCTAATACATACCCCAAAAAATGAATAGGAAGTGAAGCAAGACTCATCATAGAACAAACCATGTCTAACAAGGTGCGATTACGCCTCTCAGCCACACCATTTAACTGTGGTGTCCTAGGAGGAGTTAATTATGAAATTATTCCACCTCTATCAGATCTAAGTACCTTTATCTTTCTGCCGAATTGATTCTCGACCTCATGTTTAAATTCTTTGAAACTTTCAAAGGTTTCTGACGTATTCTTGATTAAGTAGATATAACCATATCAGTTATAATCATTAGTGAAAGTCACATAGAATCGATTAGCATCCTGTGTGGTTGATCTAAAGGGTCCACACACATCTGTATGTATGAGGTCCAACAAACCTTCCCCTTTTTCACAAAATCCCGTGAAAAGGTGATTTTGTCATCTTTCCCAAAAGACAAGATTCACACATATCATCTGATTTTAGATCAAATGATTCCAACACTCCATCATTTTGGAGTTGAGCTATGCATTTCTTGTTAATGTTCCCAAGACAACAATTCCACAAGCATGCCTTGTCTACACTATTAGACAAGTCAATATTAAACACACTATTACCTAAGCTATCAACACAAGTCACTGTTTCATACACACCATCACAAGGTAAAGCTTAAAACACAAACTGCCATTCTTATAAACAAAATTGAACCATTCAAATCATTAAAAGAATACTTAAAACCTTATTTGAACAATGCATGAAATGAAATAATGTTTCTCGTTATTTTTGACGAATAGCAACAATTCAATAAATCTAATATAACATCATTATTAAGCAAAATTTGATAAACTTCGATCTTGGTTACCGGTGAAGACTTTTTATTTCCCATGATCAAGTTTATCCTTCCTCACTCCACCTCCTCACTTTCTTTTAGCCCGTGCAAATCAGAACAAATGTGAAAACCACATCCTGTATCAAGGACCCAAGAATGAGAAGATAATGAGTTATTAGAGGAAATAGTATAAATACCTACTGAAGATGGCTTCACCTTGCCATCTTTAATGTCATGCAGATACTTTAGGCAACTTCGTTTCCAGTTCCCCTTATCATTGCAATAAAAGCAATCAGCATCCTTTGGATCAGAAGCATGGGGAATGACAACATTGGGCTTGGCCTTTGGGCAACTACTACATGACTTAGCTTAGGCCTTGCCCTTCCAGTTTTGCTTAGGAGGACCTTTCCTCTTTTTCCCCTTTCCCTGTCCAATAGCCATGATGGGAGCACTAGTAGGAGTAGAGGCTATGCTTTACCCTTCATTCCCGCCTCAGCTGTTTGCAACAAATTGTGCAATTGGGTCAATGTCTGCTCAGTGTTGTTTAAATGGTAAGTTAGGATGAACTGACCATAACAATCAGGCAATGAGTTCAAGACCTTATCAATGGCCCATTCCTCAGCAAATTGTACGTTGAGCTTGACCAAACGTTCTATGTAGCGTTGCATTCCTTGCACATGACTGACAACCGACTCCCCATCCTTCATTTTTCAAGCCATGCGTGATTTGACTACCTCGAACTTCTCTTGACGAGCTCATTTATGGTACTTTTCCATAAGGGCCTTGTTCATCTTAAAGGGCCAGTAGTCCTCATAGTACCCTTGCAATTCGGGAGACATGGTTGCGACCATGATGCAAGCCACTTTGGTTGCATCATCATAATGCTTCTTGTAGGCATCATATTCTTCGAGAGTGGCTTTGGTTTCATCAATCTCTTTGAGCTCCTTCTCGAGGACATACTCTTTGTCCTTAAAGAGAAGCACCATTTTTATGTTACACATCCAGTCTTTATAGTTTGTGCCATCCATAACGACTTTGGAGAAAATGGAGAGCAAAGAGAAACCTTGTTTGGTGGATGATGAAGCGGAAGTGTTTCCAGGAATAGACATCTAAAAAGAAAGATAGTTTTATTTAGATTTCAAGATACCTCAATATAATAATCCAAATATGCGATATTAAGGTTAGGATCCACCTATGAGAATTCACAACTTAGAAATGGGATGTTGAGATCCTAGTGTAAATTTCATAAAGGTAGGTGAATGACAATTCACCAACTCCACCATTAGACGAAATGAAATGAAGTGAAATTCTTAATTCTTTTGAGATACATTGAAACTATTCAATGGCATGTTTTAATCTCGGATTATGCTCTTCTATTTGTGACTGGGATACCGAGGATCACAAACAAGATGTGAATAACCATGCGAATGTGCTTGGTAACCTCATTGTCTTTATCATCTTCTATTGATGCGCTGGTAAACCACACATGCTTAATCAACAATGATACTTATGAGATATCCATTACGACTCTTTATTAGTCCCTATTAGTGTGTTGGTTAACCACACACGCTCCACTAACGACGTATAAAGTGTAATGTGCAATTTCATTGGTTAACTAGAGTTGGGATTTTTGTAAAAATAATGTTCTAGTACTTTATTAATAACATTATACTCTTAATGAGATTAACTTGTTCCATCAAATCCGTTCTGCTAAGGACCCTCCACTAATCAAGGAAGCGGTGGATGAGAGTGTACACCCATTCAACTACCATTTTATAGGCAATTTATTTATACCCCCTTATAGACTAGCTGCGTGAATGAGGCATACTAGCGATTCGACTGACCAATTCTTATACATATATAATATTTAACTTTTAATATATATATATATATATATATATATATATATATATATAAGGTGTGTTTTAAACCTTTTAAAACTTTAACGTTTATATGAATTTTCGAAAAATTAGACTATTAATTTTAAATTCAAAATAAACCAAAAACTAGAGTTAATAAGTATCTATTAATTAGCTTTTAGTTAATTTATTAAATCTTGGGAGGATTATCTAATTAAACTAAACAATTAATTTAATCCTAATCCTAAACCCTCTAAATTTCAAAAATTTAGAGTATAGGATAATTATCCAATTAATCCAATTAAGTAATAATTATCCAAACAAGAAACCCTAAAAAAACTAAGGCAATTTTGAAATTAAGGAAGGTGGCTAGGGGTTTTCAAAACCGTAACCCTAATTTTGATTGGGGTTTATGGAGGCTAGGGTTTTTCGAAAATCCCTCAAACCAAAACCCTAAAACGGAAAAACATGGCCTTTTGGGTTTAATAGCTATAAACCCTAATTTGCAATTCAACTATTATAGTAATTCAATTTAAAAGAAAACCAATGGCTTTGATGCCACCGATGGGTTTTATGTAAAACAAATAAACTAGAAAAACAATTCTTAAGTTCACATGCAACCTACTTTGGATCTATGTTTTAACAATTGAACATATAACATTGAATTGCAAAACAAGAACCCTAAGGAGGTTACACATACCTCTCAGTCGTTATAATAAACAATTGGTAATCCTTGATCTTGATCTTCTTGGAAGCTTAGCACCACAAATGCAATGCCTCTAATGGAATCACACCCAAGAACTAGCAAGAAGGAAACTATACAAAGAGAGGAGGAAAGAGTATGCAATTTTCGGCCAGGGTTTCTCCAGGTGTAGGGATGGATGAAATTTAGGAGCAAGGAGGCTCCTTATATAGCTGAGGCAGCTAGGGTTTAAGGGAAACCCCTAATGTTCCTTTGCTTAGGGCCCAAGCTTATCTAGAAGTCTTATCCAAGGCCCTTGGACGAAATCATTAGGCTCCCCCCTATAGATTTCGTCCACCTCCTCCACGGAGGTTCTGGAACCTTCCATCAAACTATATAATAATTGCAAACTAGTCCTTGTACTTTATAATTAATACAATTAACCCCAAAATTAATTCCAATTAATTTCTGGCTAACTATTAATCAAAAATTATGATTTCTAGTTAATATATTAATCTCATAACATATTAATAAATTATTTATATTAATTTATTAATCTTATAATAAATTAATCTCTCTTCTTTCATAATTTCCTTGTCCAGTTGCTAGGTTTGAGGGCGACCGAAAATGACTGTGCTACTATCAATTCAAGTACATACCAATTACAGTTCTGGGTTTAGATACCTAATCCAACAATATAACCATATATGATTATAGATGTTTATACATATATGTCTAATCATTAATGATTATAAATATATGTATGCTCACATATTAAGTAATCATATATGATTATGGTGGTTGGCAGTAGAGAAGGTGGTGGTGGTAGAGGAGGCGGTGGTATAGGTGTTGGAGGTAGCAGTGGTGGGGTCGGTTGGTGGTAGAGTTGTAGGTAGTGGTGGGGAAAAATAAACAAACGGCGCTGAATAATCATTTATAATTATAACTCTCCTGCCGTGCGAGAACGCCGGAGCGCTGGAGCAACAAATGAAAAATATGTGGCTGAGGTATCTGAAGATGTCTTTTTTTTTTCCCCAGTAATCTCAATGGAAGCTATATATATATATATATATATATATATATATATATATATATATATATATATATATATATATATATATATATATCACTGTTGTAAAAATCCCGACTAGCTCCCGATTAATCTTCGATTAATCCCTAGGCACTAGGCGACTGATTAGAGGGCGCGTAACGATTAATCCCTACCTACAAAATGTGTGAAATAGTAGAAAATGATGGAATTTTAACACTTTGAATAAGTTCTAACACAATAGAAACTATTTGACGAATGATTATTGTCGTATTAATCATATTAACTTATTTTATTATGATATTAATGATATTTACGAGCTTTGTTATGATATTAGTCATATATAATTTTTTTTAAAATTCAACGAATTAGCAATTAATGATCTGCGATTAATCCCCGCCGAGTCGAATAATCCCTTAACCCTAGTCTACTGACTAGCTAACGTCAAACGTTTTTTACAACCTTGATATATATATATATATATATATATATATATATATATATATATATATATATATATATATATATATATATATATGAGTAAATTACTGAAATCGTCCCTATGGTTTGGTCAAAATTGCATGTTTGGTCCCTAACTTTTTTTTTTGCACTCGGATAGTCCTTGTGGTTTGATTTTGTTGCGTTTTTCGTCCCGATGGTTTGGTCAAAATTGCACGTTTGGTCCCTAACTTTATGTATGTAAGGGACGAAAAACGCAACAAAATCAAACAATAGGGACGATCCGAGTGCAAAAAGATAGTTAGGGACCAAACGTGCAATTTTGACCAAACCATAGGGACGATTTCAGTAAATTACTCTCTTTATATATATATATATATATATATATATATATATATATATATATATATATATATATATATATATATATATATATATATATACTAGGAAACTTATTTGGGCCGTGATAATCACAACCCTAGTGAATTAATCAATAAGCTATTTTTATGTGATTTTAGGTAAAATACGTTTTTAATGACATTTTGAGTTTTTAGTTAGCTTTCTTTTGTTGCTCAGAATAATAGAATGGAAGATATTTATACTTTATAAATGGAATGTTTCATATTACTTATATAGTAAATAATTATAATTTTTAAAGCATATATTTATACTTTGAACATCTGCACTTATTGTTAAATATCCTTGCATGCCATTAGTCTATTGTTAAATACCTAGATTGTACAAATAGGAAGCAAGGGTAAAACGGTCATGTATTCATTTGAAATATTACATAGGAAAGAGTTTATTTCTTTTTTAAAGCATGTTTCAGGTCCATAAAATCAAGTTTATTAGTATATATTCAACACTTCTTAATTGCTTGATTTTAGATGTTATGTGGCGATTCAAATTGAAGGTCTTCCTATGGCTGTTTAGCCATACATGTAGTATTCAAGACTATAGAACTTGAGATTAAAGCTTATGGTAGATTTTTTGAATAATGGGATTCACATGAAGGTCTTCCTATATACGTATATATGTAGGTGCTTTTATTTATTCTCGGCCCTCCATATGATTTCTAATTCTTTATACTTTTGGAAATTGTTGTCTCCAACATTGACATGAAGGCAAAACAACTATCACATATAAGGAATGGGAACATGGACCAAAGGTTTGCTATTTCTGCATTTAAACTAATTACTGCAACCAAAATCCATGATAATTACTTAAAGATCTTTTGATGTTATAGAAAATTTATATTATTTTCCTCTATATGACACGGGAAAATACAAATTGAAATTTCAAAACAATCTTCATCACATAATGTTATTTGTGAACATTTATATGCATACGTTTGTAATAATACCGTCTTTACACTTATATTTTTGTTTTCTGAAGATTTCATTAACCAAATTAATTTTTATTGAATTATAGTCTTCCGTATATATATAGAACCACTGCAACTGAGCTCTTGAAAGGATCTCATTCCCGCATTAAATACAAGAATCATGGTAAACATATGGCACAAAATTATACAGGTAGAGATGTTTTTATTAAACTATTGACAAAAAATAAAGTGGTGAATGCTAGAAAAGCACTGTACTTTATAGATACATTTTATCATGGACTATTTAATTTCATTACATAAATAAGATTCTTTGATCATATCCAAATAAAGTAACTGAGAAACCAAGCCTGATGTGCAGATGTAAACAATATCAATTTTTTCCGACCCAAACTTGGTTGTGATGCATTAGGAAGAAAATTATAGCTTGAAAACATAACTCCCTTGTTCTTGCATCTTGAAAGCATGCCATAACTATGTTCCCCAGCACATTCAGTCTCTCTTGTTCTTAAATCTTAAAAACACTTTTCTTCTTTAATCTTTAGGTGTTTTGTCATTTGGAATCTCGATAATGTCATGGGATAAATTTCCATCTTTTTTGTTGATCTCGTTTTCTATAATTTCAATTATTGTTTCAATTGCTCATGCTTTGATCTCATCAACAAGTAGTCCTTTTGGTTAACCAAATGTTGACGTCACCTGTATAAAGTATTTTTTTTAAATATCTTAATATAACTAATAAATAATTGCATATCCAAGAGAGTTGAGCTACATAAAGTGTAAAGATACTTTGACCAACAGACTTTAAACTGACCACGTCCTTGTTCCTTTTGATTTTCATGGGGCGTGCATCCTTTCTTCTTGCAGTTAAAAGGAAATACGTGATTACATGAATTTGCTTCGTCTTAAAAGATATAAAAGGAAATAAAAAGATAAGGAAAAAACAATATTTCTTCACCACAAAAGACAAGTAACAAGATCTGAATAACTAAAGTATGAACCAAAAAACAATACACAAATTATTGCACATGATTATTTGAGAACAGAGGCACAGAGCATAGATTCTATTATTCAAGAACACAAGTAAATGAAATATTTTTAAAACTTAAAAACCGTTGGTAATTTTTTTTAAAAGGTTAATATAAAATAATCATAATTACATTAGAAAAGCATGTCATATATGAGACTATGAGGGATCACCCTACACCTTGAAATTGTCAGGTGATGCTATAGCCACCAAAAACTCAAGCATTCACGGCTTTTTTAGCAACATTAGAAAACCATGTTATCCTCAAGAGCCCCCTGTATCCAAAAGAAAAAATTATGCACCTGGATGTCAAAATTTGTACTATGACTGTTGTGAAATCACTCAAATCTAATTGTTGATCAAATCAAATTTGTAGAGATTAAGCCAAGTTAGTATCCTTCGAATAAGTTATGGGTAAAACAACCTAAATGGGTTTATCTTCTATTTTAGGATGTTAACATAATGGAATTCAATATATTTAAACCACATTCAGTTTCATTTTATTCATGTGCAACCAACAACTAAGGGGTTTTCGGATGTTTGTTTAAACTGATTATTGGTAGGGTTTGGCAGAAGCTAATTTTGATTACTAAGGATTATAGAAATAAAATTTGGAGAAGCAAGTAGGCATGGAACTTGGTGTAAGATAAATAATTATCGAGATAAATAACTTACATATTTATGTTTAGTGTGGTATTGTGGTAGATGCTTTAACCTAATAAATTATGAAGTTTTTATATTAGAAGTGCAAATACTTTCATGATGAATAATTGTTGTTTTATACTCCTGTTATTCAAAACTCCTTTTAATTCCTTCATAACCAACAAAGCCCACAAAAAGTGAAGAACACAAAATTATTGTCCTCTTTCTTTTTTTTACCTCATTACCCTTCGATTAAACCCTTTTTAAATCATTGTCATTTATTTTTATAAAGTAGAGCGAGAGTTAAATCAGAAGTAGCAGTAGAGAAACCAAAAACATACATGCAATTTGTAGGAGAGAAAGAACGGGAAGACGTGATATGTCTGAAACAAGGAGCGACGAAGAGGAGCAAAAACAAACCAGGAGAGATCTTCTATTGATCATTCACCATTGATTTGAAATCTATACAAAGAAAAAAAAAATCCAAAATCAATTTCAAGAGTAAAATTTAGAGCTTGAACCCTAAATTTAAAACCGAGGAAACTTAGGCTGGCTGTGATAATCACGACCCTAGAGAATTTATCAATAAGCTAGTTTTAAGTGATTCCATGGAAGACACGATTTCACCGAGAATATAACCTCTAATTAGGTTTTTTAGTTATTGTTTCTAAAGAACCTGAAAAGAAATGAAAGTAGAATGCTATAATACACAAGTCAACTAAAGTATGTTGCTATTTCTTACATTTAGCCTGATGAAATAATGAAAGAGAAAGACAAAAGTTCAAAATATATCTTGGTAAGGGTGATAGATTCCTTGCAAAGTTTGTAAATTGCTTCTATCCTGGTGATTGTTTTGGAATTTGGATCATTCATGTCAACCTGTAACGGCATTAGGATCATTCATCTCGACCTGTAACATCCAATGGTCATAATTCATGTCAAAAATCATTTTCTTGCATAGATTGTCAAAAAAATGTGAAATGTGGCTGCGTCTATATGCATTTAACCATTGATAAGTATTACTAAATAATTAAATTAATATACATTGGACTTGAGAATTTAGGAAAAATCGTAGAAATCTTTGTATACATTCGATAGTTTTAGCCCGATCAATTACTTTTGTAGCAAGACCGACAAAAAAAGACGACACCAAAGTAAAAAAATAAAAATAAAAATAATAAATTATGAATAAAAAATAAAAAATAAAACTCAGCAATGATAAAGGAAACTAAAAAAAGTATCATGCCTTATAATCAACTTAGAAAAAGGTTGCTTGGTTGTTTCTTTATTATGAAGAATCAACGGAAACACCTTGGTGATGCTTGTTCAGGTGTGAAACAATGAAATTGTAATGCTACTCCAACATCTAATTTCCATTAAACTCCAGAATTAAAAAATAACATAAAAAACTAATGCTTGACAAACAGATATCAAGTATCTTCAAAATAATTATATAAGTTTATCAACTTCCACAAAGAAATCTGATCGGCTTATGCAATCAAAATACAAAAAGTGTAATGTGTTATCAATTTACGAAATAAAATATATACATTCTAATGAAACAGAGCACAAAATGGAGTGTTATTATTATTTTTATTATTATTGTTTTAGGAGTTGGATTGAGGAAGTGTTCGTAATTTGATTGAATTTGTTATAGATGAAGATAGGTGGGATTAAATTTTTCTTGATGGTTCGAGTAAAGGCATCTCTTCCAAAGAATGAAATAATAAATTACCATACTTTAAAGAATTAGATACACACCTTACATTTGGTGAAAAGAAACAGGATCCCTCTTGATCAATCAACAGGTGGCAAAAGCCATGCAACTGCTTCAATTTCTATTGACATAAGTAATAAAAAACAAGAAATCAAAATCAACAAATGACAAACATTAAATCAATTAAAGCTAGTTACTACACATCCACATAAGATGTCTACCATCCAATAAGAACGTTATGCAAAATATAAAAATGAAAAAAAAAAACTGTACCTACAAATAATTTGAAATTGATATTGTCAAAGACAAACATATACGTTCCTTTATTCAAATTCTCAAGAAACTTTAGAATTTCAGTTGACCTGAAGGCGCAACATTTTGACCCCACCTCCCCCTTCTTGTTATCTCGTCTTCCCCTGATTCTTCTTTCCCCTCCAACATCTATTTTGTTGTCGACGATAATCCCAATTGAGAAGGAAGACGGTGAAAACCTCAATCAAGCATCAAGAAAAAATAAAAACTGAGAAAATTAATAGATGAATTGTTACCTGTACTTGATAGTGAAAGAATTGAAAAACCCCTAAAATTAAAAGCGGACACTTCAAACAAAACACAGGTAGAGGGATATCAGAATTCCCAGAGAGCCGTCTCTAGCGCAAATCGACCCAAAAAAGGGTTCGTGTTTGAAGAAGGAATCATGGTTTGGTAAAAAATTAAGAGTCATGGTGGAGGTGTGAAGATGAAGAGATAAGCAGAGGATGTAAGGGTATAGATAAAGAAAGTCAAGGACAGAGAGGTGTCGTATGTAGGAAAAGTGGTGTAACCTAGATTTATTGAGAAATCAACACGTTTTGACTTAGGCGCCTGAAACCAAGCAAGCGCTGGCGAGCAGCTTTGGAGGAAATGTCGAGAAGGAAGAAAACCCAACAGTGAAGTATGAGGCCAGTAAAGATGATGGTGAGGCGGTGGTATGTAGACGCAAGCATGAGAAAAGTATGACGAAGAGTTGAAGATGATGATGAGGCAGTGTGAAACTGTTGCAAATGGTCGTATACGTTAAGAATGGTCTCCAAGCCTTTTTATTGGGGGACGAAATCAGCACATCGACGTGGACATGAATGCAACTCTTTAACATATAGGTAATGATATATATATATATATATATATATATATATATATATATATATATATATATATATATATATATATATATATATATATATATATATATATATATATATATGGAAAAGTGAATCTACATTACAGCCCCACCTAAGCTTAGGTACTAAAGCTCATGAAACTATGTCATTTTAATAGCAAATGATTTTCCTAAACAAAAAAAATACTATGTGATTTCCTAACAAATTATATCCTTCCAAAAACACTACGCGATTTCATGGAAACAATTTTTTTCCAAAAGATTTTCTTTTCATTATTCGTTATTGGGTACAAACCGAGTAATAAACGATAATGGATGAAAGAAAACGGAGATGGTTAAACAATAATGGAAGAAAAAAATATTCTATGGGATGATATATTTTCCAAGTAAAAACCGAACCATGTATATTTATTAAGTTAAAACGACATAGTTTAGAGGTTTAGTACATAAGCTTAGGTGGGGCTGTAATGTATATTCTATATCTCCATATATATATATATATATATATATATATATATATATATATATATATATATATATATATATATATATATATATATGAACTGAAAAATTGAGTATATGTTGTTCTAAATGACGTTCCATAAACGTTTATCACGACCTAGTAATTACGTCTTACGTTTTTGCCCGTGATGAAATCGGTGGTAAAGAATTGTTATCATGGTTCCTACCGTTTTTTGGGTTTCTACCGGATTCGGACCACAAAAGATTAAGAACCGTAAGAACATCATTTGATAAGTAAATATGTATACAATACTTATTAAACATGTTAAAATCCGGATTTTTTTTGTATTTTTGGTACGAAAAGGAAAAAATTGTAATTTTGTAGTCTAATATTTTATTCATACATCGATTCATATTTTATTGCAAAAATTATATAAAATACAAAATTTATACAGTCCATTCACAGTTTAATACACAAAATTCACAATTTAATACAATCATAATATCACTAATTTACTAATTTTGGAGAGGCAAACCCAAACTCTACCACCACCGCCAACTACCACATGTCTCAGTACCAACCATCCATGTCAAAGTCGTAACCATCATTTCTTTCAAACCAAATATGTATATAAAATCATGCATTTTTAGCTTACATACTATATTAATTAACAGTTTAATATACTCAATTCACAACTTAATACATTTAATTCACAATTTAATACACAAATTCATAGTTTAATAAAATATATTTATAGGTTAAAAATTACATTTGATGATGTTTGGAGCTTGTAGGTGCATTAGATAGCAATTCATACACTCAACAAAATTCACAACTTAAAAAACCTAAACTCACGTTAAAACTTATAAAAATTCATACATATACTTCTTAAAACTTATAAAAAATTCATTTAATCACAACTAAAACTTATGAAAAAAAGTCATGCATTCACAAATTAATACTTACAAAAAATCATGTATTCACAACTTAATACTTATAAAAATCATGCATTCATAGCTTAAATTTTTTTCTAGTTGAAACATTCAGATATGTATAAAATCCATGCATTAACAACTTAATAATTATAAAAAAAATGTTTATTCACAACTTAAGAAACTAGTTCAGAAACTTATTCATATTATTCAATGTCTAAAAACTTACCTTGTTTTTAGTGAAACATTTCATCAAACACCTTTAATGCATCTTATATCCAGATCTGAGATTGTTCCCTTGCTTCAGATCCATGAGCACCGATGGTAGGCAGTAACAACGGTAGTGCGAAGTCGGTTGTAGTAGAGGTGGAGTCACATTGACGGTGGTAGCATCAGGTTTAGTTGTCAGATTTGTTGGAAGTGATTTCCGTCAGATCTATTGTTCCGGCGAAGCAAATCGGAGAAATTTTCTTGTAGTCAATCAGATCTAGATGTCAAAGATCTGGAGACGAACTAGATTTGAAGCTTAAATTGTAGATTTAAAGATGAAAATCGTAGATCTAAAGCTGAAATTGTAGATTTGGAGCCAAATGGAACTTGTGGATCTGATGGCGGCGGTTCATCGGCGATAAGAGGCGGTGGCAGTCAAGGGTGGTGGCTGGTGGCTAACTAGTGGTAATGTTTGTGTACTTCAAGTTTGAGATGAAAGAGAAAATAACCATGTAATACTGTATGTACATCTGGTTATAAAATGGGGTTCTTACAGTTCTTAACTTTTAGTGGTTATTATTTGATCTTTTGCTTATATATATATATATATATATATATATATATATATATATATATATGTGTGTGTGTGTGTGTGTGTGTGTGTGTGTGTTCCATTGAGATTACGAAAAAAAAAGACATCTTCAGATTCAATCTCAGCCAAATATTTCTCATTTGTCTCTCTAGCGCTCCGCCGTACTGGCGTGGCAGGAAAGTTATAATTATAAATTATTATTAAGCGTCGTTCATTCCTTTTTCCCTGCCAACGCCACCATCACTACCACCAACTCTGCCACAAACTGGTCTTATAACTGCCACCTCCAACACCTATACCACCGTCTTCTCTGCCACCACAACCTCCTCTGCCACCAACCACCATAATCATATATGATTACTCAATATGTAACATACGTATATGTATTATCATTTATGATTAGACATATATGTATAAACATGTATACTCATATATGATTATACCTCTATTCCATATAATCATTTAAGATTCGGCATACTTCGCTGCTGCCGGTACACTAGAATGTTAGAGCGGCAATGTGGGTGAAATTGAATCTTAAAATCTCTATTTTTTTATAACACCAAGTGAACTGTCACATATATATATATATATACATATATATATATATATATATATATATATATATATATATATATATATAGCTGTTTACCTGCAGCAAGCAACCCGTGCAAATAGTTTTTTCAGAAATTAGTTTCTAGAGGCGATTAATTCTTCATAGTTAAAAGAGAAAATGCTATTATGGATTAAAAATAAACGTGCATAGTTTTTTTTTTTTTTTTTCTTATATATATATAAATTTACATTGTTGCTTACCCGATTAAATCTTGGGTTATTGGAGTATAATTATCATTTATATTGTTTTTTCATTGTATTCCAAATCCTTGCAACACAACTTTTTAAAAATATACAATATTTTTGTTATTGTAATTAACTAATTATTAATTCTTATACAACTTTTTAAAAATATGCAATATTTTTGTTATTGTAATTATTAATTCTTATATATAAATTACTTGCACTTGGAGAATATGTTGTAAATAACATAATATATTAACCATAAATCGTTTTTCTTGTTGGTTGTCTCGGTGCATATATTTATGGTGGTGTCCTTGGATTATAAGGCCTTATGGTATACATACCACGAATGAACTCGTGGTATAGTTGGCCACGAGAAAGCATCATGTACACCACCTCGACGTTCCGTGGTCAGGCGTGGTCGTGCTCCTTCGTGCTCTCGACGACGAAATCAAACGAAGAAGGTGATTGGTGATTGTTTTTTTTGGCCGTTGAACGGCTGTTTTGCCCGTTTTTTTTCAAACTCAATTCACTTATAAATAAACCTTTTATTTTCACCAAAACTTACACCTCATTTTATTCTCTAAAACCACAAAACACATATACATGGATTCCACAAAATATATGGAATTTTTAAAAACTTTTGACTCGGATGACGACGTAGAATTCGTCAAAACATTCTTCAACGTTGTACAACACATTCAAGACGAAGAAAGTTCAAATGCAGCTCGTACAAGGGCGGTTGTCAATCGTGATCGCCAAGCCGCACACGACTTATTGGTACGTTATTCCTTTGCCGATAATTGTCTTTCTAATGACGACTCGTTCGAACGTCGTTTCCGTCTGAATAAGACTATATTTTTACGTATTAGTAATGCTTTAGAATCTCGTTATGATTTTTTCAAACAAAAACCCGATGCTAGAGGAAGAATGAGTTTTAGTAGTATACAAAAATGTGTGGCTGCTCTTAGGTATTTGGGATACAGTATAACATTTGATGCATCTGACGTATACTTGAAAGTATCCGAGAGGACCGCAGTTGAATGTGTAGATTGGTTTTCTGCATGTGTTTATGAGGTTTTTCATGAAGAATATTTGCACAAACCTACTCAACGTGATATTGAGAGATTATATTCGGCTCATGAAGAGAGGCATGGATTTTCGAGTATGCTTGGCAGTCTAGATTGTACGCATGTGGCTTGGGAAAAATGTCCAAATGCATGGCGTGGTCAGTTCACTCGAGGAGATATAGGTGAACCAACTATCATCCTAGAAGTTGTTTCATCTCAAGATTTGTGGATATGGCATGCCTCTTTTGGAGTAGCGGAGTCTAACAACGACCTTACTGTTCTTGGCCAGTCTCCACTTTTCAACGATATTTGGACCGTCAAAGCACCTAATATGACGTTCACGGTGAACGGGCACGCGTACAAATACGATTACTACCTTGGTGATGGGATATGCCCGGATTATTCTACATTGATGAAGGCATACTCGGTTCCTCGAAGTGAAAAGGCAAATTTGTTTACAAAAAAACAGGAATCTGCGAGAAAGGATATCGAGAGGGCATTTGGAGTCCTTAAGCAGACATGACATGTAGTGAAATATGCTACATGACTCTGGGATAAAGAAAGAATTAAACGAATGGTCCTAGCATGTATTATAATGCATAATCTGATTATTGAAGATGAAGGTCGAGCGATTTGCACGTATGATCCGAACGACGTTATCGTTCCAATTGAGGAGTTCGTACCCGGAACGAACTCGCTTTTAGAGCGAGTTGTTGAAATTCATAACAGTAAAACGTGTTTCAAGCTTCGAGAAGATGTCATGGAACATTTGTACCAACGTAGCATGAACGACGATTAGGTTTTTTATATGTATGTTTGTTTGTTTTTTTAATTAATGTAATGTTTTTTTCTAGATTAATTAAGTATTGTAGTTTGAAGTTGTAATTTTATTTTTATAATTAATGAAAAACCAGTTTAAAAAAATGAATGCTTTTTAATTATAAAAAATGTAATTTTATTGTATTTTTGAATTAAAAAAATAAAAAAAAATGATGTGGAGTGGTGTGTTAGTGGTAGGTATCCCATGTTAGTGATAGGGGAATGTGGTGTTGATGTAGCGCCCACCACATATGTGGTATGTGGTATGTGTGGCGATATGTTTGTAAGAGATGGTAGTATATTTTAATCCTATCTTACAAAATTCACATGGAGACTCTAGTAAATATATTTGTATCAATTTTGGGACTAATAACTACTGTTTTAATTTTCATGAAAATATTTTCTATACATTACTCAATTGTGTCATCAATCAAAATATTGGAAAGTATAAGCTATGTTGGTACCCAGTTTGTTTGACTATTGGGGCTCAAAGCAATGTTATGTAAGTGGAATGTAGAAATAATACTTGAGTTTTGATTATTTTCTCAGAAGTCTCTAGCAATGACAAAAATCTTGAGTAGTAGCACCTATTCATGGTAGTGCGTTTCCCTTTGTAGTACCTTTCCCACCCTCACGTTAAAAATAAGCTCATTGTCGACAACAAACACCACATGAAAAAAAATTGTTACTTTTTACATTTAATCCGTCCAATTGCTAATGTACTTTCCGATTGACTTCAAATTCAATAATTCACATGCCCATATCTTAATTTAGTTATGTTATTTTAATTTTTCTTCAGAAGAGTATTACCAATTCACCATTGCAAGAATTATAATAAACCTTGCTATTTCTTGTATTTAACCTTGAAATCAAAAGTGTAATGTTATAATAAACAAATTGTAACGTCTAGTTTCTCGTACGCATTTATTTATAAATTAGTCATTTTATAGAGCTACTCGACGAGTTGGAAGCCCAGACTCGTCGAACAGAAATGAGTCTTGGACGCGGGTTTTAAGCTATCTACTCGACGAATCGAGAGCCATCGATTCAGCGAGTAGGTCTGCCAAAGTGAAACCCAAATTTCAGGGTTTTGCACCCTATTTAAGCATCTTAATCCCCACCTTTTGGCCTCATTTCCAGCCTCCAAGTCCTAAACCCTAATCCATGAAACCCTAGAGCATTGTGTGAGTGTGTGAGCCATTTTTGAGTGTTCTTGTGTGTTTTGGAGCTTGTAGAAGAAGAAGAAGCTTGAGGACTCCAAGAGAAGATTGTAGATCCAGAAGCAACATCTCATTCCCTTCACTTTCTGGTAATCAAGTCTCTAACTTGGTCATTCATTCGTTAGATCTACTTATTTCCACTTTTTGAGGGTTTTGGTTCAAGAAGCTTGACCCTTCGGGTTTGGATATCCCAAGCAAGGACCTTTTAGATATGGGATCATTAAGGGTTGTTAAGGCATAAAGGTGCAAACTTTATGCCATTGAAGCCCCCATGCAAGCTCTAAGGTGTTGTTATGGACTTTTGTGCCCCAAAAGGCCATGTATGGAAGGAAAATATGAGGCTTTACGTGTTCTTCTAGTAACTAGGACCTAGATTTGATTTTTCATGCATTGGTTTGGAGTAATAAGGTTGTTGGACAAAGATCTATGTCTTAAGGAACTAGAGTTTTAGATAAACCCATTAAGATGGGTTATTAGCAGGTAAAGTTAGAAACTTTACCCCTAAATGGGGCATTTCCAGTGTATTGACGAAGTTTGGACTTTGGATCTGAGAATAGAGGCTTAATCTATTAAGATGGCCAAACAGACAAAGGAACTCGTTGAGTACATAAGGGAACTCGATGAGTTGGGTCGTGTTGTGCCGTTTTAACTTAAGTAGAACTCGACGAGTTTGTGAAGGGACTCGACGAGTTGCTTCACTAAATTGCGACCATGAGCAGCCTGATAGAACTCGACGAGTCGGGGGGGACGACTCGGCGAGTTGCGTCGCGATTTCAGGACTTTTGAGTTAAATAACTCGGCTACTTGATAGGTCGACTCGGCGAGTTGGTCAACCCAGAATGTTGACATTGACCAAACGTTGACTTTGACCAAGGGTAAAATAGTCATTTTAACCTAAGGAGGATTATTATGTTTTGACTAAGTGTTATTGTGATATTAATAGTTGGGGAGTCGTTGGAGCAGCCATCGGAGATTCCTCAATCGAGATTTCAGCAGAAAGTTTTACGAGTTGAGTTTCTTTCAGTAGGAACAGGTCCAAGGCACCAATGTCGGCCCGTGTAGAGTATCTAAGTGTGGGATGGGCCCGTATCTTAGAATGATTATGTTTAGTAGCTAAGTGTGGGTTGGGCCCGTATCTTAGACTTGTTATCATTAGTAGCTAAGTGTGGGCTAGGCCCGTATCTTATATTATCTGAGTATGTTATTAAACTGGTAGATTATAGTTATACTTATTGTCTGTGTAATACTTGTATGTATGTTTAGTTAGTGGGGTGTGGGCGGGGGCCCGTATCTCCCGGATAGTAGAGTGTGGGCGAGGCCCGTACCTCCAAGCCAACTGAGTGTGGGCGAGGCACGTACCTCCTAGCCAGCTGAGTGTGGGCGTGAACCGTATCTCTTAGTTAGAAGAGTGTGGGCGAGGTCTGTATCTCTGAGATAGCTGAGTGTGGGCGAGGCCCGTATCTCATAGTTAGCCGAGTGTGGGCGGGAGGCCGTATCTCCTTAAGTGTGGGCGAGCCCCGTATCTCCTAGTTGCATGTTATATGTTATGTGTATGGTATGCGGTAGTTTGGGGAGACTCACTAAGCTTCGTGCTTATAGTTTTCAGTTTTGATTTCAGGTACTTCCGGTAGCAAAGGGAAGAGCTCGGGATTATTGTAGTGCACACACCATTCATTCAGCCTGGGATGTTTAGACTCTGATATGTAGCACATGATTTTGATACAATATTTATGTATGATGATGTGAGATACATTACTTATGTTTTTATGTGATGACAAATGGTATTTATGGTTTTTATAAATAATAAAAACGAAAATTTTGGACCGTATTTTTGGGATGCTTCAAGTTGGTATCAGGGATTCGGGTACACTCTTGGGTATGCCTGAAATCAAAATGGGGACTTAGTATTAAAATTTTCAAAAGAAAATCATTTTTATAAAAAGAACTTTGAAAAGAGAAAGGAATTTAGAAAGAGAAAAGGGTGTGGTGCATGCAATCAGCCGAGCTCAAGTAAGTACTCCCAAATTACCGCTACAAGGTTATGTTATAATATGTTATGAGAACTGCATGCTAGAGTAGGACTAAGGGTCTAAGAAGGATACCTTATGTGCCTGTTATATGTGTATCAACTTTATGAGGACTGCATGCTTGATTAGGGCTAAGGATCTAGGAAGGATGCCTTACA
Organism: Lactuca serriola; assembly: GCF_051521515.1. NCBI lineage: Eukaryota > Viridiplantae > Streptophyta > Magnoliopsida > Asterales > Asteraceae > Lactuca > Lactuca serriola. The sequence goes on from NC_136408.1 coordinate 93,549,601, forward strand.
TACATGTTATATGTATCTTAGCTTTATGAACTGCATGCTAGCTACAATAGATTTGTCAGGGATGGCCTGAATGAGATATGCTTGATTATGTTTACTTGATGCTTGAATGCTGCTTGCTTTGTGCTTTTAGGAGTTCTAGTTATCATTTACTAACTAGTAAGCGAATATGTTAAGTTACATATTGTGAGGACTAAATAATTTTAGAAGGTTAGGTCTAGCTCTATTGCACAACTCTTGTTTGAGTCCAACCGTTGTAGTGTAGGACCTCTCATTTAAAGAATTATCTAGTCTTAGTAATATGTAATAGTATTCGCAAGCTAGTTAGGGGGAGGTAGCGGGGGCTTCTTATGCAGCTGATGGTGGAGAGTGGGATGGTGATTACCCTAGGGCAAGCCTAGGATGAGAGTAGCATGTGAAGCAGTAGTAGTAGGAGGATTTGGTGAATTCAAGGCAGTTCTTGAGGAAAGTATAAATAGATGAGGAAGGTAGTATGGGCCCGTACTACTGAAAGCAGAGGATCCGTACTCAAGTCAAGGAAGGCTGAGATGAATCCAAGGAACTTGTAGTATATGTGATACCTCGAAATATGATTAGTATTATGATGTTGTTATGATGTTGTTTTTCATAATGGTCGTATTACGCAGTAGACCAGTCGGAAGTTCATGTGTTGGTGAGGGATCGACTCAAGCTCTGAAGCCAGGCAATTAGATGACCAGACGAGGGAGTTCATCTCCACTGCGATCACACATAGTATTTTGGATCAGACTCCTGTGATCTTCGGCACGATCAAGGAGGGGTTTTAGATCTTTTGGCTGAAATTGAGTACCTTTCGCACTGAGGTGGCGGCCATGATGGGGTCGTGCACACTGACATTCAGGGAGTTCAGAGCTTATGGAGCTCACGATTACCATGGGGATCGGTACCCCATTGCAAGTACCAGATGGTTGGCGGATGTCGCCAACGCATTCCGCACCAACAGATGTCCCGAGGGAGACAAGGTTTGACTTGCGTCCTATCTTCTGAAGGACAGGCACGTGACTGGTGGGAGGAGTTCGGACATGCCATTGGTGATGATGCGGCTCTCGATGCTATGACCTGGAGTGACTTTTCGGCTAGGTTCAGGGCCGAGTTTGCACTTGTGATAGAGGTGAAGCAGCTTGCTAGGGAGTTCCAAGATCTCCAGCAGACGACTGAGACGGTGACGGAGATCATCGCTATGTTTCGGGAGAGGGTCGTTCTCATTCTGCAGTATGTGGCGGACGATGAGATGAAAAAGGCCCGATATCATGAGATGTTGTGGAGTGATAACCTCCACTTTGTGAGCCGCTCCAGCTGCAAGACGCTGGAGGACAAGATTGCTAGGGCTCGAGAGAGGGAGTTGGATTTAGAGATGGAGAGGAAGAGGAAACCAGAGGGGGCTCAGTCAGGGAGTCCAGGAAAGAAGCCCAAGGTAGATACCCGAGGGAAGGGTCAACATGGCCGAGGCTGCTGTGGCAAGTGTGGTAGGACACATGATGGAGTATGTAGGGTAGGTAGTTCGGGTTGCTTCTAGTGCAATCAGAAGGGACACAAGCGATCCCAGTGCCTGAGTTTAGCAGCAACAGGGCATGTGGCAGCACCCGCTCTTACTACATTGAGGATTATAGAAGGCCGTCAGGGTCGGGGTGAGGGACCTGTGGTGAAGAGCAGGGCCTTCCAGTTGACAGCAGAGGAGGCACAAGCCGCACCCGACGTGGTGACGGGTATATATCTTCTTCTTATCTCTTTATTTATATTGATTATTGCTTATGTTTATGTGTTTTTTTATAGGATCGTTCTTAGTGAACGGTATATCAGCTTTGGTATTGTTTGATTCGGGTGCCACCCGATCTTTTGTGTCGCTCGCGCTCAACAAGCAATTCACAGTGGCTGTTGGAGAGCTGGATTTCCCACTTAATGTAGAGATAGCGGATGATAGGACCGTTCGGGTTGCGAGCGTTCACCGAGGATGTACACTGCAGCTATTTGATGAGCAGTTTTTTGTGGATCTAGTCCCTATTCCTCTGCGAGGGAATAAGGTGATAGTTAGTATGGACTGGTTGAGCCCCAATGGGTCAGTGATCGACTGCGAGCAGCAGCTAGTGAGGGTTCGAACTCCAAGTTGGGGAGGGTTAGTAATTCAGAGCGAGACGCCGCAGGGTGGATTGACTCTATGTTCAGCAGTGAGAGTGAGGCGCTACCTTCAGCAGAGTTGCGCGGGTTATGTCGCCTATGTCATGGATATCTGGGATAAGGGTAAGGCAACAGTCGATGACGTACCGGTAGTGCGAGAGTACCCGGATGTATTCCCAGAGGATTTGCCTACGATACCTCCGAAGAAATAGGTTGAGTTTAGGATTGACCTAGTCTCTGGTGCGGCTCCGATAGCCAAGGCACCATATCGGTTGGCTCCTCCTGTGATGCAGGAGTTATCTATGCAGCTGTAAGAGCTGCTAGACAATGGGTTTATCAGGCCAAGTAGTTTGCCATGGGGAGCCCCGATCCTGTTTGTGAAGAAGGACAGGTCACATCGCATGTTTATAGACTACCGGGAGTTGAATAAGGTAACAGTGAAGAACTGTTACCCCCTCCTGAGGATTGATGATTTGTTTGACCAACTACAGGGCACATCTTGGTTCTCCAAGATTGATCTGCGATCGGGTTATCACCAGATGCGAGTCAGGGATGAGGATGTACAGAAAACAACTTTTAGTACTCTCTATGGTCATTATAAGTTTGTGGTAATGCCGTTTGGGCTCACTAATGCTCCAGCCGCGTTCATGAACCTCATGAACCGCGTGTGCTAACTGATGCTGGATTGGTCTGTAATAGTCTTCATTGATGACATCTTGGTTTTTTCCAAGACTCGGGAGCAACATGAGGAGTAACTGAGGGAGGTGCTGGAGACACTAAGGAGGGAGAGACTTTTCGCAAAGTTCTCCAAGTGTGAATTTTGGTTGTATGAGGTACAATTTTTTGGGCACCTTGTCAACCAAAAGGGTATTCTGGTCGATCCGGTCAAGATAGAGGCCGTGATGCAGTGGGAGATTCCGAGGTCTCCAAATGAGATTCAAAGTTTCCTGGGTCTAGCGGGTTATTATAGCATATTTATTTAGGACTTCTCCAAGATCGCTGTTCCCTTGACTTGACTGACCAAGAAGTCGGTGACCTTCCGCTGGGGGCCTGAGCAGCAGGCAACCTTCAAGACTCTCAGACAACATTTATGCGAGGTACCGATCCCGACTTTTCCAGAGGGAGTCGATGACTTCGTGGGGTACTATGACGTTTCCATCACAGGCATGGGAGCGGTATTTATGCAACGAGGTCACATGATAGCTTATGCTTCGAGGCAGTTGAAGCCTCACGAGGCTAACTATGCGAAACATGACTTAGAGTTGAGGAATGTGGTTTTCGCCCTCAAGATTTGGCGACATTACCTCTATGGGGTCCGATGTACCATTTACACAGACCACAAGAGTTTGAGGTACCTCATGGATCAGTCGAATATGAACACTAGGCAACTTCAGTGGTTAGATGTGGTGAAGGATTATGACTGTGAGATCCTTTACCACCCGGGCAAGGCCAATGTGGTGGCCAATGCCCTGATCCGAAAGCCAGTAGCGACCCCGATTCAATACATTTGTCTGAGGATGACAGTGATTACTCCATTACTAGAGCAGATCAGAGACGCGCAGGTTGAGGGCCTAAAGGAGGAGCGTCGGAAGTGCGAGCGGATCATAGGCCAGGTGGCATCCTTTGATTACGACAACCTTGGGCTGTTGACCCTGCATGGGAGGGTATGGGTACCGTACCGGGGTGGAGTTCAGCAGATTCTGATGGATAAGGCCCACAAGTCTAGGTTCTCCATCTATCCCGGGGCGACGAAGATGTACATAGATCTTCGTCCTGATTACTGGTGGCCATGCATGAAGCGGGATGTAGCATGGTACGTTGAGAGATGCTTGACTTGCAGGAAGGTCAAGGCAGAGCACCAGAGGCCCCACAGCAAAATGCAGCCGTTAGATATTTCCATGTGGAAATGGGAAGATATCAATATGGACTTCATCACAAAGCTTCCTAGGATCGCACACGGAGTAGATTCGATATGGGTCATTGTAGATCAGTTAACGAAGAGTGCTCATTTTCTCTAGATCTAGGAAAGCATATTGGCTGAGAAGTTGGCCAAGATTTACGTGCGTGAGATACTAGCACGACATGGAGTGCCTGTCTTGGTGGTGTCAGACTGAGATGTCCGTTTCACTTCCAGATTTTGGAAGCGGTTTCACAACGAAATGGATACTCGTCTCCACTTCAACAATCTTTTCCACCCCCAGACAAACATACAGAGCGAGAGGAGGATTTAGACTCTCGAGGACATGCTGTGTGCATGTGTTTTGGATTTCGGTGGCAGTTGGGATACGTATCTTCCATTAGCAGAATTTTCGTATAACAACAATTACCACGCCAGCATTGACCGACCTCCCTTCGAGATACTCTATGGGAGGAAATGTAGGACCCCAATCTTTTGGGGAGAGGTCAGTCAGAGAGTTATGGGGAGTACTAAGGTAGTACTCAAGACTATAGAGTGGATCCAGCAGGTCCGGAGTAAGCTCCAGACTGCTCATAGTCGGCAGAAGAGCTACGCTGACAAGCGGTGTTCACACTTGGAGTTTCAGGTGGGCGATATGGTCCTCCTGAAGGTGTCACCTTGGAGAGGTGTCATCCGGTTTCGGAAGCGTGGCAAGCTGGGCCCCATATATATATCGACCCTTTCAGGGTTTTATCCAGGGTGGGCAAGGTGGCGTACAGATTGGATCTCCCAGCGGAGATTAGCCAGATCCATAACACCTTCCATATTTCCCAGCTACGGAAGTGCTTAGTGGATGACTCAGCGGTTGTGCCTCTAGAGGACATTCAGGTTGATGACAACCTAAATTACATCGAGAAACCAGTGTCAATTCTCGATAAGAAGACGAAGGAGTTGAGGAACGAGCTGATGAATGTGTAGTAGCGGCACCACAGGGGTTCAGAGTGGACTTGGGAGCCCGAGGAAGAAATGAGGGAGCACTACACGGAGTTGTTCCTAGACGCAGTAGACTTTGAGGAGGAAGACTAAGTCAAATGGGGGAGAATTGTAACGTCTGGTTTCTGGTACGCATTTATTTATTAATTATTCATTTCTATAGAGCTACTCGACAAGTTGGAAGCCCCAGACTCGTCGAGTAGAAATGAGTCTTGGACACGGGTTTTAAGCTATCTACTCGACGAGTCAAGAGTCGTCGACTCGGCAAGTAGGCATGCTAGAGTGAAACCCTAATTTCGGGGTTTTGCACCCTATTTAAGCATCTTAGTCCCCATCGTTTGGTCTAATTTCAGCCTCCAAGTCCCAAACCCTAATCCACGAAACCCTAGAGCATTGTGTGAGTGTGTGAGCCTTTTTTGAGTGTTCTTGTGTGTTTTGAAGCTTGTAGAAGAAGAAGAAGCTTGAGAACTCCAAGAGAAGATTGAAGATCCAGAAGCAACATCTCATTCCCTTCACTTTATGGTAATCAAGTCTTTAACTTGATCATTCATTCATTAGATCTACTTATTTCCACTTTTTGAGGGTTTTGGTTCAAGAAGCTTGACCCTTCGGGTTTCGACGTCCCAAGTAAGGATCCTTTTAGATTTGGGATCATTAAGGGTTGTTAAGGCATAAAGGTGCAAACTTTAGCCATTGAAGCCCCCATGTAAGCTCTAAGGTGTTGTTATGGCCTTTTGTGCCCCAAAAGGCCATGTATCGAAGGAAAATATGAGGCTTTACATGTTCTTCTGGTATCTAAGACCTAGATCTGGGTTTTCATGCATTGGTTTGGAGTAATAAGGCTGTTGGACAAAGATTTACGTCCTAAGGAACTAGATTTTTAGCTAAACCCATTAAGATGGGTTATTAGCAAGTAAAGTTGGAAACTTTACCCCTAAATGGGGCATTTCCAGTGTATAGACGAAGTTTGGACTTTGGATCTGAGCGTAGAGGCTTAATACGTTAAGATTGCCAAACAGATAGAGGAAATCGTCGAGTCCATAAGGGAACTCGATGAGTTGGGTCGTGTTGTCCCGTTTTAGCTTAAGATAGAACTCGACGAGTCTGTGAAAGGACTCGACGAGTTGATTTGCTAAATCACGACCATGTGCAGCCCGATAAAACTCGACGAGTCGGGGGGACGACTCGGTGAGTTGCGTCGTGATTTCAGGACTGTTGAGTTAAAGAACTCGACGAGTTGATAGGTCGACTCGGCGAGTTGGTTAACCCAGAATGTTGACTTTGACCAAACGTTGACTTTGACCAAGGGTAAAATAGTCATTTTACCCTAAGGAGGATTATTAGGTTTTGACTAAGTGTTATTATTATATTAATAGCTAGGGAGTCATTGGAGCAGCCATCGAAGATTCCTCGATCGAGATTTCAGTAGTTAGTTTTGCGAGGTGAGTTTCCTTCGGTAGGAACAGGTCCAAGGCACCAATGCCGACCCGTGTAGAGTAGCTAAGTGTGGGTTGGGCCCGTATCTTAGAATGGTTATGTTTAGTAGCTACGTGTGGACTGGGCCGGTATCTTAGACCTGTTATGATTTGTAGCTAAGTGTGGGCTGGGCCCATATCCTAAGTATTATCTAAGTATGTTATTGAACTGGTAGATTTTAGTTATACTTGTTGTCTGTGTAATACTTGTATGTATGTTTAGTTAGCGGGGTTTGGGAGGGGGCCTGTATATCCAAGATAGCAGAGCGTGGGCGAGGCTCGTACCTCCAAGCCAACTGAGTGTGAGCAAGGCCCGTACCTCCTAGCCAGCTGAGTGTGGGCATGGCCCGTATCTCTTAGTAACAAGAGTGTGGGCGAGGCCCGTATCTCAGAGATAGCTGAGTGTGGGCGAGGTTCGTATCTCATAATTAGCCGAGTGTGGGCGGGGGACCGTATCTCCTTGAGTGTGGGCGAGGCTCGTATCTCCTAGCTGCATGTTATATGTTATGTGTATGGTATGGGGTAGTTTGGGTAGACTCACTAAGCTTCGTGCTTATAGTTTTCAATTTTGATTTTAGGTACTTCCGGTAGCAAAGGGAAGAGCTCAAGATGATTGCAGTGCACACACCATTGATTCAGCTTGGGATGTTTAGACTATGATATTTGGCACATGATTTTGATACAATATTTATGTATGATGATTTGAGATACATTACTTATGTTTTTATGTGATGACAAATGGTATTTATGGTTTTTATAAATAATCAAAACAAAAATTTTGGACCGTATTTTTGGGATGTTTCACAAATAAAAAAAAGTACTTGTTTATTTCTTGTATTTAACCTCGAAATGAAGGTTGTAACATAAAAAAATCCCATTAAATTCCGACAATCCATTTCAAACATCTCATCTTCACCAGCCTCTACAGTTGGCAGATGCTTCTGATGCAACACCATCATGGCATATGCTTCCGATGTCATTATGCCCTGTACAATATTTATTTCAATATAGTTTGCAAATGGTTGAATATTCACTTTGGCTTTTGTTAATCCATCCCTGACAACCTCATTTAAACTGAATATAGTTTTTCCATGGATCCATCCTTACATATCTATCGAAATACCAATATAATAATAAGGGAATAAAAAAGTTATTTTACCTGAATAGGAACCAAGAACTTTTGGTGTAAATGTGAAGAAGGAATCATCTGAAAAGTTTATAAGCATCTATAAATTGGGATCAAGTTGCAAACTAAATTTACTTGACTTCAAGAATTTCATAAAAAACAAATTCAAACAAATTAAAAGACAGTTGGGTAAGTGATTTTCAACAATAAGTCAATATGACAAAAATATATAGTCAACAAATAAAAAATAATAAGAATTTTGTATAGAATATTAGGATATATGGAATTGAATAAGAAACCATAAATGCAGCCAATTAATACGAACCTCTCTGAAACTGAATGCCCTCCTACTATCCAATTCAAGACCTTTAACACACACACACACATAAAAGGTTAGGGTTTTTCTTAGATAATAAAAGAGAAGTTGTGATGCTCGTTGTGCTGGAAGAAGGGTATTCCATACCTGAAATCAAGCCTAGATGTAGAATGAAATCACAAAATCAACCCACACATACTATGATGTAAACCACAACTACATGGGATTCAAATATCAAACAACAAAATAGTCAAAACCCGAAAATGGAGATGGGTTGTATGTTGAATATCTGGTGAATGTCCTAAATATACAATTTTGTTATAGATTCAACACCATACATGGAACCAAAAAAAGGCTTTAATATCCAAATATGGCCTGAATCTTTACTCATCTTCCTAATAAAAATGCTTCTGCAAAAAAGAAAATTATTGGTCAATTGAACCAATTCATACTACTTCCAGCTTCTGAAGTCGGCCAAACTTAATTAAAAAAACCTTTACATATAAGAGAATTACATGTCACATTTGGTAAAGGACAATCTAATTTTGATGTCTTGGAAAAACCTGCTACATGATACACAAAAAAGCAACAAATTCATTAATGTAAATTGATTATAACCACCATATGGATTGTTTATCACACACACAAAAGAGGATTGTTTATCACGCACCTTATACCGCCACCATCATAGTCCGCCGTAATCAGCGCCAACCACCATCCTCAATAATTGAAAACTGCTACCCATTTCAGCCTCCTTAAACCAACGATACCACCCAAAATTCGAAGAAAGAGTGCTCAGTGTAGATGGTGGTGTGATGATAATAGTGGTGGTGGAGTGGTGGCGGAGTTAGGTTAGAGAGAGAGGCAGATATGGATTCTGGTAGGGATTCTTTGTCGGAAAAGTGGTGCAAAGGAAGAGAGATGGTGGAGACAGTGGTCGGTTGAAAGGGACAGGCCACCGATGGTAGAGTTCGATCAGGGTGGTCATCGACCTTAGCCACTAATTAGTGGTGGATGTGGGGGCAACAACGATTACAACGTCTGTGAGGATGAGTGGTGGCAGAGTTAGGTTTGAGAGAGAGATAGGCACATATTGATTCTGGTAGGGGTTCTTTGTCATAAAAGTGGTGCGAAGGAAGGGAGATGGTGCAGATGGCGGTGCAATGCGATTATGGTGTGGGAGAGATAAACGATGAGGAAAGTGATAGTACTCTCTATCATTTTAGGGTTTAAGGTATTCAATGTGAGAAAATGCGAGTATACAGGAGAAATTCAATAATTGTTTAATTTTTTTAATCAATGAAACGTATACGTAAATTTTTTTTTTGAGTTAATTAAACGGATACAAGATATGTCTATTAAACAATAAGCATAATATAATTGTATATGATGTATTAGAGTTTGTACCTCTTAAAATTCAAGAAATGTAACATATATGTTATATATATGTTAGGGTTGTTATTATCATTATTGATTTTTTGGATTATAACTCGATCCTCACCGAAGCACCATCGACCTTCCATGTGATTTCTTTGGAAATATAGAATTCAATTATGATATCAATAACTCAAGAACACTAAAGTTTGACTTCGGAAAGTCAAACAAGGCATAAGAACATGAACAAATGCATTATAATCTCATATGGAAAAAATATGGTTTGTTTCTCTAACAAGAAACAACCTAGAACAAGCATCAACTTGAAAGAAACTTCACTAAATCAAAGGATCGGTGGCGGAGCTACATTGGGCGATGGGGGTACTGCAACATCGTAAAAAAATTGTTATATATATATATATATATATATATATATATATATATATATATATACTAGTAAAGAGCCTGCGGCTACGCCGCTTTTGGGGTAATATGGAAAAAATCAGCAAACTTTAAAGGATATGTGCTGAAATTGTAAATCACCACAAATATGGGAGAAAGTCTACAACCCCTAAAATTACATGTCAAAAGTGTACAACCGAAAGAATGGACACTGCTGGAGAAAATTCAAAAATGTTGTGGCAATAATGTTAAAGTTGCCAAAGTTGGGAAAATATGGTGACAAAATTCAAAAGCATGTTTTTTTATGTTAAAATGTAAAGTTTTTAGTACAAGGACGAAAAGTATCAAATTCATTAAAGATTTGTGGCAAAAACATCAAAAATATAAAACTTTTGATTGCAAGGACTAAAATTGTCAAACTCACTAAAGATTTGTGGGGTAATATAGGAAAAATCAGCAAACTTTAAAAGATACGTGCTGAAATTGTAAATCACCACAAACAGGGGAGAAAGTCGACAGCCCCTAAAATTAGATGTCAAAAGTATACAACCGAAAGAATGAACACTGCTGGAGAAAATTCAAAAATGTTGTTGCAATATTGTTAAAGTTGTCAAAGTTGAGAAAATATGGTGACAAAATTCAAAACAGATATTTTTTTATGTTAAAATGTAAAGTTTTTAGTACAAGGACGAAAACTATCAAATTCATTAAAGATTTGTGGCAAAAACATCAAAAATATAAAACTTTTGACCGCAAGGACTAAAATTGTCAAACTCACTAAAGATTTGTGGCAAAAACCAAAAGGCAGAAAATTTTAGTCAAAATGCAAAAATGTGAAAGTCTTGAATTTAAGGGCAAAAAGTGTTAAATGCACCAAAGATTTGTGGTAAAAATCAAAAGCCCAAATAGTTACTATTGCTAAGGCCCTTGTGATTTAATATATATATATATATATATATATATATATATATAAAAGTCAAAACGTGAAAGTTTTGAATTTAAGGGCGAAAAGTGTTAAATGCACCAAAGATTTGTGGTAAAAATCAAAAGCCCAAAAAGTTACTATTGCTAAGGCACTTGTGATATATATATATATATATATATATATATATATATATATATATATATATATATATATATATATATAGTTAGGTTATTTTGTTTTCACTATCTATTGTGTGCATGTATGACTGATTCTGGACCAATCATTTTAGTTATTTTAAGAAAGTAATTAATGCATATTACATGTTGAAGATATAATAGATATTAATTATATCTTCAGCATTTAATATGCATTAATTACTTTCTTAAAATAACTAAAATGATTGGTCCATAATCAATTATACAGGCACATAATAGATAGTGAAAACATTTGAACCTAACTCTCTCTCTCTCTCTCTATATATATATATATATATATATATATATATATATATATATATATATATATACTTATAAAGGAAGCATTTTTTCTTTAACCACATTCATTTGAAACTCTCATGTATTTTTTCTTTCACCACATTCATTTGAAACTCCCATGACTTTTCAATTTCTTTCAAATAATAATTACAAGTTGTTTAATAAGGTTAAATAAATATCAAACCTAAAGTGTAATCATATATAAACTAAATTTCAATATTAAAATAATATATTTACTTCTACTTATAAAGTTATGTTTGTTAACTTTTAGCATATTATAATTAATTTATTAGTTTTAATATATTGTTGGATGTAAACCATTATCATTTTAAAGATATAATTTTGGAGCAATTTGTATAAAATATTTAAATTATTAATTTATGCATAACATTACAGAGTCAACTTATATATAAATTTTAGTTTAACTTAAACAAACCAAAAAATATTTTGTAAATAGTTAAAAGTGATCAAATGTAGTGTCTTTCTAATAATGATTATAAGTTGATTAATAAGGTTAAATAAATATCAAACCTAAAGTGTAATCACAAATAAACTAAATTTTAATTTTAAAATAATATTTTTACTTCTACTTATAAAGTTATGCCTTTAACTTTTAACATATTATACTTAATTTATTAGATTTAAAATGTTGTGTATGTAAACAATTATCAATTTAAAGATACAACTTTTGAACAGTTTAGACAAAATACGTAAATTGCTAATTTAAATATAACATTATAGTGTTAACTTAAATATAAATTTCAGTTCCACTTAAAAAACCAAAGAATATTTTGTAAATAGTTAAAAGTGATCAAATGTTGTGATAAATGCAAAAACTAAATCGGAATCTCAATTTAACTAAATAACTTCCTAAACATATTATTATAATCGTTAAAATCTTTCTAATAAATAGCTTAAAATATCTTACAATAATAATAGTTAAAAATAAATCTATATAAATGATTATATTGTTACCTTAAAAATTAAAAAACAATGTTTGATGTTTTAAATAATTATAATAACAAAAATTAAAACAATAAGCAAATAAATTTAATAAATTTGATCAACAATAACAACAACTATAAATAACATTAAACCATATATTATATTTAGGGTTTTGACTTTTCGCCCTTAAATTCAAAACACAAATTCAAAACTTTCACATTTTTGCGTTTTGACTTATATATATATATATATATATATATATATATATATATATATATATATATATATATATATATTAAATCATAAGGGCCTTAGCAATAGTAACTATTTGGGATTTTGCAATAGTAACTATATATATATATATATATATATATTAATAAAAGAGTAGTTCTTTTAATATAATAATCAATATATCACAAGGGCCTTAGCAATAGTAACTATTCGCCTAGTATATATATATATATATATATATATATATATATATATATATATATATATATATATATATATATATATACTAATAAAAAAGTAGTTCTTTTGCCATGTGTCACCATATTAGATCTTTTAATTAATGTGTTGCCACTTGTCAATCTATTAGTTCTCCATTTTAAATTTATTAGACCTCCTCATTAATGTAATGCTATTTGTCAATGTATTTATTCTCAATTTTAAATTTTAAAATTTATATTATTGTTTTCATTAATTCAAAAATAAAAAATATCTAATATATTAAAAATCAATTTACATATTTATTTGAATCAACGATTATAATTTCATATAACTAATAAAAATATTTTTTAAATTAATAATTTATTTAAAATAACTGATTAATAATTTTGAGTTTTTACTCTAAAAGTTTGATTAATTTTATAACCGTGGTTCCCACGGGTTATACACTAGTATATATATATATATATATATATATATATATATATATATATATATATATATATATATATATATATATATATATATATATATATATATAATAAATTACGCGAATGGTCCCTATGGTTTGGGGTAATTTGCACGCTTGGTCTTTAAGTTATTTTTTTAACTCGGAAGGTCCCTACTGTTTGTTTTTGTTACGCACTTGGTCCCTATTGTTTGTTTTTGTTACGCATTTGGTCCCTATCTTACTTGAAAAGACTATTATTTAAATAGAGAAAAATTATAAGGTACGTAACGTAAGGTGAGTGGGTGGGATTGATGATGTGTTTATTTAAATAATCAAAAAAATGAAGGGCAAAATAGTCTTTTTAGTTAAGACAGGGACCAAGCGTGTAACAAAAAACAAACAGTAAGGACCTTCAAAGTTAAAAAAATAAGTTAGGGACAAAACGTGCAAATTACCCTAAACCATAGGGACTATTCGTGTAATTTACTCATATATATATATATATATATATATATATATATATATATATATATATATATATATATATATATATATATATATATATATATATATAATGATGTTCATAGAGTGTTGGGGGCCGTTTTTCCTAAAACTACTTGATCCTTAATTGCACATGTGTTTTACATAAGACTTAAACCCTTAATTTCATGGGAGGACATATCATCATACCGTTAAGCTAAAGATTTTTGCTATACTGCAAAAATCTCAATTAATTTAATGTCAAGAATTAATTTATCCTCTCTATGCACTATTTAATTAAAATATAGATACAGGCTAAATGATATAATGCAAAATTGTCCATTATTTTATTACGTACCCATATTCGTATTAAACCAAAAAGTTGATTTTTTTCCAAAACTATATATATATATATATATATATATATATATATATATATATATATATATATATATATATATATATATATATATATACTAGATGTGCACCCGCACAAAATGACGGTGATTAATCGATTTTTTGACAAATAATTTTTGAGGGGAAATAATAATTAGATTTTATTATTGGTTATTATGTAATAAAAAATTACCGGTTTTAAATAAAATATTTATGTTCATACCTTATGTTTATATTACATGTTTATATTATTGATGTAAATTAATTAATATTGGTGTTTAGTTTAAGAAATGTAAATTAATTTATACATATAAATTTAATATTTAAAATTTTTCATTTTTCTCCAAATTGAATTTCTTAATTACTTTCTTTAATTCAAGTTCAAACTTTTGGCAAGTATTAATGAATTATTTATGCATAATTGATTTGTACAAAATGTTTTATAACTTATACCTCTTAAAATTCAAGATATGACCAATATGCTTTATAATAATAATAATAATAATAATAATAATAATAATATGTAAACATGCTCTATATTATTGTACCCCCACCAAAAGGGATTGTACCATGTTTCATGTATGAGATATGATAACTGCATAAAATATATCTTGACAATGTTTGTACCCCGTATCAAAATTTCTGGCTCCGCCACTGCAAATGATTAAGACTAGAAAAAGCTAGAACATGCATCAAATTGAAATAAACTTAAGTAAATCAAAGAATTAAGAAGGATATGAAAATACCTTTAAAGAATTGAAGAAAATAAGCAAAGAATCTTCAATTCGGTGCAAATATATACTTTGAATTACTCAAGAACACCAAAAGTATTCTGGAGAGAGGTTACAAGGAAACTCTAGGTTGTGCTAATGAAAAAATGAACTTAACTTGGATAAATCCCGTAATTAAATAAGTAAGTGGAACTGTCATGTGCAGGACAAGACTCATGTCCAAGTTTACTAAGGAAACTACACGGCCGTGTTCAAGACAATGCTTCGTTGACCAAGTGGTCAACACAACCCGGGTTCAAAATATGTACTGCAACTACATGACCCTTATGGTAAATACAACCTGGGTTCAAAATATGTACTACAACTACACGAACCCTTCCAACATTTTTGGACCATGTTGAATGCAACCTGTTTCCAACTTTGTGCCTCAAATGACACGACTCGTGTATCTTTACACACTGTTTCCATGTGTTTGCCACAATGATGTGGAAAAAATAGTTAAAAGATTGTCTTATGATGTCAAAAATCTAGAAAATTGAATCGTATATTACTATATTAGGGAAAAAAACATAATTCAGTAGAATACAACAAAAACTAACTTAAATTGTACAAAAAAAAATAGAAAAAAAAGTTTGAGAAGTAGCCCATAATAGAGCACCTCCTCCAAGTAAGATTACCCAACTACTTGTAAATGAATGCCTACTATTCAAAGGTAGTGAAAAGTAGATTGTAAGAATACCCAACCAATGGTTTGTGAAAAGAAGATGGGTACAGCACTATAACTGAGAATACGAACACATCAATGTAACATCCAAAAGTTCTTTCGGTTAATGAGTCTAGTCTTTGTTTGAAGTTCTTACAAAAAACTCACTCAAAACTACAAAAAACTCACTCAAAACTTAAAACCTTTTATAAGTTTTCAAAATGAAATACATACATTCAAAAATTGATAAGGAAAAATACGAACATATTAATGATAGTTGCGGCTCTGAGAAATACGAACACGTCAATAACAATTGTGTACCCGAAGTTTTTATTTAGAGAACCGTTCCTTGAAGTTATTGTCATTTACGGACATGAAATCTTCCTATTGAAGCTTCTAAAAAGACACATATAATAATATTTCTTAAATGATATTACAAATCTAATTCAAGGTCAACTACCACATGGGACTAGGCTATAAATGAATGAACAAAAACACAAATTCTCGTTCGTTTGGTTAAAGAAACGAATATGAATAATAGCTCATTTGTTCATTTATGTTCATTCGTTTAAATTCATTTATGTTTAATTGTGTTTAATTATATTACTATATTATAGGATCGTTTATGTTTATATATTTTCAATGTTGTTTTTTTTTTTTTTATCTTTGTTCGTTTATGTTCATTTAACATGATCACGAACATAAACGAACGAACATGAACAAGAAAAATTGTTCGTTTCCACCCATGTTAGTTCGCTTGTTTGGCTAACTTAAATGAATGAGCATGAAAAAGCCCTTGTTTGTGTTCATTCGGTTCATATATAGCCCTACATGGGCCTACCAAATAGAACTAATTTATTCCATGTATACTGCAACATGGTATTGTGTAGGCTAAGTCAGCATATTACGGGTTATACTCGGTCATAATGACCATTTTGGGAACAAATAAAAAGTTAGGTGTCCTTTTAAAACTTAAACTTAGTTAAGCGAACAAATGAGCACAAACCAGAAAGTTAAGTGACCAAATTCGACCTTATATAATTCCATGTGGGATTGTGTATGACAAGTCTGGTTATAGGTTATACTTTGTCATAGTGACCATTTTAGAAACAAATAAAAGTTAGGTGACATTTTAAAACTTAAGCTTAGTTAAGTGACCAAATTAGCACATACCAGTGGGTGGGTATTCGTACTTAGAGGAGATGTTATATCCCGGCCATATTGACCATTTTCTGAACAAAAAAAGTAACCATTTTTGGAACAAAAGAAGTAAGGTGACCTTTTAAAAGCTTAAACTTATTTAAATGAACAAATGAGCATAAACCATAAAATTATGTGATCAAATTCAACCATAGCCCTTAATCTATGTATATTGTCATAGGGGACTGTGTAGGCAAAGTCAGCAGGTTACTGGTTATGCCCGGTCATAGTGACCATTTTGGAAAAAAAAGGTAGGTGACATTTTCAAACTTTAAGTAAGTTATGTGACCAAATGAGCACAAACCATAAAGTTAAGTGACCAAATTCGACCTTAATCCATATTCTATGTATATTGCCATATGGGACTATGTAAGCCAAGTTAGCAGGTTATACCCAGTCATAAATAATGACCATTTCAGAAATAAATTAAAAGTTAGTCGACCTTTTAAAATTTAAACTTGGTTAAGTGACCAAATGAGCATAAACCAAAAAGTTAGTGGCCAAGTTTTAATCCTTTTTTGAAAAAACAACCAACGCTCTTAATATACATACAAACAAAATCTGGAATAGATCATTCTAATGTCGAACTTCGACATTGCTTATAGGATAAGGTATCCATCTTTTTAACTTCGGCTACCCCGGCTAATGTTTCTATGCTCACAAGGAGGATGAAAATTGAACCACACTAGTTTGTTAGGGCCAAAAGAAATGAAACTCAGATAAACGGATGCTTCGGAGGTTAGGATTGTGAGGCCAATACATGTGCATACCTTAAATATTAACACAAAAAAGATTAATCAACACATGAAGTGCCTTAATTCATTAAAAAGACCTATGGAAATTATGAAAATGATGTAGCAAAAAATCTAAACATACACGCCAAAGGTTGTTCCTAATTCGAAATCATCTTTAAGATGGTCGTACTATGAACGACAGGAAAAATTGTCATCACCAACTTTCTTGAGCTTTGTATAATCCTTCTCTGAATGGACTTTACACTTTCCTTCAATGGAATCAAAGCTCTCCGAACATGCCCAACTAGAAGAAAGTACTTTTTCCTTGAAATGGTCTCCTACCATATTTAGTTTCCTCTGGCCGATAGTACCACGTTATATAAACTTCCACTTTACCTTCTTCGTTCGATTAAATCTTCTCCACTCTCGCCTCATACAAATCCTCTTCTGGGCTTCAAGAGCATGTGATCTCCACTTATTTTCAAGGGGGAAACAATAAATAATTAGAAATTAACAGATATTTGATGATTGATAAAGATGAAACTTACTCTTTATTGATTCAGAAGTGTCTTTGATGGTATAGGAATCTAGGATTTTTTCCTCGCCTTTTCTTTGACTATTTGTTTCTTACGTTTGTCTTTGGCTATCTGTTTCTTGGGTTTTTGTTTGGCTTTTTCTTTAGCTAGTTGATTCTTGGGTTTGTCGTTGGCTTTGTCATTGGTATGTGTTTGTAGTTTGTAGTGATCCATGGGAGTGTTTCCGACTAGACATGATAAAAGATAACTTCACTAGTTATCTTTACAAAACATGTTATTATCCATTTGAAGTCTACACATAGAACCTGAAGTAGTAAAAAAAGAGGGACAAAAGATGTAATTTACTCTTCACACAAGTGATCTGATGGAAAAAATATATTTTAAAACCAATGTTCTAAAATAAATTCATTTTGCTACATGTACTCCATGAAAGCCAAATTGTACTTCATGTGTTCTTGTGTGATACAAAAAAACAAACTTTCCACGGTTTTATTAATCAATGCTCATTACACGGAAGCAAGAACCTTATGAATACTTGTAACACCCGTAAGATTGGGCTAACCGATTAAAGAATAATAGGACAATTGTTTGTCATAACGATAAATAGATGTTTTCAATAGAAGATTATTTAGGGAAAATAATCTTAACCAAAGTCATAGTATTGGTTAAACCAAGAATGTGCTTATAGGGAACGTCCAAATCAGACTTCATATGAGGAAGTTATACTTTTTTTGAAAATTCAATGCAACAATGTGCGACCCAGAAACCGAAATAGAAATCGGTTGATTGTTATGAAAAAACAATCTAAATGAGAGTCGAAGATCTCGTCAATACCTATACGTCGATATAAAGACAGTCTAGAACGGATATCGTATGAGAGAGTTATGATTTTTATATGGACTTTAACAGTCTAAGCCTATAAAAATATTTGTAACAACGCAAATTTTCAAACCAAATTTTTCAATTTCAAAACACATTTATTCCAATAATAAAAACACAAAGTGTCACAATGTCAAATCATCAAAACTCATGTCCAAAAACTATATATATATATATATATATATATATATATATATATATATATATATATATATATATAAAACTTCAGGATCCTCTCAATCATAATCAAACTCGGATGTGTGTACAATCAAGCTGACGCATTCATGTGATCCTAAGAAGTACCTGAAACACATAACACATAACACCGTAAGCACAAAGCTTAGTGAGTTCCCCAAAATACCACACACACAGCTCATTAGCCACTCTAGGCCATAACTCAATAAGACCCTCCGGTTAGTGTGTCTCAGTGGGACCCTCCGGTTCCAACTTAGTAAACTCATAATAACAATATTCAGCATAATCACAAAGACATAATGCAAAATATCACAATACACAGATAAGCATATAAGACAGCTCAATCACGCAAATATACAACTCAGGGTAAGTATAGTGAGAAGACTCACCTCGTAAGCTAGCAAGTAAAAGTATCGTACTCGGGAATCTCGAACTAGCCTCCGCCTAACACATTAGATACGTATCTCTAATCAATACTCCACTCATAATTAAATACACCAAATGTTGTTCTCTCATTCTCTCTAACTCTTGGAATGTGTAAAAGACCATTTTACCCCTCCATGGTCTCCATTACTTATGTTGACCAAACCTTAAGGTCAACATAAGTCAAACTCGAGTTCAGTAGTCCCAGTTTGAGCTTACTCGCCGAGTGCACTCATGTGACTCGTCAAGTGCAATCATTCCTCAGAAGTCTTTGTGAGGATCCGGCTCGTCGAGTTAACCCCTAACTCGCCGAGTAATAGCATAGCCAGCTCATCGGGACAAACCCTAACCGACTCGTCGAGTCGACTCCTCGACTCGATGAGCCCATTCAGACTCTTTTCTCATTCAGACGATTTCAAGGTAGAAAACTTTCCCAAACTCTAGATCTACACTCTCAAGGCTCATTTATCACGTAAAGTCACTGAATTTACGTCCATGCATGGCACTTAGGGCTTGAAATGCCAAAACACACCTTAAAAAGGGTTTTTCACTCAATGGAATTATTATGGCTGAATAAAGCAGGAACTTTTGGACTCTAGGGACCTCACATGGTCCAGATCCAAAGTTCAAACCTCAATATGAACTCAAAACACTCTAGGTCCTCATATTTAGATAAAAAAGCCCTAAACTCCCAAAATTATGAGATCTACTCAACATAATGAGAACGGTGCAAGCTTTATACCTTTCCTAGAAGCTCTGAGGTGAAATAACCACAGATCTAGCGGCTCCTTCTCGTATCTTGGCTTAGAATCGTTCTCTTTTCTTCAAAAGATGCACCAAATACTCAAGGTTAGCTCAAAACTCTCTCTATAAGATCACAGGCCAATTAGGGTTTACTCTTAGGGAAGTATAGCTGCAAATGAGGTTATAAGTGCCTTTAAATAGGACCTAAACCTGGGGATTTAGGGTTTCTCATCACAACTTCTACTCGGAAAGTCGGCTCTCGGACTCGTCGAATAAGTCTTTAATCCCATGTGGCGCATCACGACTCTACTCGACGAGTTGTAGCACCGACTCGTCGAGCAGCTCAATGGTCCTCAAAATAAATGAATAATAAACAATATACCTGGAAGTCCGAAAGTTACAATTCTCCCCTAATAGAATCAGACTTCGCCCTCGAAGCCATGATCTGGAAATAACTCTGGATACTGCTCCTGCATCTCGGACTCTGGCTCCCAAGTCAAATCGAACCCTCTTCGATGTTGCCACTGGACCTAAACTCGGGGTACCTCTTTGTTCCTCAGAACCTTCACCTTTCGATCCATGATCGCAATCGGCCTCTCAATGTAATTCAGGATCGCATCCACCTGAATTTCCTCTAATGGCACCACTTCCATCTGATCGGCTACATACTT